>NC_138193.1:32963625-33571375 GCF_964194105.1 Spermophilus citellus | reverse complement strand
TCTCCTATTTTGATAGATGTATTTGGAACTCTAAATAAAACACGGTTTGTGCTAGCTTCTTGAAACTTGACACAATTATGTAGTTTCAAGTTCTATCTCTATTTTTTTTTCTTATTGATGTAGCCCTAAGCAGTGACAGGCGAGAAACACTTTCATTGAAAGGGGTTGCCAAGCTTCCAAAAATTACGAATCTCCAGAAATCTCAGCAAATATTTTTTCACCCAAACTGGATGTTTCTTTCAGGTAATGATCAGTACACTGAGCCCACTTGGTTCCCCAAATTTCGAGCTTCTATGTTGAAGCGTTCGTTTCCAATATAAGTTTGAATTTTTTTCACTCTGTTTTCTCCTATATGGATAGATGTATTTGGAACTCTAAATCAAACACGGTTTGTGCTAGCTTCTTGAAACTTGAAACAATTAAGTAGTTTCAAGTTCTAACTCTATGTTCTGTTTCCTATTGATGTAGCCCTAAGCAGTTACAGGCGAGAAACACTTTCATTGAAAGGGGTTGCCAAGCGTCCAAAAATTACGAATCTCCAGAAATCTCAGCAAATATTTTTTCACCCAAACTGGATGATACTTTCAGGTAATGATCAGTACACTAAGCCCACTTGGTTCCCCATATTTCGTTCTTCTATGTTGAAGTGTTCGTTTCCAGTAACAGTTTGAATTTTGGCGTTTCACTCTGTTTTCTCCTATATTGATAGATGTATTTGGAACTCTAAATCAAGCACGGTTTGTGCTAGCTTCTTGAAACTTGACACAATTAAGTAGTTTCAAGTTCTATCTCTACGTTTTGTTTCCTATTGGTGTAGCCCTAAGCAGTGACAGGCGAGAAACACTTTCATTGAAAGGGGTTGCCAAGCGTCCAAAAATTACGAATCTCCAGAAATCTCAGCAAATATTTTTTCACCCAAACTGGATGATACTTTCAGGTAATGATCAGTACACTAAGCCCACTTGGTTCCCCATATTTCGTTCTTCTATGTTGAAGTGTTCGTTTCCAGTAACAGTTTGAATTTTGGCGTTTCACTCTGTTTTCTCCTATATTGATAGATGTATTTGGAACTCTAAATCAAGCACGGTTTGTGCTAGCTTCTTGAAACTTGACACAATTAAGTAGTTTCAAGTTCTATCTCTACGTTTTGTTTCCTATTGGTGTAGCCCTAAGCAGTGACAGGCGAGAAACACTTTCATTGAAAGGGGTTGCCAAGCTTCCAAAAATTACGAATCTCCAGAAATCTCAGCAAATATTTTTTCACCCAAACTGGATGGTTCTTTCAGGTAATGATCAGTACACTGAGCCCACTTGGTTCCCCAAATTTCGATCTTCTATGTTGAAGCGTTCGTTTCCAATATCAGTTTGAATTTTGGTGTTTCACTCTGTTTTCTCCTACATGGATAGATGTATTTGGAACTCTAAATCAAACACGGTTTGTGCTAGCTTCTTGAAACTTGACACAATTAAGTAGTTTCAAGTTCTAACTCTATGTTCTGTTTCCTATTGATGTAGCCCTAAGCAGTCACAGGCGAGAAACACTTTCATTGAAAGGGGTTGCCAAGCGTCCAAAAATTACGAATCTCCAGAATTCTCAGCAAATATTTGTTCACCCAAACTGGATGATACTTTCAGGTAATGATCAGTACACTAAGCCCACTTGGTTCCCCAAATTTCATTCTTCTATGTTGAAGTGTTCGTTTCCAGTAACAGTTTGAATTTTGGCGTTTCACTCTGTTTTCTCCTATATTGATAGATGTATTTGGAACTCTAAATCAAGCACGGTTTGTGCTAGTTTTTGAAACTTGACACAATTAAGTAGTTCCAAGTTCTATCTCTATGTTTTGTTTCCTATTGGTGTAGCCCTAAGCAGTGACAGACGAGAAACACTTTCATTGAAAGGGGTTGCCAAGCTTCCAAAAATTGCGAATCTCCAGAAATCACAGCAAATATTTTTACACCCAAACTGGGTGATACTTTCAGGTAATGATCAGTACACTGAGCCCACTTTGTTCCCCAGTTTTCGTTCTTCAATGTTGAAGCTTTCGTTTCCAGTAACAGTTTGAATTTTTAGGTTTCACTCTGTTTTCTTCTATATTGATAGATGTATTTGGAACTCTAAATCAAACACGGTTTGTGTTAGCTTCTTGAAAATTGACACAATTATGTAGTTTCAAGTTCTATCTCTATGTTCTGTTTCCGATTGATGTAGCCCTAAGCAGTGACAGGCGAGAAACACTTTCATTGAAAGGGGTTGCCAAGCGTCCAAAAATTACGAATCTCCAGAAATCTCAGGAAACATTTTTTCACCCAAACTGGATGATACTTTCAGGTAATGATCAGTACACTAAGCCCACTTGGTTCCCCAGATTTCGTTCTTCTATGTTGAAGCGTTCGTTTCCAGTAACAGTTTGAATTTTGGCGTTTCACTCTGTTTTCTCCTATATTGATAGATGTATTTGGAACTCTAAATCAAGCATGGTTTGTGCTAGCTTCTTGAAACTTGACACAATTAAGTAGTTTCAAGTTCTATCTCTATATTTTGTTTCCTATTGGTGTAGCCCTAAGCAGTGACAGACGAGAAACACTTTCATTGAAAGGGGTTGCCAAGCTTCCAAAAATCACGAATCTCCAGAAATCTCAGCAAATATTTTTTTCACCCAAACTGGATGGTTCTTTCAGGTAATGATCAGTACACTGAGCCCACTTTGTTCCCCAAATTTCGTTCTTCAATGTTGAAGCTTTCGTTTCCAGTAACAGTTTGATTTAGAGTTCCAAATACATCTATCACTATAGGAGAAAACAGAGTGAAACCTAAAAATTCAAACACGGTTTGTGTTAGCTTCTTGAAACTTGACACAATTAAGTAGTTTCAAGTTGTGTCTCTATGTTCTGTTTCCGATTGATGTAGCCCTAAGCAGTGACAGGCGAGAAACACTTTCATTGAAAGGGGTTGCCAAGCTTCCAAAAATCACGAATCTCCAGAAATCTCAGCAAATATTTTTTCACCCAAACTGGATGATACTTTCAGGTAATGATCAGTACACTAAGCCCACTTGGTTCCCCAAATTTCATTTTTCTATGTTGAAGCGTTCGTTTCCAGTAAAAGTTTGAATTTTGGCGTTTCACTCTGTTTTCTCCTATATTGATAGATGTATTTGAAACTCTAAATCAAGCACGGTTTGTGCTAGCTTTTTGAAACTTGACACAATTAAGTAGTTCCAAGTTCTAACTCTATGTTTTGTTTCCTATTGGTGTAGCCCTAAGCAGTGACAGACGAGAAACACTTTCTTTGAAAGGGGTTGCCAAGCTTCCAAAAATTACGAATCTCCAGAAATCTCAGCAAATATTTTTACACCCAAACTGGGTGATACTTTCAGGTAATGATCAGTACACTGAGCCCACTTTGTTCCCCAAATTTCGTTCTTCAATGTTGAAGCTTTCGTTTCCAGTAACAGTTTGAATTTTTAGGTTTCACTCTGTTTTCTCCTATATTGATAGATGTATTTGGAACTCTAAATCAAACACGGTTTGTGTTAGCTTCTTGAAACTTGACACAATTAAGTAGTTTCAAGTTCTATCTCTATGTTCTGTTTCCGATTGATGTAGCCCTAAGCAGTGACAGGCGAGAAACACTTTCATTGAAAGGGGTTGCCAAGCGTCCAAAAATTACGAATCTCCAGAAATCTCAGGAAACATTTTTTCACACAAACTGGATGATACTTGCAGGTAACGATCAGTACACTAAGCCCACTTGGTTCCCCAGATTTCGTTCTTCTATGTTGAAGCGTTCGTTTCCAGTAACAGTTTGAATTTTTAGGTTTCACTCTGTTTTCTCCTATATTGATAGATGTATTTGGAACTCTAAATCAAGCACGGTTTGTGCTAGCTTCTTGAAACTCGACACAATTAAATAGTTTCAAGTTCTGTTTCTATGTTTTGTTTCCTATTGGTGTAGCCCTAAGCAGTGACAGACGAGAAACACTTTCATTGAAAGGGGTTGCCAAGCTTCCAAAAATTACGAATCTCCAGAAATCTCAGCAAATATTTTTACACCCAAACTGGGTGATACTTTCAGGTAATGATCAGTACACTGAGCCCACTTGGTTCCCCAAATTTCGTTCTTCAATGTTGCAGCTTTCGTTTATAGTAACAGTTTGAATTTTTAGGTTTCACTCTGTTTTCTCCTATATTGATAGATGTATTTGGAACTCTAAATCAAACACAGTTTGTGCTAGCTTCTTGAAACTTGACACAATTAATAAGTTTCAAGTTCTATCTCTATGTTCTGTTTCCTATTGATGTAGCCCTAAGCAGTGACAGGCGAGAAACACTTTCATTGAAAGGGGTTGCCAAGCTTCCAAAAATTACGAATCTCCAGAAATCTCAGCAAATATTTTTACACCCAAACTGGGTGAGACTTTCAGGTAATGATCAGTACAGTGAGCCCACTTTGTTACCCAAATTTCGTTCTTCAATGTTGAAGCTTTCGTTTCCAGTAACAGTTTGAATTTTTAGGTTTCACTCTGTTTTCTCCTATATTGATAGATGTATTTGGAACTCTAAATAAAGCACGGTTTGTGCTAGCTTCTTGAAACTTGACACAATTAAGTAGATTCAAGTTCTATCTCTATATTTTGTTTCCTATTGGTGTAACCCTAAGCAGTGACAGACGAGTAACACTTTCATTGAAAGGGGTTGCCAAGCTTCCAAAAATTACGAATCTCCAGAAATCTCAGCAAATATTTTTTCACCCAAACTGGATGATACTTTCAGGTAATGATCAGTACACTAAGCCCACTTGGTTCCCCAAATTTCATTCTTCTATGTTGAAGCGTTCGTTTCCAGTAACAGTTTGAATTTTGGCGTTTCACTCTGTTTTCTCCTATATTGATAGATGTATTTGGAACTCTAAATCAAGCACGGTTTGTGCTAGCTTCTTGAAACTTGACACAATTAAGTAGTTTCAAGTTCTATCTCTATATTTTGTTTCCTATTGGTGTAGCTCTAAGCAGTGACAGACGAGAAACACTTTCATTGATAGGGGTTGCCAAGCGTCCAAAAATCACGAATCTCCAGAAATCTCAGCAAATATTTTTTCACCCAAACTGGATGATAATTTCAGGTAATGATCAGTACACTAAGCCCACTTGGTTCCCCAAATTTCATTCTTCTATGTTGAAGCGTTCGTTTCCAGTAACAGTTTGAATTTTGGCGTTTCACTCTGTTTTCTCCTATATTGATAGATGTATTTGGAACTCTAAATCAAGCAGGGTTTGTGCTAGCCTCTTGAAACTTGACACAATTAAGTAGTTTCAAGTTCTAACTCTATGTTCTGTTTCCGATTGATGTAGCCCTAAGCAGTGACAGGCGAGAAACACTTTCATTGAAAGGGGTTGCCAAGCTTCCAAAAATCACGAATCTCCAGAAATCTCAGCAAATATTTTTTCACCCAAACTGGATGATACTTTCAGGTAATGATCAGTACACTGAGCCCACTTTGTTCCCCAAATTTCGTTCTTCAATGTTGCAGCTTTCGTTTCCAGTAACAGTTTGAACTTTTAGGTTTCACTCTGTTTTCTCCTATATTGATAGATGTATTTGGAACTCTAAATCAAAAACGGTTTGTGTTAGCTTCTTGAAACTTGACACAATTAAGTAGTTTCAAGTTGTATCTCTATGTTCTGTTTCCGATTGATGTAGCCCTAAGCAGTGACAGGCGAGAAACACTTTCATTGAAAGGGGTTGCCAAGCTTCTAAAAATTACGAATCTCCAGAAATCTCAGGAAACATTTTTTCACACAAACTGGATGATACTTGCAGGTAACGATCAGTACACTAAGCCCACTTGGTTCCCCAGATTTCGTTCTTCTATGTTGAAGCGTTCGTTTCCAGTAACAGTTTGAATTTTGGCGTTTCACTCTGTTTTCTCCTATATTGATAGATGTATTTGGAACTCTAAATCAAGCACGGTTTGTGCTAGCTTCTTGAAACTCGACACAATTAAATAGTTTCAAGTTCTGTTTCTATGTTTTGTTTCCTATTGGTGTAGCCCTAAGCAGTGACAGACGAGAAACACTTTCATTGAAAGGGGTTGCCAAGCTTCCAAAAATCACGAATCTCCAGAAATCTCAGCAAATATTTTTTCACCCAAACTGGATGATACTTTCAGGTAATGATCAGTACACTAAGCCCACTTGGTTCCCCAAATTTCATTCTTCTATGTTGAAGCGTTCGTTTCCAGTAACAGTTTGAATTTTGGCGTTTCACTCTGTTTTCTCCTATATAGATAGATGTATTTGGAACTCTAAATCAAGCACGGTTTGTGCTAGCTTTTTGAAACTTGACACAATTAAGTAGTTCCAAGTTCTATCTCTAGGTTTTGTTTCCTATTGGTGTAGCCCTAAGCAGTGACAGACGAGAAACACTTTCATTGAAAGGGGTTGCCAAGCTTCCAAAAATCACGAATCTCCAGAAATTTCAGCAAATATTTTTTCACCCAAACTGGATGATACATTCAGGTAATGATCAGTACACTAAGCCCACTTGGTTCCCCAAATTTCGTTCTTCTATGTTGAAGCGTTCGTTTCCAGTAACAGTTTGAATTTTGGCGTTTCACTCTGTTTTGTCCTATATTGATAGATGTATTTGGAACTCTAAATCAAGCACGGTTTGTGCTAGTTTTTGAAACTTGACACAATTAAGTAGTTCCAAGTTCTATCTCTATGTTTTGTTTCCTATTGGTGTAGCCCTAAGCAGTGACAGACGATAAACACTTTCATTGAAAGGGGTTGCCAAGCTTCCAAAAATTACGAATCTCCAGAAATCTCAGCAAATATTTTTACACCCAAACTGGGTGATACTTTCAGGTAATGATCAGTACACTGAGCCCACTTTGTTCCCTAAATTTCGTTCTTCAATGTTGCAGCTTTCGTTTCCAGTAACAGTTTGAACTTTTAGGTTTCACTCTGTTTTCTCCAATATTGATAGATGTATTTGGAACTCTAAATCAAACACGATTTGTGCTACCTTCTTGAAACTTGACACAATTAAGTAGTTTCAAGTTCTATCTCTATGTTCTGTTTCCGATTGATGTAGCCCTAAGCAGTGACAGGCGAGAAACACTTTCATTGAAAGGGGTAGCCAAGCGTCCAAAACTTACGAATCTCCAGAAATCTCAGGATACATTTTTTCACCCAAACTGGATGATACTTTCAGGTAATGATCAGTACACTAAGCCCACTTGGTTCCCCAGATTTCGTTCTTCTATGTTGAAGCGTTCGTTTCCAGTAACAGTTTGAATTTTTAGTTTCACTCTGTTTTCTCCTATATTGATAGATGTATTTGGAACTCTAAATCAAGCACGGTTTGTGCTAGCCTCATGAAACTTGACACAATTAAGTAGTTTCAAGTTCTAACTCAATGTTCTGTTTCCGATTGATGTAGCCCTAAGCAGTGACAGGCGAGAAACACTTTCATTGAAAGGGGTTGCCAAGCTTCCAAAAATTACGAATCTCCAGAAATCTCAGCAAATATTTTTACACCCAAACTGGGTGATTCTTTCAGGTAATGATCAGTACACTGAGCCCACTTTGTTCCCCAAATTTCGTTCTTCAATGTTGAAGCTTTCGTTTCCAGTAACAGTTTGAATTTTTAGGTTTCACTCTGTTTTCTCCTATATTGATAGATGTATTTGGAACTCTAAATCAAGCACGGTTTGTGCTAGCTTCTTGAAACTTGACACAATTAAGTAGTTTCAAGTTTTATCTCTAAATGTTGTTTCCTATTGGTTTAGCCCTAAGCAGTGACAGACGAGAAACACTTTCATTGAAAGGGGTTGCCAAGCTTCCAAAAATCACGAATCTCCAGAAATCTCAGCAAATATTTTTTCACCCAAACTGGGTGATACTTTCAGGTAATGATCAGTACACTGAGCCCACTTTGTTCCCCAAATTTCGTTCTTCAATGTTGAAGCTTTCGTTTCCAGTAACAGTTTGAATTTTTATGTTTCACTCTGTTTTCTCCTATATTGATAGATATATTTGGAACTCTAAATCAAACACGGTTTGTGCTAGCTTCTTGAAACTTGACACAATTAAGTAGTTTCAAGTTCTATCTCTATATTTTGTTTCCTATTGGTGTAGCTCTAAGCAGTGACAGACGAGAAACACTTTCATTGATAGGGGTTGCCAAGCGTCCAAAAATCACGAATCTCCAGAAATCTCAGCAAATATTTTTTCACCCAAACTGGATGATAATTTCAGGTAATGATCAGTACACTAAGCCCACTTGGTTCCCCAAATTTCATTCTTCTATGTTGAAGCGTTCGTTTCCAGTAACAGTTTGAATTTTGGCGTTTCACTCTGTTTTCTCCTATATTGATAGATGTATTTGGAACTCTAAATCAAGCAGGGTTTGTGCTAGCCTCTTGAAACTTGACACAATTAAGTAGTTTCAAGTTCTAACTCTATGTTCTGTTTCCGATTGATGTAGCCCTAAGCAGTGACAGGCGAGAAACACTTTCATTGAAAGGGGTTGCCAAGCTTCCAAAAATCACGAATCTCCAGAAATCTCAGCAAATATTTTTTCACCCAAACTGGATGATACTTTCAGGTAATGATCAGTACACTGAGCCCACTCTGTTCCCCAAATTTCGTTCTTCAATGTTGCAGCTTTCGTTTCCAGTAACAGTTTGAACTTTTAGGTTTCACTCTGTTTTCTCCTATATTGATAGATGTATTTGGAACTCTAAATCAAAAACGGTTTGTGTTAGCTTCTTGAAACTTGACACAATTAAGTAGTTTCAAGTTGTATCTCTATGTTCTGTTTCCGATTGATGTAGCCCTAAGCAGTGACAGGCGAGAAACACTTTCATTGAAAGGGGTTGCCAAGCTTCCAAAAATCACGAATCTCCAGAAATCTCAGCAAATATTTTTTCATCCAAACTGGATGATACTTTCAGGTAATGATCAGTACACTAAGCCCACTTGGTTCCCCAAATTTCATTTTTCTATGTTGAAGCGTTCGTTTCCAGTAAAAGTTTGAATTTTGGCGTTTCACTCTGTTTTTTTCCTATATAGATAGATGTATTTGAAACTCTAAATCAAGCACGGTTTGTGCTAGCTTTTTGAAACTTGACACAATTAAGTAGTTCAAAGTTCTAACTCTATGTTTTGTTTCCTATTGGTGTAGCCCTAAGCAGTGACAGACGAGAAACACTTTCATTGAAAGGGGTTGCCAAGCTTCCAAAAATTACGAATCTCCAGAAATCTCAGCAAATATTTTTACACCCAAACTGGGTGATACTTTCAGGTAATGATCAGTACACTGAGCTCACTTTGTTCCCCAAATTTCGTTCTTCAATGTTGAAGCTTTCGTTTCCAGTAACAGTTTGAATTTTTAGGTTTCACTCTGTTTTCTCCTATATTGATAGATGTATTTGGAACTCTAAATCAAACACGGTTTGTGTTAGCTTCTTGAAACTTGACACAATTAAGTAGTTTCAAGTTCTATCTCTATGTTCTGTTTCCGATTGATGTAGCCCTAAGCAGTGACAGGCGAGAAACACTTTCATTGAAAGGGGTTGCCAAGCGTCCAAAAATTACGAATCTCCAGAAATCTCAGGAAACATTTTTTCACACAAACTGGATGATACTTGCAGGTAACGATCAGTACACTAAGCCCACTTGGTTCCCCAGATTTCGTTCTATGTTGAAGCGTTCGTTTCCAGTAACAGTTTGAATTTTGGCGTTTCACTCTGTTTTCTCCTATATTGATAGATGTATTTGGAACTCTAAATCAAGCACGGTTTGTGCTAGCTTCTTGAAACTCGACACAATTAAATAGTTTCAAGTTCTGTTTCTATGTTTTGTTTCCTATTGGTGTAGCCCTAAGCAGTGACAGACGAGAAACACTTTCATTGAAAGGGGTTGCCAAGCTTCCAAAAATCACGAATCTCCAGAAATCTCAGCAAATATTTTTTCACCCAAACTGGATGATACTTTCAGGTAATGATCAGTACACTAAGCCCACTTGGTTCCCCAAATTTCATTCTTCTATGTTGAAGCGTTCGTTTCCAGTAACAGTTTGAATTTTGGCGTTTCACTCTGTTTTCTCCTATATAGATAGATGTATTTGGAACTCTAAATCAAGCACGGTTTGTGCTAGCTTTTTGAAACTTGACACAATTAAGTAGTTCCAAGTTCTATCTCTAGGTTTTGTTTCCTATTGGTGTAGCCCTAAGCAGTGACAGACGAGAAACACTTTCATTGAAAGGGGTTGCCAAGCTTCCAAAAATCACGAATCTCCAGAAATTTCAGCAAATATTTTTTCACCCAAACTGGATGATACATTCAGGTAATGATCAGTACACTAAGCCCACTTGGTTCCCCAAATTTCGTTCTTCTATGTTGAAGCGTTCGTTTCCAGTAACAGTTTGAATTTTGGCGTTTCACTCTGTTTTGTCCTATATTGATAGATGTATTTGGAACTCTAAATCAAGCACGGTTTGTGCTAGTTTTTGAAACTTGACACAATTAAGTAGTTCCAAGTTCTATCTCTATGTTTTGTTTCCTATTGGTGTAGCCCTAAGCAGTGACAGACGAGAAACACTTTCATTGAAAGGGGTTGCCAAGCTTCCAAAAATTACGAATCTCCAGAAATCTCAGCAAATATTTTTACACCCAAACTGGGTGATACTTTCAGGTAATGATCAGTACACTGAGCCCACTTTGTTCCCTAAATTTCGTTCTTCAATGTTGCAGCTTTCGTTTCCAGTAACAGTTTGAACTTTTAGGTTTCACTCTGTTTTCTCCTATATTGATAGATGTATTTGGAACTCTAAATCAAACACGATTTGTGCTACCTTCTTGAAACTTGACACAATTAAGTAGTTTCAAGTTCTATCTCTATGTTCTGTTTCCGATTGATGTACCCCTAAGCAGTGACAGGCGAGAAACACTTTCATTGAAAGGGGTAGCCAAGCGTCCAAAAATTACGAATCTCCAGAAATCTCAGGATACATTTTTTCACCCAAACTGGATGATACTTTCAGGTAATGATCAGTACACTAAGCCCACTTGGTTCCCCAGATTTCGTTGTTCTATGTTGAAGCGTTCGTTTCCAGTAACAGTTTGAATTTTGGCGTTTCACGCTGTTTTCTCCTATATTGATAGATGTATTTGGACCTCTAAATCAAGCATGGTTTGTGCTAGCTTCTTGAAACTTGACACAATTAAGTAGTTTCAAGTTCTATCTCTATATTTTGTTTCCTATTGGTGTAGCCCTTAGCAGTGATAGACGAGAAACACTTTCATTGAAAGGGGTTGCCAAGCTTCCAAATATCACGTATCTCCAGAAAACTCAGCAAATATTTTTTCACCCAAACTTGATGATACTTTCAGGTAATGATCAGTACACTAAGCCCACTTGGTTCCCCAAATTTCATTCTTCTATGTTGAAGTATTCGTTTCCAATAACAGTTTGAATTTTGGCGTTTCACTCTGTTTTCTCCTATATTGATAGATGTATTTGGAACTCTAAATCAAGCACGGTTTGTGCTAGCTTCCTGAAACTTGACACAATTAAGTAGTTTCAAGTTCTATCTCTATATTTTGTTTCCTATTGGTGTAGTCCTAAGCAGTGACAGACGAGTAACACTTTCATTGAAAGGGGTTGCCAAGCTTCCAAAAATTTCGAATCTCCAGAAATCTCAGCAAATATTTTTACACCCAAACTGGGTGATACTTTCAGGTAATGATCAGTACACTGAGCCCACTTTGTTCCCCAAATTTCGTTCTTCAATGTTGAAGCTTTCGTTTCCAGTAACAGTTTGAATTTTTAGGTTTCACTCTGTTTTCTCCTATATTGATAGATGTATTTGGAACTCTAAATCAAACACAGTTTGTGTTATCTTCCTGAAACTTGACACAATTAAGTAGTTTCAAGTTCTATCTCTATGTTCTCTTTCCGATTGATGTAGCCCTAAGCAGTGACAGGCGAGAAACACTTTCATTGAAAGGGGTTGCCAAGCGTCCAAAAATTACGAATCTCCAGAAATCTCAGGAAACATTTTTTCACCCAAACTGGATGATACTTTCAGGTAATGATCAGTACACTAAGCCCACTTGGTTCCCCAGATTTCGTTCTTCTATGTTGAAGCGTTCGTTTCCAGTAACAGTTTGAATTTTGGCGTTTCACTCTGTTTTCTCCTATATTGATAGATGTATTCGGAACTCTAAATCAAGCATGGTTTGTGCTAGCTTCTTGAAACTCGACACAATTAAGTAGTTTCAAGTTGTATTTCTATGTTTTGTTTCCTATTGGTGTAGCCCTAAGCAGTGACAGACGAGAAACACTTTCATTGAAAGTGGTTGCCAAGCTTCCAAAAATTACGAATCTCCAGAAATCTCAGCAAAGATTTTTACACCCAAACTCGGTGATACTTTCAGGTAATGATCAGTACACTGAGCCCACTTTTTTCCCCAAATTTCGTTCTTCAATGTTGCAGCTTTCGTTTCCAGTAACAGTTTGAATTTTTAGGTTTCACTCTGTTTTCTCCTATATAGATAGATGTATTTGGAACTCTAAATCAAGCACGGTTTGTGCTAGCCTCTTGAAACTTGACACAATTAAGTAGTTTCAAGTTCTAACTCTATGTTCTGTTTCCTATTGATGTAGCCCTAAGCAGTTACAGGCGAGAAACACTTTCATTGAAAGGGGTTGCCAAGCGTCCAAAAATTACGAATCTCCAGAAATCTCAGCAAACATATTTTCACCCAAACTGGATGATACTTTCAGGTAATGATCAGTACACTAAGCCCACTTGGTTCCCCAAATTTCGTTCTTCTATGTTGAAGCGTTAGTTTCAAGTAACAATTTTAATTTTGGCGTTTCACTCTGTTTTGTCCTATATTGATAGATGTATTTGGAGATCTAAATCAAGCACGGTTTGTGCTAGCTTTTTGAAACTTGACACAATTAATTAGTTTCAAGTTCTGTCTCTATGTTCTGTTTCCTATTGATGTAGCCCTAAGCAGTGACAGGCGAGAAACACTTTCATTGAAAGGGGTTGCCAAGCTTCCAAAAATTACGAATCTCCAGAAATCTCAGCAAATATTTTTACACCCAAACTGGGTGATACTTTCAGGTAATGACCAGTACACTGAGCCCACTTTGTTCCCCAAATTTCGTTCTTCAATGTTGCAGCTTTCGTTTCCAGTAACAGTTGGAATTTTTAGGATTCACTCTGTTTTCTCCTATATTGATAGATGTATTTGGAACTCTAAATCAAACACGGTTTGTGCTAGCTTCTTGAAACTTGACACGATTAATTAGTTTCAAGTTCTATATCTATGTTCTGTTTCCTATTGATGTAGCCCTAAGCAGTGACAGGGGAGAAACACTTTCATTGAAAGGGGTTGCCAAGCTTCCAAAAATTACGAATCTTCAGAAATCTCAGCAAATATTTTTACACCCAAACTGGGTGATAATTTCAGGTAATGATCTGTACACTGAGCCCACTTTGTTCCCCAAATTTCGTTCTTCAATGTTGCAGCTTTCGTTTCCAGTAAAAGTCTGAACTTTTAGGGTTCAATCTGTTTTCTCCTATATTGATAGATGTATTTGGAACTCTAAATCAAGCATGGTTTGTGCTAGCCTCTTGAAACTTGACACAATTAAGTAGTTTCAAGTTCTATCTCTATATTTTCTTTTCTATTGGTGTAGCCCTAAGCAGTGACAGACGAGAAACACTTTCATTGAAAGGGGTTGCCAAGCTTCCAAAAATCACGAATCTCCAGAAATCTCAGCAAATATTTTTTCACCCAAACTGGGTGATACTTTCAGGTAAGGATCAGTACACTGAGCCCACTTTGTTCCCCAAATTTCGTTCTTCAATGTTGAATCTTTCGTTTCCAGTAACAGTTTGAATTTTTAGGTTTCACTCTGTTTTCTCCTATATTGATAGATGTATTTGGAACTCTAAATCAAACACGGTTTGTGCTAGCTTCTTGAAACTTGACACAATTAAGTAGTTTCAAGTTCTATCTCTATTTTTTTTCCTATTGATGTAGCCCTAAGCAGTGACAGGCGAGAAACACTTTCATTGAAAGGGGTTGCCAAGCTTCCAAAAATTACGAATCTCCAGAAATCTCAGCAAATATTTTTTCACCCAAACTGGATGGTTCTTTCAGGTAATGATCAGTACACTGAGCCCACTTGGTTCCCCAAATTTCGATCTTCAATGTTGAAGCGTTCGTTTCCAATATCAGTTTGAATTTTGGTGTTTCAACTGTTTTCTCCTATATGGATAGATATATTTGGAACTCTAAATCAAGCACGGTTTGTGCTAGCTTTTTGAAACTTGACACAATTAATTAGTTTCAAGTTCTGTCTCTATGTTCTGTTCCCTATTGATGTAGCCCTAAGCAGTGACAGGCGAGAAACACTTTCATTGAAAGTGGTTGCCAAGCTTCCAAAAATTACGAATCTCCAGAAATCTCAGCAAATATTTTTACACCCAAACTGGGTGATACTTTCAGGTAATGATCAGTACACTGAGCCCACTTTGTTCCCCAAATTTCGTTCTTCAATGTTGCAGCTTTCGTTTCCAGTAACAGTTGGAATTTTTAGGATTCACTCTGTTTTCTCCTATATTGATAGATGTATTTGGAACTCTAAATCAAACACTGTTTGTGCTATCTTCTTGAAACTTGACACAATTAATTAGTTTCAAGTTCTGTCTCTATGTTCTGTTACCTATTGATGTAGCCCTAAGCAGTGACAGGCGAGAAACACTTTCATTGAAAGGGGTTGCCAAGCTTCCAAAAATTACGAATCTCCAGAAATCTCAGCAAATATTTTTACACCCAAACTGAGTGATACTTTCAGGTAATGATCAGTACACTGAGCCCACTTTGTTCCCTAAATTTCGTTCTTCAATGTTGCAGCTTTCGTTTCCAGTAACAGTTTGAACTTTTAGGTTTCACTCTGTTTTCCCTATATTGATAGATGTATTTGGAACTCTAAATCAAACACGGTTTGTGCTACCTTCTTGAAACTTGACACAATTAAGTAGTTTCAAGTTCTATCTCTATGTTCTGTTTCCGATTGATGTAGCCCTAAGCAGTGACAGGCGAGAAACACTTTCATTGAAAGGGGTTGCCAATCTTCCAAAAATCACGAATCTCCAGAAATCTCAGCAAATATTTTTTCGCCCAAACTTGATGATACTTTCAGGTAATGATCAGTACACTAAGCCCACTTGGTTCCCCAAATTTCATTCTTCTATGTTGAAGTGTTCGTTTCCAGTAACAGTTTGAATTTTGGCGTTTCACTCTGTTTTCTCCTATATTGATAGATGTATTTGGAACTCTAAATCAAGCACGGTTTGTGCTAGCTTCCTGAAACTTGACACAATTAAGTAGTTTCAAGTTCTATCTCTCTGTTTTGTTTCCTATTGGTGAAGCCCTAAGCAGTGACAGACGAGAAACACTTTCATTGAAAGGGGTTGCCAAGCTTCCAAAAATTTCGAATCTCCAGAAATCTCAGCAAATATTTTTACACCCAAACTGGGTGATACTTTCAGGTAATGATCAGTACACTGAGCCCACTTTGTTCCCCAAATTTCGTTCTTCAATGTTGAAGCTTTCGTTTCCAGTAACAGTTTGAATTTTTAGGTTTCACTCTGTTTTCTCCTATATTGATAGATGTATTTGGAACTCTAAATCAAACACAGTTTGTGTTATCTTCCTGAAACTTGACACAATTAAGTAGTTTCAAGTTCTATCTCTATGTTCTCTTTCCGATTGATGTAGCCCTAAGCAGTGACAGGCGAGAAACACTTTCATTGAAAGGGGTTGCCAAGCGTCCAAAAATTACGAATCTCCAGAAATCTCAGGAAACATTTTTTCACCCAAACTGGATGATACTTTCAGGTAATGATCAGTACACTAAGCCCACTTGGTTCCCCAGATTTCGTTCTTCTATGTTGAAGCGTTCGTTTCCAGTAACAGTTTGAATTTTGGCGTTTCACTCTGTTTTCTCCTATATTGATAAATGTATTTGGAACTCTAAATCAAGCATGGATTGTGCTAGCTTCTTGAAACTTGACACAATTAAGTAGTTTCAAGTTCTATCTCTATATTTTGTTTCCCATTGGTGTAGCGCTAAGCAGTGACAGACGAGAAACACTTTCATTGAAAGGGGTTGCCAAGCTTTCAAAAATCACGAATCTCCAGAAATCTCAGCAAATATTTTTTCACCCAAACTGGGTGATACTTTCAGGTAATGATCAGTACACTGAGCCCACTTTGTTCCCCAAATTTCGTTCTTCAATGTTGAAGCTTTCGTTTCCAGTAACAGTTTGAATTTTTAGGTTTCACTCTGTTTTCTCTTATATTGATAGATGTATTTGGAACTCTAAATCAAGCACGGTTTGTGCTAGCTTCTTGAAACTTGACACAATTAAGTAGTTTCAAGTTCTATCTCTATTTTTTTTTCCTATTGATGTACCCCTAAGCAGTGACAGGCGAGAAACACTTTCATTGAAAGGGGTTGCCAAGCTTCCAAAAATTACGAATCTCCAGAAATCTCAGCAAATATTTTTTCACCCAAACTGGATGGTTCTTTCAGGTAATGATCAGTACACTGAGCCCACTTGGTTCCCCAAATTTCGATCTTCTATGTTGAAGCGTTCGTTTCCAATATCAGTTTGAATTTTGGTGTTTCACTCTGTTTTCTCCTATATGGATAGATGTATTTGGTACTCTAAATCAAACACGGTTTGTGCTAGCTTCTTGAAACTTGACACAATTAAGTAGTTTCAAGTTCTAACTCTATGTTCTGTTTCCTATTGATGTAGCCCTAAGCAGTTACAGGCGAGAAACACTTTCATTGAAAGGGGTTGCCAAGCGTCCAAAAATTACGAATCTCCAGAATTCTCAGCAAATATTTGTTCACCCAAACTGGATGATACTTTCAGGTAATGATCAGTACACTAAGCCCACTTGGTTCCCCAAATTTCATTCTTCTATGTTGAAGTGTTCGTTTCCAGTAACAGTTTGAATTTTGGCGTTTCACTCTGTTTTCTCCTATATTGATAGATGTATTTGGAACTCTAAATCAAGCACGGTTTGTGCTAGCTTTTTGAAACTTGACACAATTAAGTAGTTCCAACTTCTATCTCTATGTTTTGTTTCCTATTGGTGTAGCCCTAAGCAGTGACAGACGAGAAACACTTTCATTGAAAGGGGTTGCCAAGCTTCCAAAAATTACGAATCTCCAGAAATCTCAGCAAATATTTTTACACCCAAACTGGGTGATACTTTCAGGTAATGATCAGTACACTGAGCCCTCTTTGTTCCCCAAATTTCGTTCTTCAATGTTGAAACTTTCGTTTCCAGTAATAGTTTGAATTTTTAGGTTTCACTCTGTTTTCTCCTATATTGATAGATGAATTTGGAACTCTAAATCAAACACGGTTTGTGTTAGCTTCTTGAAACTTGACACAATTAAGTAGTTTCAAGTTCTATCTCTATGTTCTGTTTCCGATTGATGTAGCCCTAAGCACTGACAGGCGAGAAACACTTTCATTGAAAGGGGTTGCCAAGCGTCCAAAAATTACGAATCTCCAGAAATCTCAGGAAACATTTTTTCACCCAAACTGGATGATACTTTCAGGTAATGATCAGTACACTGAGCCCACTTTGTTCCCCAAATTTCGTTCTTCAATGTTGCAGCTTTCGTTTCCAGTAACAGTTGGAATTTTTAGGATTCACTCTGTTTTCTCCTATATTGATAGATGTATTTGGAACTCTAAATCAAACACTGTTTGTGCTATCTTCTTGAAACTTGACACAATTAATTAGTTTCAAGTTCTGTCTCTATGTTCTGTTTCCTATTGATGTAGCCCTAAGCAGTGACAGGCGAGAAACACTTTCATTGAAAGGGGTTGCCAAGCTTCCAAAAATTACGAATCTCCAGAAATCTCAGCAAATATTTTTACACCCAAACTGAGTGATACTTTCAGGTAATGATCAGTACACTGAGCCCACTTTGTTCCCTAAATTTCGTTCTTCAATGTTGCAGCTTTCGTTTCCAGTAACAGTTTGAACTTTTAGGTTTCACTCTGTTTTCCCTATATTGATAGATGTATTTGGAACTCTAAATCAAACACGGTTTGTGCTACCTTCTTGAAACTTGACACAATTAAGTAGTTTCAAGTTCTATCTCTATGTTCTGTTTCCGATTGATGTAGCCCTAAGCAGTGACAGGCGAGAAACACTTTCATTGAAAGGGGTTGCCAATCTTCCAAAAATCACGAATCTCCAGAAATCTCAGCAAATATTTTTTCGCCCAAACTTGATGATACTTTCAGGTAATGATCAGTACACTAAGCCCACTTGGTTCCCCAAATTTCATTCTTCTATGTTGAAGTGTTCGTTTCCAGTAACAGTTTGAATTTTGGCGTTTCACTCTGTTTTCTCCTATATTGATAGATGTATTTGGAACTCTAAATCAAGCACGGTTTGTGCTAGCTTCCTGAAACTTGACACAATTAAGTAGTTTCAAGTTCTATCTCT
This sequence comes from Spermophilus citellus, assembly GCF_964194105.1. Classification (NCBI taxonomy): domain Eukaryota; kingdom Metazoa; phylum Chordata; class Mammalia; order Rodentia; family Sciuridae; genus Spermophilus; species Spermophilus citellus. The sequence goes on along the minus strand of NC_138193.1, from coordinate 33,552,794 downwards.
CTGTTTTGTTTCCTATTGGTGAAGCCCTAAGCAGTGACAGACAAGAAACACTTTCATTGAAAGGGGTTGCCAAGCTTCCAAAAATTTCGAATCTCCAGAAATCTCAGCAAATATTTTTACACCCAAACTGGGTGATACTTTCAGGTAATGATCAGTACACTGAGCCCACTTTGTTCCCCAAATTTCGTTCTTCAATGTTGAAGCTTTCGTTTCCAGTAACAGTTTGAATTTTTAGGTTTCACTCTGTTTTCTCCTATATTGATAGATGTATTTGGAACTCTAAATCAAACACAGTTTGTGTTATCTTCCTGAAACTTGACACAATTAAGTAGTTTCAAGTTCTATCTCTATGTTCTCTTTCCGATTGATGTAGCCCTAAGCAGTGACAGGCGAGAAACACTTTCATTGAAAGGGGTTGCCAAGCGTCCAAAAATTACGAATCTCCAGAAATCTCAGGAAACATTTTTTCACCCAAACTGGATGATACTTTCAGGTAATGATCAGTACACTAAGCCCACTTGGTTCCCCAGATTTCGTTCTTCTATGTTGAAGCGTTCGTTTCCAGTAACAGTTTGAATTTTGGCGTTTCACTCTGTTTTCTCCTATATTGATAAATGTATTTGGAACTCTAAATCAAGCATGGTTTGTGCTAGCTTCTTGAAACTTGACACAATTAAGTAGTTTCAAGTTCTATCTCTATATTTTGTTTCCCATTGGTGTAGCGCTAAGCAGTGACAGACGAGAAACACTTTCATTGAAAGGGGTTGCCAAGCTTTCAAAAATCACGAATCTCCAGAAATCTCAGCAAATATTTTTTCACCCAAACTGGGTGATACTTTCAGGTAATGATCAGTACACTGAGCCCACTTTGTTCCCCAAATTTCGTTCTTCAATGTTGAAGCTTTCGTTTCCAGTAACAGTTTGAATTTTTAGGTTTCACTCTGTTTTCTCTTATATTGATAGATGTATTTGGAACTCTAAATCAAGCACGGTTTGTGCTAGCTTCTTGAAACTTGACACAATTAAGTAGTTTCAAGTTCTATCTCTATTTTTTTTTCCTATTGATGTAGCCCTAAGCAGTGACAGGCGAGAAACACTTTCATTGAAAGGGGTTGCCAAGCTTCCAAAAATTACGAATCTCCAGAAATCTCAGCAAATATTTTTTCACCCAAACTGGATGGTTCTTTCAGGTAATGATCAGTACACTGAGCCCACTTGGTTCCCCAAATTTCGATCTTCTATGTTGAAGCGTTCGTTTCCAATATCAGTTTGAATTTTGGTGTTTCACTCTGTTTTCTCCTATATGGATAGATGTATTTGGTACTCTAAATCAAACACGGTTTGTGCTAGCTTCTTGAAACTTGACACAATTAAGTAGTTTCAAGTTCTAACTCTATGTTCTGTTTCCTATTGATGTAGCCCTAAGCAGTTACAGGCGAGAAACACTTTCATTGAAAGGGGTTGCCAAGCGTCCAAAAATTACGAATCTCCAGAATTCTCAGCAAATATTTGTTCACCCAAACTGGATGATACTTTCAGGTAATGATCAGTACACTAAGCCCACTTGGTTCCCCAAATTTCATTCTTCTATGTTGAAGTGTTCGTTTCCAGTAACAGTTTGAATTTTTGCGTTTCACTCTGTTTTCTCCTATATTGATAGATGTATTTGGAACTCTAAATCAAGCACGGTTTGTGCTAGCTTTTTGAAACTTGACACAATTAAGTAGTTCCAACTTCTATCTCTATGTTTTGTTTCCTATTGGTGTAGCCCTAAGCAGTGACAGACGAGAAACACTTTCATTGAAAGGGGTTGCCAAGCTTCCAAAAATTACGAATCTCCAGAAATCTCAGCAAATATTTTTACACCCAAACTGGGTGATACTTTCAGGTAATGATCAGTACACTGAGCCCTCTTTGTTCCCCAAATTTCGTTCTTCAATGTTGAAACTTTCGTTTCCAGTAATAGTTTGAATTTTTAGGTTTCACTCTGTTTTCTCCTATATTGATAGATGAATTTGGAACTCTAAATCAAACACGGTTTGTGTTAGCTTCTTGAAACTTGACACAATTAAGTAGTTTCAAGTTCTATCTCTATGTTCTGTTTCCGATTGATGTAGCCCTAAGCACTGACAGGCGAGAAACACTTTCATTGAAAGGGGTTGCCAAGCGTCCAAAAATTACGAATCTCCAGAAATCTCAGGAAACATTTTTTCACCCAAACTGGATGATACTTTCAGGTAATGATCAGTACACTAAGCCCACTTGGTTCCCCAGATTTCGTTCTTCTATGTTGAAGCGTTCGTTTCCAGTAACAGTTTGAATTTTTAGGTTTCACTCTGTTTTCTCCTATATTGATAGATGTATTTGGAACTCTAAATCAAGCACGGTTTGTGCAAGCTTCTTGAAACTTGACACAATTAAGTAGTTTCAAGTTTTATCTCTACATGTTGTTTCCTATTGGTGTAGCCCTAAGCAGTGACAGACGAGAAACACTTTCATTGAAAGGGGTTGCCAAGCTTCCAAAAATTACGAATCTCCAGAAATCTCAGCAAATATTTTTACACCCAAACTGGGTGATACTTTCAGGTAATGATCAGTACACTGAGCCCACTTTGTTCCCCAAATTTCGTTCTTCAATGTTGAAGCTTTCGTTTCCAGTAACAGTTTGAATTTTTAGGTTTCACTCTGTTTTCTCCTATATTGATAGATGTATTTGGAACTCTAAATCAAACACGGTTTGTGCTAGCTTCTTGAAACTTGACACAATTAAGTAGTTTCAAGTTCTATCTCTATTTTTTTTTCTTATTGATGTAGCCCTAAGCAGTGACAGGCGAGAAACACTTTCATTGAAAGGGGTTGCCAAGCTTCCAAAAATTACGAATCTCCAGAAATCTCAGCAAATATTTTTTCACCCAAACTGGATGGTTCTCTCAGGTAATGATCAGTACACTGAGCCCACTTGGTTCCCCAAATTTCGATCTTCTATGTTGAAGCGTTCGTTTCCAGTAACAGTTTGAATTTTGGCGTTTCACTCTGTTTTCTCCTATATGGATAGATGTATTTGGAACTCTAAATCAAACACGGTTTGTGCTAGCTTCTTGAAACTTGAAACAATTAAGTAGTTTCAAGTTCTAACTCTATGTTCTGTTTCCTATTGATGTAGCCCTAAGCAGTTACAGGCGAGAAACACTTTCATTGAAAGGGGTTGCCAAGCGTCCAAAAATTACGAATCTCCAGAAATCTCAGCAAATATTTTTTCACCCAAACTGGATGATACTTTCAGGTAATGATCAGTACACTAAGCCCACTTGGTTCCCCAGATTTCGTTCTTCTATGTTGAAGCGTTCGTTTCCAGTAACAGTTTGAATTTTGGCGTTTCACTCTGTTTTCTCCTATATTGATAGATGTATTTGGAACTCTAAATCAAGCATGGTTTGTGCTAGCTTCTTGAAACTTGACACAATTAAGTAGTTTCAAGTTCTATCTCTATATTTTGTTTCCTATTGGTGTAGCCCTAAGCAGTGACAGACGAGAAACACTTTCATTGAAAGGGGTTGCCAAGCTTCCAAAAATCACGAATCTCCAGAAATCTCAGCAAATATTTTTTCACCCAAACTGGATGATACTTTCAGGTAATGATCAGTACACTAAGCCCACTTGGTTCCCCAAATTTCATTCTTCTAGGTTCAAGCGTTCGTTTCCAGTAACAGTTTGAATTTTGGCGTTTCACTCTGTTTTCTCCTATATTGATAGATGTATTTGGAACTCTAAATCAAGCACGGTTTGTGCTAGTTATTGAAACTTGACACAATTAAGTAGTTCCAAGTTCTATCTCTATGTTTTGTTTCCTATTGGTGTAGCCCTAAGCAGTGACAGACGAGAAACACTTTCATTGAAAGGGGTTGCCAAGCTTCCAAAAATTGCGAATCTCCAGAAATCACAGCAAATATTTTTACACCCAAACTGGGTGATACTTTCAGGTAATGATCAGTACACTGAGCCCACTTTGTTCCCCAGATTTCGTTCTTCAATGTTGAAGCTTTCGTTTCCAGTAACAGTTTGAATTTTTAGGTTTCACTCTGTTTTCTTCTATATTGATAGATGTATTTGGAACTCTAAATCAAACACGGTTTGTGTTAGCTTCTTGAAAATTGACACAATTATGTAGTTTCAAGTTCTATCTCTATGTTCTGTTTCGATTGATGTAGCCCTAAGCAGTGACAGGCGAGAAACACTTTCATTGAAAGGGGTTGCCAAGCGTCCAAAAATTACGAATCTCCAGAAATCTCAGGAAACATTTTTTCACCCAAACTGGATGATACTTTCAGGTAATGATCAGTACACTAAGCCCACTTGGTTCCCCAGATTTCGTTCTTCTATGTTGAAGCGTTCGTTTCCAGTAACAGTTTGAATTTTGGCGTTTCACTCTGTTTTCTCCTATATTGATAGATGTATTTGGAACTCTAAATCAAGCATGGTTTGTGCTAGCTTCTTGAAACTTGACACAATTAAGTAGTTTCAAGTTCTATCTCTATATTTTGTTTCCTATTGGTGTAGCCCTAAGCAGTGACAGACGAGAAACACTTTCATTGAAAGGGGTTGCCAAGCTTCCAAAAATCACGAATCTCCAGAAATCTCAGCAAATATTTTTTTCACCCAAACTGGATGGTTCTTTCAGGTAATGATCAGTACACTGAGCCCACTTGGTTCCCCAAATTTCGATCTTCTATGTTGAAGCGTTCGTTTCCAATATCAGTTTGAATTTTGGTGTTTCACTCTGTTTTCTCCTATATGGATAGATGTATTTGGAACTCTAAATCAAACACGGTTTGTGCTAGCTTCTTGAAACTTGACACAATTAAGTAGTTTCAAGTTCTAACTCTATGTTCTGTTTCCTATTGATGTAGCTATAAGCAGTTACAGGCGAGAAACACTTTCATTGAAAGGGGTTGCCAAGCGTCCAAAAATTACGAATCTCCAGAAATCTCAGCAAATATTTTTTCACCCAAACTGGATGATACTTTCAGGTAATGATCAGTACACTAAGCCCACTTGGTTCCCCAAATTTCATTCTTCTATGTTGAAGTGTTCCTTTCCAGTAACAGTTTGAATTTTGGCGTTTCACTCTGTTTTCTCCTATATTGATAGATGTATTTGGAACTCTAAATCAAGCACGGTTTGTGCTAGCTTTTTGAAACTTGACACAATTAAGTAGTTTCAAGTTCTATCTCTGTGTTTTGTTTCCTATTGGTGTAGCCCTAAGGAGTGACAGACGAGAAACACTTTCATTGAAAGGGGTTGCCAAGCTTCCAAAAATTACGAATCTCCAGAAATCTCAGCAAATATTTTTACACCCAAACTGCCTGATACTTTCAGGTAATGATCAGTACACTGAGCCCACTTTGTTCCCCAGATTTCGTTCTTCAATGTTGAAGCTTTCGTTTCCAGTAACAGTTTGAATTTTTAGGTTTCACTCTGTTTTCTCCTATATTGATAGATGTATTTGGAACTCTAAATCAAACACGGTTTGTGGTAGCTTCTTGAAACTTGACACAATTAAGTAGTTTCAAGTTCTATCTCTATGTTCTGTTTCCGATTGATGTAGCCCTAAGCAGTGACAGGCGAGAAACACTTGCATTGAAAGGGGTTGCAAAGCGTCCAAAAATTACGAATCTCCAGAAATCTCAGGAAACATTTTTTCACCCAAACTGGATGATACTTTCAGGTAATGATCAGTACACTAAGCCCACTTGGTTCCCCAGATTTCGTTCTTGTATGTTGAAGCGTTCGTTTCCACTAACAGTTTGAATTTTGGCGTTTCACTCTGTTTTCTCCTATATTGATAGATGTATTTGGAACTCTAAATCAAGCACGGTTTGTGCTAGCTTCTTGAAACTTGACACAATTAAGTAGTTTCAAGTTCTATCTCTATTTTTTTTCCTATTGATGTAGCCCTAAGCAGTGACAGGCGAGAAACACTTTCATTGAAAGGGGTTGCCAAGCTTCCAAAAATTACGAATCTCCAGAAATCTCAGCAAATATTTTTTCACCCAAACTGGATGGTTCTTTCAGGTAATGATCAGTACACTGAGCCCACTTGGTTCCCCAAATTTCGATCTTCTATGTTGAAGCGTTCGTTTCCAATATCAGTTTGAATTTTGGTGTTTCACTCTGTTTTCTCCTATATGGATAGATGTATTTGGAACTCTAAATCAAACACGGTTTGTGCTAGCTTCTTGAAACTTGACACAATTAAGTAGTTTCAAGTTCTAACTCTATGTTCTGTTTCCTATTGATGTAGCCCTAAGCAGTTACAGGCGAGAAACACTTTCATTGAAAGGGGTTGCCAAGCGTCCAAAAATTACGAATCTCCAGAAATCTCAGCAAATATTTTTTCACCCAAACTGGATGATACTTTCAGGTAATGATCAGTACACTAAGCCCACTTGGTTCCCCAGATTTCGTTCTTCTATGTTGAAGCGTTCATTTCCAGTAACAGTTTGAATTTTGGCGTTTCACTCTGTTTTCTCCTATATTGATAGATGTATTTGGAACTCTAAATCAAGCATGGTTTGTGCTAGCTTCTTGAAACTTGACACAATTAAGTAGTTTCAAGTTCTATCTCTATGTTCTGTTTCCTATTGGTGTAGCCCTAAGCAGTGACAGACGAGAAACACTTCCATTGAAAGGGGTTGCCAAGCTTCCAAAAATGACGAATCTCCAGAAATCTCAGCAAACATTTTTTCACCCAAACTGGATGATACTTTCAGGTAATGATCAGTACACTAAGCCCACTTGGTTCCCCAAATTTCGTTCTTCTATGTTGAAGCATTCATATCCAGTAACAGTTTGAATTTTTAGGTTTCACTCTGTTTTCTCCTATATTGATAGATGTATTTGGAACTCTAAATCAAACACGGTTTGTGCTAGCTTCTTGAAACTTGACACAATTAAGTAGTTTCAAGTTCTATCTCTATGTTCTGTTTCCGATTTATGTAGCCCTAAGCAGTGACAGGCGAGAAACACTTTCATTGAAAGGGGTTGCCAAGCGTCCAAAAATTACGAATCTCCAGAAATCTCAGGAAACATTTTTTCACCCAAACTGGATGATACTTTCAGGTAATGATCAGTACACTAAGCCCACTTGGTTCCCCAGATTTCGTTCTTCTATGTTGAAGCGTTCGTTTCCAGTAACAGTTTGAATTTTGGCGTTTCACTCTGTTTTCTCCTATATTGATAGATGTATTTGGAACTCTAAATCAAGCATGGTTTGTGCTAGCTTCTTGAAACTTGACACAATTAAGTAGTTTCAAGTTCTATCTCTATATTTTGTTTCCTATTGGTGTAGCCCTAAGCAGTGACAGACGAGAAACACTTTCATTGAAAGGGGTTGCCAAGCTTCCAAAAATCACGAATCTCCAGAAATCTCAGGAAACATTTTTTCACCCAAACTGGATGATACTTTCAGGTAATGATCAGTACACTAAGCCCACTTGGTTCCCCAAATTTCGATCTTCTATGTTGAAGCGTTCGTTTCCAATATCAGTTTGAATTTTGGTGTTTCACTCTGTTTTCTCCTATATGTATAGATGTATTTGGAACTCTAAATCAAACACGGTTTGTGCTAGCTTCTTGAAACTTGACACAATTAAGCAGTTTCAAGTTCTAACTCTATGTTCTGTTTCCTATTGATGTAGCCCTAAGCAGTTACAGGCGAGAAACACTTTCATTGAAAGGGGTTGCCAAGCGTCCAAAAATTACGAATCTCCAGAAATCTCAGCAAATATTTTTTCACCCAAACTGGATGATACTTTCAGGTAATGATCAGTACACTAAGCCCACTTGGTTCCCCAGATTTCGTTCTTCTATGTTGAAGCGTTCATTTCCAGTAACAGTTTGAATTTTGGCGTTTCACTCTGTTTTCTCCTATATTGATAGATGTATTTGGAACTCTAAATCAAGCATGGTTTGTGCTAGCTTCTTGAAACTTGACACAATTAAGTAGTTTCAAGTTCTATCTCTATGTTCTGTTTCCTATTGGTGTAGCCCTAAGCAGTGACAGACGAGAAACACTTCCATTGAAAGGGGTTGCCAAGCTTCCAAAAATGACGAATCTCCAGAAATCTCAGCAAACATTTTTTCACCCAAACTGGATGATACTTTCAGGTAATGATCAGTACACTAAGCCCACTTGGTTCCCCAAATTTCGTTCTTCTATGTTGAAGCATTCATATCCAGTAACAGTTTGAATTTTTAGGTTTCACTCTGTTTTCTCCTATATTGATAGATGTATTTGGAACTCTAAATCAAACACGGTTTGTGCTAGCTTCTTGAAACTTGACACAATTAAGTAGTTTCAAGTTCTATCTCTATGTTCTGTTTCCGATTTATGTAGCCCTAAGCAGTGACAGGCGAGAAACACTTTCATTGAAAGGGGTTGCCAAGCGTCCAAAAATTACGAATCTCCAGAAATCTCAGGAAACATTTTTTCACCCAAACTGGATGATACTTTCAGGTAATGATCAGTACACTAAGCCCACTTGGTTCCCCAGATTTCGTTCTTCTATGTTGAAGCGTTCGTTTCCAGTAACAGTTTGAATTTTGGCGTTTCACTCTGTTTTCTCCTATATTGATAGATGTATTTGGAACTCTAAATCAAGCATGGTTTGTGCTAGCTTCTTGAAACTTGACACAATTAAGTAGTTTCAAGTTCTATCTCTATATTTTGTTTCCTATTGGTGTAGCCCTAAGCAGTGACAGACGAGAAACACTTTCATTGAAAGGGGTTGCCAAGCTTCCAAAAATCACGAATCTCCAGAAATCTCAGCAAATATTTTTTCACCCAAACTGGATGATACTTTCAGGTAATGATCAGTACACTAAGCCCACTTGGTTCCCCAAATTTCATTCTTCTATGTTGAAGTGTTCGTTTCCAGTAACAGTTTGAATTTTGGCGTTTCACTCTGTTTTCTCCTATATTGATAGATGTATTTGGAACTCTAAATCAAGCACGGTTTGTGCTAGCTTTTTGAAACTTGACACAATTAAGTAGTTTCAAGTTCTATCTCTGTGTTTTGTTTCCTATTGGTGTAGCCCTAAGCAGTGACAGACGAGAAACACTTTCATTGAAAGGGGTTGCCAAGCTTCCAAAAATTACGAATCTCCAGAAATCTCAGCAAATATTTTTACACCCAAACTGCCTGATACTTTCAGGTAATGATCAGTACACTGAGCCCACTTTGTTCCCCAGATTTCGTTCTTCAATGTTGAAGCTTTCGTTTCCAGTAACAGTTTGAATTTTTAGGTTTCACTCTGTTTTCTCCTATATTGATAGATGTATTTGGAACTCTAAATCAAACTCGGTTTGTGGTAGCTTCTTGAAACTTGACACAATTAAGTAGTTTCAAGTTCTATCTCTATGTTCTGTTTCCGATTGATGTAGCCCTAAGCAGTGACAGGCGAGAAACACTTTCATTGAAAGGGGTTGCAAAGCGTCCAAAAATTACGAATCTCCAGAAATCTCAGGAAACATTTTTTCACCCAAACTGGATGATACTTTCAGGTAATGATCAGTACACTAAGCCCACTTGGTTCCCCAGATTTCGTTCTTCTATGTTGAAGCGTTCGTTTCCACTAACAGTTTGAATTTTGGCGTTTCACTCTGTTTTCTCCTATATTGATAGATGTATTTGGAACTCTAAATCAAGCACGGTTTGTGCTAGCTTCTTGAAACTTGACACAATTAAGTAGTTTCAAGTTCTATCTCTATTTTTTTTCCTATTGATGTAGCCCTAAGCAGTGACAGGCGAGAAACACTTTCATTGAAAGGGGTTGCCAAGCTTCCAAAAATTACGAATCTCCAGAAATCTCAGCAAATATTTTTTCACCCAAACTGGATGGTTCTTTCAGGTAATGATCAGTACACTGAGCCCACTTGGTTCCCCAAATTTCGATCTTCTATGTTGAAGCGTTCGTTTCCAATATCAGTTTGAATTTTGGTGTTTCACTCTGTTTTCTCCTATATGGATAGATGTATTTGGAACTCTAAATCAAACACGGTTTGTGCTAGCTTCTTGAAACTTGACACAATTAAGTAGTTTCAAGTTCTATCTCTATGTTCTGTTTCCGATTGATGTAGCCTTAAGCAGTGACAGGCGAGAGACACTTTCATTGAAAGGGGTTGCCAAGCGTCCAAAAATTACGAATCTCCAGAAATCTCAGGAAACATTTTTTCACCCAAACTGGATGATACTTTCAGGTAATGATCAGTACACTAAGCCCACTTGGTTCCCCAGATTTCGTTCTTCTATGTTGAAGCGTTCGTTTCCAGTAACAGTTTGAATTTTGGCGTTTCACTCTGTTTTCTCCTATATTGATAGATGTATTTGGAACTCTAAATCAAGCATGGTTTGTGCTAGCTTCTTGAAACTTGACACAATTAAGTAGTTTCAAGTTCTATCTCTATATTTTGTTTCCTATTGGTGTAGCCCTAAGCAGTGACAGACGAGAAACACTTACATTGAAAGGGGTTGCCAAGCTTCCAAAAATCACGAATCTCCAGAAATCTCAGCAAATATTTTTTCACCCACACTGGATGATACTTTCAGGTAATGATCAGTACACTAAGCCCACTTGGTTCCCCAAATTTCATTCTTCTATGTTCAAGCGTTCGTTTCCAGTAACAATTTGAATTTTGGCGTTTCACTCTGTTTTCTCCTATATTGATAGATGTATTTGGAACTCTAAATCAAGCACGGTTTGTGCTAGCCTCTTGAAACTTGACACAATTAAGTAGTTTCAAGTTCTATCTCTATATTTTCTTTTCTATTGGTGTAGCCCTAAGCAGTGACAGACGAGAAACACTTTCATTGAAAGGGGTTGCCAAGCTTCCAAAAATCACGAATCTCCAGAAATCTCAGCAAATATTTTTTCACCCAAACTGGGTGATACTTTCAGGTAAGGATCAGTACACTGAGCCCACTTTGTTCCCCGAATTTCGTTCTTCAATGTTGAATCTTTCGTTTCCAGTAACAGTTTGAATTTTTAGGTTTCACTCTGTTTTCTCCTATATTGATAGATGTATTTGGAACTCTAAATCAAACACGGTTTGTGCTAGCTTCTTGAAACTTGAAACAATTAAGTAGTTTCAAGTTCTATCTCTATTTTTTTTCCTATTGATGTAGCCCTAAGCAGTGACAGGCGAGAAACACTTTCATTGAAAGGGGTTGCCAAGCTTCCAAAAATTACGAATCTCCAGAAATCTCAGCAAATATTTTTTCACCCAAACTGGATGGTTCTTTCAGGTAATGATCAGTACACTGAGCCCACTTGGTTCCCCAAATTTCGATCTTCTATGTTGAAGCGTTCGTTTCCAATATCAGTTTGAATTTTGGTGTTTCAACTGTTTTCTCCTATATGGATAGATATATTTGGAACTCTAAATCAAGCACGGTTTGTGCTAGCTTTTTGAAACTTGACACAATTAATTAGTTTCTTGTTCTGTCTCTATGTTCTGTTCCCTATTGATGTAGCCCTAAGCAGTGACAGGCGAGAAACACTTTCATTGAAAGTGGTTGCCAAGCTTCCAAAAATTACGAATCTCCAGAAATCTCAGCAAATATTTTTACACCCAAACTGGGTGATACTTTCAGGTAATGATCAGTACACTGAGCCCACTTTGTTCCCCAAATTTCGTTCTTCAATGTTGCAGCTTTCGTTTCCAGTAACAGTTGGAATTTTTAGGATTCACTCTGTTTTCTCCTATATTGATAGATGTATTTGGAACTCTAAATCAAACACTGTTTGTGCTATCTTCTTGAAACTTGACACAATTAATTAGTTTCAAGTTCTGTCTCTATGTTCTGTTTCCTATTGATGTAGCCCTAAGCAGTGACAGGCGAGAAACACTTTCATTGAAAGGGGTTGCCAAGCTTCCAAAAATTACGAATCTCCAGAAATCTCAGCAAATATTTTTACACCCAAACTGAGTGATACTTTCAGGTAATGATCAGTACACTGAGCCCACTTTGTTCCCTAAATTTCGTTCTTCAATGTTGCAGCTTTCGTTTCCAGTAACAGTTTGAACTTTTAGGTTTCACTCTGTTTTCCCTATATTGATAGATGTATTTGGAATTCTAAATCAAACACGGTTTGTGCTGCCTTCTTGAAACTTGACACAATTAAGTAGTTTCAAGTTCTATCTCTATGTTCTGTTTCTGATTGATGTAGCCCTAAGCAGTGACAGGCGAGAAACACTTTCATTGAAAGGGGTTGCCAATCTTCCAAAAATCACGAATCTCCAGAAATCTCAGCAAATATTTTTTCGCCCAAACTTGATGATACTTTCACGTAATGATCAGTACACTAAGCCCACTTGGTTCCCCAAATTTCATTCTTCTATGTTGAAGTGTTCGTTTCCAGTAACAGTTTGAATTTTGGCGTTTCACTCTGTTTTCTCCTATATTGATAGATGTATTTGGAACTCAAAATCAAGCACGGTTTGTGCTAGCTTCTTGAAACTTGACACAATTAAGTAGTTTCAAGTTCTATCTCTATGTTCTGTTTCCTATTGATGTAGCCCTAAGCAGTGAAAGGCGAGAAACACTTTCATTGAAAGGGGTTGCCAAGCTTCCAAAAATTACGAATCTCCAGAAATCTCAGCAAATATTTTTTCACCCAAACTGGATGATACTTTCAGGTAATGATCAGTACACTGAGCCCACTTTGTTCCCCAAATTTCGTTCTTCAATGTTGAAGCTTTCGTTTCCAGTAACAGTTTGAATTTTTAGGTTTCACTCTGTTTTCTCCTATATTGATAGATGTATTTGGAACTCTAAATCAAGCACGGTTTGTGCTAGCTTCTTGAAACTTGACACAATTAAGTAGTTTCAAGTTTTATCTCTACATGTTGTTTCCTATTGGTTTAGCCCTAAGCAGTGACAGACGAGAAACACTTTCATTGAAAGGGGTTGCCAAGCTTCCAAAAATTAAGAATCTCCAGAAATCTCAGCAAATATTTTTACACCCAAACTGGGTGATACTATCAGGTAATGATCAGTACACTGAGCCCACTTTGTTCCCCAAATTTCGTTCTTCAATGTTGAAGCTTTCGTTTCCAGTAACAGTTTGAATTTTTAGGTTTCACTCTGTTTTCTCCTATATTGATAGATGTATTTGGAACTCTAAATCAAACACAGTTTGTGTTATCTTCCTGAAACTTGACACAATTAAGTAGTTTCAAGTTCTATCTCTATGTTCTCTTTCCGATTGATGTAGCCCTAAGCAGTGACAGGCGAGAAACACTTTCATTGAAAGGGGTTGCCAAGCGTCCAAAAATTACGAATCTCCAGAAATCTCAGGAAACATTTTTTCACCCAAACTGGATGATACTTTCAGGTAATGATCAGTACACTAAGCCCACTTGGTTCCCCAGATTTCGTTCTTCTATGTTGAAGCGTTCGTTTCCAGTAACAGTTTGAATTTTGGCGTTTCACTCTGTTTTCTCCTATATTGATAGATGTATTTGGAACTCTAAATCAAGCATGGTTTGTGCTAGGTTCTTGAAACTTGACACAATTAAGTAGTTTCAAGTTCTATCTCTATATTTTGTTTCCTATTGGTGTAGCGCTAAGCAGTGACAGACGAGAAACACTTTCATTGAAAGGGGTTGCCAAGCTTTCAAAAATCACGAATCTCCAGAAATCTCAGCAAATATTTTTTCACCCAAACTGGGTGATACTTTCAGGTAATGATCAGTACACTGAGCCCACTTTGTTCCCCAAATTTCGTTCTTCAATGTTGAAGCTTTCGTTTCCAGTAACAGTTTGAATTTTTAGGTTTCACTCTGTTTTCTCCTATATGGATAGATGTATTTGGAACTCTAAATCAAGCACGGTTTGTGCTAGCTTCTTGAAACTTGACACAATTAAGTAGTTTCCAGTTCTATCTCTATTTTTTTTCCTATTGATGTAGCCCTAAGCAGTGACAGGCGAGAAACACTTTCATTGAAAGGGGTTGCCAAGCTTCCAAAAATTACGAATCTCCAGAAATCTCAGCAAATATTTTTTCACCCAAACTGGATGGTTCTTTCAGGTAATGATCAGTACACTGAGCCCACTTGGTTCCCCAAATTTCGAGCTTCTATGTTGAAGCGTTCGTTTCCAATATCAGTTTGAATTTTGGTGTTTCACTCTGTTTTCTCCTATATGGATAGATGTATTTGGAACTCTAAATCAAACACGGTTTGTGCTAGCTTCTTGAATCTTGACACAATTAAGTAGTTTCAAGTTCTAACTCTATGTTCTGTTTCCTATTGATGTAGCCCTAAGCAGTTACAGGCGAGAAACACTTTCATTGAAAGGGGTTGCCAAGCGTCCAAAAATTACGAATCTCCAGAATTCTCAGCAAATATTTGTTCACCCAAAATGGATGATACTTTCAGGTAATGATCAGTACACTAAGCCCACTTGGTTCCCCAAATTTCATTCTTCTATGTTGAAGTGTTCGTTTCCAGTAACAGTTTGAATTTTGGCGTTTCACTCTGTTTTCTCCTATATTGATAGATGTATTTGGAACTCTAAATCAAGCACGGTTTGTACTAGCTTTTTGAAACTTGACACAATTAAGTAGTTCCAAGTTCTATCTCTATGTTTTGTTTCCTATTGGTGTAGCGTTAAGCAGTGACAGACGAGAAACACTTTCATTGAAAGGGGTTGCCAAGCTTCCAAAAATCACGAATCTCCAGAAATCTCAGCAAATATTTTTTCACCCAAACTGGATGATACTTTCAGGTAATGATCAGTACACTGAGCCCACTTTGTTCCCCAGATTTCGTTCTTCAATGTTGAAGCTTTCGTTTCCAGTAACAGTTTGAATTTTTAGGTTTCACTCTGTTTTCTCCTATATTGATAGATGTATTTGGAACTCTAAATCAAACACGGTTTGTGTTAGCTTCTTGAAACTTGACACAATTAAGTAGTTTCAAGTTCTATCTCTATGTTCTGTTTCCGAATGATGTAGCCCTAAGCAGTGACAGGCGAGAAACACTTTCATTGAAAGGGGTTGCCAAGCGTCCAAAAATTACGAATTTCCAGAAATCTCAGCAAATATTTTTTCACCCAAACTGGATGGTTCTTTCAGGTAATGATCAGTACACTGAGCCCACTTGGTTCCCCAAATTTCGATCTTCTATGTTGAAGCGTTCGTTTCCAATATCAGTTTGAATTTTGGTGTTTCACTCTGTTTTCTCCTATATGGATAGATGTATTTGGAACTCTAAATCAAGCACGGTTTGTGCTAGCTTTTTGAAACTTGACACAATTAATTAGTTTCAAGTTCTATCTCTATGTTCTGTTTCCTATTGATGTAGCCCTAAGCAGTGACAGGCGAGAAACACTTTCATTGAAAGGGGTTGCCAAGCTTCCAAAAATTACGAATCTCCAGAAATCTCAGCAAATATTTTTACACCCAAACTGGGTGATACTTTCAGGTAATGATCAGTACACTGAGCCCACTTTGTTCCCTAAATTTCGTTCTTCAATGTTGCAGCTTTCGTTTCCAGTAACAGTTTGAATTTTGGCGTTTCACTCTGTTTTCTCCTATATTGATAGATGTATTTGGAACTCTACATCAAGCACGGTTTGTGCTACCTTTTTGAAACTTGACACAATTAAGTAGTTTCAAGTTCTATCTCTATGTTCTGTTTCCGAATGATGTAGCCCTAAGCAGTGACAGGCGAGAAACACTTTCATTGAAAGGGGTTGCCAAGCGTCCAAAAATTACGAATCTCCAGAAATCTCAGCAAATATTTTTTCACCCAAACTGGATGATACTTTCAGGTAATGATCAGTACACTGAGCCCACTTTGTTCCCCAAATTTCGTTCTTCAATGTTGAAGCTTTCGTTTCCAGTAACAGTTTGAATTTTTAGGTTTCACTCTGTTTTCTCCTATATTGATAGATGTATTTGGAACTCTAAATCAAGCACGGTTTGTGCTAGCTTCTTGAAACTTGACACAATTAAGTAGTTTCAAGTTTTATCTCTACATGTTGTTTCCTATTGGTTTAGCCCTAAGCAGTGACAGACGAGAAACACTTTCATTGAAAGGGGTTGCCAAGCTTCCAAAAATTAAGAATCTCCAGAAATCTCAGCAAATATTTTTACACCCAAACTGGGTGATACTATCAGGTAATGATCAGTACACTGAGCCCACTTTGTTCCCCAAATTTCGTTCTTCAATGTTGAAGCTTTCGTTTCCAGTAACAGTTTGAATTTTTAGGTTTCACTCTGTTTTCTCCTATATTGATAGATGTATTTGGAACTCTAAATCAAACACAGTTTGTGTTATCTTCCTGAAACTTGACACAATTAAGTAGTTTCAAGTTCTATCTCTATGTTCTCTTTCCGATTGATGTAGCCCTAAGCAGTGACAGGCGAGAAACACTTTCATTGAAAGGGGTTGCCAAGCGTCCAAAAATTACGAATCTCCAGAAATCTCAGGAAACATTTTTTCACCCAAACTGGATGATACTTTCAGGTAATGATCAGTACACTAAGCCCACTTGGTTCCCCAGATTTCGTTCTTCTATGTTGAAGCGTTCGTTTCCAGTAACAGTTTGAATTTTGGCGTTTCACTCTGTTTTCTCCTATATTGATAGATGTATTTGGAACTCTAAATCAAGCATGGTTTGTGCTAGGTTCTTGAAACTTGACACAATTAAGTAGTTTCAAGTTCTATCTCTATATTTTGTTTCCTATTGGTGTAGCGCTAAGCAGTGACAGACGAGAAACACTTTCATTGAAAGGGGTTGCCAAGCTTTCAAAAATCACGAATCTCCAGAAATCTCAGCAAATATTTTTTCACCCAAACTGGGTGATACTTTCAGGTAATGATCAGTACACTGAGCCCACTTTGTTCCCCAAATTTCGTTCTTCAATGTTGAAGCTTTCGTTTCCAGTAACAGTTTGAATTTTTAGGTTTCACTCTGTTTTCTCCTATATGGATAGATGTATTTGGAACTCTAAATCAAGCACGGTTTGTGCTAGCTTCTTGAAACTTGACACAATTAAGTAGTTTCCAGTTCTATCTCTATTTTTTTTCCTATTGATGTAGCCCTAAGCAGTGACAGGCGAGAAACACTTTCATTGAAAGGGGTTGCCAAGCTTCCAAAAATTACGAATCTCCAGAAATCTCAGCAAATATTTTTTCACCCAAACTGGATGGTTCTTTCAGGTAATGATCAGTACACTGAGCCCACTTGGTTCCCCAAATTTCGAGCTTCTATGTTGAAGCGTTCGTTTCCAATATCAGTTTGAATTTTGGTGTTTCACTCTGTTTTCTCCTATATGGATAGATGTATTTGGAACTCTAAATCAAACACGGTTTGTGCTAGCTTCTTGAATCTTGACACAATTAAGTAGTTTCAAGTTCTAACTCTATGTTCTGTTTCCTATTGATGTAGCCCTAAGCAGTTACAGGCGAGAAACACTTTCATTGAAAGGGGTTGCCAAGCGTCCAAAAATTACGAATCTCCAGAATTCTCAGCAAATATTTGTTCACCCAAAATGGATGATACTTTCAGGTAATGATCAGTACACTAAGCCCACTTGGTTCCCCAAATTTCATTCTTCTATGTTGAAGTGTTCGTTTCCAGTAACAGTTTGAATTTTGGCGTTTCACTCTGTTTTCTCCTATATTGATAGATGTATTTGGAACTCTAAATCAAGCACGGTTTGTACTAGCTTTTTGAAACTTGACACAATTAAGTAGTTCCAAGTTCTATCTCTATGTTTTGTTTCCTATTGGTGTAGCGTTAAGCAGTGACAGACGAGAAACACTTTCATTGAAAGGGGTTGCCAAGCTTCCAAAAATCACGAATCTCCAGAAATCTCAGCAAATATTTTTTCACCCAAACTGGATGATACTTTCAGGTAATGATCAGTACACTGAGCCCACTTTGTTCCCCAGATTTCGTTCTTCAATGTTGAAGCTTTCGTTTCCAGTAACAGTTTGAATTTTTAGGTTTCACTCTGTTTTCTCCTATATTGATAGATGTATTTGGAACTCTAAATCAAACACGGTTTGTGTTAGCTTCTTGAAACTTGACACAATTAAGTAGTTTCAAGTTCTATCTCTATGTTCTGTTTCCGAATGATGTAGCCCTAAGCAGTGACAGGCGAGAAACACTTTCATTGAAAGGGGTTGCCAAGCGTCCAAAAATTACGAATTTCCAGAAATCTCAGCAAATATTTTTTCACCCAAACTGGATGGTTCTTTCAGGTAATGATCAGTACACTGAGCCCACTTGGTTCCCCAAATTTCGATCTTCTATGTTGAAGCGTTCGTTTCCAATATCAGTTTGAATTTTGGTGTTTCACTCTGTTTTCTCCTATATGGATAGATGTATTTGGAACTCTAAATCAAGCACGGTTTGTGCTAGCTTTTTGAAACTTGACACAATTAATTAGTTTCAAGTTCTATCTCTATGTTCTGTTTCCTATTGATGTAGCCCTAAGCAGTGACAGGCGAGAAACACTTTCATTGAAAGGGGTTGCCAAGCTTCCAAAAATTACGAATCTCCAGAAATCTCAGCAAATATTTTTACACCCAAACTGGGTGATACTTTCAGGTAATGATCAGTACACTGAGCCCACTTTGTTCCCTAAATTTCGTTCTTCAATGTTGCAGCTTTCGTTTCCAGTAACAGTTTGAATTTTGGCGTTTCACTCTGTTTTCTCCTATATTGATAGATGTATTTGGAACTCTACATCAAGCACGGTTTGTGCTACCTTTTTGAAACTTGACACAATTAAGTAGTTTCAAGTTCTATCTCTATGTTCTGTTTCCGAATGATGTAGCCCTAAGCAGTGACAGGCGAGAAACACTTTCATTGAAAGGGGTTGCCAAGCGTCCAAAAATTACGAATCTCCAGAAATCTCAGCAAATATTTTTTCACCCAAACTGGATGGTTCTTTCAGGTAATGATCAGTACACTGAGCCCACTTGGTTCCCCAAATTTCGATCTTCTATGTTGAAGCGTTCGTTTCCAATATCAGTTTGAATTTTGGTGTTTCACTCTGTTTTCTCCTATATGGATAGATGTATTTGGAACTCTAAATCAAGCACGGTTTGTGCTACCTTTTTGAAACTTGACACAATTAAGTAGTTTCAAGTTCTATCTCTATGTTTTGTTTCCTATTGGTGTAGCCCTAAGCAGTGACAGACGAGAAACACTTTCATTGAAAGGGGTTGCCAAGCTTCCAAAAATCACGAATCTCCAGAAATCTCAGCAAATATTTTTTCACCCAAACTGGATGATACTTTCAGGTAATGATCAGTACACTAAGCCCACTTGGTTCCCCAAATTTCATTCTTCTATGTTCAAGCGTTCGTTTCCAGTAACAATTTGAATTTTGGCGTTTCACTCTGTTTTCTCCTATATTGATAGATGTATTTGGAACTCTAAATCAAGCACGGTTTGTGCTAGATTTTTGAAACTTGACACAATTAAGTAGTTCCAACTTCTATCTCTATGTTTTGTTTCCTATTGGTGTAGCCCTAAGCAGTGACAGACGAGAAACACTTTCATTGAAAGGGGTTGCCAAGCTTCCAAAAATTACGAATCTCCAGAAATCTCAGCAAATATTTTTACACCCAAACTGGGTGATACTTTCAGGTAATGATCAGTACACTGAGCCCTCTTTGTTCCCCAAATTTCGTTCTTCAATGTTGAAGCTTTCGTTTCCAGTAATAGTTTGAATTTTTAGGTTTCACTCTGTTTTCTCCTATATTGATAGATGAATTTGGAACTCTAAATCAAACACGGTTTGTGTTAGCTTCTTGAAACTTGACACAATTAAGTAGTTTCTAGTTCTATCTCTATGTTCTGTTTCCGATTGATGTAGCCCTAAGCACTGACAGGCGAGAAACACTTTCATTGAAAGGGGTTGCCAAGCGTCCAAAAATTACGAATCTCCAGAAATCTCAGGAAACATTTTTTCACCCAAACTGGATGATACTTTCAGGTAATGATCAGTACACTAAGCCCACTTGGTTCCCCAGATTTCGTTCTTCTATGTTGAAGCGTTCGTTTCCAGTAACAGTTTGAATTTTTAGGTTTCACTCTGTTTTCTCCTATATTGATAGATGTATTTGGAACTCTAAATCAAGCACGGTTTGTGCAAGCTTCTTGAAACTTGACACAATTAAATAGTTTCAAGTTTTATCTCTACATGTTGTTTCCTATTGGTGTAGCCCTAAGCAGTGAAAGACGAGAAACACTTTCATTGAAAGGGGTTGCCAAGCTTCCAAAAATTACGAATCTCCAGAAATCTCAGCAAATATTTTTACACCCAAACTGGGTGATACTTTCAGGTAATGATCAGTACACTGAGCCCACTTTGTTCCCCAAATTTCGTTCTTCAATGTTGAAGCTTTCGTTTCCAGTAACAGTTTGAATTTTAGGTTTCACTCTGTTTTCTCCTATTTTGATAGATGTATTTGGAACTCTAAATAAAACACGGTTTGTGCTAGCTTCTTGAAACTTGACACAATTATGTAGTTTCAAGTTCTATCTCTATTTTTTTTTCTTATTGATGTAGCCCTAAGCAGTGACAGGCGAGAAACACTTTCATTGAAAGGGGTTGCCAAGCTTCCAAAAATTACGAATCTCCAGAAATCTCAGCAAATATTTTTTCACCCAAACTGGATGTTTCTTTCAGGTAATGATCAGTACACTGAGCCCACTTGGTTCCCCAAATTTCGAGCTTCTATGTTGAAGCGTTCGTTTCCAATATAAGTTTGAATTTTTTTCACTCTGTTTTCTCCTATATGGATAGATGTATTTGGAACTCTAAATCAAACACGGTTTGTGCTAGCTTCTTGAAACTTGAAACAATTAAGTAGTTTCAAGTTCTAACTCTATGTTCTGTTTCCTATTGGTGTAGCCCTAAGCAGTGACAGGCGAGAAACACTTTCATTGAAAGGGGTTGCCAAGCTTCCAAAAATTACGAATCTCCAGAAATCTCAGCAAATATTTTTTCACCCAAACTGGATGGTTCTTTCAGGTAATGATCAGTACACTGAGCCCACTTGGTTCCCCAAATTTCGATCTTCTATGTTGAAGCGTTCGTTTCCAATATCAGTTTGAATTTTGGTGTTTCACTCTGTTTTCTCCTACATGGATAGATGTATTTGGAACTCTAAATCAAACACGGTTTGTGCTAGCTTCTTGAAACTTGACACAATTAAGTAGTTTCAAGTTCTAACTCTATGTTCTCTTTCCTATTGATGTAGCCCTAAGCAGTCACAGGCGAGAAACACTTTCATTGAAAGGGGTTGCCAAGCGTCCAAAAATTACGAATCTCCAGAATTCTCAGCAAATATTTGTTCACCCAAACTGGATGATACTTTCAGGTAATGATCAGTACACTAAGCCCACTTGGTTCACCAAATTTCATTCTTCTATGTTGAAGTGTTCGTTTCCAGTAACAGTTTGAATTTTGGCGTTTCACTCTGTTTTCTCCTATATTGATAGATGTATTTGGAACTCTAAATCAAGCACGGTTTGTGCTAGTTTTTGAAACTTGACACAATTAAGTAGTTCCAAGTTCTATCTCTATGTTTTGTTTCCTATTGGTGTAGCCCTAAGCAGTGACAGACGAGAAACACTTTCATTGAAAGGGGTTGCCAAGCTTCCAAAAATTGCGAATCTCCAGAAATCACAGCAAATATTTTTACACCCAAACTGGGTGATACTTTCAGGTAATGATCAGTACACTGAGCCCACTTTGTTCCCCAGTTTTCGTTCTTCAATGTTGAAGCTTTCGTTTCCAGTAACAGTTTGAATTTTTAGGTTTCACTCTGTTTTCTTCTATATTGATAGATGTATTTGGAACTCTAAATCAAACACGGTTTGTGTTAGCTTCTTGAAAATTGACACAATTATGTAGTTTCAAGTTCTATCTCTATGTTCTGTTTCCGATTGATGTAGCCCTAAGCAGTGACAGGCGAGAAACACTTTCATTGAAAGGGGTTGCCAAGCGTCCAAAAATTACGAATCTCCAGAAATCTCAGGAAACATTTTTTCACCCAAACTGGATGATACTTTCAGGTAATGATCAGTACACTAAGCCCACTTGGTTCCCCAGATTTCGTTCTTCTATGTTGAAGCGTTCGTTTCCAGTAACAGTTTGAATTTTGGCGTTTCACTCTGTTTTCTCCTATATTGATAGATGTATTTGGAACTCTAAATCAAGCATGGTTTGTGCTAGCTTCTTGAAACTTGACACAATTAAGTAGTTTCAAGTTCTATCTCTATATTTTGTTTCCTATTGGTGTAGCCCTAAGCAGTGACAGACGAGAAACACTTTCATTGAAAGGGGTTGCCAAGCTTCCAAAAATCACGAATCTCCAGAAATCTCAGCAAATATTTTTTTCACCCAAACTGGATGGTTCTTTCAGGTAATGATCAGTACACTGAGCCCACTTTGTTCCCCAAATTTCGTTCTTCAATGTTGAAGCTTTCGTTTCCAGTAACAGTTTGATTTAGAGTTCCAAATACATCTATCACTATAGGAGAAAACAGAGTGAAACCTAAAAATTCAAACACGGTTTGTGTTAGCTTCTTGAAACTTGACACAATTAAGTAGTTTCAAGTTGTGTCTCTATGTTCTGTTTTTGATTGATGTAGCCCTAAGCAGTGACAGGCGAGAAACACTTTCATTGAAAGGGGTTGCCAAGCTTCCAAAAATCACGAATCTCCAGAAATCTCAGCAAATATTTTTTCACCCAAACTGGATGATACTTTCAGGTAATGATCAGTACACTAAGCCCACTTGGTTCCCCAAATTTCATTTTTCTATGTTGAAGCGTTCGTTTCCAGTAAAAGTTTGAATTTTGGCGTTTCACTCTGTTTTCTCCTATATTGATAGATGTATTTGAAACTCTAAATCAAGCACGGTTTGTGCTAGCTTTTTGAAACTTGACACAATTAAGTAGTTCCAAGTTCTAACTCTATGTTTTGTTTCCTATTGGTGTAGCCCTAAGCAGTGACAGACGAGAAACACTTTCTTTGAAAGGGGTTGCCAAGCTTCCAAAAATTACGAATCTCCAGAAATCTCAGCAAATATTTTTACACCCAAACTGGGTGATACTTTCAGGTAATGATCAGTACACTGAGCCCACTTTGTTCCCCAAATTTCGTTCTTCAATGTTGAAGCTTTCGTTTCCAGTAACAGTTTGAATTTTTAGGTTTCACTCTGTTTTCTCCTATATTGATAGATGTATTTGGAACTCTAAATCAAACACGGTTTGTGTTAGCTTCTTGAAACTTGACACAATTAAGTAGTTTCAAGTTCTATCTCTATGTTCTGTTTCCGATTGATGTAGCCCTAAGCAGTGACAGGCGAGAAACACTTTCATTGAAAGGGGTTGCCAAGCGTCCAAAAATTACGAATCTCCAGAAATCTCAGGAAACATTTTTTCACACAAACTGGATGATACTTGCAGGTAACGATCAGTACACTAAGCCCACTTGGTTCCCCAGATTTCGTTCTTCTATGTTGAAGCGTTCGTTTCCAGTAACAGTTTGAATTTTTAGGTTTCACTCTGTTTTCTCCTATATTGATAGATGTATTTGGAACTCTAAATCAAGCACGGTTTGTGCTAGCTTCTTGAAACTCGACACAATTAAATAGTTTCAAGTTCTGTTTCTATGTTTTGTTTCCTATTGGTGTAGCCCTAAGCAGTGACAGACGAGAAACACTTTCATTGAAAGGGGTTGCCAAGCTTCCAAAAATTACGAATCTCCAGAAATCTCAGCAAATATTTTTACACCCAAACTGGGTGATACTTTCAGGTAATGATCAGTACACTGAGCCCACTTGGTTCCCCAAATTTCGTTCTTCAATGTTGCAGCTTTCGTTTATAGTAACAGTTTGAATTTTTAGGTTTCACTCTGTTTTCTCCTATATTGATAGATGTATTTGGAACTCTAAATCAAACACAGTTTGTGCTAGCTTCTTGAAACTTGACACAATTAATAAGTTTCAAGTTCTATCTCTATGTTCTGTTTCCTATTGATGTAGCCCTAAGCAGTGACAGGCGAGAAACACTTTCATTGAAAGGGGTTGCCAAGCTTCCAAAAATTACGAATCTCCAGAAATCTCAGCAAATATTTTTACACCCAAACTGGGTGAGACTTTCAGGTAATGATCAGTACACTGAGCCCACTTTGTTACCCAAATTTCGTTCTTCAATGTTGAAGCTTTCGTTTCCAGTAACAGTTTGAATTTTTAGGTTTCACTCTGTTTTCTCCTATATTGATAGATGTATTTGGAACTCTAAATAAAGCACGGTTTGTGCTAGCTTCTTGAAACTTGACACAATTAAGTAGATTCAAGTTCTATCTCTATATTTTGTTTCCTATTGGTGTAACCCTAAGCAGTGACAGACGAGTAACACTTTCATTGAAAGGGGTTGCCAAGCTTCCAAAAATTACGAATCTCCAGAAATCTCAGCAAATATTTTTTCACCCAAACTGGATGATACTTTCAGGTAATGATCAGTACACTAAGCCCACTTGGTTCCCCAAATTTCGTTCTTCTATGTTGAAGCGTTCGTTTCCAGTAACAGTTTGAATTTTGGCGTTTCACTCTGTTTTCTCCTATATTGATAGATGTATTTGGAACTCTAAATCAAGCACGGTTTGTGCTAGCTTCTTGAAACTTGACACAATTAAGTAGTTTCAAGTTCTATCTCTATATTTTGTTTCCTATTGGTGTAGCTCTAAGCAGTGACAGACGAGAAACACTTTCATTGATAGGGGTTGCCAAGCGTCCAAAAATCACGAATCTCCAGAAATCTCAGCAAATATTTTTTCACCCAAACTGGATGATAATTTCAGGTAATGATCAGTACACTAAGCCCACTTGGTTCCCCAAATTTCATTCTTCTATGTTGAAGCGTTCGTTTCCAGTAACAGTTTGAATTTTGGCGTTTCACTCTGTTTTCTCCTATATTGATAGATGTATTTGGAACTCTAAATCAAGCAGGGTTTGTGCTAGCCTCTTGAAACTTGACACAATTAAGTAGTTTCAAGTTCTAACTCTATGTTCTGTTTCCGATTGATGTAGCCCTAAGCAGTGACAGGCGAGAAACACTTTCATTGAAAGGGGTTGCCAAGCTTCCAAAAATCACGAATCTCCAGAAATCTCAGCAAATATTTTTTCACCCAAACTGGATGATACTTTCAGGTAATGATCAGTACACTGAGCCCACTTTGTTCCCCAAATTTCGTTCTTCAATGTTGCAGCTTTCGTTTCCAGTAACAGTTTGAACTTTTAGGTTTCACTCTGTTTTCTCCTATATTGATAGATGTATTTGGAACTCTAAATCAAAAACGGTTTGTGTTAGCTTCTTGAAACTTGACACAATTAAGTAGTTTCAAGTTGTATCTCTATGTTCTGTTTCCGATTGATGTAGCCCTAAGCAGTGACAGGCGAGAAACACTTTCATTGAAAGGGGTTGCCAAGCTTCCAAAAATCACGAATCTCCAGAAATCTCAGCAAATATTTTTTCATCCAAACTGGATGATACTTTCAGGTAATGATCAGTACACTAAGCCCACTTGGTTCCCCAAATTTCATTTTTCTATGTTGAAGCGTTCGTTTCCAGTAAAAGTTTGAATTTTGGCGTTTCAGTCTGTTTTCTCCTATATTGATAGATGTATTTGAAACTCTAAATCAAGCACGGTTTGTGCTAGCTTTTTGAAACTTGACACAATTAAGTAGTTCCAAGTTCTAACTCTATGTTTTGTTTCCTATTGGTGTAGCCCTAAGCAGTGACAGACGAGAAACACTTTCATTGAAAGGGGTTGCCAAGCTTCCAAAAATTACGAATCTCCAGAAATCTCAGCAAATATTTTTACACCCAAACTGGGTGATACTTTCAGGTAATGATCAGTACACTGAGCCCACTTTGTTCCCCAAATTTCGTTCTTCAATGTTGAAGCTTTCGTTTCCAGTAACAGTTTGAATTTTTAGGTTTCACTCTGTTTTCTCCTATATTGATAGATGTATTTGGAACTCTAAATCAAACACGGTTTGTGTTAGCTTCTTGAAACTTGACACAATTAAGTAGTTTCAAGTTCTATCTCTATGTTCTGTTTCCGATTGATGTAGCCCTAAGCAGTGACAGGCGAGAAACACTTTCATTGAAAGGGGTTGCCAAGCGTCCAAAAATTACGAATCTCCAGAAATCTCAGGAAACATTTTTTCACACAAACTGGATGATACTTGCAGGTAACGATCAGTACACTAAGCCCACTTGGTTCCCCAGATTTCGTTCTTCTATGTTGAAGCGTTCGTTTCCAGTAACAGTTTGAATTTTGGCGTTTCACTCTGTTTTCTCCTATATTGATAGATGTATTTGGAACTCTAAATCAAGCACGGTTTGTGCTAGCTTCTTGAAACTCGACACAATTAAATAGTTTCAAGTTCTGTTTCTATGTTTTGTTTCCTATTGGTGTAGCCCTAAGCAGTGACAGACGAGAAACACTTTCATTGAAAGGGGTTGCCAAGCTTCCAAAAATCACGAATCTCCAGAAATCTCAGCAAATATTTTTTCACCCAAACTGGATGATACTTTCAGGTAATGATCAGTACACTAAGCCCACTTGGTTCCCCAAATTTCATTCTTCTATGTTGAAGCGTTCGTTTCCAGTAACAGTTTGAATTTTGGCGTTTCACTCTGTTTTCTCCTATATAGATAGATGTATTTGGAACTCTAAATCAAGCACGGTTTGTGCTAGCTTTTTGAAACTTGACACAATTAAGTAGTTCCAAGTTCTATCTCTAGGTTTTGTTTCCTATTGGTGTAGCCCTAAGCAGTGACAGACGAGAAACACTTTCATTGAAAGGGGTTGCCAAGCTTCCAAAAATCACGAATCTCCAGAAATTTCAGCAAATATTTTTTCACCCAAACTGGATGATACATTCAGGTAATGATCAGTACACTAAGCCCACTTGGTTCCCCAAATTTCGTTCTTCTATGTTGAAGCGTTCGTTTCCAGTAACAGTTTGAATTTTGGCGTTTCACTCTGTTTTGTCCTATATTGATAGATGTATTTGGAACTCTAAATCAAGCACGGTTTGTGCTAGTTTTTGAAACTTGACACAATTAAGTAGTTCCAAGTTCTATCTCTATGTTTTGTTTCCTATTGGTGTAGCCCTAAGCAGTGACAGACGATAAACACTTTCATTGAAAGGGGTTGCCAAGCTTCCAAAAATTACGAATCTCCAGAAATCTCAGCAAATATTTTTACACCCAAACTGGGTGATACTTTCAGGTAATGATCAGTACACTGAGCCCACTTTGTTCCCTAAATTTCGTTCTTCAATGTTGCAGCTTTCGTTTCCAGTAACAGTTTGAACTTTTAGGTTTCACTCTGTTTTCTCCAATATTGATAGATGTATTTGGAACTCTAAATCAAACACGATTTGTGCTACCTTCTTGAAACTTGACACAATTAAGTAGTTTCAAGTTCTATCTCTATGTTCTGTTTCCGATTGATGTAGCCCTAAGCAGTGACAGGCGAGAAACACTTTCATTGAAAGGGGTAGCCAAGCGTCCAAAACTTACGAATCTCCAGAAATCTCAGGATACATTTTTTCACCCAAACTGGATGATACTTTCAGGTAATGATCAGTACACTAAGCCCACTTGGTTCCCCAGATTTCGTTCTTCTATGTTGAAGCGTTCGTTTCCAGTAACAGTTTGAATTTTTAGTTTCACTCTGTTTTCTCCTATATTGATAGATGTATTTGGAACTCTAAATCAAGCACGGTTTGTGCTAGCCTCATGAAACTTGACACAATTAAGTAGTTTCAAGTTCTAACTCAATGTTCTGTTTCCGATTGATGTAGCCCTAAGCAGTGACAGGCGAGAAACACTTTCATTGAAAGGGGTTGCCAAGCTTCCAAAAATTACGAATCTCCAGAAATCTCAGCAAATATTTTTACACCCAAACTGGGTGATTCTTTCAGGTAATGATCAGTACACTGAGCCCACTTTGTTCCCCAAATTTCGTTCTTCAATGTTGAAGCTTTCGTTTCCAGTAACAGTTTGAATTTTTAGGTTTCACTCTGTTTTCTCCTATATTGATAGATGTATTTGGAACTCTAAATCAAGCACGGTTTGTGCTAGCTTCTTGAAACTTGACACAATTAAGTAGTTTCAAGTTTTATCTCTACATGTTGTTTCCTATTGGTTTAGCCCTAAGCAGTGACAGACGAGAAACACTTTCATTGAAAGGGGTTGCCAAGCTTCCAAAAATCACGAATCTCCAGAAATCTCAGCAAATATTTTTTCACCCAAACTGGGTGATACTTTCAGGTAATGATCAGTACACTGAGCCCACTTTGTTCCCCAAATTTCGTTCTTCAATGTTGAAGCTTTCGTTTCCAGTAACAGTTTGAATTTTTATGTTTCACTCTGTTTTCTCCTATATTGATAGATATATTTGGAACTCTAAATCAAACACGGTTTGTGCTAGCTTCTTGAAACTTGACACAATTAAGTAGTTTCAAGTTCTATCTCTATATTTTGTTTCCTATTGGTGTAGCTCTAAGCAGTGACAGACGAGAAACACTTTCATTGATAGGGGTTGCCAAGCGTCCAAAAATCACGAATCTCCAGAAATCTCAGCAAATATTTTTTCACCCAAACTGGATGATAATTTCAGGTAATGATCAGTACACTAAGCCCACTTGGTTCCCCAAATTTCATTCTTCTATGTTGAAGCGTTCGTTTCCAGTAACAGTTTGAATTTTGGCGTTTCACTCTGTTTTCTCCTATATTGATAGATGTATTTGGAACTCTAAATCAAGCAGGGTTTGTGCTAGCCTCTTGAAACTTGACACAATTAAGTAGTTTCAAGTTCTAACTCTATGTTCTGTTTCCGATTGATGTAGCCCTAAGCAGTGACAGGCGAGAAACACTTTCATTGAAAGGGGTTGCCAAGCTTCCAAAAATCACGAATCTCCAGAAATCTCAGCAAATATTTTTTCACCCAAACTGGATGATACTTTCAGGTAATGATCAGTACACTGAGCCCACTCTGTTCCCCAAATTTCGTTCTTCAATGTTGCAGCTTTCGTTTCCAGTAACAGTTTGAACTTTTAGGTTTCACTCTGTTTTCTCCTATATTGATAGATGTATTTGGAACTCTAAATCAAAAACGGTTTGTGTTAGCTTCTTGAAACTTGACACAATTAAGTAGTTTCAAGTTGTATCTCTATGTTCTGTTTCCGATTGATGTAGCCCTAAGCAGTGACAGGCGAGAAACACTTTCATTGAAAGGGGTTGCCAAGCTTCCAAAAATCACGAATCTCCAGAAATCTCAGCAAATATTTTTTCATCCAAACTGGATGATACTTTCAGGTAATGATCAGTACACTAAGCCCACTTGGTTCCCCAAATTTCATTTTTCTATGTTGAAGCGTTCGTTTCCAGTAAAAGTTTGAATTTTGGCGTTTCACTCTGTTTTCTCCTATATAGATAGATGTATTTGAAACTCTAAATCAAGCACGGTTTGTGCTAGCTTTTTGAAACTTGACACAATTAAGTAGTTCAAAGTTCTAACTCTATGTTTTGTTTCCTATTGGTGTAGCCCTAAGCAGTGACAGACGAGAAACACTTTCATTGAAAGGGGTTGCCAAGCTTCCAAAAATTACGAATCTCCAGAAATCTCAGCAAATATTTTTACACCCAAACTGGGTGATACTTTCAGGTAATGATCAGTACACTGAGCCCACTTTGTTCCCCAAATTTCGTTCTTCAATGTTGAAGCTTTCGTTTCCAGTAACAGTTTGAATTTTTAGGTTTCACTCTGTTTTCTCCTATATTGATAGATGTATTTGGAACTCTAAATCAAACACGGTTTGTGTTAGCTTCTTGAAACTTGACACAATTAAGTAGTTTCAAGTTCTATCTCTATGTTCTGTTTCCGATTGATGTAGCCCTAAGCAGTGACAGGCGAGAAACACTTTCATTGAAAGGGGTTGCCAAGCGTCCAAAAATTACGAATCTCCAGAAATCTCAGGAAACATTTTTTCACACAAACTGGATGATACTTGCAGGTAACGATCAGTACACTAAGCCCACTTGGTTCCCCAGATTTCGTTCTATGTTGAAGCGTTCGTTTCCAGTAACAGTTTGAATTTTGGCGTTTCACTCTGTTTTCTCCTATATTGATAGATGTATTTGGAACTCTAAATCAAGCACGGTTTGTGCTAGCTTCTTGAAACTCGACACAATTAAATAGTTTCAAGTTCTGTTTCTATGTTTTGTTTCCTATTGGTGTAGCCCTAAGCAGTGACAGACGAGAAACACTTTCATTGAAAGGGGTTGCCAAGCTTCCAAAAATCACGAATCTCCAGAAATCTCAGCAAATATTTTTTCACCCAAACTGGATGATACTTTCAGGTAATGATCAGTACACTAAGCCCACTTGGTTCCCCAAATTTCATTCTTCTATGTTGAAGCGTTCGTTTCCAGTAACAGTTTGAATTTTGGCGTTTCACTCTGTTTTCTCCTATATAGATAGATGTATTTGGAACTCTAAATCAAGCACGGTTTGTGCTAGCTTTTTGAAACTTGACACAATTAAGTAGTTCCAAGTTCTATCTCTAGGTTTTGTTTCCTATTGGTGTAGCCCTAAGCAGTGACAGACGAGAAACACTTTCATTGAAAGGGGTTGCCAAGCTTCCAAAAATCACGAATCTCCAGAAATTTCAGCAAATATTTTTTCACCCAAACTGGATGATACATTCAGGTAATGATCAGTACACTAAGCCCACTTGGTTCCCCAAATTTCGTTCTTCTATGTTGAAGCGTTCGTTTCCAGTAACAGTTTGAATTTTGGCGTTTCACTCTGTTTTGTCCTATATTGATAGATGTATTTGGAACTCTAAATCAAGCACGGTTTGTGCTAGTTTTTGAAACTTGACACAATTAAGTAGTTCCAAGTTCTATCTCTATGTTTTGTTTCCTATTGGTGTAGCCCTAAGCAGTGACAGACGAGAAACACTTTCATTGAAAGGGGTTGCCAAGCTTCCAAAAATTACGAATCTCCAGAAATCTCAGCAAATATTTTTACACCCAAACTGGGTGATACTTTCAGGTAATGATCAGTACACTGAGCCCACTTTGTTCCCTAAATTTCGTTCTTCAATGTTGCAGCTTTCGTTTCCAGTAACAGTTTGAACTTTTAGGTTTCACTCTGTTTTCTCCTATATTGATAGATGAATTTGGAACTCTAAATCAAACACGATTTGTGCTACCTTCTTGAAACTTGACACAATTAAGTAGTTTCAAGTTCTATCTCTATGTTCTGTTTCCGATTGATGTACCCCTAAGCAGTGACAGGCGAGAAACACTTTCATTGAAAGGGGTAGCCAAGCGTCCAAAAATTACGAATCTCCAGAAATCTCAGGATACATTTTTTCACCCAAACTGGATGATACTTTCAGGTAATGATCAGTACACTAAGCCCACTTGGTTCCCCAGATTTCGTTCTTCTATGTTGAAGCGTTCGTTTCCAGTAACAGTTTGAATTTTTAGGTTTCACTCTGTTTTCTCCTATACTGATAGATGTATTTGGAACTCTAAATCAAGCACGGTTTGTGCTAGCCTCATGAAACTTGACACAATTAAGTAGTTTCAAGTTCTAACTCTATGTTCTGTTTCCGATTGATGTAGCCCTAAGCAGTGACAGGCGAGAAACACTTTCATTGAAAGGGGTTGCCAAGCTTCCAAAAATTACGAATCTCCAGAAATCTCAGCAAATATTTTTTCACCCAAACTGGATGATACTTTCAGGTAATGATCAGTACACTAAGCCCACTTGGTTCCCCAAATTTCATTCTTCTATGTTGAAGCGTTCGTTTCCAGTAACAGTTTGAATTTTGGCGTTTCACTCTGTTTTCTCCTATATTGATAGATGTATTTGGAACTCTAAATCAAGCACGGTTTGTGCTAGCTTCTTGAAACTTGACACAATTAAGTAGTTTCAAGTTCTCTCTCTATATTTTGTTTCCTATTGGTGTAGCTCTAAGCAGTGACAGACGAGAAACACTTTCATTGATAGGGGTTGCCAAGCGTCCAAAAATCACGAATCTCCAGAAATCTCAGCAAATATTTTTTCACCCAAACTGGATGATAATTTCAGGTAATGATCAGTACACTAAGCCCACTTGGTTCCCCAAATTTCATTCTTCTATGTTGAAGCGTTCGTTTCCAGTAACAGTTTGAATTTTGGCGTTTCACTCTGTTTTCTCCTATATTGATAGATGTATTTGGAACTCTAAATCAAGCAGGGTTTGTGCTAGCCTCTTGAAACTTGACACAATTAAGTAGTTTCAAGTTCTAACTCTATGTTCTGTTTCCGATTGATGTAGCCCTAAGCAGTGACAGGCGAGAAACACTTTCATTGAAAGGGGTTGCCAAGCTTCCAAAAATCACGAATCTCCAGAAATCTCAGCAAATATTTTTTCACCCAAACTGGATGATACTTTCAGGTAATGATCAGTACACTGAGCCCACTTTGTTCCCCAAATTTCGTTCTTCAATGTTGCAGCTTTCGTTTCCAGTAACAGTTTGAACTTTTAGGTTTCACTCTGTTTTCTCCTATATTGATAGATGTATTTGGAACTCTAAATCAAACACGGTTTGTGTTAGCTTCTTGAAACTTGACACAATTAAGTAGTTTCAAGTTGTATCTCTATGTTCTGTTTCCGATTGATGTAGCCCTAAGCAGTGACAGGCGAGAAACACTTTCATTGAAAGGGGTTGCCAAGCTTCCAAAAATCACGAATCTCCAGAAATCTCAGCAAATATTTTTTCATCCAAACTGGATGATACTTTCAGGTAATGATCAGTACACTAAGCCCACTTGGTTCCCCAAATTTCATTTTTCTATGTTGAAGCGTTCGTTTCCAGTAAAAGTTTGAATTTTGGCGTTTCACTCTGTTTTCTCCTATATTGATAGATGTATTTGAAACTCTAAATCAAGCACGGTTTGTGCTAGCTTTTTGAAACTTGACACAATTAAGTAGTTTCAAGTTGTATCTCTATGTTCTGTTTCCGATTGATGTAGCCCTAAGCAGTGACAGGCGAGAAACACTTTCATTGAAAGGGGTTGCCAAGCTTCCAAAAATCACGAATCTCCAGAAATCTCAGCAAATATTTTTTCATCCAAACTGGATGATACTTTCAGGTAATGATCAGTACACTAAGCCCACTTGGTTCCCCAAATTTCATTTTTCTATGTTGAAGCGTTCGTTTCCAGTAAAAGTTTGAATTTTGGCGTTTCACTCTGTTTTCTCCTATATTGATAGATGTATTTGAAACTCTAAATCAAGCACGGTTTGTGCTAGCTTTTTGAAACTTGACACAATTAAGTAGTTCCAAGTTCTAACTCTATGTTTTGTTTCCTATTGGTGTAGCCCTAAGCAGTGACAGACGAGAAACACTTTCATTGAAAGGGGTTGCCAAGCTTCCAAAAATTACGAATCTCCAGAAATCTCAGCAAATATTTTTACACCCAAACTGGGTGATACTTTCAGGTAATGATCAGTACACTGAGCCCACTTTGTTCCCCAAATTTCGTTCTTCAATGTTGAAGCTTTCGTTTCCAGTAACAGTTTGAATTTTTAGGTTTCACTCTGTTTTCTCCTATATTGATAGATGTATTTGGAACTCTAAATCAAACACGGTTTGTGTTAGCTTCTTGAAACTTGACACAATTAAGTAGTTTCAAGTTCTATCTCTATGTTCTGTTTCCGATTGATGTAGCCCTAAGCAGTGACAGGCGAGAAACACTTTCATTGAAAGGGGTTGCCAAGCGTCCAAAAATTACGAATCTCCAGAAATCTCAGGAAACATTTTTTCACACAAACTGGATGATACTTGCAGGTAACGATCAGTACACTAAGCCCACTTGGTTCCCCAGATTTCGTTCTTCTATGTTGAAGCGTTCGTTTCCAGTAACAGTTTGAATTTTGGCGTTTCACTCTGTTTTCTCCTATATTGATAGATGTATTTGGAACTCTAAATCAAGCACGGTTTGTGCTAGCTTCTTGAAACTCGACACAATTAAATAGTTTCAAGTTCTGTTTCTATGTTTTGTTTCCTATTGGTGTAGCCCTAAGCAGTGACAGACGAGAAACACTTTCATTGAAAGGGGTTGCCAAGCTTCCAAAAATCACGAATCTCCAGAAATCTCAGCAAATATTTTTTCACCCAAACTGGATGATACTTTCAGGTAATGATCAGTACACTGAGCCCACTTGGTTCCCCAAATTTCATTCTTCTATGTTGAAGCGTTCGTTTCCAGTAACAGTTTGAATTTTGGCGTTTCACTCTGTTTTCTCCTATATAGATAGATGTATTTGGAACTCTAAATCAAGCACGGTTTGTGCTAGCTTTTTGAAACTTGACACAATTAAGTAGTTCCAAGTTCTATCTCTAGGTTTTGTTTCCTATTGGTGTAGCCCTAAGCAGTGACAGACGAGAAACACTTTCATTGAAAGGGGTTGCCAAGCTTCCAAAAATCACGAATCTCCAGAAATTTCAGCAAATATTTTTTCACCCAAACTGGATGATACATTCAGGTAATGATCAGTACACTAAGCCCACTTGGTTCCCCAAATTTCGTTCTTCTATGTTGAAGCGTTCGTTTCCAGTAACAGTTTGAATTTTGGCGTTTCACTCTGTTTTGTCCTATATTGATAGATGTATTTGGAACTCTAAATCAAGCACGGTTTGTGCTAGTTTTTGAAACTTGACACAATTAAGTAGTTCCAAGTTCTATCTCTATGTTTTGTTTCCTATTGGTGTAGCCCTAAGCAGTGACAGACGAGAAACACTTTCATTGAAAGGGGTTGCCAAGCTTCCAAAAATTACGAATCTCCAGAAATCTCAGCAAATATTTTTACACCCAAACTGGGTGATACTTTCAGGTAATGATCAGTACACTGAGCCCACTTTGTTCCCTAAATTTCGTTCTTCAATGTTGCAGCTTTCGTTTCCAGTAACAGTTTGAAATTTTAGGTTTCACTCTGTTTTCTCCAATATTGATAGATGTATTTGGAACTCTAAATCAAACACGATTTGTGCTACCTTCATGAAACTTGACACAATTAAGTAGTTTCAAGTTCTATCTCTATGTTCTGTTTCCGATTGATGTAGCCCTAAGCAGTGACAGGCGAGAAACACTTTCATTGAAAGGGGTAGCCAAGCGTCCAAAAATTACGAATCTCCAGAAATCTCAGGATACATTTTTTCACCCAAACTGGATGATACTTTCAGGTAATGATCAGTACACTAAGCCCACTTGGTTCCCCAGATTTCGTTCTTCTATGTTGAAGCGTTCGTTTCCAGTAACAGTTTGAATTTTTAGTTTCACTCTGTTTTCTCCTATATTGATAGATGTATTTGGAACTCTAAATCAAGCACGGTTTGTGCTAGCCTCATGAAACTTGACACAATTAAGTAGTTTCAAGTTCTAACTCTATGTTCTGTTTCCGATTGATGTAGCCCTAAGCAGTGACAGGCGAGAAACACTTTCATTGAAAGGGGTTGCCAAGCTTCCAAAAATTACGAATCTCCAGAAATCTCAGCAAATATTTTTACACCCAAACTGGGTGATTCTTTCAGGTAATGATCAGTACACTGAGCCCACTTTGTTCCCCAAATTTCGTTCTTCAATGTTGAAGCTTTCGTTTCCAGTAACAGTTTGAATTTTTAGGTTTCACTCTGTTTTCTCCTATATTGATAGATGTATTTGGAACTCTAAATCAAGCACGGTTTGTGCTAGCTTCTTGAAACTTGACACAATTAAGTAGTTTCAAGTTTTATCTCTACATGTTGTTTCCTATTGGTTTAGCCCTAAGCAGTGACAGACGAGAAACACTTTCATTGAAAGGGGTTGCCAAGCTTCCAAAAATCACGAATCTCCAGAAATCTCAGCAAATATTTTTTCACCCAAACTGGGTGATACTTTCAGGTAATGATCAGTACACTGAGCCCACTTTGTTCCCCAAATTTCGTTCTTCAATGTTGAAGCTTTCGTTTCCAGTAACAGTTTGAATTTTTAGGTTTCACTCTGTTTTCTCCTATATTGATAGATATATTTGGAACTCTAAATCAAACACGGTTTGTGCTAGCTTCTTGAAACTTGACACAATTATGTAGTTTCAAGTTCTACCTCTATATTTTGTTTCCTATTGGTGTAGCTCTAAGCAGTGACAGACGAGAAACACTTTCATTGATAGGGGTTGCCAAGCGTCCAAAAATCACGAATCTCCTGAAATCTCAGCAAATATTTTTTCACCCAAACTGGATGATAATTTCAGGTAATGATCAGTACACTAAGCCCACTTGGTTCCCCAAATTTCATTCTTCTATGTTGAAGCGTTCGTTTCCAGTAACAGTTTGAATTTTGGCGTTTCACTCTGTTTTCTCCTATATTGATAGATGTATTTGGAACTCTAAATCAAGCAGGGTTTGTGCTAGCCTCTTGAAACTTGACACAATTAAGTAGTTTCAAGTTCTAACTCTATGTTCTGTTTCCGATTGATGTAGCCCTAAGCAGTGACAGGCGAGAAACACTTTCATTGAAAGGGGTTGCCAAGCTTCCAAAAATCACGAATCTCCAGAAATCTCAGCAAATATTTTTTCACCCAAACTGGATGATACTTTCAGGTAATGATCAGTACACTGAGCCCACTCTGTTCCCCAAATTTCGTTCTTCAATGTTGCAGCTTTCGTTTCCAGTAACAGTTTGAACTTTTAGGTTTCACTCTGTTTTCTCCTATATTGATAGATGTATTTGGAACTCTAAATCAAAAACGGTTTGTGTTAGCTTCTTGAAACTTGACACAATTAAGTAGTTTCAAGTTGTATCTCTATGTTCTGTTTCCGATTGATGTAGCCCTAAGCAGTGACAGGCGAGAAACACTTTCATTGAAAGGGGTTGCCAAGCTTCCAAAAATCACGAATCTCCAGAAATCTCAGCAAATATTTTTTCATCCAAACTGGATGATACTTTCAGGTAATGATCAGTACACTAAGCCCACTTGGTTCCCCAAATTTCATTTTTCTATGTTGAAGCGTTCGTTTCCAGTAAAAGTTTGAATTTTGGCGTTTCACTCTGTTTTCTCCTATATTGATAGATGTATTTGAAACTCTAAATCAAGCACGGTTTGTGCTAGCTTTTTGAAACTTGACACAATTAAGTAGTTCCAAGTTCTAACTCTATGTTTTGTTTCCTATTGGTGTAGCCCTAAGCAGTGACAGACGAGAAACACTTTCATTGAAAGGGGTTGCCAAGCTTCCAAAAATTACGAATCTCCAGAAATCTCAGCAAATATTTTTACACCCAAACTGGGTGATACTTTCAGGTAATGATCAGTACACTGAGCCCACTTTGTTCCCCAAATTTCGTTCTTCAATGTTGAAGCTTTCGTTTCCAGTAACAGTTTGAATTTTTAGGTTTCACTCTGTTTTCTCCTATATTGATAGATGTATTTGGAACTCTAAATCAAACACGGTTTGTGTTAGCTTCTTGAAACTTGACACAATTAAGTAGTTTCAAGTTCTATCTCTATGTTCTGTTTCCGATTGATGTAGCCCTAAGCAGTGACAGGCGAGAAACACTTTCATTGAAAGGGGTTGCCAAGCGTCCAAAAATTATGAATCTCCAGAAATCTCAGGAAACATTTTTTCACACAAACTGGATGATACTTGCAGGTAACGATCAGTACACTAAGCCCACTTGGTTCCCCAGATTTCGTTCTATGTTGAAGCGTTCGTTTCCAGTAACAGTTTGAATTTTGGCGTTTCACTCTGTTTTCTCCTATATTGATAGATGTATTTGGAACTCTAAATCAAGCACGGTTTGTGCTAGCTTCTTGAAACTCGACACAATTAAATAGTTTCAAGTTCTGTTTCTATGTTTTGTTTCCTATTGGTGTAGCCCTAAGCAGTGACAGACGAGAAACACTTTCATTGAAAGGGGTTGCCAAGCTTCCAAAAATCACGAATCTCCAGAAATCTCAGCAAATATTTTTTCACCCAAACTGGATGATACTTTCAGGTAATGATCAGTACACTAAGCCCACTTGGTTCCCCAAATTTCATTCTTCTATGTTGAAGCGTTCGTTTCCAGTAACAGTTTGAATTTTGGCGTTTCACTCTGTTTTCTCCTATATAGATAGATGTATTTGGAACTCTAAATCAAGCACGGTTTGTGCTAGCTTTTTGAAACTTGACACAATTAAGTAGTTCCAAGTTCTATCTCTAGGTTTTGTTTCCTATTGGTGTAGCCCTAAGCAGTGACAGACGAGAAACACTTTCATTGAAAGGGGTTGCCAAGCTTCCAAAAATCACGAATCTCCAGAAATTTCAGCAAATATTTTTTCACCCAAACTGGATGATACATTCAGGTAATGATCAGTACACTAAGCCCACTTGGTTCCCCAAATTTCGTTCTTCTATGTTGAAGCGTTCGTTTCCAGTAACAGTTTGAATTTTGGCGTTTCACTCTGTTTTGTCCTATATTGATAGATGTATTTGGAACTCTAAATCAAGCACGGTTTGTGCTAGTTTTTGAAACTTGACACAATTAAGTAGTTCCAAGTTCTATCTCTATGTTTTGTTTCCTATTGGTGTAGCCCTAAGCAGTGACAGACGAGAAACACTTTCATTGAAAGGGGTTGCCAAGCTTCCAAAAATTACGAATCTCCAGAAATCTCAGCAAATATTTTTACACCCAAACTGGGTGATACTTTCAGGTAATGATCAGTACACTGAGCCCACTTTGTTCCCTAAATTTCGTTCTTCAATGTTGCAGCTTTCGTTTCCAGTAACAGTTTGAACTTTTAGGTTTCACTCTGTTTTCTCCTATATTGATAGATGTATTTGGAACTCTAAATCAAACACGATTTGTGCTACCTTCTTGAAACTTGACACAATTAAGTAGTTTCAAGTTCTATCTCTATGTTCTGTTTCCGATTGATGTAGCCCTAAGCAGTGACAGGCGAGAAACACTTTCATTGAAAGGGGTAGCCAAGCGTCCAAAAATTACGAATCTCCAGAAATCTCATGATACATTTTTTCACCCAAACTGGATGATACTTTCAGGTAATGATCAGTACACTAAGCCCACTTGGTTCCCCAGATTTCGTTCTTCTATGTTGAAGCGTTCGTTTCCAGTAACAGTTTGAATTTTTAGGTTTCACTCTGTTTTCTCCTATATTGATAGATGTATTTGGAACTCTAAATCAAGCACGGTTTGTGCTAGCCTCATGAAACTTGACACAATTAAGTAGTTTCAAGTTCTAACTCTATGTTCTGTTTCCGATTGATGTAGCCCTAAGCAGTGACAGGCGAGAAACACTTTCATTGAAAGGGGTTGCCAAGCTTCCAAAAATTACGAATCTCCAGAAATCTCAGCAAATATTTTTACACCCAAACTGGGTGATTCTTTCAGGTAATGATCAGTACACTGAGCCCACTTTGTTCCCCAAATTTCGTTCTTCAATGTTGAAGCTTTCGTTTCCAGTAACAGTTTGAATTTTTAGGTTTCACTCTGTTTTCTCCTATATTGATAGATGTATTTGGAACTCTAAATCAAGCACGGTTTGTGCTAGCTTCTTGAAACTTGACACAATTAAGTAGTTTCAAGTTTTATCTCTACATGTTGTTTCCTATTGGTTTAGCCCTAAGCAGTGACAGACGAGAAACACTTTCATTGAAAGGGGTTGCCAAGCTTCCAAAAATCACGAATCTCCAGAAATCTCAGCAAATATTTTTTCACCCAAACTGGGTGATACTTTCAGGTAATGATCAGTACACTGAGCCCACTTTGTTCCCCAAATTTCGTTCTTCAATGTTGAAGCTTTCGTTTCCAGTAACAGTTTGAATTTTTAGGTTTCACTCTGTTTTCTCCTATATTGATAGATATATTTGGAACTCTAAATCAAACACGGTTTGTGCTAGCTTCTTGAAACTTGACACAATTAAGTAGTTTCAAGTTCTATCTCTATATTTTGTTTCCTATTGGTGTAGCTCTAAGCAGTGACAGACGAGAAACACTTTCATTGATAGGGGTTGCCAAGCGTCCAAAAATCACGAATCTCCAGAAATCTCAGCAAATATTTTTTCACCCAAACTGGATGATAATTTCAGGTAATGATCAGTACACTAAGCCCACTTGGTTCCCCAAATTTCATTCTTCTATGTTGAAGCGTTCGTTTCCAGTAACAGTTTGAATTTTGGCGTTTCACTCTGTTTTCTCCTATATTGATAGATGTATTTGGAACTCTAAATCCAGCAGGGTTTGTGCTAGCCTCTTGAAACTTGACACAATTAAGTAGTTTCAAGTTCTAACTCTATGTTCTGTTTCCGATTGATGTAGCCCTAAGCAGTGACAGGCGAGAAACACTTTCATTGAAAGGGGTTGCAAAGCTTCCAAAAATCACGAATCTCCAGAAATCTCAGCAAATATTTTTTCACCCAAACTGGATGATACTTTCAGGTAATGATCAGTACACTGAGCCCACTCTGTTCCCCAAATTTCGTTCTTCAATGTTGCAGCTTTCGTTTCCAGTAACAGTTTGAACTTTTAGGTTTCACTCTGTTTTCTCCTATATTGATAGATGTATTTGGAACTCTAAATCAAAAACGGTTTGTGTTAGCTTCTTGAAACTTGACACAATTAAGTAGTTTCAAGTTGTATCTCTATGTTCTGTTTCCGATTGATGTAGCCCTAAGCAGTGACAGGCGAGAAACACTTTCATTGAAAGGGGTTGCCAAGCTTCCAAAAATCACGAATCTCCAGAAATCTCAGCAAATATTTTTTCATCCAAACTGGATGATACTTTCAGGTAATGATCAGTACACTAAGCCCACTTGGTTCCCCAAATTTCATTTTTCTATGTTGAAGCGTTCGTTTCCAGTAAAAGTTTGAATTTTGGCGTTTCACTCTGTTTTCTCCTATATTGATAGATGTATTTGAAACTCTAAATCAAGCACGGTTTGTGCTAGCTTTTTGAAACTTGACACAATTAAGTAGTTCCAAGTTCTAACTCTATGTTTTGTTTCCTATTGGTGTAGCCCTAAGCAGTGACAGACGAGAAACACTTTCATTGAAAGGGGTTGCCAAGCTTCCAAAAATTACGAATCTCCAGAAATCTCAGCAAATATTTTTACACCCAAACTGGGTGATACTTTCAGGTAATGATCAGTACACTGAGCCCACTTTGTTCCCCAAATTTCGTTCTTCAATGTTGAAGCTTTCGTTTCCAGTAACAGTTTGAATTTTTAGGTTTCACTCTGTTTTCTCCTATATTGATAGATGTATTTGGAACTCTAAATCAAACACGGTTTGTGTTAGCTTCTTGAAACTTGACACAATTAAGTAGTTTCAAGTTCTATCTCTATGTTCTGTTTCCGATTGATGTAGCCCTAAGCAGTGACAGGCGAGAAACACTTTCATTGAAAGGGGTTGCCAAGCGTCCAAAAATTACGAATCTCCAGAAATCTCAGGAAACATTTTTTCACACAAACTGGATGATACTTGCAGGTAACGATCAGTACACTAAGCCCACTTGGTTCCCCAGATTTCGTTCTATGTTGAAGCGTTCGTTTCCAGTAACAGTTTGAATTTTGGCGTTTCACTCTGTTTTCTCCTATATTGATAGATGTATTTGGAACTCTAAATCAAGCACGGTTTGTGCTAGCTTCTTGAAACTCGACACAATTAAATAGTTTCAAGTTCTGTTTCTATGTTTTGTTTCCTATTGGTGTAGCCCTAAGCAGTGACAGACGAGAAACACTTTCATTGAAAGGGGTTGCCAAGCTTCCAAAAATCACGAATCTCCAGAAATCTCAGCAAATATTTTTTCACCCAAACTGGATGATACTTTCAGGTAATGATCAGTACACTAAGCCCACTTGGTTCCCCAAATTTCATTCTTCTATGTTGAAGCGTTCGTTTCCAGTAACAGTTTGAATTTTGGCGTTTCACTCTGTTTTCTCCTATATAGATAGATGTATTTGGAACTCTAAATCAAGCACGGTTTTTGCTAGCTTTTTGAAACTTGACACAATTAAGTAGTTCCAAGTTCTATCTCTAGGTTTTGTTTCCTATTGGTGTAGCCCTAAGCAGTGACAGACGAGAAACACTTTCATTGAAAGGTGTTGCCAAGTTTCCAAAAATCACGAATCTCCAGAAATTTCAGCAAATATTTTTTCACCCAAACTGGATGATACATTCAGGTAATGATCAGTACACTAAGCCCACTTGGTTCCCCAAATTTCGTTCTTCTATGTTGAAGCGTTCGTTTCCAGTAACAGTTTGAATTTTGGCGTTTCACTCTGTTTTCTCCTATATTGATAGATGTATTTGGAACTCTAAATCAAGCACGGTTTGTGCTAGTTTTTGAAACTTGACACAATTAAGTAGTTCCAAGTTCTATCTCTATGTTTTGTTTCCTATTGGTGTAGCCCTAAGCAGTGACAGACGAGAAACACTTTCATTGAAAGGGGTTGCCAAGCTTCCAAAAATTACGAATCTCCAGAAATCTCAGCAAATATTTTTACACCCAAACTGGGTGATACTTTCAGGTAATGATCAGTACACTGAGCCCACTTTGTTCCCTAAATTTCGTTCTTCAATGTTGCAGCTTTCGTTTCCAGTAACAGTTTGAACTTTTAGGTTTCACTCTGTTTTCTCCTATATTGATAGATGTATTTGGAACTCTAAATCAAACACGATTTGTG
The DNA here is from genome assembly GCF_964194105.1 of Spermophilus citellus. Lineage (NCBI taxonomy): Eukaryota > Metazoa > Chordata > Mammalia > Rodentia > Sciuridae > Spermophilus > Spermophilus citellus. The sequence continues at coordinate 33,509,953 of NC_138193.1, read as the reverse complement.
CTACCTTCTTGAAACTTGACACAATTAAGTAGTTTCAAGTTCTATCTCTATGTTCTGTTTCCGATTGATGTAGCCCTAAGCAGTGACAGGCGAGAAACACTTTCATTGAAAGGGGTAGCCAAGCGTCCAAAAATTACGAATCTCCAGAAATCTCAGGATACATTTTTTCACCCAAACTGGATGATACTTTCAGGTAATGATCAGTACACTAAGCCCACTTGGTTCCCCAGATTTCGTTCTTCTATGTTGAAGCGTTCGTTTCCAGTAACAGTTTGAATTTTTAGGTTTCACTCTGTTTTCTCCTATATTGATAGATGTATTTGGAACTCTAAATCAAGCACGGTTTGTGCTAGCCTCATGAAACTTGACACAATTAAGTAGTTTCAAGTTCTAACTCTATGTTCTGTTTCCGATTGATGTAGCCCTAAGCAGTGACAGGCGAGAAACACTTTCATTGAAAGGGGTTGCCAAGCTTCCAAAAATTACGAATCTCCAGAAATCTCAGCAAATATTTTTACACCCAAACTGGGTGATTCTTTCAGGTAATGATCAGTACACTGAGCCCACTTTGTTCCCCAAATTTCGTTCTTCAATGTTGAAGCTTTCGTTTCCAGTAACAGTTTGAATTTTTAGGTTTCACTCTGTTTTCTCCTATATTGATAGATGTATTTGGAACTCTATATCAAGCACGGTTTGTGCTAGCTTCTTGAAACTTGACACAATTAAGTAGTTTCAAGTTTTATCTCTACATGTTGTTTCCTATTGGTTTAGCCCTAAGCAGTGACAGACGAGAAACACTTTCATTGAAAGGGGTTGCCAAGCTTCCAAAAATCACGAATCTCCAGAAATCTCAGCAAATATTTTTTCACCCAAACTGGGTGATACTTTCAGGTAATGATCAGTACACTGAGCCCACTTTGTTCCCCAAATTTCGTTCTTCAATGTTGAAGCTTTCGTTTCCAGTAACAGTTTGAATTTTTAGGTTTCACTCTGTTTTCTCCTATATTGATAGATGTATTTGGAACTCTAAATCAAACACGGTTTGTGCTAGCTTCTTGAAACTTGACACAATTAAGTAGTTTCAAGTTCTATCTCTATTTTTTTTTTCTTATTGATGTAGCCCTAAGCAGTGACAGGCGAGAAACACTTTCATTGAAAGGGGTTGCCAAGCTTCCAAAAATTACGAATCTCCAGAAATCTCAGCAAATATTTTTTCACCCAAACTGGATGGTTCTTTCAGGTAGTGATCAGTACACTGAGCCCACTTGGTTCCCCAAATTTCGATCTTCTATGTTGAAGCGTTCGTTTCCAATATAAGTTTGAATTTTGGTGTTTCACTCTGTTTTCTCCTATATGGATAGATGTATTTGGAACTCTAAATCAAACACGGTTTGTGCTAGCTTCTTGAAACTTGAAACAATTAAGTAGTTTCAAGTTCTAACTCTATGTTCTGTTTCCTATTGATGTAGCCCTAAGCAGTTACAGGCGAGAAACACTTTCATTGAAAGGGGTTGCCAAGCGTCCAAAAATTACGAATCTCCAGAAATCTCAGCAAACATTTTTTCACCCAAACTGGATGATACTTTCAGGTAATGATCAGTACACTAAGCCCACTTGGTTCCCCAGATTGCGTTCTTCTATGTTTAAGCGTTCGTTTCCAGTAACAGTTTGAATTTTGGCGTTTCACTCTGTTTTCTCCTATATTGATAGATGTATTTGGAACTCTAAATCAAGCATGGTTTGTGCTAGCTTCTTGAAACTTGACACAATTAAGTAGTTTCAAGTTCTATCTCTATAATTTGTTTCCTATTGGTGTAGCCCTAAGCAGTGACAGACGAGAAACACTTTCATTGAAAGGGGTTGCCAAGCTTCCAAAAATCACGAATCTCCAGAAATCTCAGCAAATATTTTTTCACCCAAACTGGATGATACTTTCAGGTAATGATCAGTACACTGAGCCCACTTTGTTCCCCAAATTTCGTTCTTCAATGTTGCAGCTTTCGTTTCCAGTAACAGTTTGAATTTTTAGGTTTCACTCTGTTTTCTCCTATATTGATTGATGTATTTGGAACTCAAAATCAAAAACGGTTTGTGTTAGCTTCTTGAAACTTGACACAATTAAGTAGTTTCAAGTTCTATCTCTATATTTTGTTTCCTATTGGTGTAGCCCTAAGCAGTGACAGGCGAGAAACACTTTCATTGAAAGGGGTTGCCAAGCTTCCAAAAATCACGAATCTCCAGAAATCTCAGCAAATATTTTTTCACCCAAACTGGATGATACTTTCAGGTAATGATCAGTACAATAAGCCCACTTGGGTCCCCAAATTTCATTCTTCTATGTTGAAGCGTTCGTTTCCAGTAACAGTTTGAATTTTGGCGTTTCACTCTGTTTTGTCCTATATTGATAGATGTATTTGGAACTCTAAATCAAGCACGGTTTGTGCTAGTTTTTGAAACTTGACACAATTAAGTAGTTCCAAGTTCTATCTCTATGTTTTGGTTCCTATTGGTGTAGCCCTAAACAGTGACAGACGAGAAACACTTTCATTGAAAGGGGTTGCCAAGCTTCCAAAAATCACGAATCTCCAGAAATTTCAGCAAATATTTTTTCACCCAAACTGGATGATACATTCAGGTAATGATCAGTACACTAAGCCCACTTGGTTCCCCAAATTTCGTTCTTCTATGTTGAAGCGTTCGTTTCCAGTAACAGTTTGAATTTTGGCGTTTCACTCTGTTTTGTCCTATATTGATAGATGTATTTGGAACTCTAAATCAAGCACGGTTTGTGCTAGTTTTTGAAACTTGACACAATTAAGTAGTTTCAAGTTCTATCTCTATGTTTTGTTTCCTATTGGTGTAGCCCTAAGCAGTGACAGACGAGAAACACTTTCATTGAAAGAGGTTGCCAAGCTTCCAAAAATTACGAATCTCCAGAAATCTCAGCAAATATTTTTACACCCAAACTGGGTGATACTTTCAGGTAATGATCAGTACACTGAGCCCACTTTGTTCCCTAAATTTCGTTCTTCAATGTTGCAGCTTTCGTTTCCAGTAACAGTTTGAATTTTTAGGTTTCACTCTGTTTTCTCCTATATTGATAGATGTATTTGGAACTCTAAATCAAACACAATTTGTGCTACCTTCTTGAAACTTGACACAATTTAGTAGTTTCAAGTTCTATCTCTATGTTCTGTTTCCGATTGATGTAGCCCTAAGCAGTGACAGGCGAGAAACACTTTCATTGAAAGGGGTAGCCAAGCGTCCAAAAATTACGAATCTCCAGAAATCTCAGGATACATTTTTACACCCAAACTGGATGATACTTTCAGGTAATGATCAGTACACTAAGCCCACTTGGTTCCCCAGATTTCCTTCTTCTATGTTGAAGCGTTCGTTTCCAGTAACAGTTTGAATTTTGGCGTTTCACTCTGTTTTCTCCTATATTGATAGATGTATTTGGAACTCTAAATGAAGCACGGTTTGTGCTAGCCTCTTGAAACTTGACACAATTAAGTAGTTTCAAGTTCTAACTCTATGTTCTGTTTCCGATTGATGTAGCCCTAAGCAGTGACAGGCGAGAAACACTTTCATTGAAAGGGGTTGCCAAGCTTCCAAAAATTACGAATCTCCAGAAATCTCAGCAAATATTTTTACACCCAAACTGGGTGATTCTTTCAGGTAATGATCAGTACACTGAGCCCACTTTGTTCCCCAAATTTCGTTCTTCAATGTTGAAGCTTTCGTTTCCAGGAACAGTTGGAATTTTTAGGATTCACTCTGTTTTCTCCTATATTGATAGATGTATTTGGAACTCTAAATCAAGCACGGTTTGTGCTAGCTTCTTGAAACTTGACACAATTAAGTAGTTTCAAGTTTTATCTCTACATGTTGTTTCCTATTGGTTTAGCCCTAAGCAGTGACAGACGAGAAACACTTTCATTGAAAGGGGTTGCCAAGCTTCCAAAAATTAAGAATCTCCAGAAATCTCAGCAAATATTTTTACACCCAAACTGGGTGATACTTTCAGGTAATGATCAGTACACTGAGCCCACTTTGTTCCCCAAATTTCGTTCTTCAATGTTGAAGCTTTCGTTTCCAGTAACAGTTTGAATTTTTAGGTTTCACTCTGTTTTCTCCTATATTGATAGATGTATTTGGAACTCTAAATCAAACACGGTTTGTGCTAGCTTCTTGAAACTTGACACAATTAAGTAGTTTCAAGTTCTATCTCTATTTTTTTTCCTATTGATGTAGCCCTAAGCAGTGACAGGCGAGAAACACTTTCATTGAAAGGGGTTGCCAAGCTTCCAAAACTTACGAATCTCCAGAAATCTCAGCAAATATTTTTTCACCCAAACTGGATGGTTCTTTCAGGTAATGATCAGTACACTGAGCCCACTTGGTTCCCCAAATTTCGATCTTCTATGTTTAAGCGTTCGTTTCCAATATCAGTTTGAATTTTGGTGTTTCACTCTGTTTTCTCCTATATGGATAGATGTATTTGGAACTCTAAATCAAACACGGTTTGTGCTAGCTTCTTGAAACTTGACACAATTAAGTAGTTTCAAGTTCTAACTCTATGTTCTGTTTCCTATTGATGTAGCCCTAAACAGTTAGAGGCAAGAAACTCTTTCATTGAAAGGGGTTGCCAAGCGTCCAAAAATTACGAATCTCCAGAAATCTCAGCACACATTTTTTCACCCAAACTGGATGATACTTTCAGGTAATGATCAGTACACTAAGCCCACTTGGTTCCCCAAATTTCGTTCTTCTATGTTGAAGCGTTCGTTTCCAGTAACAGTTTGAATTTTGGCGTTTCACTCTGTTTTCTCCTATATTGATAGATGTATTTGGAACTCTAAATCCAACACTGTTTGTGCTAGCTTCTTGAAACTTGACACAATTAATTAGTTTCAAGTTCTGTCTCTATGTTCTGTTTCCTATTGATGTAGCCCTAAGCAGTGACAGGCGAGAAACACTTTCATTGAAAGGGGTTGCCAAGCTTCCAAAAATTACGAATCTCCAGAAATCTCAGCAAATATTTTTACACCCAAACTGGGTGATACTTTCAGGTAATGATCAGTACACTGAGCCCACTTTGTTCCCTAAATTTCGTTCTTCAATGTTGCAGCTTTCGTTTCCAGTAACAGTTTGAACTTTTAGGTTTCACTCTGTTTTCTCCTATATTGATAGATGTATTTGGAACTCTAAATCAAACACGATTTGTGCTACCTTCTTGAAACTTGACACAATTAAGTAGTTTCAAGTTCTATCTCTATGTTCTGTTTCCGATTGATGTAGCCCTAAGCAGTGACAGGCGAGAAACACTTTCATTGAAAGTGTTTGCCAAGCTTCCAAAAATCACGAATCTCCAGAAATCTCAGCAAATATTTTTTCACCCAAACTGGGTGATACTTTCAGGTAATGATCACTACACTGAGCCCACTTTGTTCTCCAAATTTCGTTCTTTAATGTTGAAGCTTTCGTTTCCAGTAAGAGTTTGAATTTTGGCGTTTCACTCTGTTTTGTCCTATATTGATAGATGTATTTGGAACTCTAAATCAAACACGGTTTGTGTTAGCTTCTTGAAACTTGACACAATTAAGTAGTTTCAAGTTCTATCTCTATGTTCTGTTTCCGATTGATGTAGCCCTAAGCAGTGACAGGCGAGAAACACTTTCATTGAAAGGGGTAGCCAAGAGTCCAAAAATTACGAATCTCCAGAAATCTCAGGATACATTTTCTCACCCAAACTGGATGATACTTTCAGGTAATGATCAGTACACTAAGCCCACTTGGTTCCCCAGATTTCGTTCTTCTATGTTGAAGCGTTCGTTTCCAGTAACAGTTTGAATTTTGGCGTTTCACTCTGTTTTCTCCTATATTGATAGATGTATTTGGAACTCTAAATCAAGCACGGTTTGTGCTAGCTTCTTGAAACTCGACACAATTAATTAGTGTCAAGTTCTATTTCTATGTTTTGTTTCCTATTGGTGTAGCCATAAGAAGTGACAGACGAGAAACACTTTCATTGAAAGGGGTTGCCAAGCTTCCAAAAATTACGAATCTCCAGAAATCTCAGCAAAGATTTTTACACCCAAACTCGGTGATACTTTCAGGTAAGGATCAGTACACTGAGCCCACTTTGTTCCCCAAATTTCGTTTTTCAATGTTGCAGCTTTCGTTTCCAGTAACAGTTTGAATTTTTAGGTTTCACTCTGTTTTCTCCTATATTGATAGATGTATTTGGAACTCTAAATGAAGCACGGTTTGTGCTAGCCTCTTGAAACTTGACACAATTAAGTAGTTTCAAGTTCTGTCTCTAGTTCTGTTTCCGATTGATGTAGCCCTAAGCAGTGACAGGCGAGAAACACTTTCATTGAAAGGGGTTGCCAAGCTTCCAAAAATTACGAATCTCCAGAAATCTCAGCAAATATTTTTACACCCAAACTGGGTGATACTTTCAGGTAATGATCAGTACACTGAGCCCACTTTGTTCCCTAAATTTCGTTCTTCAATGTTGCAGCTTTCGTTTCCAGTAACAGTTTGAACTTTTAGGTTTCACTCTGTTTTCTCCTATATTGATAGATGTATTTGGAACTCAAAATCAAGCATGGTTTGTGCTAGCTTCTTGAAACTTGACACAATTAAGTAGTTTCAAGTTCTATCTCTATATTTTGTTTCCTATTGGTGTAGCCCTAAGCAGTGACAGACGAGAAACACTTTCATTGAAAGGGGTTTCCAAGCTTCCAAAAATCACGAATCTCCAGAAATCTCAGCAAATATTTTTTCACCCAAACTGGATGATACTTTCAGGTAATGATCAGTACACTAAGCCCACTTGGTTCCCCAAATTTCATTCTTCTATGTTCAAGCGTTCGTTTCGAGTAACAGTTTGAATTTTGGCGTTTCACTCTGTTTTCTCCTATATAGATAGATGTATTTGGAACTCTAAATCAAGCACGGTTTGTGCTAGCTTTTTGAAACTTGACACAATTAAGTAGTTCCAACTTCTATCTCTATGTTTTTTTTTCCTATTGGTGTAGCCCTAAGCAGTGACAGACGAGAAACACTTTCATTGAAAGGGGTTGCCAAGCTTCCAAAAATTACGAATCTCCAGAAATCTCAGCAAATATTTTTACACCCAAACTGGGTGATACTTTCAGGTAATGATCAGTACACTGAGCCCACTTTGTTCCCCAAATTTCGTTCTTCAATGTTGAAGCTTTCGTTTCCAGTAACAGTTTGAATTTTTAGGTTTCACTCTGTTTTCTCTATATTGATAGATGTATTTGGAACTCTAAATCAAACACGGTTTGTGTTAGCTTCTTGAAAAGTGACACAATTAAGTAGTTTCAAGTTCTATCTCTATGTTCTGTTTCCGATTGATGTAGCCCTAAGCAGTGACAGGCGAGAAACACTTTCATTGAAAGGGGTAGCCAAGCGTCCAAAAATTACGAATCTCCAGAAATCTCAGGATACATTTTTTCACCCAAACTGGATGATACTTTCAGGTAATGATCAGTACACTAAGCCCACTTGGTTCCCCAGATTTCGTTCTTCTATGTTGAAGCGTTCGTTTCCAGTAACAGTTTGAATTTTGGCGTTTCACTCTGTTTTCTCCTATATTGATAGATGTATTTGGAACTCTAAATCAAGCACGGTTTGTGCTAGCTTCTGAAACTCGACACAATTAAATAGTTTCAAGTTCTGTTTCTATGTTTTGTTTCCTATTGGTGTAGCCCTAAGCAGTGACAGACGAGAAACACTTTCATTGAAAGGGGTTGCCAAGCTTCCAAAAATCACGAATCTCCAGAAATCTCAGCAAATATTTTTTCACCCAAACTGGATGATACTTTCAGGTAATGATCAGTACACTAAGCCCACTTGGTTCCCCAAATTTCATTCTTCTATGTTGAAGCGTTCGTTTCCAGTAACAGTTTGAATTTTGGCGTTTCACTCTGTTTTCTCCTATATAGATAGATGTATTTGGAACTCTAAATCAAGCACGGTTTTTGCTAGCTTTTTGAAACTTGACACAATTAAGTAGTTCCAAGTTCTATCTCTAGGTTTTGTTTCCTATTGGTGTAGCCCTAAGCAGTGACAGACGAGAAACACTTTCATTGAAAGGGGTTGCCAAGCTTCCAAAAATCACGAATCTCCAGAAATTTCAGCAAATATTTTTTCACCCAAACTGGATGATACATTCAGGTAATGATCAGTACACTAAGCCCACTTGGTTCCCCAAATTTCGTTCTTCTATGTTGAAGCGTTCGTTTCCAGTAACAGTGTGAATTTTGGCGTTTCACTCTGTTTTGTCCTATATTGATAGATGTATTTGGAACTCTAAATCAAGCACGGTTTGTGCTAGTTTTTGAAACTTGACACAATTAAGTAGTTCCAAGTTCTATCTCTATGTTTTGTTTCCTATTGGTGTAGCCCTAAGCAGTGACAGACGAGAAACACTTTCATTGAAAGGGGTTGCCAAGCTTCCAAAAATTACGAATCTCCAGAAATCTCAGCAAATATTTTTACACCCAAACTGGGTGATACTTTCAGGTAATGATCAGTACACTGAGCCCACTTTGTTCCCTAAATTTCGTTCTTCAATGTTGCAGCTTTCGTTTCCAGTAACAGTTTGAACTTTTAGGTTTCACTCTGTTTTCTCCTATATTGATAGATGTATTTGGAACTCTAAATCAAACACGATTTGTGCTACCTTCTTGAAACTTGACACAATTAAGTAGTTTCAAGTTCTATCTCTATGTTCTGTTTCCGATTGATGTAGCCCTAAGCAGTGACAGGCGAGAAACACTTTCATTGAAAGGGGTAGCCAAGCGTCCAAAAATTACGAATCTCCAGAAATCTCAGGATACATTTTTTCACCCAAACTGGATGATACTTTCAGGTAATGATCAGTACACTAAGCCCACTTGGTTCCCCAGATTTCGTTCTTCTATGTTGAAGCGTTCGTTTCCAGTAACAGTTTGAATTTTTAGGTTTCACTCTGTTTTCTCCTATATTGATAGATGTATTTGGAACTCTAAATCAAGCACGGTTTGTGCTAGCCTCATGAAACTTGACACAATTAAGTAGTTTCAAGTTCTAACTCTATGTTCTGTTTCCGATTGATGTAGCCCTAAGCAGTGACAGGCGAGAAACACTTTCATTGAAAGGGGTTGCCAAGCTTCCAAAAATTACGAATCTCCAGAAATCTCAGCAAATATTTTTACACCCAAACTGGGTGATTCTTTCAGGTAATGATCAGTACACTGAGCCCACTTTGTTCCCCAAATTTCGTTCTTCAATGTTGAAGCTTTCGTTTCCAGTAACAGTTTGAATTTTTAGGTTTCACTCTGTTTTCTCCTATATTGATAGATGTATTTGGAACTCTAAATCAAGCACGGTTTGTGCTAGCTTCTTGAAACTTGACACAATTAAGTAGTTTCAAGTTTTATCTCTACATGTTGTTTCCTATTGGTTTAGCCCTAAGCAGTGACAGACGAGAAACACTTTCATTGAAAGGGGTTGCCAAGCTTCCAAAAATCACGAATCTCCAGAAATCTCAGCAAATATTTTTTCACCCAAACTGGGTGATACTTTCAGGTAATGATCAGTACACTGAGCCCACTTTGTTCCCCAAATTTCGTTCTTCAATGTTGAAGCTTTCGTTTCCAGTAACAGTTTGAATTTTTAGGTTTCACTCTGTTTTCTCCTATATTGATAGATGTATTTGGAACTCTAAATCAAACACGGTTTGTGCTAGCTTCTTGAAACTTGACACAATTAAGTAGTTTCAAGTTCTATCTCTATTTTTTTTTTCTTATTCATGTAGCCCTAAGCAGTGACAGGCGAGAAACACTTTCATTGAAAGGGGTTGCCAAGCTTCCAAAAATTACGAATCTCCAGAAATCTCAGCAAATATTTTTTCACCCAAACTGGATGGTTCTTTCAGGTAGTGATCAGTACACTGAGCCCACTTGGTTCCCCAAATTTCGATCTTCTATGTTGAAGCGTTCGTTTCCAATATAAGTTTGAATTTTGGTGTTTCACTCTGTTTTCTCCTATATGGATAGATGTATTTGGAACTCTAAATCAAACACGGTTTGTGCTAGCTTCTTGAAACTTGAAACAATTAAGTAGTTTCAAGTTCTAACTCTATGTTCTGTTTCCTATTGATGTAGCCCTAAGCAGTTACAGGCGAGAAACACTTTCATTGAAAGGGGTTGCCAAGCGTCCAAAAATTACGAATCTCCAGAAATCTCAGCAAACATTTTTTCACCCAAACTGGATGATACTTTCAGGTAATGATCAGTACACTAAGCCCACTTGGTTCCCCAGATTGCGTTCTTCTATGTTTAAGCGTTCGTTTCCAGTAACAGTTTGAATTTTGGCGTTTCACTCTGTTTTCTCCTATATTGATAGATGTATTTGGAACTCTAAATCAAGCATGGTTTGTGCTAGCTTCTTGAAACTTGACACAATTAAGTAGTTTCAAGTTCTATCTCTATAATTTGTTTCCTATTGGTGTAGCCCTAAGCAGTGACAGACGAGAAACACTTTCATTGAAAGGGGTTGCCAAGCTTCCAAAGATTACGAATCTCCAGAAATCTCAGCAAATATTTTTTCACCCAAACTGGATGGTTCTTTCAGGTAATGATCAGTACACTGAGCCCACTTGGTTCCCCAAATTTCGATCTTCTATGTTGAAGCGTTCGTTTCCAATATCAGTTTGAATTTTGGTGTTTCACTCTGTTTTCTCCTATATGGATAGATGTATTTGGAACTCTAAATCAAACACGGTTTGTGCTAGCTTATTGAAACTTGACACAATTAAGTAGTTTCAAGTTCTAACTCTATGTTCTGTTTCCTATTGATGTAGCCCTAAGCAGTTAGAGGCGAGGAACGCTTTCATTGAAAGGGGTTGCCAAGCGTCCAAAAATTACGAATCTCCAGAAATCTCAGCAAACATTTTTTCAACCAAACTGGATGATACTTTCAGGTAATGATCAGTACACTAAGCCCACTTGGTTCCCCAAATTTCGTTCTTCTATGTTGAAGCGTTCGTTTCCAGTAACAGTTTGAATATTGGCGTTTCACTCTGTTTTCTCCTATATTGATAGATGTATTTGGAACTCTAAATCAAGCACGGTTTGTGCTAGCTTTTTGAAACTTGACACAATTAATTAGTTTCAAGTTCTGTCTCTATGTTCTGTTTCCTATTGATGTAGCCCTAAGCAGTGACAGGCGAGAAACACTTTCATTGAAAGGGGTTGCCAAGCTTCCAAAAATTACGAATCTCCAGAAATCTCAGCAAATATTTTTACACCCAAACTGGGAGATACTTTCAGGTAATGATCAGTACACTGAGCCCACTTTGTTCCCCAAATTTCGTTCTTCAATGTTGCAGATTTCGTTTCCAGTAACAGTTGGAATTTTTAGGATTCACTCTGTTTTCTCCTATATTGATAGATGTATTTGGAACTCTAAATCAAACACGGTTTGTGCTAGCTTCTTGAAACTTGACACAATTAATTAGTTTCAAGTTCTATCTCTATGTTCTGTTTCCTATTGATGTAGCCCTAAGCAGTGACAGGCGAGAAACACTTTCATTGAAAGGGGTTGCCAAGCTTCCAATAATCAGGAAACTCCAGAAATCTCAGCAAATATTTTTTCACCCAAACTGGGTGATACTTTCAGGTAATGATCTGTACACTGAGCCCACTTTGTTCCCCAAATTTTGTTCTCCAATGTTGCAGCTTTCGTTTCCATTAACAGTCTGAACTTTTAGGTTTCAGACTGTTTTCTCCTATATTGATAGATGTATTTGGAACTCTAAATCAAGCACGGTTTGTGCTAGCCTCTTGAAACTTGACACAATTAAGTAGTTTCAAGTTCTATCTCTATATTTTGTTTCCTATTGGTGTAGCCCTAAGCAGTGACAGACGAGAAACACTTTCATTGAAAGGGGTTGCCAAGCTTCCAATAATCACGAATCTCCAGAAATCTCAGCAAATATTTTTTCACCCAAACTGGATGATACTTTCAGGTAATGATCAGTACACTAAGCCCACTTGGTTCCCCAAATTTCATTCTTCTATGTTGAAGCGTTCGTTTCCAGTAACAGTTTGAATTTTGGCATTTCACTCTGTTTTCTCCTATATTGATAGATGTATTTGGAACTCTAAATCAAGCACGGTTTGTGCTAGCTTTTTGAAACTTGACACAATTAAGTAGTTCCAAGTTCTATCTCTATGTTTTGTTTCCTATTGGTGTAGCCCTAAGCAGTGACAGACGAGAAACACTTTCATTGAAAGGGGTTGCCAAGCTTCCAAAAATTACGAATCTCCAGAAATCTCAGCAAATATTTTTACACCCAAACTGGGTGATACTCTCAGGTAATGATCAGTACACTGAGCCCCCTTTGTTCCCCAAATTTCGTTCTTCAATGTTGAAGCTTTCGTTTCCAGTAACAGTTTGATTTAGAGTTCCAAATACATCTATCAATATAGGAGAAAACAGAGTGAAACCTAAAAATTCAAACACAGTTTGTGTTAGCTTCTTGAAACTTGACACAATTAAGTAGTTTCAAGTTCTATCTCTATGTTCTGTTTCCGATTGATGTAGCCCTAAGCAGTGACAGGCGAGAAACACTTTCATTGAAAGGGGTTGCCAAGCGTCCAAAAATTACGAATCTCCAGAAATCTCAGGAAACATTTTTTCACCCAAACTGGATGATACTTTCAGGTAATGATCAGTACACTAAGCCCACTTGGTTCCCCAGATTTCGTTCTTCTATGTTGAAGCGTTCGTTTCCAGTAACAGTTTGAATTTTGGTGTTTCACTCTGTTTTCTCCTATATTGATAGATGTATTTGGAACTCTAAATCAAGCACGGTTTGTGCTAGCTTCTTGAAATTTGACACAATTAAGTAGTTTCAAGTTCTATCTCTATATTTTGTTTCCTATTGGTGTAGCCCTAAGCAGTGACAGACGAGAAACACTTTCATTGAAAGGGGATGCCAAGCTTCCAAAAATCACGAATCTCCAGAAATCTCAGAAAATATTTTTTCACCCAAACTGGATGATACTTTCAGGTAATGATCAGTACACTGAGCCCACTTTGTTCCCCAAATTTCGTTCTTTAATGTTGAAGCTTTCGTTTCCAGTAACAGTTTGAATTTTTAGGTTTCACTCTGTTTTCTCCTATTTTGATAGATGTATTTGGAACTCTAAATAAAACACGGTTTGTGCTAGCTTCTTGAAATTTGACACAATTAAGTAGTTTCAAGTTCTATCTCTATATTTTGTTTCCTATTGGTGTACCCCTAAGCAGTGACAGACGAGAAACACTTTCATTGAAAGGGGTTGCCAAGCTTCCAAAAATCACGAATCTTCAGAAATCTCAGCAAATATTTTTTCACCCAAACTGGATGATACTTTCAGGTAATGATCAGTACACTGAGCCCACTTTGTTCCCCAAAATTCGTTCTTCAATGTTGAAGCTTTCTTTTCCAGTAACAGTTTGAATTTTTAGGTTTCACTCTGTTTTCTCCTATTTTGATAGATGTATTTGGAACTCTAAATCAAACACGGTTTGTGCTAGCTTCTTGAAACTTGACACAATTAAGTAGTTTCAAGTTCTATCTCTATTTTTTTCCTATTGATGTAGCCCTAAGCAGTGACAGGCAAGAAACTCTTTCATTGAAAGGGGTTGCCAAGCTTCCAAAAATTACGAATCTCCAGAAATCTCAGCAAATATTTTTTCACCCAAACTGGATGGTTCTTTCAGGTAATGATCAGTACACTGAGCCCACTTGGTTCCCCAAATTTCGATCTTCTATGTTGAAGCGTTCGTTTCCAATATCAGTTTGAATTTTGGTGTTTCACTCTGTTTCTCCTATATGGATAGATGTATTTGGAACTCTAAATCAAGCACGGTTTGTGCTAGCTTCTTGAAACTTGACACAATTAAGTAGTTTCAAGTTCTAACTCTATGTTCTGTTTCCTATTGATGTAGCCCTAAGCAGTTACAGGCGAGAAACACTTTCATTGAAAGGGGTTGCCAAGCGTCCAAAAATTACGAATCTGCAGAAATGTCAGCAAACATTTTTTCAACCAAACTGGATGATACTTTCAGGTAATGATCAGTATACTAAGCCCACTTGGTTCCCCAGATTTCGTTCTTCTATGTTGAAGCGTTCGTTTCCAGTAAAAGTTTGAATTTTGGCGTTTCACTCTGTTTTCTCCTATATTGATAGATGTATTTGGAACTCTAAATCAAGCACGGTTTGTGCTAGCTTCTTGAAACTCGACACAATTAAATAGTTTCAAGTTCTGTCTCAATGTTCTGTTTCCTATTGGTGTAGCCCTAAGCAGTGACAGACGAGAAACACTTTCATTGAAAGGGGTTGCCAAGCTTCCAAAAATTACGAATCTCCAAAAATCTGAGCAAAGATTTTTACACCCAAACTCGGTGATACTTTCAGGTAATGATCAGTACACTGAGCCCACTTTGTTCCCCAAATTTCGTTCTTCAATGTTGCAGCTTTCGTTTCCAGTAACAGTTGGAATTTTTAGGATTCACTCTGTTTTCTCCTATATTGATAGATGTATTTGGAACTCTAAATCAAGCACGGTTTGTGCTAGCTTTTTGAAACTTGACACAATTAAGTAGTTCCAAGTTCTATCTCTATGTTTTGTTTCCTATTGGTGTAGCCCTAAGCAGTGACAGACGAGAAACACTTTCATTGAAAGGGGTTGCCAAGCTTCCAAAAATTACGAATCTCCAGAAATCTCAGCAAATATTTTTACACCCAAACTGGGTGATACTTTCAGGTAATGATCAGTACACTGAGCCCCCTTTGTTCCCCAAATTTCGTTCTTCAATGTTGAAGCTTTGGTTTCCAGTAACAGTTTGATTTAGAGTTCCAAATACATCTATCAATATAGGAGAAAACAGAGTGAAACCTAAAAATTCAAACACGGTTTGTGTTAGCTTCTTGAAACTTGACACAATTAAGTAGTTTCAAGTTCTATCTCTATGTTCTGTTTCCGATTGATGTAGCCCTAAGCAGTGACAGGCGAGAAACACTTTCATTGAAAGGGGTTGCCAAGCTTCCAAAAATTACGAATCTCCAGAAATCTCAGCAAATATTTTTACACCCAAACTGGGTGATACTTTCAGGTAATGATCAGTACACTGAGCCCACTTGGTTCCCCAAATTTCGTTCTTCAATGTTGAAGCTTTCGTTTCCAGTAACAGTTTGAATTTTTAGGTTTCACTCTGTTTTCTCCTATATTGATAGATGTATTTGGAACTGTAAATCAAACACGGTTTGTGTTAGCTTCTTGAAACTTGACACAATTAAGTAGTTTCAAGTTCTTTCTCTATGTTCTGTTTCCGATTGATGTAGCCCTAAGCAGTGACAGGCGAGAAACACTTTCATTGAAAGGGGTTGCCAAGCGTCCAAAAATTACAAATCTCCAGAAATCTCAGGAAACATTTTTTCACCCAAACTGGATGATACTTTCAGGTAATGATCAGTACACTAAGCCCACTTGGTTCCCCAGATTGCGTTCTTCTATGTTGAAGCGTTCGTTTCCAGTAACAGTTTGAATTTTGGCGTTTCACTCTGTTTTCTCCTATATTGATAGATGTATTTGGAACTCTAAATCAAGCATGGTTTGTGCTAGCTTCTTGAAACTTGACACAATTAAGTAGTTTCAAGTTCTATCTCTATTTTTTTTCCTATTGATGTAGCCCTAAGCAGTGACAGGCGAGAAACACTTTCATTGAAAGGGGTTGCCAAGCTTCCAAAAATTACGAATCTCCAGAAATCTCAGAAAATATTTTTTCACCCAAACTGGATGGTTCTTTCAGGTAATGATTAGTACACTGAGCCCACTTGGTTCCCCAAAGTTCGATATTCTATGTTGCAGCGTTCGTTTCCAATATCAGTTTGAATTTTGGTGTTTCACTCTGTTTTCTCCTATATGGATAGATGTATTTGGAACTCTAAATCAAACACGGTTTTTTCTAGCTTCTTGAAACTTGACACAATTAAGCAGTTTCAAGTTCTAACTCTATGTTCTGTTTCCTATTGATGTAGCCCTAAGCAGTTAGAGGGGAGAAACGCTTTCATTGAAAGGGGTTGCCAAGCGTCCAAAAATTACGAATCTCCAGAAATCTCAGCAAACATTTTTTCACCCAAACTGGATGATACTTTCAGGTAATGATCAGTACACTAAGCCCACTTGGTTCCCCAAATTTCGTTCTTCTATGTTGAAGCGTTCGTTTCCAGTAACAGTTTGAATATTGACTTTTCACTCTGTTTTCTCCTATATTGATAGATGTATTTGGAACTCTAAATCAAGCACGGTTTGTGCTAGCTTTTTGAAACTTGACACAATTAAGTAGTTCCAAGTTCTATCTCTATGTTTTGTTTCCTATTGGTGTAGCCCTAAGCAGTGACAGACGAGAAACACTTTCATTGAAAGGGGTTGCCAAGCTTCCAAAAATTACGAATCTCCAGAAAACTCAGCAAAGATTTTTACACCCAAACTCGGTGATACTTTCAGGTAATGATCAGTACACTGAGCCCACTTTGTTCCCCAAATTTCATTCTTCAATGTTGCAGCTTTCGTTTCCAGTAACAGTTTGAATTTTTAGGTTTCACTCTGTTTTCTCCTATATTGATAGATGTATTTGGAACTCTAAATCAAACACGGTTTGTGTTAGCTTCTTGAAACTTGACACAATTAAGTAGTTTCAAGTTCTATCTCTATATTTTCTTTCCTATTGGTGTAGCCCTAAGCAGTGACAGACGAGAAACACTTTCATTGAAAGGGGTTGCCAAGCTTCCAAAAATTACGAATCTCCAGAAATCTCAGCAAACATTTTTACACCCAAACTGGATGATACTTTCAGGTAATGATCAGTACACTAAGCCCACTTGGTTTCCCAAATTTCGTTCTTCTATGTTGAAGCGTTCGTTTCCAGTAACAGTTTGAATTTTGGCGTTTCACTCTGTTTTCTCCTATATTGATAGATGTATTTGGAACTCTAAATCAAGCACGGTTTGTGCTAGCTTCTTGAAACTTGACACAATTAAGTAGTTTCAAGTTCTATCTCTATATTTTGTTTCCTATTGGTGTAGCCCTAAGCAGTGACAGACGAGAAACACTTTCATTGATAGGGGATGCCAAGCTTCCAAAAATTACGAATCTCCAGAAATCTCAGCAAATATTTTTTCACCCAAACTGGATGATACTTTCAGGTAATGATCAGTACACTAAGCCCACTTGGTTCCCCAAATTTCATTCTTCTATGTTGAAGCGTTCGTTTCCAGTAACAGTTTGAATTTTGGCGTTTCACTCTGTTTTCTCCTATATTGATAGATGTATTTGGAACTCTAAATCAAGCACGGTTTATGCTAGCTTCTTGAAACTCGACACAATTAAGTAGTTTCAAGTTCTATTTCTATGTTTTGTTTCCTATTGGTGTAGCCCTAAGCAGTGACAGATGAGAAACACTTTCATTGAAAGGGGTTGCCAAGCTTCCAAAAATTACGAATCTCCAGAAATCTCAGCAAGTTTTTTACACCCAAACTCGGTGATACTTTCAGGTAATGATCAGTACACTGAGCCCACTTTGTTCCCTAAATTTCGTTCTTCAATGTTGCAGCTTTCGTTTCCAGTAACAGTTTGAATTTTTAGGTTTCACTCTGTTTTCTCCTATATTGATAGATGTATTTGGAACTCTAAATCAAGCACGGTTTGTGCTAGCTTTTTGAAACTTGACACAATTAAGTAGTTCCAAGTTCTATCTCTATGTTTTGTTTCCTATTGGTGTAGCCCTAAGCAGTGACAGACGAGAAACACTTTCATTGAAAGGGGTTGCCAAGCTTCCAAAAATTACGAATCTCCAGAAATCTCAGCAAATATTTTTACACCCAAACTGGGTGATACTCTCAGGTAATGATCAGTACACTGAGCCTTCTTTGTTCCCCAAATTTCGTTCTTCAATGTTGAAGCTTTCGTTTCCAGTAACAGTTTGATTTAGAGTTCCAAATACATCTATCAATATAGGAGAAAACAGATTGAAACCTAAAAATTCAAACACGGTTTGTGTTAGCTTCTTGAAACTTGACACAATTAAGTAGTTTCAAGTTCTATCTCTATGTTCTGTTTCCGATTGATGTAGCCCTAAGCAGTGACAGGCGAGAAACACTTTCATTGAAAGGGGTTGCCAAGCGTCCAAAAATTACGAATCTCCAGAAATCTCAGGAAACATTTTTTCACCCAAACTGGATGATACTTTCAGGTAATGATCAGTACACTAAGCCCACTTGGTTCCCCAGATTTCGTTCTTCTATGTTGAAGCGTTCGTTTCCAGTAACAGTTTGAATTTTGGTGTTTCACTCTGTTTTCTCCTATATTGATAGATGTATTTGGAACTCTAAATCAAGCATGGTTTGTGCTAGCTTCTTTAAATTTGACACAATTAAGTAGTTTCAAGTTCTATTTCTATATTGTGTTTCCTATTGGTGTAGCCCTAAGCAGTGACAGACGAGAAACACTTTCATTGAAAGGGGATGCCAAGCTTCCAAAAATCACGAATCTCCAGAAATCTCAGCAAATATTTTTTCACAAAAACTGGATGATACTTTCAGGTAATGATCAGTACACTGAGCCCACTTTGTTCCCCAAATTTCGTTCTTCAATGTTGAAGCTTTCGTTTCCAGTAACAGTTTGAATTTTTAGGTTTCACTCTGTTTTCTCCTATTTTGATAGATGTATTTGGAACTCTAAATAAAACACGGTTTGTGCTAGCTTCTTGAAATTTGACACAATTAAGTAGTTTCAAGTTCTATCTCTATATTTTGTTTCCTATTGGTGTAGCCCTAAGCAGTGACAGACGAGAAACACTTTCATTGAAAGGGGTTGCCAAGCTTCCAAAAATCACGAATCTCCAGAAATCTCAGAAAATATTTTTTCACCCAAACTGGATGATACTTTCAGGTAATGATCAGTACACTGAGCCCACTTTGTTCCCCAAATTTCGTTCTTCAATGTTGAAGCTTTCGTTTCCAGTAAGAGTTTGAATTTTTAGGTTTCACTCTGTTTTCTCCTATTTTGATAGATGTATTTGGAACTCTAAATCAAACACGGTTTGTGCTAGCTTCTTGAAACTTGACACAATTAATTAGTTTCAAGTTCTGTCTCTATGTTCTGTTTCCTATTGATGTAGCCCTAAGCAGTGACAGGCGAGAAACACTTTCATTGAAAGGGGTTGCCAAGCTTCCAAAAATTACGTATCTCCAGAAATCTCAGCAAATATTTTTACACCCAAACTGGGTGATACTTTCAGGTAATGATCAGTACACTGAGCCCACTTTGTTCCCCAAATTTCGTTCTTCAATGTTGAAGCTTTCGTTTCCAGTAACAGTTGGAATTTTTAGGATTCACTCTGTTGTCTCCTATATTGATAGATGTATTTGGAACTGTAAATCAAACACTGTTTGTGCTAGCTTCTTGAAACTTGACACAACTAAGTAGTTTCAAGTTCTATCTCTATTATTTTTTCCTATTGATGTAGCCCTAAGCAGTGACAGGCGAGAAACACTTTCATTGAAAGGAGTTGCCAAGCTTCCAATAATTACGAATCTCCAGAAATATCAGCAAATATTTTTTCACCCACACTGGACGGTTTTTTCAGGTAATGATCAGTACACTGAGCCCACTTGGTTCCCCAAATTTCGATCTTCTATGTTGAAGCGTTCGTTTCCAATATCAGTTTGAATTTTGGTGTTTCACTCTGTTTTCTCCTATATGGATAGATGTATTTGGAACTCTAAATCAAACACGGTTTGTGCTAGCTTCTTGAAACTTGACACAATTAAGTAGTTTCAAGTTCTAACTCTATGTTCGTTTCCTATTGATGTAGCCCTAAGCAGTAACAGGCGAGAAACACTTTCATTGAAAGGGGTTGCCAAGCGTCCAAAAATTACAAATCTCCAGAAATCTCAGCAAACATTTTTTCACCCAAACTGGATGATACTTTCAGGTAATGATCAGTACACTAAGCCCACTTGGTTCCCCAAATTTCGTTCTTCTATGTTGAAGCGTTCGTTTCCAGTAACAGTTTTAATTTTGGCATTTCACTCTGTTTTGTCCTATATTGATAGATGTATTTGGAACTCTAAATCAAGCACGGTTTGTGCTAGCTTTTTGAAACTTGACACAATTAATTAGTTTCAAGTTCTGTCTCTATGTTCTGTTTCCTATTGATGTAGCCCTAAGCAGTGACAGGCGAGAAACACTTTCATTGAAAGGGGTTGCCAAGCTTCCAAAAATTTCGAAACTCCAGAAATCTCAGCAAATATTTTTACACCCAAACTGGGTGATACTTTCAGGTAATGATCAGTACACTGAGCCCACTTTGTTCCCTAAATTTCGTTCTTCAATGTTGCAGCTTTCGTTTCCAGTAACAGTTTGAACTTTTAGGTTTCACTCTGTTTTCCCTATATTGATAGATGTATTTGGAACTCTAAATCAAACACGGTTTGTGCTACCTTCTTGAAACTTGACACAATTAAGTAGTTTCAAGTTCTGTCTCTATGTTCTGTTTCCTATTGATGTAGCCCTAAGCAGTGACAGGCGAGAAACACTTTCATTGAAAGGGGTTGCCAAGCTTCCAAAAATTACGTATCTCCAGAAATCTCAGCAAATATTTTTACACCCAAACTGGGTGATACTTTCAGGTAATGATCAGTACACTGAGCCCACTTTGTTCCCCAAATTTCGTTCTTCAATGTTGCAGCTTTCGTTTCCAGTAACAGTTGGAATTTTTAGGATTCACTCTGTTGTCTCCTATATTGATAGATGTATTTGGAACTCTAAATCAAACACTGTTTGTGCTAGCTTCTTGAAACTTGACACAATTAATTAGTTTCAAGTTCTGTCTCTATGTTCTGTTTCCTATTGATGTAGCCCTAAGCAGTGACAGGCGAGAAACACTTTCATTGAAAGGGGTTGCCAAGCTTCCAAAAATTACGAATCTCCAGAAATCTCAGCAAATATTTTTACACCCAAACTGGGTGATACTTTCAATTAATGATCAGTACACTGAGCCCACTTTGTTCCCTAAATTTCGTTCTTCAATGTTGCAGCTTTCGTTTCCAGTAACAGTTTGAATTTTTAGGTTTCACTCTGTTTTCTCCTATATTGATAGATGTATTTGGAACTCTAAATCAAACACGGTTTGAGTTAGCTTTTTGAAACTTGACACAATTAATTAGTTTCAAGTTCTATCTCTATGTTTTGTTTCCTATTGGTGTAGCCGTAAGCAGTGACAGACGAGAAACACTTTCATTGAAATGGGTTGCCAAGCTTCCAAAAATTACGAATCTCCTGAAATCTCAGCAAATATTTTTACACCCAAACTGGGTGATACTTTCAGGTAATGATCAGTACACTGAGCCCACTTTGTTCCCCAAATTTCGTTCTTCAATGTAGAATCTTTCGTTTCCAGTAACAGTTTGAATTTTTAGGTTTCACTCTGTTTTCTCCTATATTGATACATATATTTGGAACTCTAAATCAAACACGGTTTGTGCTAGCTTCTTGAAACTTGACACAATTAAGTAGTTTCAAGTTCTATCTCTATTTTTTTTCCTATTGATGTAGCCCTAAGCAGTGACAGGCGAGAAACACTTTCATTGAAAGGGGTTGCCAAGCTTCCAAAAATTACGAATCTCCAGAAATCTCAGCTAATATTTTTTCACCCAAACTGAATGGTTCTTTCAGGTAATGATCAGTACACTGAGCCCACTAGGTTCCCCAAATTTCGATCTTCTATTTTGAAGCGTTCGTTTCCAATATCAGTTTGAATTTTGGTGTTTCACTCTGTTTTCTCCTATATAGATAGATGTATTTGGAACTCTAAATCAAGCACGGTTTGTGCTAGCTTTTTGAAACTTGACACAATTAAGTAGTTCCAAGTTCTATCTCTATGTATTGTTTCCTATTGGTGTAGCCCTAAGCAGTGACAGACGAGAAACACTTTCATTGAAAGGGTTTGCCAAGCTTCCAAAAATTACGAATCTCCAGAAATCTCAGCAAATATTTTTACACCCAAACTGGATGATACTTTCAGGTAATGATCAGTACACTGAGCCCACTTTGTTCCCCAAATTTCGTTCTTCAATGTTGAAGCTTTCGTTTCCAGTAACAGTTTGAATTTTTAGGTTTCACTCTGTTTTCTCCTATATTGATAGACGTATTTGGAACTCTAAATCAAACACGGTTTGTGTTAGCTTCTTGAAACTTGACACAATTAAGTAGTTTCAAGTTCTATCTCTATGTTCTGTTTCCGATTGATGTAGCCCTAAGCAGTGACAGGCGAGAAACACTTTCATTGAAAGGGGTTGCCAAGCGTCCAAAAATTACGAATCTCCAGAAATCTCAGGAAACATTTTTTCACCCAAACTGGATGATACTTTCAGGTAATGATCAGTACACTAAGCCCACTTGGTTCCCCAGATTTCGTTCTTCTATGTTGAAGCGTTCGTTTCCAGTAACAGTTTGAATTTTGGCGTTTCACTCTGTTTTCTCCTATATTGATAGATGTATTTGGAACTCTAAATCAAGCATGGTTTGTGCTAGCTTCTTGAAACTTGACACAATTAAGTAGTTTCAAGTTCTATCTCTATATTTTGTTTCCTATTGGTGTAGCCCTAAGCAGTGACAGACGAGAAACACTTTCATTGAAAGGGGTTGCCAAGCTTCCAAAAATCACGAATCTCCAGAAATCTCAGCAAATATTTTTTCACCCAAACTGGATGATACTTTCAGGTAATGATCAGTACACTAAGCTCACTTGGTACCCCAAATTTCATTCTTCTACGTTGAAGCGTTCGTTTCCAGTAACAGATTGAATTTTGGCGTTTCACTCTGTTTTCTCCTATATAGATAGATGTATTTGGAACTCTAAATCAAGCACGGTTTGTGCTAGCTTTTTGAAACTTGACACAATTAAGTAGTTCCAAGTTCTATCTCTATGTATTGTTTCCTATTGGTGTAGCCCTAAGCAGTGACAGACGAGAATCACTTTCATTGAAAGGGGTTGCCAAGCTTCCAAAAACTACGAATCTCCAGAAATCTCAGCAAATATTTTTACACCCAAACTGGGTGATACTTTCAGGTAATGATCAGTACACTGAGCCCACTTTGTTCCCCAAATTTCGTTCTTCAATGTTGAAGCTTTCGTTTCCAGTAACAGTTTGAACTTTTAGGTTTCACTCTGTTTTCTCCTATATTGATAGATGTATTTGGAACTCTAAATCAAACACTGTTTGTGCTAGCTTCTTGGAACTTGACACAATTAATTAGTTTCAAGTTCTGTCTCTATGTTCTGTTTCCTATTGATGTAGCCCTAAGCAGTGACAGGCGAGAAACACTTTCATTGAAAGGGGTTGCCAAGCTTCCAAAAATTTCGAATCTCCAGAAATCTCAGCAAATATTTTTACACCCAAACTGGGTGATACTTTCAGGTAATGATCAGTACACTGAGCCCACTTTGTTCCCTAAATTTCATTCTTCAATGTTGCAGCATTCGATTCCAGTAACAGTTTGAACTTTTAGGTTTCACTCTGTTTTCCCTATATTGATAGATGTATTTGGAACTCTAAATCAAAAACGGTTTGTGCTACCTTCTTGAAACTTGACACAATTAAGTAGTTTCAAGTTCTATCTCTATGTTCTGTTTCCGATTGATGTAGCCCTAAGCAGTGACAGGCGAGAAACACTTTCATTGAAAGGGGTTGCCAAGCTTCCAAAAATCACGAATCTCCAGAAATCTCAACAAATATTTTTTCACCCAAACTGGATGATACTTTCATGTAATGATCAGTACACTAAGCCCAATTGGTTCCCCAAATTTCATTCTTCTATGTTGAAGTGTTCGTTTCCAGTAACAGTTTGAATTTTGGCGTTTCACTCTGTTTTCTCCTTTATTGATAGATGTATTTGGAACTCTAAATCAAGCACGGTTTGTGCTAGCTTTTTGAAACTTGACACAATTAAGTAGTTTCAAGTTCTATCTCTATGTTTTGTTTCCTATTGGTGTAGCCCTAAGCAGTGACAGACGAGAAACACTTTCATTCAAAGGGGTTGCCAAGCTTCCAAAAATTACGAATCTCCAGAAATCTCAGCAAATATTTTTACACCCAAACTGGGTGATACTTTCAGGTAATGATCAGTACACTGAGCCCACTTTGTTCCCCAAATTTCGTTCTTCAATGTTGAATCTTTCGTTTCCAGTAACAGTTTGAATTTTTAGGTTTCACTCTGTTTTCTCCTATATTGATACATCTATTTGGAACTCTAAATCAAACACGGTTTGTGCTAGCTTCTTGAAACCTGACACAGTTAAGTAGTTTCAAGTTCTATCTCTATTTTTTTTCCTATTGATGTAGCCCTAAGCAGTGACAGGCGAGAAACACTTTCATTGAAAGGGGTTGCCAAGCTTCCAAAAATTACAAATCTTCAGAAATCTCAGCAAATATTTTTTCACCCAAACTGGATGGTTCTTTCAGGTAATGATCAGTACACTGAGCCCACTTGGTTCCCCAAATTTCGATCTTCTATGTTGAAGCGTTCGTTTCCAATATCAGTTTGAATTTTGGTGTTTCACTCTGTTTTCTCCTATATGGATAGATGTATTTGGAACTCTAAATCAAGCACGGTTTGTGCTAGCTTTTTGAAACTTGACACAATTAAGTAGTTTCAAGTTCTGTCTCTATGTTCTGTTTCCTATTGATGTAGCCCTAAGCAGTGACAGGCGAGAAACACTTTCAATGAAAGGGGTTGCCAAGCTTCCAAAAATTACGAATCTCCAGAAATCACAGCAAATATTTTTACACCCAAACTGGGTGATACTTTCAGGTAATGATCAGTACACTGAGCCCACTTTGTTCCCCAAATTTCGTTCTTCAATGTTGCAGCTTTCGTTTCCAGTAACAGTTGGAATTTTTAGGATTCACTCTGTTTTCTCCTATATTGATAGATGTATTTGGAACTCTAAATCAAACACTGTTTGTGCTATCTTCTTGAAACTTGACACAATTAATTAGTTTCAAGTTCTGTCTCTATGTACTGTTTCCTATTGATGTAGCCCTAAGCAGTGACAGGCGAGAAACACTTTCATTTAAAGGGGTTGCCAAGCTTCCAAAAATTACGAATCTCCAGAAATCTCAGCAAATATTTTTACACCCAAACTGGGTGATACTTTCAGGTAATGATCAGTACACTGAGCCCACTTTGTTCCCTAAATTTCGTTCTTTAATGTTGCAGCTTTCGTTTCCAGTAACAGTTTGAACTTTTAGGTTTCACTCTGTTTTCCCTATATTGATAGATGTATTTGGAACTCTAAATCAAACACGGTTTGTGCTACCTTCTTGAAACTTGACACAATTAAGTAGTTTCAAGTTCTATCTCTATGTTCTGTTTCCGATTGATGTAGCCCTAAGCAGTGACAGGCGAGAAACACTTTCAGTGAAAGGGGTTGCCAAGCTTCCAAAAATCACGAATCTCCAGAAATCTCAGCAAATATTTTTTCACCCAAACTGGATGATACTTTCAGGTAATGATCAGAACACTAAGCCCACTTGGTTCCCCAAATTTCATTCTTCTATGTTGAAGTGTTCGTTTCCAGTAACAGTTTGAATTTTGGCGTTTCACTCTGTTTTCTCCTATATTGATAGATGTATTTGGAACTCTAAATCAAGCACGGTTTGTGCTAGCTTTTTGAAACTTGACACAATTAAGTAGTTTCAAGTTCTATCTCTATGTTTTGTTTCCTATTGGTGTAGCTCTAAGCAGTGACAGACGAGAAACACTTTCATTGAAAGGGGTTGCCAAGCTTCCAAAAATTACGAATCTCCAGAAATCTCAGCAAATATTTTTACACCCAAACTGGGTGATACTTTCAGGTAATGATCAGTACACTGAGCCCACTTTGTTCCCCAAATTTCGTTCTTCAATGTTGAAGCTTTCGTTTCCAGTAACAGTTTGAATTTTTAGGTTTCACTCTGTTTTCTCTTATATTGATAGATGTATTTGGAAATCTAAATCAAACATGGTTTGTGTTAGCTTCTTGAAACTTGACACAGTTAAGTAGTTTCAAGTTCTATCTCTATGTTCTGTTTCCGATTGATGTAGCCCTAAGCAGTGACAGGCGAGAAACACTTTCATTGAAAGGGGTTGCCAAGCGTCCAAAAATTACGAATCTCCAGAAATCTCAGGAAACATTTTTTCACCCAAACTTATGATACTTTCAGGTAATGATCAGTACACTAAGCCCACTTGGTTCCCCAGATTTCGTTCTTCTATGTTGAAGCGTTCGTTTCCAGTAACAGTTTGAATTTTTAGGTTTCACTCTGTTTTCTCCTATATTGATAGATGTATTTGGAACTCTAAATCAAGCACGGTTTGTGCTAGCTTTTTGAAACTTGACACAATTAAGTAGTTTCAAGTTCTATCTCTATGTTTTGTTTCCTATTGGTGTAGCCCTAAGCAGTGACAGACGAGAAACACTTTCATTGAAAGGGGTTGCCAAGCTTCCAAAAATCACGAATCTCCAGAAATCTCAGCAAATATTTTTTCACCCAAACTGGATGATACTTTCAGGTAATGATCAGTACACTAAGCCCACTTGGTACCCCAAATTTCATTCTTCTATGTTGAAGCGTTCGTTTCCTTTAACAGATTGAATTTTGGCGTTTCACTCTGTTTTCTCCTATATTGATAGATGTATTTGGAACTCTAAATCAAGCACGGTTTGTGCTAGCTTTTTGAAACTTGACACAATTAAGTAGTTCCAAGTTCTATCTCTATGTATTGTTTCCTATTGGTGTAGCCCTAAGCAGTGACAGAAGAGAAACACTTTCATTGAAAGGGGTTGCCAAGCTTCCAAAAATTACGAATTGTGGTGAGCCGTTTCTTCAGACCGGTCGCCATTACAAGATGGCGCCGGCCTCGTTGTGGTCTGTGACAAACTACTCCTTCTTTGGGAGAGTTGGCACTTGGTTCTTTGACACCCTATGAGAAAGCTCCACGTGGCAGCTTCACATTGGGTGTTCGGATACTTTATTAAGGCTGGGAGGGGCTTCCGGAGGAGGAAGAACTCTGCAGAGCCTGAATAAACAGCTGTAAGAAGATTCCCGGTGTTGCGTCTTCCTTGCGGGCAAGGGGGTCGCGACAAGTGGTGCCGAGACCCGGGAAAATCAGAACTTGCAAGTCGTCAGAGGTGGTGCACCGAACAGTCCCGGTGAGTGGGACCCGACAGTCCCGGTGAGTGGGACCCGACAGTCCCGGTGAGTGGGACCCGACAGTCCCGGTAAGAGGGACCCCATAGTCCCGGTGAGAGGGACCCGATAGTCCCGGTGAGCGGGACCCGCGACCAAAGCGGAATCAGCTCCTCTACTAAGAAAGAGAGAGCCTCATATTTTATTGCAGCTGCACTGTGTACTTTCATTTTTGTTTTCTGTGTGCCTTCATTTTTGCTTTCTGTGTCTGTTTTGTTGCTGTGTCATCCCTTTACATTGACTCTCTTTGAGTCTTTCTCTGCCAATCAGCTAGAGGGACATATTAAATGAAATTGTCCCGAGGGGGATAGACGGGATCGGGAAGGCACGCCTGGAGCAGCGACTGTCGTTCCAAGTTTGATACTCAGGAACGCCCACTGCAGCCGGGAAACGGGAACAAGGGCCCACCCCGGGCCCCGTATGCCAGAGTGTACGGGACGGTCCAAAGACAGAACAAGCTGCTACCGCAGTAAGATCTTGGCCAGGCGGGGGAAAATGCAGACAAAATCATACAAAAGGCAATCGGCTAAGAAAACTTGGAGAACTTTTGCCCCGAGAACGGGCAGCGGACTCCATGTTGTTTACATCACCATGGTAACCATGGGGTGCCTGGCCGGAAGAGCAGCCTCCTGGTCCCACCTCCCACACTTTTGCGGGCTTCCGATTGGTTCTTCCACAGTCACTCAGACAGGACTTCTAGTCCCGCCTTCCAGCCACTGACCTGTTTTGCTGTGTTTCAGATTTCTACCGGAGCTACTCAGAGCCTATATTTTTGAAACATGCCTGCCTATCAATGCTAACAAAAGATATCTTTTTCAGACAAAATTTATTTCCACGTGTTTCTATGTTACAGTCCTAAATTTAAATTAGTTCTAAGTTAAATAATCTGACCTTTTCTTTATAGTTGTGTTACTAAATAATGTTCTATTGATGAGAGATATTAAATATGCTTCTTTATATTTTACTTTTAATTTTGGAAGTTATGAGGATACATTTGCTCGCCACAGGAACAAGCCGGCAAAATTCCTGTGATGACCAAAAAATCCTTCTTCTCATTGCTAACCATAAAAATAAAAATGTATACTCAAGGATCTTATTTCAGTTACATCAAGTGACGTCACATAGAAGAGTGCACTCCTAGTTAAAAATAAATTAACATGGATCCAAATATTTTAAGACCACGTGGTTACATAAAGTTAATACAATTATAAGTTAAGTTCTTATTCTTAATATATATTTTTTTAGATATTTACATCACCTATATTTGTTAATCTATAAATTAATTAGCACATGCCTAATTGATTAATTAATATATATTTGCCTAATTGTTTTTCTTCAACAGGAAACCCATAATTTATGTTTTATATTTACATTTATCAGATACTCTGCCTTTTCAGTTACAGATATTTGAGATAAATGTGTTTACTATAAATTTGCTTTTAAGTAAAAATACAATCAAATAATTTCTAATTCTCAAAGTTACTATTTAAACTCATAAGATGATAAATTATTATAATTATTTCTACAAAATATCTAAGGGTTTTAACTATATTTTCATTGATATTTCTTATCAAAGTATAATAATTTGTTTATAGATCCTAAGGTGTTCAAAGATTGTTCCAAAGTATATTTTTTTTTAAGAAAAAGATGTTCCAACAAAGAAGAAGTACACATGGATCCTAAGAAGAAGAAAGAAATCATCTTTGGGTAAAATAAGGTCTTTCTATTCATTTCCCTAAGTAAAAAGATTTTTATATTGTTATCTAAACAAAAAAGAGAGAAAAAATTTCATATACTAAACTGACTATAATTAACTTAAAGATATTTCAGTTTATTTTCCTAATTTAACCATACTAATGTGAGCTAAAATTTTGTCCATATTTTGACATGACAAACACCTATTGGAATGTGAGTTTATTTCTTTACAGAAAGATCCTTGTTGCCTAACAATTCTTACTGTTTCAGATAAAGATTAATTTTAGTAAATAAATTTGCATTGTTGATTAAACATTAAG
This sequence comes from Spermophilus citellus, assembly GCF_964194105.1. NCBI lineage: Eukaryota > Metazoa > Chordata > Mammalia > Rodentia > Sciuridae > Spermophilus > Spermophilus citellus. The sequence goes on along the minus strand of NC_138193.1, from coordinate 33,480,568 downwards.
TATATTGAACTACTAACTTAAACCCCTGTATGACCTTTTGAGAGGAGACCCCTCACCCACCTCCCTGTGAAAACCTACTCCAAAAGCCTTGAAGGCACTCAGGTTAATGGAAACAGCCTTACAAGAGATGCAGGTTACCCAGATAGATTATTCTATACCCCTATCATTTATAATCCTGCCTTCAAAATTAACTCCTACTGGAGTGTTTTGGCAAACAGGTCCCATCTATTGGGTCCATTTACCCGCTTCTAACTCTCGGGTGATAACTCCCTTTTATAAACTAGTGATAAATCTGATCTGGAAAGCCAAATATTTGGGTGATGCATTGTTTGGAAAAACTTTTGACATTCTCATTCAACCTTATACCCAGGATATGATTTTAAAATTACAACAAGAACATGATTTTTGGTGTCTTTTTCTTTGTAATTTCAAAGGTCAAATTGATACTCACTTTCCCCGACATAAACTTCTAGGAGGCCTTAAACAATGTCCTATTATTTTTCCTAAAATTATTAAAGGGGAACCTATCCCGGGAGCTCAGACTGTTTATACAGACGGAGCAAAAGGGGGGTTTGCTGTTGCTTTTGATGGATCTCACGTAATTCGACACCCTGTTCCTAAACTGTCTGCCCAAAGATCAGAAGTTCAGGCTCTAATTATGGCCCTTAAACCATACAATTCCATCCCACTTAATGTGTATACTGATAATCTCTATGTTGCCAATTTAGCCTTAGTTATTGAAACAGCCCCTTATATTGGCAGGCAATCTACTATTATGGAACAATTACAAACAGTTCAGCTCCTTGTTTGGGCTAGACGAGATCCTTTATTCATTGGACATATCCAAGGACACTCAGAGCTCCCTGGGCCTCTGGCGGAGGATAATGCTAAAGCAGATGCTGCCACTCATAATATGGACCTAGTATACACTATAACCAAGTATGATGAGGCCTCACAACTCCATGCTAAATTCCATCTAAATTCACAATCTTTACGCTTCCGCACAGGATGCTCGCGTGATCAAGCTTTACAAATTGTCTCCCTGTGCCCAGTATGTGCTCCATTTCTTCATTTTCCCAGTTTGGGTGTTAATCCTAGAGGCTTACAACCAAATGATATCTGACAAACTGATGTTACCCACTTCCCTAGTTTTGGTAAGCTGTCTTTTGTACATGTTTCTATTGATACATACTTTGGCTATATCTTTGTTACATTACACACTGGGAAAAAGGCCAAAGATGTTATTGGACATCTCTTAAAAGCTTTCTCTTGCATGGGCAGTCCACGTTGTCTCAAAACAGACAATGGACCTGCATATATAAGCCAAACAGTTCAACGGTTCTGCACCCAATGGGAAATTGAACACAAAACAGGCATTCCTTATAACCCCCAGGGACAAGCAATTGTGGAACGAGCCCATCAACATTTAAAACTTTATCTACAAAAAATTACGGAGGGGGAAATATATAGATGCTGCCAGGGACCACAAACGTTATTATCCATAACCTTGTTCACTTTGAATTTAGAAGGATTCCTATCCCCCTTGTCGGTTCCGATCATGGTATTTATGCCCGGGACGACAACGTACTTGGAAGTGTGGAGGACCTGAGGCCTATTATTGTGCCTCGTGGGGATGTGAAACCTCTAGTAATGGGCATTGGCTTAAGAATCCACCCAGAAAAGACTATGCCCACTTCTGGCAAACAATAGAGGGAGAATCAAATATTACTATTCAGTTTACTTCTAATGGAAAACAGCAGCCAGATTGGACTCAAGGATATCTCTGGGGGCTGCGTATTTACACCCCCGGACAGTATGACCCTGGCCTGCTTTTTCGACTCAAATTAACCACAGAACAGCCTACTGGAAGTCTAATAGGACCCAATCAGGTGCTCGGAGATCAAAAGGCCCCATCTGAACCCAGGCAGCCCATGGTCCCAACAATAAAACCTTCCCCTAGCAGTCAAACAATAACTATGGGCTATCAAACTTTTAATCATATCCCTGAGCCCACATACCCTGGAACTGGAGACCGTCTTTTTAATTTGGTCCGAGGAGCCTTTTTTGCTCTCAATGCCACTAGTCCTAACAGGACTCAAGATTGCTGGCTATACTTGACCTCCAGGCCGCCCTATTATGAGGGGGTAGCAATACTGTCTAATTTATCCTCTAATACCACTACAGATCCTAAATGTTATTCTCTGCCCAGCTGTAAGTTAACTATCACGGAGGTCATGGGACAAGGGGTTTGCTTGGGAAAGGTACCGCTTTCACACCAACATCTCTACAACATCACCCGACCAATAAATCAATCTCAATCTGATTATTTGTGGGGTCCCAAAGGGTCCTATTTTGCTTGCAATACTGGGTTAACTCCCTGTGTTTCCATGGCAGTCTTAAATACAACTACTGATTTCTGTGTGTTGGTACAACTATGGCCGAGGATATCTTATCATGGGTCAGACTACGTCCTGGGACGCCTTGAGGGACATACTCGGCTCCCCAGAGAACCCATAACTATGACTATTGCCCTCCTATTGGGCATAGGTGGAATAACAACTGGAATAGGAACCGGGACAGCCGCCTATGTGCAGGGAGGTCAATTATTAAATCTACAAATGGCTATGAATGAGGATTTAACAGCCATGGCCAAGTCTATTACTGCTTTGGAAAAGTCCCTCACTTCCCTCTCAGAAGTTGTGTTACAATATAGGAGGGGACTAGATTTATTATTCCCAAGGGAAGGAGGACTATGTGTAGCCTTAAAGGACCAGTGTTGTTTTTATGCAGATCACACTGGGGTAATCCGTGAAACTATGGAAAAGGTCACGGAAAGATTGGCTAAAAGACAAAAGGAGTTTGAAGCACAACAAGGATGGTTTGAACAATGGTTTAAAAATACCCCATGGCTGACTCCTTTGATGTCCACTGTAATGGGACCGCTTTTCGGTCTCCTTCTTGTAGCTGCTGTAGGCCCCTGCCTTGTCAAGAGAATGACACAATTTATTAAAGACCAAATTAACATTCTGACTTCTAAGCCAATACAGGTCCATTATCAACGCCTACAAACCAAAGATGATCTTACTGAAGTTTGTCTCCGACCAATTCGAAGATGATTTTTCTACAATGATTCCTGCTTCATGCCTTTCTCCTTTTGCCCCCTTTTCTTCCTTATTTTTATTATTCCTCTCCTCTGACTCTATGCCCTGTTGAACCGGAACCAATTAAAGACCTAATAATGACTGGCTGAATAGATACCACTAAACGCCTTGGCAACAACGAGCTGATCTTGTAGTACCCAGAGACGGGCAACTTTCACGCTTGCACTGCAACCTAAGACAGGGGAATGGGGCCTCCCCAGAGACGGGTAAGCACTGTAAGGGCAGTGAACGACCTAAGACAGGGGCTACTTGATTCCCTTTGACGTGCCACAAACAAAAGAGGGGGAACTGCTGGCACGGACTCCCCCCGGCCCCCAGGGCTTGGATCCAGCCCTGGTTTCTTGTTGTGCACGTCAAAGAGGCCAGCTCACAAGGCCTTGAGGCAGCTCACCAGGCCTTGAAGGACTTGTGGTGTCTGTTTTCATATTATTCAGCCTATAACGGTCATGTGGGAACGTCTTGACCTGCTTGGGTCCGATAAGGTTCCTGGTTGAAGGCTTGGTATGAGTTAACAAGAACTTTCTGTCTCCCCCCGCCCTTGCTCCCGCCTACTGGTAACTTTCCATTCTATCTGCAAGAAATATATAAGTATGTGCTGAGCCATACTATGCAGCCACTTCTGCACAGTGGGATAGGACCTCTACTCTCGCCTGTGTTGTTTTTAGAAAACAAAAGGGGGAACTGTGGTGAGCCGTTTCTTCAGACCGGTCGCCATTACAAGATGGCGCCGGCCTCGTTGTGGTCTGTGACAAACAACTCCTTCTTTGGGAGAGTTGGCACTTGGTTCTTTGACACCCTATGAGAAAGCTCCACGTGGCAGCTTCACATTGGGTGTTCGGATACTTTATTAAGGCTGGGAGGGGCTTCCGGAGGAGGAAGAACTCTGCAGAGCCTGAATAAACAGCTGTAAGAAGATTCCCGGTGTTGCGTCTTCCTTGCGGGCAAGGGGGTCGCGACAACGAATCTCCAGAAATCTCAGCAAATATTTTTACACCCAAACTGGGTGATACTTTCAGGTAATGATCAGTACACTGAGGCCACTTTGTTCCCCAGATTTCGTTCTTCTATGTTGAAGCGTTCGTTTCCAGTAACAGTTTGAATTTTGGCGTTTCACTCTGTTTTCTCCTATATTGATAGATGTATTTGGAACTCTAAATCAAGCACAGTTTGTGCTAGCTTCTTGAAACTCGACACAATTAAGTAGTTTCAAGTTGTATCTCTATATTTTGTTTCCTATTGGTGTAGCCCTAAGCAGTGACAGACGAGAAACACTTTCATTGAAAGGGGTTGCCAAGCTTCCAAAAATCACGAATCTCCAGAAATCTCAGCAAATATTTTTTCACCCAAACTGGATGATACTTTCAGGTAATGATCAGTACACTAAGCCCACTTGGTTCCCCAAATTTCATTCTTCTATGTTGAAGCGTTCGTTTCCAGTAACAGTTTGAATTTTGGCGTTTCACTCTGTTTTCTCCTATATTGATAGATGTATTTGGAACTCTAAATCAAGCACGGTTTGTGCTAGCTTCTTGAAACTCGACACAATTAAGTAGTTTCAAGTTGTATCTCTATATTTTGTTTCCTATTGGTGTAGCCCTAAGCAGTGACAGACGAGAAACACTTTCATTGAAAGGGGTTGCCAAGCTTCCAAAAATTACGAATCTCCAGAAATCTCAGCAAATATTTTTACACCCAAACTGGGTGATACTTTCAGGTAATGATCAGTACACTGAGCCCACTTTGTTCCCCAAATTTCGTTCTTCAATGTTGAAGCTTTCGTTTCCAGTAACAGTTTGAATTTTTAGGTTTCACTCTGTTTTCTCCTATATTGATAGATGTATTTGGAACTCTAAATCAAACACGGTTTGTGTTAGCTTCTTGAAACTTGACACAATTAAGTAGTTTCAAGTTCTATCTCTATGTTCTGTTTCCGATTGATGTAGCCCTAAGCAGTGACAGGCGAGAAACACTTTCATTGAAAGGGGTTGCCAAGCGTCCAAAAATTACGAATCTCCAGAAATCTCAGGAAACATTTTTTCACACAAACTGGATGATACTTTCATGTAATGATCAGTACACTAAGCCCACTTGGTTCCCCAGATTTCGTTCTTCTATGTTGAAGCGTTCGTTTCCAGTAACAGTTTGAATTTTGGCGTTTCACTCTGTTTTCTCCTATATTGATAGATGTATTTGGAACTCTAAATCAAGCACGGTTTGTGCTAGCTTCTTGAAACTCGACACAATTAAGTAGTTTCAAGTTCTATTTCTATGTTTTGTTTCCTATTGGTGTAGCCCTAAGCAGTAACAGACGAGAAACACTTTCATTGAAAGGGGTTGCCAAGCTTCCAAAAATTACGAATCTCCAGAAATCTCAGCAAAGATTTTTACACCCAAACTCGGTGATACTTTCAGGTAATGATCAGTACACTGAGCCCACTTTGTTCCCCAAATTTCGTTCTTCAATGTTGCAGCTTTCGTTTCCAGTAACAGTTTGAATTTTTAGGTTTCACTCTGTTTTCTCCTATATTGATAGATGTATTTGGAACTCTAAATCAAGCACGGTTTGTGCTAGCCTCTTGAAACTTGACACAATTAAGTAGTTTCAAGTTCTATCTCTATGTTCTGTTTCCAATTGATGTATCCCTAAGCAGTGACAGGCGAGAAACACTTTCATTGAAAGGGGTTGCCAAGCTTCCAAAAATTACGAATCTCCAGAAATCTCAGCAAATATTTTTAGACCCAAACTGGGTGATACTTTCAGGTAATGATCAGTACACTGAGCCCACTTTGTTCCCTAAATTTCGTTCTTCAATGTTGCAGCTTTCGTTTCTAGTAACAGTTTGAACTTTTAGGTTTCACTCTGTTTTCTCCTATATTGATAGATGTATTTGGAACTCTAAATCAAACACGGTTTGTGTTAGCTTCTTGAAACTTGACACAATTAAGTAGTTTCAAGTTCTATCTCTATGTTCTGTTTCCGATTGATGTAGCCCTAAGCAGTGACAGGCGAGAAACACTTTCATTGAAAGGGGTTGCCAAGCGTCCAAAAATTACGAATCTCCAGAAATCTCAGCAAATATTTTTTCACCCAAACTGGGTGATACTTTCAGGTAATGATCAGTACACTGAGCCCACTTGGTTCCCCAAATTTCGTTTTTCAATGTTGAAGCTTTCGTTTTCAGTAACAGTTTGAGTTTTTAGGTTTCACTCTGTTTTCTCCTATATTGATAGATGTATTTGGAACTCTAAATCAAACACGGTTTTTGCTAGCTTCTTGAAACTTGACACAATTAAGTAGTTTCAAGTTCTATCTCTATTTTTTTTTCCTATTGATGTAGCCCTAAGCAGTGACAGGCGAGAAACACTTTCATTGAAAGGGGTTGCCAAGCTTCCAAAAATTACGAATCTCCAGAAATCTCAGCAAATATTTTTTCACCCAAACTGGATGGTTCTTTCAGGTAATGATCAGTACACTGAGCCCACTTGGTTCCCCAAATGTCGATCTTCTATGTTGAAGCGTTCGTTTCCAATATCAGTTTGAATTTTGGTGTTTCACTCTGTTTTCACCTATATGGATAGATGTATTTGGAACTCTAAATCAAACACGGTTTGTGCTAGCTTCTTGAAACTTGACACAATTAAGTAGTTTCAAGTTCTAACTCTATGTTCTGTTTCCTATTGTTGTAGCCCTAAGCAGTTACAGGCGAGAAACACTTTCATTGAAAGGGGTTGCCAAGCGTCCAAAAATTACGAATCTCCAGAAATCTCAGCAAACATTTTTTCACCCAAACTGGATGATACTTTCAGGTAATGATCAGTACACTAAGCCCACTTGGTTCCCCAAATTTCGTTCTTCTATGTTGAAGCGTTCGTTTCCAGTAACAGTTTTAATTTTGGCGTTTCACTCTGTTTTCTCCTATATTGATAGATGTATTTGGAACTCTAAATCAATCATGGTTTGTGCTAGCTTTTTGAAACTTGACACAATTAATTAGTTTCAAGTTCTGTCTCTATGTTCTGTTTCCTATTGATGTAGCCCTAAGCAGTGACAGGCGAGAAACACTTTCATTGAAAGGGGTTGCCAAGCTTCCAAAAATTACGAATCTCCAGAAATCTCAGCAAATATTTTTACACCCAAACTGGGTGATACTTTCAGGTAATGATCAGTACACTGAGCCCAATTTGTTCCCCAAATTTCGTTCTTCAATGTTGCAGCTTTCGTTTCCAGTAACAGTTGGAATTTTTAGGATTCACTCTGTTTTCTCCTATATTGATAGATGTATTTGGAACTCTAAATCAAACACTGTTTGTTCTAGCTTCTTGAAACTTGACACAATTAATTAGTTTCAAGTTCTGTCTCTATATTCTGTTTCCTATTGATGTAGCCCTAAGCAGTGACAGGCGAGAAACACTTTCATTGAAAGGGGTTGCCAAGCTTCCAAAAATTACGAATCTCGAGAAATCTCAGCAAATATTTTTTCACCCAAACTGGGTGATACTTTCAGGTAATGATCAGTACACTGAGCCCACTTTGTTCCCCAAATTTCGTTCTTCTATGTTGAAGCGTTCGTTTCCAGTAACAGTTTGAATTTTGGCGTTTCACTCTGTTTTCTCCTATATTGATAGATGTATTTGGAACTCTAAATCAAGCACGGTTTGTGCTAGCCTCTTGAAACTTGACACAATTAAGTAGTTTCAAGTTGTATCTCTATATTTTGTTTCCTATTGGTGTAGCCCTAAGCAGTGACAGACGAGAAACGCTTTCATTGAAAGGGGTTGCCAAGCTTCCAAAAATCACGAATCTCCAGAAATCTCAGCAAATATTTTTTCACCCAAACTGGATGATACTTTCAGGTAATGATCAGTACACTAAGCCCACTTGGTTCCCCAAATTTCATTCTTCTATGTTGAAGCGTTCGTTTCCAGTAACAGTTTGAATTTTGGCGTTTCACTCTGTTTTCTCCTATATTGATAGATGTATTTGGAACTCTAAATCAAGCACGGTTTGTGCTAGCTTTTTGAAACTTGACACAATTAAGTAGTTCCAAGTTCTATCTCTATGTTTTGTTTCCTATTGGTGTAGCCCTAAGCAGTGACAGACGAGAAACACTTTCATTGAAAGGGGTTGCCAAGCTTCCAAAAATTACGAATCTCCAGAAATCTCAGCAAATATTTTTACACCCAAACTGGGTGATACTTTCAGGTAATGATCAGTACACTGAGCCCACTTTGTTCCCCAAATTTCGTTCTTCAATGTTGAAGCTTTCGTTTCCAGTAACAGTTTGAATTTTTAGGTTTCACTCTGTTTTCTCCTATATTGATAGATGTATTTGGAACTCTAAATCAAACACGGTTTGTGTTAGCTTCTTGAAACTTGACACAATTAAGTAGTTTCAAGTTCTATCTCTATGTTCTGTTTCTGATTGATGTAGCCCTAAGCAGTGACAGGCGAGAAACACTTTCATTGAAAGGGGTTGCCAAGCGTCCAAAAATTACGAATCTCCAGAAATCTCAGGAAACATTTTTTCACACAAACTGGATGATACTTTCATGTAATGATCAGTACACTAAGCCCACTTGGTTCCCCAGATTTCGTTCTTCTATGTTGAAGCGTTCGTTTCCAGTAACAGTTTGAATTTTGGCGTTTCACTCTGTTTTCTCCTATATTGATAGATGTATTTGGAACTCTAAATCAAGCACGGTTTGTGCTAGCTTCTTGAAACTCGACACAATTAAGTAGTTTCAAGTTCTATTTCTATGTTTTTTTTCCTATTGGTGTAGCCCTAAGCAGTAACAGACGAGAAACACTTTCATTGAAAGGGGTTGCCAAGCTTCCAAAAATTACGAATCTCCAGAAATCTCAGCAAAGATTTTTACACCCAAACTCGGTGATACTTTCAGGTAATGATCAGTACACTGAGCCCACTTTGTTCCCCAAATTTCGTTCTTCAATGTTGCAGCTTTCGTTTCCAGTAACAGTTTGAATTTTTAGGTTTCACTCTGTTTTCTCCTATATTGATAGATGTATTTGGAACTCTAAATCAAGCACGGTTTGTGCTAGCCTCTTGAAACTTGACACAATTAAGTAGTTTCAAGTTCTATCTCTATGTTCTGTTTCCAATTGATGTAGCCCTAAGCAGTGACAGGCGAGAAACACTTTCATTGAAAGGGGTTGCCAAGCTTCCAAAAATTACGAATCTCCAGAAATCTCAGCAAATATTTTTAGACCCAAACTGGGTGATACTTTCAGGTAATGATCAGTACACTGAGCCCACTTTGTTCCCTAAATTTCGTTCTTCAATGTTGCAGCTTTCGTTTCTAGTAACAGTTTGAACTTTTAGGTTTCACTCTGTTTTCTCCTATATTGATAGATGTATTTGGAACTCTAAATCAAACACGGTTTGTGTTAGCTTCTTGAAACTTGACACAATTAAGTAGTTTCAAGTTCTATCTCTATGTTCTGTTTCCGATTGATGTAGCCCTAAGCAGTGACAGGCGAGAAACACTTTCATTGAAAGGGGTTGCCAAGCTTCCAAAAATTACGAATCTCCAGAAATCTCAGCAAATATTTTTTCACCCAAACTGGGTGATACTTTCAGGTAATGATCAGTACACTGAGCCCACTTGGTTCCCCAAATTTCGTTTTTCAATGTTGAAGCTTTCGTTTCCAGTAACAGTTTGAGTTTTTAGGTTTCACTCTGTTTTCTCCTATATTGATAGATGTATTTGGAACTCTAAATCAAACACGGTTTTTGCTAGCTTCTTGAAACTTGACACAATTAAGTAGTTTCAAGTTCTATCTCTATTTTTTTTTTCCTATTGATGTAGCCCTAAGCAGTGACAGGCGAGAAACACTTTCATTGAAAGGGGTTGCCAAGCTTCCAAAAATTACGAATCTCCAGAAATCTCAGCAAATATTTTTTCACCCAAACTGGATGGTTCTTTCAGGTAATGATCAGTACACTGAGCCCACTTGGTTCCCCAAATGTCGATCTTCTATGTTGAAGCGTTCGTTTCCAATATCAGTTTGAATTTTGGTGTTTCACTCTGTTTTCACCTATATGGATAGATGTATTTGGAACACTAAATCAAACACGGTTTGTGCTAGCTTCTTGAAACTTGACACAATTAAGTAGTTTCAAGTTCTAACTCTATGTTCTGTTTCCTATTGTTGTAGCCCTAAGCAGTTACAGGCGAGAAACACTTTCATTGAAAGGGGTTGCCAAGCGTCCAAAAATTACGAATCTCCAGAAATCTCAGCAAACATTTTTTCACCCAAACTGGATGATACTTTCAGGTAATGATCAGTACACTAAGCCCACTTGGTTCCCCAAATTTCGTTCTTCTATGTTGAAGCGTTCGTTTCCAGTAACAGTTTTAATTTTGGCGTTTCACTCTGTTTTCTCCTATATTGATAGATGTATTTGGAACTCTAAATCAATCATGGTTTGTGCTAGCTTTTTGAAACTTGACACAATTAATTAGTTTCAAGTTCTGTCTCTATGTTCTGTTTCCTATTGATGTAGCCCTAAGCAGTGACAGGCGAGAAACACTTTCATTGAAAGGGGTTGCCAAGCTTCCAAAAATTACGAATCTCCAGAAATCTCAGCAAATATTTTTACACCCAAACTGGGTGATACTTTCAGGTAATGATCAGTACACTGAGCCCAATTTGTTCCCCAAATTTCGTTCTTCAATGTTGCAGCTTTCGTTTCCAGTAACAGTTGGAATTTTTAGGATTCACTCTGTTTTCTCCTATATTGATAGATGTATTTGGAACTCTAAATCAAACACTGTTTGTTCTAGCTTCTTGAAACTTGACACAATTAATTAGTTTCAAGTTCTGTCTCTATATTCTGTTTCCTATTGATGTAGCCCTAAGCAGTGACAGGCGAGAAACACTTTCATTGAAAGGGGTTGCCAAGCTTCCAAAAATTACGAATCTCGAGAAATCTCAGCAAATATTTTTTCACCCAAACTGGGTGATACTTTCAGGTAATGATCAGTACACTGAGCCCACTTTGTTCCCCAAATTTCGTTCTTCTATGTTGAAGCGTTCGTTTCCAGTAACAGTTTGAATTTTGGCGTTTCACTCTGTTTTCTCCTATATTGATAGATGTATTTGGAACTCTAAATCAAGCACGGTTTGTGCTAGCTTTTTGAAACTTGACACAATTAAGTAGTTCCAAGTTCTATCTCTATGTTTTGTTTCCTATTGGTGTAGCCCTAAGCAGTGACAGACGAGAAACACTTTCATTGAAAGGGGTTGCCAAGCTTCCAAAAATTACGAATCTCCAGAAATCTCAGCAAATATTTTTACACCCAAACTGGGTGATACTTTCAGGTAATGATCAGTACACTGAGCCCACTTTGTTCCCCAAATTTCGTTCTTCAATGTTGAAGCTTTCGTTTCCAGTAACAGTTTGAATTTTTAGGTTTCACTCTGTTTTCTCCTATATTGATAGATGTATTTGGAACTCTAAATCAAACACGGTTTGTGTTAGCTTCTTGAAACTTGACACAATTAAGTAGTTTCAAGTTCTATCTCTATGTTCTGTTTCCGATTGATGTAGCCCTAAGCAGTGACAGGCGAGAAACACTTTCATTGAAAGGGGTTGCCAAGCGTCAAAAAATTACAAATCTCGAGAAATCTCAGGAAACATTTTTTCACCCAAACTGGATGATACTTTCAGGTAATGATCAGTACACTAAGCCCACTTGGTTCCCCAAATTTCGTTTTTCAATGTTGAAGCGTTCGTTTCCAATATCAGTTTGAATTTTGGTGTTTCACTCTGTTTTCTCCTATATGGATAGATGTATTTGGAACTCTAAATCAAGCACGGTTTGTGCTAGCTTCTTGAAACTTGACACAATTAATAAGTTTCAAGTTCTATCTCTATGTTCTGTTTCCTATTGATGTAGCCCTAAGCAGTGACAGGCGAGAAACACTTTCATTGAAAGGGGTTGCCAAGCTTCCAAAAATTACGAATCTCCAGAAATCTCAGCAAATATTTTTTCACCCAAACTGGATGGTTCTTTCAGGTAATGATCAGTACACTGAGCCCACTTGGTTCCCCAAATTTCGATCTTATATGTTGAAGCGTTCGTTTCCAATATCAGTTTGAATTTTGGTGTTTCACTCTGTTTTCTCCTATATGGATAGATGTATTTGGAACTCTAAATCAAGCACGGTTTGTGCTAGCTTTTTGAAACTTGACACAATTAATTAGTTTCAAGTTCTGTCTCTATGTTCTGTTTCCTATTGATGTAGCCCTAAGCAGTGACAGGCGAGAAACACTTTCATTGAAAGGGGTTGCCAAGATTCCAAAAATTACGAATCTCCAGAAATCTCAGCAAATATTTTTACACCCAAACTGGGTGATACTTTCAGGTAATGATCAGTACACTGAGCCCACTTTGTTCCCCAAATTTCGTTCTTCAATGTTGCAGCTTTCGTTTCCAGTAACAGTTGGAATTTTTAGGATTCACTCTGTTTTCTCCTATATTGATAGATGTATTTGGAACTGTAAATCAAACACTGTTTTTGCTATCTTCTTGAAACTTGACACAATTAATTAGTTTCAAGTTCTGTCTCTATGTTCTATTTCCTATTGATGTAGCCCTAAGCAGTGACAGGCGAGAAACACTTTCATTGAAAGGGGTTGCCAAGCTTCCAAAAATTACATATCTCCAGAAATCTCAGCAAATATTTTTACACCCAAACTGAGTGATACTTTCAGGTAATGATCAGTACACTGAGCCCTCTTTGTTCCCTAAATTTCGTTCTTCAATGTTGCAGCTTTCGTTTCCAGTAACAGTTTGAACTTTTAGGTTTCACTCTGTTTTCCCTATATTGATAGATGTATTTGGAACTCTAAATCAAACACGGTTTGTGCTACCTTCTTGAAACTTGACACAATTAAGTAGTTTCAAGTTCTATCTCTATGTTCAGTTTCCGATTGATGTAGCCCTAAGCAGTGACAGGCGAGAAACACTTTCATTGAAAGGGGTTGCCAAGCTTCCAAAAATTACGAATCTCCAGAAATCTCAGCAAATATTTTTTCACCCAAACTGGATGGTTCTTTCAGGTAATGATCAATACACTGAGCCCACTTGGTTCCCCAAATTTCGATCTTCTATGTTGAAGCGTTCGTTTCCAATATCAGTTTGAATTTTGGTGTTTCACTCTGTTTTCTCCTATAGGGATAGATGTATTTGGAACTCTAAATCAAACACGGTTTGTGCTAGCTTCTTGAAACTTGACACAATTAAGTAGTTTCAAGATCTAACTCTATGTTCTGTTTCATATTGTTGTAGCCCTAAGCAGTTACAGGCGAGAAACACTTTCATTGAAAGGGGTTGCCAAGCGTCCAAAAATTACGAATCTCCAGAAATCTCAGCAAACATTTTTTCACCCAAACTGGATGATACTTTCAGGTAATGATCAGTACACTAAGCCCACTTGGTTCCCCAAATTTCGTTCTTCTATGTTGAAGCGTTCGTTTCCAGTAACAGTTTGAATTTTGGCGTTTCACTCTGTTTTCTCCTATATTGATAGATGTATTTGGAACACTAAATCAAGCACGGTTTGTGCTAGCTTCTTGAAACTTGACACAATTAAGTAGTTTCAAGTTCTATCTCTATTTTTTTTTCCTATTGATGTAGCCCTAAGCAGTGACAGGCGAGAAACACTTTCATTGAAAGGGGTTGCCAAGCTTCCAAAAATTACGAATCTCCAGAAATCTCAGCAAATATTTTTTCACCCAAACTGGATGGTTCTTTCAGGTAATGATCAGTACACTGAGCCCACTTGGTTCCCCAAATTTCGATCTTCTATGTTGAAGCGTTCGTTTCCAATATCAGTTTGAATTTTGGTGTTTCACTCTGTTTTCTCCTATATGGATAGATGTATTTGGAACTCTAAATCAAGCACGGTTTGTGCTAGCTTTTTGAAACTTGACACAATTAATTAGTTTCAAGTTCTGTCTCTATGTTCTGTTTCCTATTGATGTAGCCCTAAGCAGTGACAGGCGAGAAACACTTTCATTGAAAGGGGTTGCCAAGATTCCAAAAATTACGAATCTCCAGAAATCTCAGCAAATATTTTTACACCCAAACTGGGTGATACTTTCAGGTAATGATCAGTACACTGAGCCCACTTTGTTCCCCAAATTTCGTTCTTCAATGTTGAAGCTTTCGTTTCCAGTAACAGTTGGAATTTTTAGGATTCACTCTGTTTTCTCCTATATTGATAGATGTATTTGGAACTCTAAATCAAACACGGTTTGTGTTAGCTTCTTGAAACTTGACACAATTAAGTAGTTTCAAGTTCTATCTCTATGTTCTGTTTCCGATTGATGTAGCCCTAAGCAGTGACAGGCGAGAAACACTTTCATTGAAAGGGGTTGCCAAGCTTCCAAAAATTACGAATCTCCAGAAATCTCAGGAAACATTTTTTCACCCAAACTGGATGATACTTTCAGGTAATGATCAGTACACTAAGCCTACTTGGTTCCCCAGATTTCGTTCTTCAATGTTGCAGCTTTCGTTTCCAGTAACAGTTTGAACTTTTAGGTTTCACTCTGTTTTCCCTATATTGATAGATGTATTTGGAACTCTAAATCCAACACGGTTTGTGCTACCTTCTTGAAACTTGACACAATTAAGTAGTTTCAAGTTCTATCTCTATGTTCGGTTTCCGATTGATGTAGCCCTAAGCAGTGACAGGCGAGAAACACTTTCATTGAAAGGGGTTGCCAAGCTTCCAAAAATTACGAATCTCCAGAAATCTCAGCAAATATTTTTTCACCCAAACTGGATGGTTCTTTCAGGTAATGATCAGTACACTGAGCCCACTTGGTTCCCCAAATTTCGATCTTCTATGTTGAAGCGTTCGTTTCCAATATCAGTTTGAATTTTGGTGTTTCACTCTGTTTTCTCCTATAGGGATAGATGTATTTGGAACTCTAAATCAAACACGGTTTGTGCTAGCTTCTTGAAACTTGACACAATTAAGTAGTTTCAAGATCTAACTCTATGTTCTGTTTCATATTGTTGTAGCCCTAAGCAGTTACAGGCGAGAAACACTTTCATTGAAAGGGGTTGCCAAGCGTCCAAAAATTACGAATCTCCAGAAATCTCAGCAAACATTTTTTCACCCAAACTGGATGATACTTTCAGGTAATGATCAGTACACTAAGCCCACTTGGTTCCCCAAATTTCGTTCTTCTATGTTGAAGCGTTCGTTTCCAGTAACAGTTTGAATTTTGGCGTTTCACTCTGTTTTCTCCTATATTGATAGATGTACTTGGAACTCTAAATCAAACACGGTTTGTGTTACCTTCTTGAAACTTGACACAATTAAGTAGTTTCAAGTTCTATCTCTATGTTCTGTTTCCGATTGATGTAGCCCTAAGCAGTGACAGGCGAGAAACACTTTCATTGAAAGGGGTTGCCAAGCTTCCAAAAATTACGAATCTCCAGAAATCTCAGGAAACATTTTTTCACCCAAACTGGATGATACTTTCATGTAATGATCAGTACACTAAGCCCACTTGGTTCCCCAAATTTCGTTCTTCTATGTTGAAGCGTTCGTTTCCAGTAACAGTTTGAGTTTTTAGGTTTCACTCTGTTTTCTCCTATATTGAAAGATGTATTTGGAACTCTAAATCAAACACGGTTTTTGCTAGCTTCTTGAAACTTGACACAATTAAGTAGTTTCAAGTTCTATCTCTATTTTTTTTTCCTATTGATGTAGCCCTAAGCAGTGACAGGCGAGAAACACTTTCATTGAAAGGGGTTGCCAAGCTTCCAAAAATTACGAATCTCCAGAAATCTCAGCAAATATTTTTTCACCCAAACTGGATGGTTCTTTCAGGTAATGATCAGTACACTGAGCCCACTTGGTTCCCCAAATTTCGATCTTCTATGTTGAAGCGTTCATTTCCAATATCAGTTTGAATTTTGGTGTTTCACTCTGTTTTCTCCTATATGGATAGATGTATTTGGAACTCTAAATCAAACACGGTTTGTGCTAGCTTCTTGAAACTTGACACAATTAAGTAGTTTCAAGATCTAACTCTATGTTCTGTTTCCTATTGTTGTAGCCCTAAGCAGTTACAGGCGAGAAACACTTTCATTGAAAGGGGTTGCCAAGCGTCCAAAAATTACGAATCTCCAGAAATCTCAGCAAACATTTTTTCACCCAAACTGGATGATACTTTCAGGTAATGATCAGTACACTAAGCCCACTTGGTTCCCCAAATTTCGTTCTTCTATGTTGAAGCGTTCGTTTCCATTAACAGTTTTAATTTTGGCGTTTCACTCTGTTTTCTCCTATATTGATAGATGTATTTGGAACTCTAAATCAATCATGGTTTGTGCTAGCTTTTTGAAACTTGACACAATTAATTAGTTTCAAGTTCTGTCTCTATGTTCTGTTTCCTATTGATGTAGCCCTAAGCAGTGACAGGCGAGAAACACTTTCATTGAAAGGGGTTGCCAAGCTTCCAAAAATTACGAATCTCCAGAAATCTCAGCAAATATTTTTACACCCAAACTGGGTGATACTTTCAGGTAATGATCAGTACACTGAGCCCACTTTGTTCCCCAAATTTCGTTCTTCTATGTTGAAGCGTTCGTTTCCAGTAACAGTTTGAATTTTGGCGTTTCACTCTGTTTTCTCGTATATTGATAGATGTATTTGGAACTCTAAATCAAGCACGGTTTGTGCTAGCCTCTTGAAACTTGACACAATTAAGTAGTTTCAAGTTGTATCTCTATATTTTGTTTCCTATTGGTGTAGCCCTAAGCAGTGACAGAGGAGAAACGCTTTCATTGAAAGGGGTTGCCAAGCTTCCAAAAATCACGAATCTCCAGAAATCTCAGCAAATATTTTTTCACCCAAACTGGATGATACTTTCAGGTAATGATCAGTACACTAAGCCCACTTGGTTCCCCAAATTTCATTCTTCTATGTTGAAGCGTTCGTTTCCAGTAACAGTTTGAATTTTGGCGTTTCACTCTGTTTTCTCCTATATTCATAGATGTATTTGGAACTCTAAATCAAGCACGGTTTGTGCTAGCTTTTTGAAACTTGACACAATTAAGTAGTTCCAAGTTCTATCTCTATGTTTTGTTTCCTATTGGTGTAGCCCTAAGCAGTGACAGACGAGAAACACTTTCATTGAAAGGGGTTGCCAAGCTTCCAAAAATTACGAATCTCCAGAAATCTCAGCAAATATTTTTACACCCAAACTGGGTGATACTTTCAGGTAATGATCAGTACACTGAGCCCACTTTGTTCCCCAAATTTCGTTCTTCAATGTTGAAGCTTTCGTTTCCAGTAACAGTTTGAATTTTTAGGTTTCACTCTGTTTTCTCCTATATTGATAGATGTATTTGGAACTCTAAATCAAACACGGTTTGTGTTAGCTTCTTGAAACTTGACACAATTAAGTAGTTTCAAGTTCTATCTCTATGTTCTGTTTCCGATTGATGTAGCCCTAAGCAGTGACAGGCGAGAAACACTTTCATTGAAAGGGGTTGCCAAGCGTCCAAAAATTACGAATCTCCAGAAATCTCAGGAAACATTTTTTCACCCAAACTGGATGATACTTTCAGGTAATGATCAGTACACTAAGCCCACTTGGTTCCCCAAATTTCATTCTTCTATGTTGAAGCGTTCGTTTCCAGTAACAGTTTGAATTTTGGCGTTTCACTCTGTTTTCTCCTATATTGATAGATGTATTTGGAACTCTATATCAAGCACGGTTTGTGCTAGCTTCTTGAAACTTGACACAATTAAGTAGTTTCAGGTTCTATCTCTATATTTTGTTTCCTATTGGTGTAGCCCTAAGCAGTGACAGACAAGAAACACTTTCATTGAAAGGGGTTGCCAAGCTTCCAAAAATCACGAATCTCCAGAAATCTCAGCAAATATTTTTTCACCCAAACTGGATGATACTTTCAGGTAATGATCAGTACACTAAGCCCACTTGGTTCCCCAAATTTTGTTCTTCAATGTTGAAGCTTTCGTTTCAAGTAACAGTTTGAATTTTGGCGTTTCACTCTGTTTTCTCCTATATTGATAGATGTATTTGGAACTCTAAATCAAGCACGGTTTGTGCTAGCTTCTTGAAACTCAACAAAATTAAGTAGTTTCAAGTTCTATTTCTATGTTTTGTTTCCTATTGGTGTAGCCCTAAGCAGTGACAGGCGAGAAACACTTTCATTGAAAGGGGTTGCCAAGCTTCCAAAAATTACGAATCTCCAGAAATCTCAGCAAAGTTTTTTACACCCAAACTCGGTGATACTTTCAGGTAATGATCAGTACACTGAGCCCACTTTGTTCCCCAAATTTCGTTCTTCAATGTTGCAGCTTTCGTTTCCAGTAACAGTTTGAATTTTTAGGTTTCACTCTGTTTTCTCCTATATTGATAGATGTATTTGGAACTCTAAATCAAGCACGGTTTGTGCTAGCTTCTTGAAACTTGACACAATTAAGTAGTTCCAAGTTCTATCACTATGTTTTGTTTCCTATTGGTGTAGCCCTAAGCAGTGACAGACGAGAAACACTTTCATTGAAAGGGGTTGACAAGCTTCCAAAAATTACGAATCTCCAGAAATCTCAGAAAATATTTTTACTCCCAAACTGGGTGATACTTTCAGGTAATGATCAGTACACTGAGCCCACTTTGTTCCCCAAATTTCGTTCTTCAATGTTGAATCTTTCGTTTCCAGTAACAGTTTGAATTTTTAGGTTTCACTCTGTTTTCTCCTATATTGATAGATGTATTTGGAACTCTAAATCAAACACGGTTTTTGCTAGCTTCCTGAAACTTGACACATTAAGTAGTTTCAAGTTCTATCTCTATTTTTTTTCTATTGATGTAGCCCTAAGCAGTGACAGGCGAGAAACACTTTCATTGAAAGGGGTTGCCAAGCTTCCAAAAATTACGAATCTCCAGAAATCTCAGCAAATATTTTTTCACCCAAACTGGATGGTTCTTTCAGGTAATGATCAGTACACTGAGCCCACTTGGTTCCCCAAATTTCGATCTTATATGTTGAAGCGTTCGTTTCCAATATCAGTTTGAATTTTGGTGTTTCACTCTGTTTTCTCCTATATGGATAGATGTATTTGGAACTCTAAATCAAGCACGGTTTGTGCTAGCTTTTTGAAACTTGACACAATTAATTAGTTTCAAGTTCTGTCTCTATGTTCTGTTTCCTATTGATGTAGCCCTAAGCAGTGACAGGCGAGAAACACTTTCATTGAAAGGGGTTGCCAAGATTCCAAAAATTACGAATCTCCAGAAATCTCAGCAAATATTTTTACACCCAAACTGGGTGATACTTTCAGGTAATGATCAGTACACTGAGCCCACTTTGTTCCCCAAATTTCGTTCTTCAATGTTGCAGCTTTCGTTTCCAGTAACAGTTGGAATTTTTAGGATTCACTCTGTTTTCTCCTATATTGATAGATGTATTTGGAACTCTAAATCAAACACTGTTTTTGCTATCTTCTTGAAACTTGACACAATTAATTAGTTTCAAGTTCTGTCTCTATGTTCTGTTTCCTATTGATGTAGCCCTAAGCAGTGACAGGCGAGAAACACTTTCATTGAAAGGGGTTGCCAAGATTCCAAAAATTACGAATCTCCAGAAATCTCAGCAAATATTTTTACACCCAAACTGGGTGATACTTTCAGGTAATGATCAGTACACTGAGCCCACTTTGTTCCCCAAATTTCGTTCTTCAATGTTGCAGCTTTCGTTTCCAGTAACAGTTGGAATTTTTAGGATTCACTCTGTTTTCTCCTATATTGATAGATGTATTTGGAACTCTAAATCAAACACGGTTTGCGCTACCTTCTTGAAACTTGACACAATTAAGTAGTTTCAAGTTCTATCTCTATGTTCTGTTTCCGATTTTTGTAGCCCTAAGCAGTGACAGGCGAGAAACACTTTCATTGAAAGGGGTTGCCAAGCTTCCAAAAATCACGAATCTCCAGAAATCTCAGCAAATATTTTTTCACCCAAACTGGATGATACTTTCAGGTAATGATCAGTACACTAAGCCCACTTGGTTCCCCAAATTTCATTCTTCTATGTTGAAGCGTTCGTTTCCAGTAACAGTTTGAATTTTGGCGTTTCACTCTGTTTTCTCCTATATTGATAGATGTATTTGGAACTCTAAATCAAACACTGTTTGTGCTAGCTTCTTGAAACTTGACACAATTAATTAGTTTCAAGTTCTGTCTCTATGTTATGTTTCCTATTGATGTAGCCCTAAGCAGTGACAGGCGAGAAACACTTTCATTGAAAGGGGTTGCCAAGCTTCCAAAAATTACATATCTCCAGAAATCTCAGCAAATATTTTTACACCCAAACTGAGTGATACTTTCAGGTAATGATCAGTACACTAAGCCCACTTGGTTCCCCAAATTTCATTCTTCTATGTTGAAGCGTTCGTTTCCAGTAACAGTTTGAATTTTGGCGTTTCACTCTGTTTTCTCCTATATTGATAGATGTATTTGGAACTCTAAATCAAGCACGGTTTGTGCTAGCTTCTTGAAACTCGACACAATTAAGTAGTTTCAAGTTCTATTTCTATGTTTTGTTTCCTATTGGTGTAGCCCTAAGCAGTGACAGACGAGAAACACTTTCATTGAAAGGGGTTGCCAAGCTTCCAAAAATTACGAATCTCCAGAAATCTCAGCAAAGTTTTTTACACCCAAACTCGGTGATACTTTCAGGTAATGATCAGTACACTGAGCCCACTTTGTTCCCCAAATTTCGTTCTTCAATGTTGCAGCTTTCGTTTCCAGTAACAGTTTGAATTTTTAGGTTTCACTCTGTTTTCTCCTATATTGATAGATGTATTTGGAACTCTAAATCAAGCACGGTTTGTGCTAGCTTCTTGAAACTTGACACAATTAAGTAGTTCCAAGTTCTATCACTATGTTTTGTTTCCTATTGGTGTAGCCCTAAGCAGTGACAGACGAGAAACACTTTCATTGAAAGGGGTTGCCAAGCTTCCAAAAATTAAGAATCTCCAGAAATCTCAGCAAATATTTTTACACCCAAACTGGGTGATACTTTCAGGTAATGATCAGTACACTGAGCCCACTTTGTTCCCCAAATTTCGTTCTTCAATGTTGCAGCTTTCGTTTCCAGGAACAGTTGGAATTTTTAGGATTCACTCTGTTTTCTCCTATATTGATAGATGTATTTGGAACTCTAAATCTAACACGGTTTGTGCTAGCTTCTTGAAACTTTACACGATTAATTAGTTTCAAGTTCTATCTCTATGTTCTGTTTCCTATTGATGTAGCCCTAAGCAGTGACAGGCGAGAAACACTTTCATTGAAAGGGGTTGCCAAGCTTCCAAAAATTATGAATCTCCAGAAATCTCAGCAAATATTTTTACACCCAAACTGGGTGATAATTTCAGGTAATGATCAGTACACTGAGCCCACTTTGTTCCCCAAATTTCGTTCTTCAATGTTGCAGCTTTCGTTTCCAGTAAAAGTCTGAACTTTTAGGTTTCACTCTGTTTTCTCCTATATTGATAGATGTATTTGGAACTCTAAATCAAGCACGGTTTGTGCTAGCCTCTTGAAACTTGACAAAATTAAGTAGTTTCAAGTTGTATCTCTATTTTTTTTCCTATTGATGTAGCCCTAAGCAGTGACAGGCGAGAAACACTTTCATTGAAAGGGGTTGCCAAGCTTCCAAAAATTACGAATCTCCAGAAATCTCAGGAAACATTTTTTCACCCAAACTGGATGATACTTTCAGGTAATGATCAGTACACTAAGCCCACTTGGTTCCCCAGATGTCGTTCTTCTATGTTGAAGCGTTCGTTTCCAGTAACAGTTTGAATTTTGGCGTTTCACTCTGTTTTCTCCTATATTGATAGATGTATTTGGAACTCTAAATCAAGCACGGTTTGTGCTAGCTTCTTGAAACTCGACACAATTAAGTAGTTTCAAGTTGTATCTCTATATTTTGTTTCCTATTGGTGTAGCCCTAAGCAGTGACAGACGAGAAACACTTTCATTGAAAGGGGTTGCCAAGCTTCCAAAAATCACGAATCTCCAGAAATCTCAGCAAATATTTTTTCACCCAAACTGGATGATACTTTCAGGTAATGATCAGTACACTAAGCCCACTTGGTTCCCCAAATTTCATTCTTCTATGTTGAAGCGTTCGTTTCCAGTAACAGTTTGAATTTTGGCGTTTCACTCTGTTTTCTCCTATATTGATAGATGTATTTGGAACTCTAAATCAAGCACGGTTTGTGCTAGCTTTTTGAAACTTGACACAATTAAGTAGTTTCAAGATCTAACTCTATGTTCTGTTTCCTATTGTTGTAGCCCTAAGCAGTTACAGGCGAGAAACACTTTCATTGAAAGGGGTTGCCAAGCTTCCAAAAATTACGAATCTCCAGAAATCTCAGCAAATATTTTTTCACCCAAACTGGATGGTTCTTTCAGGTAATGATCAGTACACTGAGCCCACTTGGTTCCCCAAATTTCGATCTTCTATGTTGAAGCGTTCGTTTCCAATATCAGTTTGAATTTTGGTGTTTCACTCTGTTTTCTCCTATATGGATAGATGTATTTGGAACTCTAAATCAAACACGGTTTGTGCTAGCTTCTTGAAACTTGACACAATTAAGTAGTTTCAAGATCTAACTCTATGTTCTGTTTCCTATTGTTGTAGCCCTAAGCAGTTACAGGCGAGAAACACTTTCATTGAAAGGGGTTGCCAAGCGTCCAAAAATTACGAATCTCCAGAAATCTCAGCAAACATTTTTTCACCCAAACTGGATGATACTTTCAGGTAATGATCAGTACACTAAGCCCACTTGGTTCCCCAAATTTCGTTCTTCTATGTTGAAGCGTTCGTTTCCATTAACAGTTTTAATTTTGGCGTTTCACTCTGTTTTCTCCTATATTGATAGATGTATTTGGAACTCTAAATCAATCATGGTTTGTGCTAGCTTTTTGAAACTTGACACAATTAATTAGTTTCAAGTTCTGTCTCTATGTTCTGTTTCCTATTGATGTAGCCCTAAGCAGTGACAGGCGAGAAACACTTTCATTGAAAGGGGTTGCCAAGCTTCCAAAAATTACGAATCTCCAGAAATCTCAGCAAATATTTTTACACCCAAACTGGGTGATACTTTCAGGTAATGATCAGTACACTGAGCCCACTTTGTTCCCCAAATTTCGTTCTTCTATGTTGAAGCGTTCGTTTCCAGTAACAGTTTGAATTTTGGCGTTTCACTCTGTTTTCTCCTATATTGATAGATGTATTTGGAACTCTAAATCAAGCACGGTTTGTGCTAGCCTCTTGAAACTTGACACAATTAAGTAGTTTCAAGTTGTATCTCTATATTTTGTTTCCTATTGGTGTAGCCCTAAGCAGTGACAGACGAGAAACGCTTTCATTGAAAGGTGTTGCCAAGCTTCCAAAAATCACGAATCTCCAGAAATCTCAGCAAATATTTTTTCACCCAAACTGGATGATACTTTCAGGTAATGATCAGTACACTAAGCCCACTTGGTTCCCCAAATTTCATTCTTCTATGTTGAAGCGTTCGTTTCCAGTAACAGTTTGAATTTTGGCGTTTCACTCTGTTTTCTCCTATATTCATAGATGTATTTGGAACTCTAAATCAAGCACGGTTTGTGCTAGCTTTTTGAAACTTGACACAATTAAGTAGTTCCAAGTTCTATCTCTATGTTTTGTTTCCTATTGGTGTAGCCCTAAGCAGTGACAGACGAGAAACACTTTCATTGAAAGGGGTTGCCAAGCTTCCAAAAATTACGAATCTCCAGAAATCTCAGCAAATATTTTTACACCCAAACTGGGTGATACTTTCAGGTAATGATCAGTACACTGAGCCCACTTTGTTCCCCAAATTTCGTTCTTCAATGTTGAAGCTTTCGTTTCCAGTAACAGTTTGAATTTTTAGGTTTCACTCTGTTTTCTCCTATATTGATAGATGTATTTGGAACTCTAAATCAAACACGGTTTGTGTTAGCTTCTTGAAACTTGACACAATTAAGTAGTTTCAAGTTCTATCTCTATGTTCTGTTTCCGATTGATGTAGCCCTAAGCAGTGACAGGCGAGAAACACTTTCATTGAAAGGGGTTGCCAAGCGTCCAAAAATTACGAATCTCCAGAAATCTCAGGAAACATTTTTTCACCCAAACTGGATGATACTTTCAGGTAATGATCAGTACACTAAGCCCACTTGGTTCCCCAAATTTCGTTCTTCTATGTTGAAGCGTTCGTTTCCAGTAACAGTTTGAATTTTGGCGTTTCACTCTGTTTTCTCCTATATTGATAGATGTATTTGGAAATCTATATCAAGCACGGTTTGTGCTAGCTTCTTGAAACTTGACACAATTAAGTAGTTTCAGGTTCTATCTCTATATTTTGTTTCCTATTGGTGTAGCCCTAAGCAGTGACAGACGAGAAACACTTTCATTGAAAGGGGTTGCCAAGCTTCCAAAAATCACGAATCTCCAGAAATCTCAGCAAATATTTTTTCACCCAAACTGGATGATACTTTCAGGTAATGATCAGTACACTAAGCCCACTTGGTTCCCCAAATTTTGTTCTTCAATGTTGAAGCTTTCGTTTCCAGTAACAGTTTGAATTTTGGCGTTTCACTCTGTTTTCTCCTATATTGATAGATGTATTTGGAACTCTAAATCAAGCACGGTTTGTGCTAGCTTCTTGAAACTTGACACAATTAAGTAGTTCCAAGTTCTATCACTATGTTTTGTTTCCTATTGGTGTAGCCCTAAGCAGTGACAGACGAGAAACACTTTCATTGAAAGGGGTTGACAAGCTTCCAAAAATTACGAATCTCCAGAAATCTCAGAAAATATTTTTACTCCCAAACTGGGTGATACTTTCAGGTAATGATCAGTACACTGAGCCCACTTTGTTCCCCAAATTTCGTTCTTCAATGTTGAATCTTTCGTTTCCAGTAACAGTTTGAATTTTTAGGTTTCACTCTGTTTTCTCCTATATTGATAGATGTATTTGGAACTCTAAATCAAACACGGTTTTTGCTAGCTTCCTGAAACTTGACACATTAAGTAGTTTCAAGTTCTATCTCTATTTTTTTTCCTATTGATGTAGCCCTAAGCAGTGACAGGCGAGAAACACTTTCATTGAAAGGGGTTGCCAAGCTTCCAAAAATTACGAATCTCCAGAAATCTCAGCAAATATTTTTTCACCCAAACTGGATGGTTCTTTCAGGTAATGATCAGTACACTGAGCCCACTTGGTTCCCCAAATTTCGATCTTATATGTTGAAGCGTTCGTTTCCAATATCAGTTTGAATTTTGGTGTTTCACTCTGTTTTCTCCTATATGGATAGATGTATTTGGAACTCTAAATCAAGCACGGTTTGTGCTAGCTTTTTGAAACTTGACACAATTAATTAGTTTCAAGTTCTGTCTCTATGTTCTGTTTCCTATTGATGTAGCCCTAAGCAGTGACAGGCGAGAAACACTTTCATTGAAAGGGGTTGCCAAGATTCCAAAAATTACGAATCTCCAGAAATCTCAGCAAATATTTTTACACCCAAACTGGGTGATACTTTCAGGTAATGATCAGTACACTGAGCCCACTTTGTTCCCCAAATTTCGTTCTTCAATGTTGCAGCTTTCGTTTCCAGTAACAGTTGGAATTTTTAGGATTCACTCTGTTTTCTCCTATATTGATAGATGTATTTGGAACTCTAAATCAAACACTGTTTTTGCTATCTTCTTGAAACTTGACACAATTAATTAGTTTCAAGTTCTGTCTCTATGTTCTATTTCCTATTGATGTAGCCCTAAGCAGTGACAGGCGAGAAACACTTTCATTGAAAGGGGTTGCCAAGCTTCCAAAAATTACATATCTCCAGAAATCTCAGCAAATATTTTTACACCCAAACTGAGTGATACTTTCAGGTAATGATCAGTACACTGAGCCCTCTTTGTTCCCTAAATTTCGTTCTTCAATGTTGCAGCTTTCGTTTCCAGTAACAGTTTGAACTTTTAGGTTTCACTCTGTTTTCCCTATATTGATAGATGTATTTGGAACTCTAAATCAAACACGGTTTGCGCTACCTTCTTGAAACTTGACACAATTAAGTAGTTTCAAGTTCTATCTCTATGTTCTGTTTCCGATTTTTGTAGCCCTAAGCAGTGACAGGCGAGAAACACTTTCATTGAAAGGGGTTGCCAAGCTTCCAAAAATCACGAATCTCCAGAAATCTCAGCAAATATTTTTTCACCCAAACTGGATGATACTTTCAGGTAATGATCAGTACACTAAGCCCACTTGGTTCCCCAAATTTCATTCTTCTATGTTGAAGCGTTCGTTTCCAGTAACAGTTTGAATTTTGGCGTTTCACTCTGTTTTCTCCTATATTGATAGATGTATTTGGAACTCTAAATCAAACACTGTTTTTGCTATCTTCTTTAAACTTGACACAATTAATTAGTTTCAAGTTCTGTCTCTATGTTCTGTTTCCTATTGATGTAGCCCTAAGCAGTGACAGGCGAGAAACACTTTCATTGAAAGGGGTTGCCAAGCTTCCAAAAATTACATATCTCCAGAAATCTCAGCAAATATTTTTACACCCAAACTGAGTGATACTTTCAGGTAATGATCAGTACACTAAGCCCACTTGGTTCCCCAAATTTCATTCTTCTATGTTGAAGCGTTCGTTTCCAGTAACAGTTTGAATTTTGGCGTTTCACTCTGTTTTCTCCTATATTGATAGATGTATTTGGAACTCTAAATCAAGCACGGTTTGTGCTAGCTTCTTGAAACTCGACACAATTAAGTAGTTTCAAGTTCTATTTCTATGTTTTGTTTCCTATTGGTGTAGCCCTAAGCAGTGACAGACGAGAAACACTTTCATTGAAAGGGGTTGCCAAGCTTCCAAAAATTACGAATCTCCAGAAATCTCAGCAAAGTTTTTTACACCCAAACTCGGTGATACTTTCAGGTAATGATCAGTACACTGAGCCCACTTTGTTCCCCAAATTTCGTTCTTCAATTTTGCAGCTTTCGTTTCCAGTAACAGTTTGAATTTTTAGGTTTCACTCTGTTTTCTCCTATATTGATAGATGTATTTGGAACTCTAAATCAAGCACGGTTTGTGCTAGCTTCTTGAAACTTGACACAATTAAGTAGTTCCAAGTTCTATCACTATGTTTTGTTTCCTATTGGTGTAGCCCTAAGCAGTGACAGACGAGAAACACTTTCATTGAAAGGGGTTGCCAAGCTTCCAAAAATTAAGAATCTCCAGAAATCTCAGCAAATATTTTTACACCCAAACTGGGTGATACTTTCAGGTAATGATCAGTACACTGAGCCCACTTTGTTCCCCAAATTTCGTTCTTCAATGTTGCAGCTTTCGTTTCCAGTAACAGTTGGAATTTTTAGGATTCACTCTGTTTTCCCCTATATTGATAGATGTATTTGGAACTCTAAATCTAACACGGTTTGTGCTAGCTTCTTGAAACTTTACACGATTAATTAGTTTCAAGTTCTATCTCTATGTTCTGTTTCCTATTGATGTAGCCCTAAGCAGTGACAGGCGAGAAACACTTTCATTGAAAGGGGTTGCCAAGCTTCCAAAAATTACGAATCTCCAGAAATCTCAGCAAATATTTTTACACCCAAACTGGGTGATAATTTCAGGTAATGATCAGTACACTGAGCCCACTTTGTTCCCCAAATTTCGTTCTTCAATGTTGCAGCTTTCGTTTCCAGTAAAAGTCTGAACTTTTAGGTTTCACTCTGTTTTCTCCTATATTGATAGATGTATTTGGAACTCTAAATCAAGCACGGTTTGTGCTAGCCTCTTGAAACTTGACACAATTAAGTAGTTTCAAGTTGTATCTCTATTTTTTTTCCTATTGATGTAGCCCTAAGCAGTGACAGGCGAGAAACACTTTCATTGAAAGGGGTTGCCAAGCTTCCAAAAATTACGAATCTCCAGAAATCTCAGCAAATATGTTTTCACCCAAACTGGATGGTTCTTTCAGGTAATGATCAGTACACTGAGCCCACTTGGTTCCCCAAATTTCGATCTTCTATGTTGAAGCGTTCTTTTCCAATATCAGTTTGAATTTTTAGGTTTCACTCTGTTTTCTCCTATATTGATAGATGTATTTGGAACTCTAAATCAAACACGGTTTGTGTTAGCTTCCTGAAACTTGACACAATTAAGTAGCTTCAAGTTCTATCTCTATGTTCTGTTTCCGATTGATGTAGCCATAAGCAGTGACAGGCGAGAAACACTTTCATTGAAAGGGGTAGCCAAGCTTCCAAAAATTACGAATCTCCAGAAATCTCAGCAAATTTTTTTTCACCCAAACTGGATGATACTTTCAGGTAATGATCAGTACACTGAGCCCACTTGGTTCCCCAAATTTCGATCTTCTATGTTGAAGCGTTCGTTTCCAATATCAGTTTGAATTTTGGCGTTTCACTCTGTTTTCTCCTATATTGATAGATGTATTTGGAACTCTAAATCAAGCACGGTTTGTGCTAGCTTCTTGAAACTTGACACAATTAAGTAGTTTCAAGTTGTAACTCTATGTTCTGTTTCCTATTGATGTAGCCCTAAGCATTTACAGGCGAGAAACACTTTCATTGAAAGGGGTTGCCAAGCGTCCAAAAATTACGAATCTCCAGAAATCTCAGCAAACATTTTTTCACCCAAACTGGATGATACTTTCAGGTAATGATCAGTACACTAAGCCCACATGGTTCCCCAAATTTCGTTCTTCTATGTTGAAGCGTTCGTTTCCAGTAACAGTTTTAATTTTGGCGTTTCACTCTGTTTTGTCCTATATTGATAGATGTATTTGGAACTCTAAATCAAGCACGGTTTGTGCTAGCTTTTTGAAACTTGACACAATTAATTAGTTTCAAGTTCTGTCTCTATGTTCTGTTTCCTATTGATGTAGCCCTAAGCAGTGACAGGCGAGAAACACTTTCATTGAAAGGGGTTGCCAAGCTACCAAAAATTACGAATCTCCAGAAATCTAAGCAAATATTTTTACACCCAAACTGGGAGATACTTTCAGGTAATGATCAGTACACTGAGCCCACGTTGTTCCCCAAATTTCGTTCTTCAATGTTGCAGCTTTCGTTTCCAGTAACAGTTGGAATTTTTAGGATTCACTCTGTTTTCTCCTATATTGATAGATGTATTTGGAACTCTAAATCAAACACGGTTTGTGCTAGCTTCTTGAAACTTGACACAATTAATTAGTTTCAAGTTCTATCTCTATGTTCTGTTTCCTATTGATGTAGCCCTAAGCAGTGACAGGCGAGAAACACTTTCATTGAAAGGGGTTGCCAAGATTCCAAAAATTACGAATCTCCAGAAATCTCAGCAAATATTTTTACACCCAAACTGGGTGATACTTTCAGGTAATGATCAGTACACTGAGCCCACTTTGTTCCCCAAATTTCGTTCTTCAATGTTGCAGCTTTCGTTTCCAGTAACAGTCTGAACTTTTAGGTTTCACTCTGTTTTCTCCTATATTGATAGATGTATTTGGAACTCTAAATCAAGCACGGTTTGTGCTAGCCTCTTGAAACTTGACACAATTAAGTAGTTTCAAGTTCTATCTCTATATTTTGTTTTCTATTGGTGTATCCCTAAGCAGTGACAGACGAGAAACACTTTCATTGAAAGGGGTTGCCAAGCTTCCAAAAATCACGAATCTCCAGAAATCTCAGCAAATATTTTTTCACCCAAACTGGATGATACTTTCAGGTAATGATCAGTACACTAAGCCCACTTGGTTCCCCAAATTTCATTCTTCTATGTTGAAGCGTTCGTTTCCAGTAACAGTTTGAATTTTGGCGTTTCACTCTGTTTTCTCCTATATTGATAGATGTATTTGGAACTCTAAATCTAGCACGGTTTGTGCTAGCTTTTTGAAACTTGACACAATTAAGTAGTTCCAAGTTCTATCTCTATGTTTTGTTTCCTACTGGTGTAGCCCTAAGCAGTGACAGACGAGAAACACTTTCATTGAAAGTGGTTGCCAAGCTTCCAAAAATTACGAATCTCCAGAAATCTCAGCAAATATTTTTACACCCAAACTGGGTGATACTTTCAGGTAATGATCAGTACACTGAGCCCACTTGGTTCCCCAAATTTCGTTCTTCAATGTTGAAGCTTTCGTTTCCAGTAACAGTTTGAATTTTTAGGTTTCACTCTGTTTTCTCCTATATTGATAGATGTATTTGGAAATCTAAATCAAACACGGTTTGTGTTAGCTTCTTGAAACTTGACACAATTAAGTAGTTTCAAGTTCTATCTCTATGTTCTGTTTCCGATTGATGTAGCCCTAAGCAGTGACAGGCGAGAAACACTTTCATTGAAAGGGGTTGCCAAGCGTCCAAAAATTACGAATCTCCAGAAATCTCAGGAAACATTTTTTCACCCAAACTTATGATACTTTCAGGTAATGATCAGTACACTAAGCCCACTTGGTTCCCCAGATTTCGTTCTTCTATGTTGAAGCGTTCGTTTCCAGTAACAGTTTGAATTTTGGCGTTTCACTCTGTTTTCTCCTATATTGATAGATGTATTTGGAACTCTAAATCAAACACGGTTTGTGTTAGCTTCTTGAAACTTGACACAATTATGTAGTTTCAAGTTCTATCTCTATATTTTGTTTTCTATTGGTGTAGCCCTAAGCAGTGACAGACGAGAAACACTTTCATTGAAAGGGGTTGCCAAGCTTCCAAAAATCACGAATCTCCAGAAATCTCAGCAAATATTTTTTCACCCAAACTGGATGATACTTTCAGGTAATGATCAGTACACTAAGCCCACTTGGTTCCCCAAATTTCATTCTTCTATGTTGAAGCGTTCGTTTCCAGTAACAGTTTGAATTTTGGCGTTTCACTCTGTTTTCTCCTATATTGATAGATGTATTTGGAACTCTAAATCTAGCACGGTTTGTGCTAGCTTTTTGAAACTTGACACAATTAAGTAGTTCCAAGTTCTATCTCTATGTTTTGTTTCCTACTGGTGTAGCCCTAAGCAGTGACAGGCGAGAAACACTTTCATTGAAAGGGGTTGCCAAGCGTCCAGAAATTACGAATCTCCAGAAATCTCAGGAAACATTTTTTCACCCAAACTGGATGATACTTTCAGGTAATGATCAGTACACTAAGCCCACTTGGTTCCCCAGATTTCGTTCTTCTATGTTGAAGCGTTCGTTTCCAGTAACAGTTTGAATTTTGGCGTTTCACTCTGATTTCTCCTATATTGATAGATGTATTTGGAACTCTAAATCAAGCACGGTTTGTCCTAGCTTCTTGAAACTTGACACAATTAAGTAGTTTCAAGTTCTATCTCTATGTTTTGTTTCCTATTGGTGTAGCGTTAAGCAGTGACAGACGAGAAACACTTTCATTGAAAGGGGTTGCCAAGCTTCCAAAAATTACGAATCTCCAGAAATCTCAGCAAATATTTTTACACCCAAACTGGGTGATACTTTCAGGTAATGATCAGTACACTGAGCCCACTTTGTTCCCCAGATTTCGTTCTTCAATGTTGAAGCTTTCGTTTCCAGTAACAGTTTGAATTTTTAGGTTTCACTCTGTTTTCTCCTATATTGACAGATGTATTTGGAACTCTAAATCAAACACGGTTTGTGCTAGCTTCTTGAAACTTGACACAATTAAGTAGTTTCAAGTTCTATCTCTATATTTTGTTTCCTATTGGTGTAGCCCTAAGCAGTGACAGACGAGAAACACTTTCATTGAAAGGGTTTGCCAAGCTTCCAAAAATCACGAATCTCCAGAAATCTCAGCAAATATTTTTTCACCCAAACTGGATGATACATTCAGGTAATGATCAGTACACTAAGCCCACTTGGTTCACCAAATTTCATTCTTCTATGTTGAAGCGTTCGTTTCCTGTAACAGTTTGAATTTTGGCGTTTCACTCTGTTTTCTCCTATATTGATAGATGTATTTGGAACTCTAAATCAAGCACGGATTGTGTTAGTTTTTGAAACTTGACACAATTAAGTAGTTCCAAGTTCTATCTCTATGTTTTGTTTCCTATTGGTGTAGCCCTAAGCAGTGACAGACGAGAAACACTTTCATTGAAAGGGGTTGCCAAGCTTCCAAAAATTACGAATCTCCAGAAATCTCAGGAAACATTTTTTCACCCAAACTGGATGATACTTTCTTGTAATGATCAGTACACTAAGCCCACTTGGTTCCCCAGATTTCGTTCTTCTATGTTGAAGCGTTCGTTTCCAGTAACAGTTTGAATTTTGGCGGTTCACTCTGATTTCTCCTATATTGATAGATGTATTTGGGACTCTAAATCAAGCATGGTTTGTGCTAGCTTCTTGAAACTTGACACAATTAAGTAGTTTCAAGTTCTATCTCTATGTTCTGTTTCCGATTGATGTAGCCCTAAGCAGTGACAGGCGAGAAACACTTTCATTGAAAGGGGATGCCAAGCGTCCAAAAATTACGAATCTCCAGAAATCTCAGGAAACATTTTTTCACCCAAACTGGATGATACTTTCAGGTAATGATCAGTACACTAAGCCCACTTGCTTCCCAGATTTCGTTCTTCTATGTTGAAGCGTTCGTTTCCAGTAACAGTTTGAATTTTGGCGTTTCACTCTGTTTTCTCCTATATTGATAGATGTATTTGGAACTCTAAATCAAGCATGGTTTGTGCTAGTTTCTTGAAAGTTGACACGATTAAGTAGTTCCAAGTTCTATCTCTATGTTTTGTTTCCTATTGGTGTAGCGTTAAGCAGTGACAGACGAGAAACACTTTCATTGAAAGGCGTTGCCAAGCTTCCAAAAATTACGAATCTCCAGAAATCTCAGCAAATATTTTTACACCCAACCTGGGTGATACGTTCAGGTAATGATCAGTACACTGAGCCCCCTTTGTTCCCCAAATTTCGTTCTTCAATGTTGAAGCTTTCGTTTCCAGTAACAATTTTAATTCTTAGGTTTCACTCTGTTTTCTCCTATATTGATTGATGTATTTGGAACTCTAAATCAAACACGGTTTGTGTTAGCTCCTTGAAACTTGACACAATTAAGTAGTTTCAAGTTCTATCTCTATATTTTGTTTCCTATTGGTGTAGCCGTAAGCAGTGACAGACGAGAAACACTTTCATTGAAAGGGGTTGCCAAGCTTCCAAAAATTACGAATCTCCAGAAATCTCAGCAAATATTTTTACACCCAAACTGGGTGATACTTTCAGGTAATGATCAGTACACTGAGCCCCCTTTGTTCCCCAAATTTCGTTCTTCAATGTTGAAGCTTTCGTTTCCAGTAACAGTTTGATTTAGAGTTCCAAATACATCTATCAATATAGGAGAAAACAGAGTGAAACCTAAAAATTCAAACACGGTTTGTGTTAGCTTCTTGAAACTTGACACAATTAAGTAGTTTCAAGTTCTATCTCTATGTTCTGTTTCCGATTGATGTAGCCCTAAGCAGTGACAGGCGAGAAACACTTTCATTGAAAGGGGTTGCCAAGCGTCCAAAAATTACGAATCTCCAGAAATCTCAGGAAACATTTTTTCACCCAAACTGGATGATACTTTCAGGTAATGATCAGTACACTAAGCCCACTTGGTTCCCCAGATTTCGTTCTTCTATGTTGAAGCGTTCGTTTCCAGTAAGAGTTTGAATTTTGGCGGTTCACTCTGATTTCTCCTATATTGATAGATGTATTTGGGACTGTAAATCAAGCATGGTTTGTGCTAGCTTCTTGAAACTTGACACAATTAAGTAGTTTCAAGTTCTATCTCTATGTTTTGTTTCCTATTGGTGTAGCGTTAAGCAGTGACAGACGAGAAACACTTTCATTGAAAGGGGTTGCCAAGCTTCCAAAAATCACGAATCTCCAGAAATCTCAGCAAAGATTTTTACACCCAAACTCGGTGATACTTTCAGGTAATGATCAGTACACTGAGCCCACTTTGTTCCCCAAATTTTGTTCTTCAATGTTGCAGCTTTCGTTTCCAGTAACAGTTTGAATTTTTAGGTTTCACTCTGTTTTCTCCTATATTGACAGATGTATTTGGAACTCTAAATCAAACACGGTTTGTGCTAGCTTCTTGAAACTTGACACAATTAAGTAGTTTCAAGTTCTATCTCTATATTTTGTTTCCTATTGGTGTAGCCCTAAGCAGTGAAAGACGAGAAACACTTTCATTGAAAGGGGTTGCCAAGCTTCCAAAAATCACGAATCTCCAGAAATCTCAGCAAATATTTTTTCACCCAAACTGGATGATACTTTCAGGTAATGATCAGTACACTAAGCCCACTTGGTTCCCCAAATTTCATTCTTCTATGTTGAAGCGTTCATTTCCAGTAACAGTTTGAATTTTGGCGTTTCACTCTGTTTTCTCCTACATTGATAGATGTATTTGGAACTCTAAATCAAGCACGGTTTGTGCTAGCTTTTTGAAACTTGACACAATTAAGTAGTTCCAAGTTCTATCTCTATGTTTTGTTTCCTATTGGTGTAGCCCTAAGCAGTGACAGACGAGAAACACTTTCATTGAAAGGGGTTGCCAAGCTTCCAAAAATCACGAATCTCAAGAAATCTCAGCAAATATTTTTTCACCCAAACTGGAAGATACATTCAGGTAATGATCAGTACACTTAGCCCACTTGGTTCACCAAATTTCATTCTTCTATGTTGAAGCGTTCGTTTCCAGTAACAGTTTGAATTTTGGCGTTTCACTCTGTTTTCTCCTATATTGATAGATGTATTTGGAACTCTAAATCAAGCACGGATTGTGCTAGTTTTTGAAACTTGACACAATTAAGTAGTTCCAAGTTCTATCTCTATGTTTTGTTTCCTATTGGTGTAGCCCTAAGCAGTGACAGACAAGAAACACTTTCATTGAAAGGGGTTGCCAAGCTTCCAAATATTACGAATCTCCAGAAATCTCAGCAAATATTTTTACACCCAAACTGGGTGATACTTTCAGGTAATGATCAGTACACTGAGCCCACTTTGTTCCCCAAATTTCGTTCTTCAATGTTGAAGCTTTCGTTTCCAGTAACAGTTTGAATTTTTAGGTTTCACTCTGTTTTCTTCTATATTGATAGATGTATTTGGAACTCTAAATCAAACACGGTTTGTGTTAGCTTCTTGAAACTTGACACAATTAAGTAGTTTCAAGTTCTATCTCTATGTTCTGTTTCCGATTGATGTAGCCCTAAGCAGTGACACGTGAGAAACACTTTCATTGAAAGGGGTTGCCAAGCGTCCAAAAATTACGAATATCCAGAAATCTCAGGAAACATTTTTTCACCCAAACTGGATGATACTTTCAGGTAATGATCAGTACACTAAGCCCACTTGGTTCCCCAGATTTCGTTCTTCTATGTTGAAGCGTTCGTTTCCAGTAACAGTTTGAATTTTGGCGTTTCACTCTGTTTTCTCCTATATTGATAGATGTATTTGGAACTCTAAATCAAGCACGGTTTGTGCTAGCTTCTTGAAACTCGACACAATTAAATAGTTTCAAGTTGTATTTCTATGTTTTGTTTCCTATTGGTGTAGCCCTAAGCAGTGACAGACGAGAAACACGTTCATTGAAAGGGGTTGCCAAGCTTCCAAAAATTACGAATCTCCAGAAATCTCAGCAAAGATTTTTACACCCAAACTCGGTGATACTTTCAGGTAATGATCAGTACACTGAGCCCACTTTGTTCCCCAAATGTCGTTCTTCAATGTTGCAGCTTTCGTTTCCAGTAACAGTTTGAATTTTTAGGTTTCACTCTGTTTTCTCCTATATTGATAGATGTATTTGGAACTCTAAATCAAACACGGTTTGTGTTAGCTTCTTGAAACCTGACACAATTAAGTAGTTTCAAGTTCTCTCTCTATATTTTGTTTCCAATTGGTGTAGCCCTAAGCAGTGACAGACGAGAAACACTTTCATTGATAGGGGTTGGCAAGCTTCCAAAAATCACGAATCTCCAGAAATCTCAGCAAATATTTTTTCACCCAAACTGGATGATACTTTCAGGTAATGATCAGTACACTAAGCCCACTTGGTTCCCCAAATTTCATTCTTCTATGTTGAAGCGTTCGTTTCCAGTAACAGTTTGAATTTTGGCGTTTCACTCTGTTTTCTCCTATATTGATAGATGTATTTGGAACTCTAAGTCAAGCACGGTTTGTGATAGCTTTTTGAAACTTGACACAATTAAGTAGTTCCAAGTTCTATCTCTATGTTTTGTTTCCTATTGGTGTAGCCCTAAGCAGTGACAGACGAGAAACACTTTCATTGAAAGGGGTTGCCAAGCTTCCAAAAATTACGAATCTCCAGAAATCTCAGCAAATATTTTTACACCCAAACTGGGTGATACTTTCAGGTAATGATCAGTACACTGAGCCCCCTGTGTTCCCCGAATTTCGTTCTTCAATGTTGAAGCTTTCGTTTCCAGTAACAGTTTGATTTAGAGTTCCAAATACATCTATCACTATAGGAGAAAACAGAGTGAAACCTAAAAATTCAAACACGGTTTGTGTTAGCTTCTTGAAACTTGACACAATTAAGTAGTTTCAAGTTCTCTCTCTATGTTCTGTTTCCGATTGATGTAGCCCTAAGCAGTGACAGGCGAGAAACACTTTCATTGATAGGGGTTGCCAAGCTTCCAAAAATCACGAATCTCCAGAAATCTCAGCAAATATTTTTTCACCCAAACTGGATGATACTTTCAGGTAATGATCAGTACACTAAGCCCACTTGGTTCCCCAAATTTCATTCTTCTATGTTGAAGCGTTCGTTTCCAGTAACAGTTTGAATTTTGGCGTTTCACTCTGTTTTCTCCTATATTGATAGATGTATTTGAAACTCTAAATCAAGCACGGTTTGTGCTAGCTTTTTGAAACTTGACACAATTAAGTAGTTCCAAGTTCTATCTCTTTGTTTTGTTTCCTATTGGTGTAGCCCTAAGCAGTGACAGACGAGAAACACTTTCATTGAAAGGGGTTGCCAAGCTTCCAAAAATTACGAATCTCCAGAAATCTCAGCAAAGATTTTTACACCCAAAGTGGGTGATAGTTTCAGGTAATGATCAGTACACTGAGCCCACTTTGTTCCCCAAATTTCGTTCTTCAATGTTGCAGCTTTCGTTTCCAGTAACAGTTTGAATTTTTAGGTTTCACTCTGTTTTCTCCTATATTGATAGATGTATTTGGAACTCTAAATCAAACACGGTTTGTGTTAGCTTCTTGAAACTTGACACAATTAAGTAGTTTCAAGTTCTCTCTCTATATTTTCTTTCCTATTGGTGTAGCCCTAAGCAGTGACAGACGAGAAACACTTTCATTGAAAGGGGTTGCCAAGCTTCCAAAAATTACGAATCTCCAGAAATCTCAGCAAATATTTTTACACCCAACTGGATGATACTTTCAGGTAATGATCAGTACACTAAGCCCACTTGGTTTCCCAAATTTCGTTCTTCTATGTTGAAGCGTTCGTTTCCAGTAACAGTTTGAATTTTGGCGTTCCACTCTGTTTTCTCCTATATTGATAGATGTATTTGGAACTCTAAATCAAGCACGGTTTGTGCTAGCTTCTTGAAACTTGACACAATTAAGTAGTTTCAAGTTCTATCTCTATATTTTGTTTCCAATTGGTGTAGCCCTAAGCAGTGACAGACGAGAAACACTTTCATTGATAGGGGTTGCCAAGCTTCCAAAAATCACGAATCTCCAGAAATCTCAGCAAATATTTTTTCACCCAAACTGGATGATACTTTCAGGTAATGATCAGTACACTAAGCCCACTTGGTTCCCCAAATTTCATTCTTCTATGTTGAAGCGTTCGTTTCCAGTAACAGTTTGAATTTTGGCGTTTCACTCTGTTTTCTCCTATATTGATAGATGTATTTGGAACTCTAAATCAAGCACGGTTTGTGCTAGCTTCTTGAAACTCGACACAATTAAATAGTTTCAAGTTCTATTTCTATGTTTTGTTTCCTATTGGTGTAGCCCTAAGCAGTGACAGACGAGAAACACTTTCATTGAAAGGGGTTGCCAAGCTTCCAAAAATTACGAATCTACAGAAATCTCAGCAAAGATTTTTACACCCAAACTCGGTGATACTTTCAGGTAATGATCAGTACACTGAGCCCACTTGGTTCCCCAAATTTCGTTCTTCAATGTTGCAGCTTTCGTTTCCAGTAACAGTTTGAATTTTTAGGTCACTCTGTTTTCTCCTATATTGATAGATGTATTTGGAACTCTAAATCAAACACGGTTTGTGTTAGCTTCTTGAAACTTGACA
This sequence comes from Spermophilus citellus, assembly GCF_964194105.1. Lineage (NCBI taxonomy): Eukaryota > Metazoa > Chordata > Mammalia > Rodentia > Sciuridae > Spermophilus > Spermophilus citellus. The sequence continues at coordinate 33,442,036 of NC_138193.1, read as the reverse complement.
CAATTAAGTAGTTTCAAGTTCTATCTCTATATTTTCTTTCCTATTGGTGTAGCCCTAAGCAGTGACAGACGAGAAACACTTTCATTGAAAGTGGTTGCCAAGCTTCCAAAAATTACGAATCTCCAGAAATCTCAGGAAACATTTTTTCACCCAAACTGGATGATACTTTCAGTTAATGATCAGTACACTAAGCCCACTTGGTTCCCCAGATTTCGTTCTTCTATGTTGAAGCGTTCGTTTCCAGTAACAGTTTGAATTTTGGCGTTTCACTCTGTTTTCTCCTATATTGATAGATGTATTTGGAACTCTAAATCAAGCATGGTTTGTGCTAGCTTCTTGAAATTTGACACAATTAAGTAGTTTCAAGTTCTATCTCTATATTTTGTTTCCTATTCGTGTAGCCCTAAGCAGTGACAGACGAGAAACACTTTCATTGAAAGGGGTTGCCAAGCTTCCAAAAATCACGAATCTCCAGAAATCTCAGCAAATATTTTTTCACCCAAACTGGATGATACTTTCAGGTAATGATCAGTACACTGAGCCCACTTTGTTCCCCAAATTTCGTTCTTCAATGTTGAAGCTTTCGTTTCCAGTAACAGTTTGAATTTTTAGGTTTCACTCTGTTTTCTCCTATTTTGATAGATGTATTTGGAACTCTAAATCAAGCACGGTTTGTGATAGCTTCTTGAAACTTGACACAATTAAGTAGTTTCCAGTTCTATCTCTATATTTTGTTTCCGATTGGTGTAACCCTAAGCAGTGACAGGCGAGAAAAACTTTCATTGAAAGGGGTTGCCAAGCTTCCAAAAATTACGAATCTCCAGAAATCTCAGCAAATATTTTTTCACCCAAACTGGATGGTTCTTTCAGGTAATGATCAGTACACTGAGCCCACTTGGTTCCCCAAATTTCGATCTTCTATGTTGAAGCGTTCGTTTCCAATATCAGTTTGAATTTTGGTGTTTCACTCTGTTTTCTCCTATATGGATAGATGTATTTGGAACTCTAAATCAAACACGGTTTGTGCTAGCTTCTTGAAACTTGACACAATTAAGTAGTTTCAAGTTCTAACTCTATGTTCTGTTTCCTATTGATGTAGCCCTAAGCAGTTACAGGCGAGAAACACTTTCATTGAAAGGGGTTGCCAAGCGTCCAAAAATTACGAATCTCTAGAAATCTCAGCAAATATTTTTTCACCCAAACTGGATGATACTTTCAGTTAATGATCAGTACACTAAGCCCACTTGGTTCCCTAAATTTCATTCTTCTATGTTGAAGCGTTCGTTTCCAGTAACAGTTTGAATTTTCGCGTTTCACTCTGTTTTCTCCTATATTGATAGATGTATTTGGAACTCTAAATCAAGCACGGTTTGTGCTAGCTTCTTGAAACTTGACACAATTCAGTAGTTTCAAGTTCTAACTCTACGTTCTGTTTCCTATTGATGTAGCCCTAAGCAGTGACAGGCGAGAAACACTTTCATTGAAAGGGATTGCCAAGCTTCCAAAAATTACGAATCTCCAGAAATCTCAGCAAATATTTTTTCACCCAAACTGGGTGATACTTTCAGGTAATGATCAGTACACTGAGCCCACTTGGTTCCCCAGATTTCGTTCTTCTATGTTGAAGCGTTCGTTTCCAGTAACAGTTTGAATTTTGGCGTTTCACTCTGTGTTCTCCTATATTGATAGATGTATTTGGAACTCTAAATCAAGCATGGTTTCTGCTAGCTTCTTGAAACTTGACACAATTAAGTAGTTTCAAGTTCTGTCTCTATGTTATGTTTCCTATTGATGTAGCCCTAAGCAGTGACAGGCGAGAAACACTTTCATTGAAAGGGGTTGCCAAGCTTCCAAAAATTACGAATCTCCAGAAATCTCAGCAAATATTTTTACACCCAAACTGGGTGATACTTTCAGGTAATGATCAGTACACTGAGCCCACTTTGTTCCCTGAATTTCGTTCTTCAAGGTTGCAGCTTTCGTTTCCAGTAACAGTTTGAACTTTTAGGTTTCACTCTGTTTTCCCTATATTGATAGATGTATTTGGAACTCTAAATCAAACACGGTTTGTGCTACATTCTTGAAACTTGACACAATTAAGTAGTATCAAGTTCTATCTCTATGTTCTGTTTCCGATTGATGTAGCCCTAAGCAGTGACAGGCGAGAAACACTTTCATTGAAAGGGTTTGCCAAGCTTCCAAAAATCACGAATCTCCAGAAATCTCAGCAAATATTTTTTCACCCAAACTGGATGATACTTTCAGGTAATGATCAGTACACTAAGTCCACTTGGTTTCCCAAATTTCATTCTTCTATGTTGAAGCTTTCGTTTCCAGTAACAGTTTGAATTTTGGCGTTTCACTCTGCTTTGTCCTATATTGATAGATGTATTTGGAACTCTAAATCAAACACGGTTTGTGTTAGCTTCTTGAAACTTGACACAATTAAGTAGTTTCAAGTTCTATCTCTATGTTCTGTTTCCGATTGATGTAGCCCTAAGCAGTGACAGGCGAGAAACACTTTCATTGAAAGGGGTAGCCAAGCGTCCAAAAATTACGAATCTCCAGAAATCTCAGGATACATTTTTTCACCCAAACTGGATGATACTTTCAGGTAATGATCAGTACACTAAGCCCACTTGGTTCCCCAGATTTCGTTCTTCCATGTTGAAGCGTTCGTTTCCAGTAACAGTTTGAATTTTGGTGTTTCACTCTGTTTTCTCCTATATTGATAGATGTATTTGGAACTCTAAATCAAGCATGGTTTGTGCTAGCTTCTTGAAACTTGACACAATTAAGTAGTTTCAAGTTCTATCTCTATATTTTGTTTCCTATTGGTGTAGCCCTAAGCAGTGACAGACGAGAAACACTTTCATTGAAAGGGGTTGCCAAGCTTCCAAAAATTACGAATCTCCAGAAATCTCAGCAAATAATTTTACACCAAAACTGGGTGATACTTTCAGGTAATGATCAGTACACTGAGCCCACTTGGTTCCCCAAATTTCGATCTTCTATGTTGAAGCGTTCGTTTCCAATATCAGTTTGAATTTTGGTGTTTCACTCTGTTTTCTCCTATATAGATAGATGTATTTGGAACTCTAAATCAAACACGGTTTGTGCTAGCTTCTTGAAACTTGACACAATTAAGTAGTTTCAAGTTCTAACTCTATGTTCTGTTTCCTATTGATGTAGCCCTAAGCAGTTAGAGGCGAGAAACACTTTCATTGAAAGGGGTTGCCAGCGTCCAAAAATTACGAATCTCCAGAAATCTCAGCAAACATTTTTTCACCCAAACTGGATGATACTTTCAGGTAATGATCAGTACACTAAGCCCACTTGGTTCCCCAAATTTCGTTCTTCTATGTTGAAGCGTTCGTTTCCAGTAACAGTTTGAATTTTGGCGTTTCACTCTGTTTTCTCCTATATTGATAGATGTATTTGGAACTCTAAATCCAACACTGTTTGTGCTAGCTTCTTGAAACTTGACACAATTAATTAGTTTCAAGTTCTGTCTCTATGTTCTGTTTCCTATTGATGTAGCCCTAAGCAGTGACAGGCGAGAAACACTTTCAATGAAAGGGGTTGCCAAGCTTCCAAAAATTACGAATCTCCAGAAATCTCAGCAAACATTTTTTCACCCATACTGGGTGATACTTTCAGGTAATGATCAGTACACTGAGCAAACTTGGTTCCCTAAATTTCGTTCTTCAATGTTGCAGCTTTCGTTTCCAGTAACAGTTTGAACTTTTAGGTTTCACTCTGTTTTCCCTATATTGATAGATGTATTTGGAACTCTAAATCAAACACGGTTTGTGCTACCTTCTTGAAACTTGACACAATTAAGTAGTTTCAAGTTCTATCTCTATGTTCTGTTTCCGATTGATGTAGCCCTAAGCAGTGACAGGCGAGAAACACTTGCATTGAAAGGGGTTGCCAAGCTTCCAAAAATAACGAATCTCCAGAAATCTCAGCAAATATTTTTTCACCCAAACTGGATGATACCTTCAAGTAATGATCAGTACACTAAGCCCACTTGGTTCCCCAAATTTCATTCTTCTATGTTGAAGCGTTCGTTTCCAGTAACAGTTTGAATTTTGGCGTTTCACTCTGTTTTCTCCTATATTGATAGATGTATTTGGAACTCTAAATCAAACACTGTTTGTGCTAGCTTCTTGAAACTTGACACAATTAATTAGTTTCAAGTTCTGTCTCTATGTTATGTTTCCTATTGATGTAGCCCTAAGCAGTTACAGGCGAGAAACACTTTCATTGAAAGGGGTTGCCAAGCTTCCAAAAATTACGAATCTCTAGAAATCTCAGCAAATATTTTTACACCCAAACTGGGTGATACTTTCAGGTAATGATCAGTACACTGAGCCCACTTTGTTCCCTAAATTTCGTTCTTCAATGTTGCAGCTTTCGTTTCCAGTAACAGTTTGAACTTTTAGGTTTCACTCTGTTTTCCCTATATTGATAGATGTATTTGGAACTCTAAATCAAACACGGTTTGTGCTACCTTCTTGAAACTTGACACAATTAAGTAGTATCAAGTTCTATCTCTATGTTCTGTTTCCGATTGATGTATCCCTAAGCAGTGACAGGCGAGAAACACTTTCATTGAAAGGGGTTGCCAAGCTTCCAAAAATCACGAATCTCCAGAAATCTCAGCAAATATTTTTTCACCCAAACTGGATGATACCTTCAAGTAATGATCAGTACACTAAGCCCACTTGGTTCCCCAAATTTCATTCTTCTATGTTGAAGCGTTCGTTTCCAGTAACAGTTTGAATTTTGGCGTTTCACTTTGTTTTCTCCTATATTGATAGATGTATTTGGAACTCTAAATCAAACACTGTTTGTGCTAGCTTCTTGAAACTTGACACAATTAATTAGTTTCAAGTTCTGTCTCTATGTTATGTTTCCTATTGATGTAGCCCTAAGCAGTGACAGGCGAGAAACACTTTCATTGAAAGGGGTTGCCAAGCTTCCAAAAATTACGAATCTCTAGAAATCTCAGCAAATATTTTTACACCCAAACTGGGTGATACTTTCAGGTAATGATCAGTACACTGAGCCCACTTTGTTCCCTAAATTTCGTTCTTCAATGTTGCAGCTTTCGTTTCCAGTAACAGTTTGAACTTTTAGGTTTCACTCTGTTTTCCCTATATTGATAGATGTATTTGGAACTCTAAATCAAACACGGTTTGTGCTACCTTCTTGAAACTTGACACAATTAAGTAGTATCAAGTTCTATCTCTATGTTCTGTTTCCGATTGATGTATCCCTAAGCAGTGACAGGCGAGAAACACTTTCATTGAAAGGGGTTGCCAAGCTTCCAAAAATCACGAATCTCCAGAAATCTCAGCAAATATTTTTTCACCCAAACTGGATGATACTTTCAGGTAATGATCAGTACACTAAGTCCACTTGGTTCCCCAAATTTCATTCTTCTATGTTGAAGTGTTCGTTTCCAGTAACAGTTTGAATTTTGGCGTTTCACTCTGTTTTCTCCTATATAGATAGATGTATTTGGAACTCTAAATCAAGCACGGTTTGTGCTAGCTTTTTGAAACTTGACACAATTAAGTAGTTTCAAGTTTTATCTCTACATGTTGTTTCCTATTGGTGTAGCCCTAAGCAGTGACAGACGAGAAACACTTTCATTGAAAGGGGTTGCCAAGCTTCCAAAAATTACGAATCTCCAGAAATCTCAGCAAATATTTTTACACCCAAACTGGGTGATACTTTCAGGTAATGATCAGTACACTGAGCCCACTTTGTTCCCCAAATTTCGTTCTTCAATGTTGAAGCTTTCGTTTCCAGTAACAGTTTGAATTTTTAGGTTTCACTCTGTTTTCTCCTATATTGATAGATGTATTTGGAACTCTAAATAAAACACGGTTTGTGCTAGCTTCTTGAAACTTGACACAATTAAGTAGTTTCAAGTTCTAACTCTATGTTCTGTTTCCTATTGATGTAGCCCTAAGCAGTTAGAGGCGAGAAACACTTTCATTGAAAGGGGTTGCCAGCGTCCAAAAATTACGAATCTCCAGAAATCTCAGCAAACATTTTTTCACCCAAACTGGATGATACTTTCAGGTAATGATCAGTACACTAAGCCCACTTGGTTCCCCAAATTTCGTTCTTCTATGTTGAAGCGTTCGTTTCCAGTAACAGTTTGAATTTTGGCGTTTCACTCTGTTTTCTCCTATATTGATAGATGTATTTGGAACTCTAAATCCAACACTGTTTGTGCTAGCTTCTTGAAACTTGACACAATTAATTAGTTTCAAGTTCTGTCCCTATGTACTGTTTCCTATTGATGTAGCCCTAAGCAGTGACAGGCGAGAAACACTTTCATTGAAAGGGGTTGCCAAGCTTCCAAAAATTACGAATCTCCAGAAATATCAGCAAATATTTTTACACCCAAACTGGGTGATACTTTCAGGTAATGATCAGTACACTGAGCCCACTTGGTTCCCCAAATTTCGTTCTTCAATGTTGCAGCTTTCGTTTCCAGTAACAGTTTGAACTTTTAGGTTTCACTCTGTTTTCCCTATATTGATAGATGTATTTGGAACTCTAAATCAAACACGGTTTGTGCTACCTTCTTGAAACTTGACACAATTAAGTAGTTTCAAGTTCTATCTCTATGTTCTGTTTCCGATTGATGTAGCCCTAAGCAGTGACAGGCGAGAAACACTTTCATTGAAAGGGGTTGCCAAGCTTCCAAAAATTACGAATCTCCAGAAATCTCAGGAAACATTTTTTCACCCAAACTGGATGATACTTTCAGGTAATGATCAGGACACTAAGCCCACTTGGTTCTCCAGATTTCGTTCTTCTATGTTGAAGCGTTCGTTTCCAGTAACAGTTTGAATTTTGGCGTTTCACTCTGTTTTCTCCTATATTGATAGATGTATTTGGAACTCTAAATCAAACACGGTTTGTGCTAGCTTCTTGAAACTTGACACAATTAAGTAGTTTCAAGTTCTAACTCTATGTTCTGTTTCCTATTGATGTAGCCCTAAGCAGTTAGAGGCGAGAAACGCTTTCATTGAAAGGGGTTGCCAAGCGTCCAAAAATTACGAATCTCCAGAAATCTCAGCAAACATTTTTTCACCCAAACTGGATGATACTTTCAGGTAATGATCAGTACACTAAGCCCACTTGGTTCCCCAAATTTCGTGCTTCTATGTTGAAGCGTTCGTTTCCAGTAACAGTTTGAATATTGGCGTTTCACTCTGTTTTCTCCTATATTGATAGATGTATTTGGAACTCTAAATCAAGCACGGTTTGTGCTAGCTTTTTGAAACTTGACACAATTAATTAGTTTCAAGTTCTGTCTCTATGTTCTGTTTCCTATTGATGTAGCCCTAAGCAGTGACAGGCGAGAAACACTTTCATTGAAAGGGGTTGCCAAGCTTCCAAAAATTACGAATCTCCAGAAATCTCAGCAAATATTTTTACACCCAAACTGGGAGATACTTTCAGGTAATGATCAGTACACTGAGCCCACTTTGTTCCCCAAATTTCGTTCTTCAATGTTGCAGCTTTCGTTTCCAGTAACAGTTGGAATTTTTAGGATTCACTCTGTTTTCTCCTATATTGATAGATGTATTTGGAACTCTAAATCAAACACGGTTTGTGCTAGCTTCTTGAAACTTGACACAATTAATTAGTTTCAAGTTCTATCTCTATGTTCTGTTTCCTATTGATGTAGCCCTAAGCAGTGACAGGCGAGAAACACTTTCATTGAAAGGGGTTGCCAAGCTTCCAAAAATTACGAATCTCCAGAAATATCAGCAAATATTTTTACACCCAAACTGGGTGATACTTTCAGGTAATGATCTGTACACTGAGCCCACTTTGTTCCCCAAATTTCGTTCTTCAATGTTGCAGCTTTCGTTTCCAGTAACAGTCTGAACTTTTAGGTTTCACTCTGTTTTCTCCTATATTGATAGATGTATTTGGAACTCTAAATCAAGCACGGTTTGTGCTATCCTCTTGAAACTTGACACAATTAAGTAGTTTCAAGTTCTATCTCTATATTTTGTTTTCTATTGGTGTAGCCCTAAGCAGTGACAGACGAGAAACACTTTCATTGAAAGGGGTTGCCAAGCTTCCAATAATCACGAATCTCCAGAAATCTCAGCAAATATTTTTTCACCCAAACTGGATGATACTTTCAGGTAATGATCAGTACACTAAGCCCACTTGGTTCCCCAAATTTCATTCTTCTATGTTGAAGTTTTCATTTCCAGTAACAGTTTGAATTTTTAGGTTTCACTCTGTTTTCTCCTATATTGATAGATGTATTTGGAACTCTAAATCAAACACGGTTTGTGTTAGCTTCTTGAAACTTGACACAATTAAGTAGTTTCAAGTTCTATCTCTATATTTTCTTTCCTATTGGTGTAGCCCTAAGCAGTGACAGACGAGAAACACTTTCATTGAAAGGGGTTGCCAAGCTTCCAAAAATTACGAATCTCCAGAAATCTCAGCAAATATTTTTACACCCAAACTGGATGATACTTTCAGGTAATGATCAGTACACTAAGCCCACTTGGTTTCCCAAATTTCGTTCTTCTATGTTGAAGCGTTCGTTTCCAGTAACAGTTTGAATTTTGGTGTTTCACTCTATTTTCTCCTATATTGATAGATGTATTTGGAACTCTAAATCAAGCACGGTTTGTGCTAGCTTCTTGAAACTTGACACAATTATGTAGTTTCAAGTTCTACCTCTATATTTTGTTTCCTATTGGTGTAGCCCTAAGCAGTGACAGACGAGAAACACTTTCATTGATAGGGGTTGCCAAGCTTCCAAAAATCACGAATCTCCAAAATCTCAGCAAATATTTTTTCACCCAAACTGGATGATACTTTCAGGTAATGATCAGTACACTAAGCCCACTTGGTTCCCCAAATTTCATTCTTCTATGTTGAAGCTTTAGTTTCCAGTAACAGTTTGAATTTTGGCGTTTCACTCTGTTTTCTCCTATATTGATAGATGTATTTGGAACTCTAAATCAAGCACGGTTTGTGCTAGCTTTTTGAAACTTGACACAATTAAGTAGTTCCAAGTTCTATCTCTATGTTTTGTTTCCTATTGGTGTAGCCCTAAGCAGTGACAGACGAGAAACACTTTCATTGAAAGGGGTTGCCAAGCTTCCAAAAATTACGAATCTACAGAAATCTCAGCAAATATTTTTACACCCAAACTGGGTGATACTTTCAGGTAATGATCAGTACACTGAGCCCCCTTTTTTCCCCAAATTTCGTTCTTCAATGTTGAAGCTTTCGTTTCCAGTAACAGTTTGATTTAGAGTTCCAAATACATCTATCAATATAGGAGAAAACAGAGTGAAACCTAAAAATTCAAACACGGTTTGTGTTAGCTTCTAGAAACACGACACAATTAAGTAGTTTCAAGTTCTATCTCTATGTTCTGTTTCCGATTGATGTAGCCCTAAGCAGTGACAGGCGAGAAACACTTTCATTGAAAGGGGTTGCCAAACTTCCAAAAATCACGAATCTCCAGAAATCTCAGCAAATATTGTTTCACCCAAACTGGATGATACTTTCAGGTAATGATCAGTACACTAAGCCCACTTGGTTCCCCAAAATTCATTCTTCTATGTTGAAGCGTTCGTTTCCAGTAACAGTTTGAATTTTGGCGTTTGACTCTGTTTTCTCCTATATTGATAGATATATTTGGAACTCTAAATCAAACACGGTTTGTGCTAGCTTTTTGAAACTTGACACAATTAAGTAGTTTCAAGTTCTATCTCTATGTTCTGTTTCCGATTGATGTAGCCCTAAGCAGTGACAGGCGAGAAACACTTTCATTGAAAGGGGTTGCCAAGCTTCCAAAAATTACGAATCTCCAGAAATCTCAGGAAACATTTTTTCACCCAAACTGGATGATACTTTCAGGTAATGATCAGTACACTAAGCCCACTTGGTTCCCCAGATTTCGTTCTTCTATGTTGAAGCGTTCGTTTCCAGTAACAGTTTGAATTTTGGCGTTTCACTCTGTTTTCTCCTATATTGATAGATGTATTTGGAACTCTAAATCAAGCACGGTTTGTGCTAGCTTCTTGAAACTCAACACAATTAAGTAGTTTCAAGTTCTATATCTATGTTTTGTTTCCTATTGGTGTAGCCCTAAGAAGTGACAGACGAGAAACACTTTCATTGAAAGGGGTTGCCAAGCTTCCAAAAATTACGAATCTCCAGAAATCTCAGCACAGATTTTTACACCCAAACTCGGTGATACTTTCAGGTAAGGATCAGTACACTGAGCCCACTTTGTTCCCCAAATTTCGTTTTTCAATGTTGCAGCTTTCGTTTCCAGTAACAGTTTGAATTTTTAGGTTTCACTCTGTTTTCTCCTATATTGATAGATGTATTTGGAACTCTAAATCAAGCACGGTTTGTGCTAGCCTCTTGAAACTTGACACAATTAAGTAGTTTCAAGTTCTAACTCTATGTTCTGTTTCCGATTGATGTAGCCCTAAGCAGTGACAGGCGAGAAACACTTTCATTGAAAGGGGTTGCCAAGCTTCCAAAAATTACGAATCTCCAGAAATCTCAGCAAATATTTTTACACCCAAACTGGGTGATACTTTCAGGTAATGATCAGTACACTGAGCCCACTTTGTTCCCCAAATTTCTTTCTTCAATGTTGAAGCTTTCGTTTCCAGTAATAGTTTGAATTTTTAGGTTTCACTCTGTTTTCTCCTATATTGATAGATGTATTTGCAACTCTAAATCAAGCACGGTTTGTGCTAGCTTCTTGAAACTTGACACAATTAAGTAGTTTCAAGTTTTATCTCTACATGTTGTTTCCTATTGGTGTAGCCCTAAGCAGTGACAGACGAGAAACACTTTCATTGAAAGGGGTTGCCAAGCTTCCAAAAATTACGAATCTCCAGAAATCTCAGCAAATATTTTTACACCCAAACTGGGTGTTACTTTCAGGTAATGATCAGTACACTGAGCCCACTTTGTTCCCCAAATTTCGTTCTTCAATGTTGAAGCTTTCGTTTCCAGTAACAGTTTGAATTTTTAGGTTTCACTCTGTTTTCTCCTATATTGATAGATGTATTTGGAACTCTAAATAAAACACGGTTTGTGCTAGCTTCTTGAAACTTGACACAATTAAGTAGTTTCAAGTTCTAACTCTATGTTCTGTTTCCTATTGATGTAGCCCTAAGCAGTTAGAGGCGAGAAACACTTTCATTGAAAGGGGTTGCCAGCGTCCAAAAATTACGAATCTCCAGAAATCTCAGCAAACATTTTTTCACCCAAACTGGATGATACTTTCAGGTAATGATCAGTACACTAAGCCCACTTGGTTCCCCAAATTTCGTTCTTCTATGTTGAAGCGTTCGTTTCCAGTAACAGTTTGAATTTTGGCGTTTCACTCTGTTTTCTCCTATATTGATAGATGTATTTGGAACTCTAAATCCAACACTGTTTGTGCTAGCTTCTTGAAACTTGACACAATTAATTAGTTTCAAGTTCTGTCTCTATGTTCTGTTTCCTATTGATGTAGCCCTAAGCAGTGACAGGCGAGAAACACTTTCATTGAAAGGGGTTGCCAAGCTTCCAAAAATTACGAATCTCCAGAAATATCAGCAAATATTTTTACACCCAAACTGGGTGATACTTTCAGGTAATGATCAGTACACTGAGCCCACTTTGTTCCCTAAATTTCGTTCTTCGATGTTGAAGCTTTCGTTTCCAGTAACAGTTTGAATTTTTAGGTTTCACTCTGTTTTCTCCTATATTGATAGATGTATTTGGAACTCTAAATCAAACACGGTTTGTGTTAGCTTCTTGAAAATTGACACAATTAAGTAGTTTCAAGTTCTATCTCTATGTTCTGTTTCCTATTGATGTAGCCCTAAGCAGTGAAAGGCGAGAAACACTTTCATTGAAAGGGGTTGCCAAGCTTCCAAAAATTACGAATCTCCAGAAATCTCAGCAAATATTTTTTCACCCAAACTGGATGATACTTTCAGGTAATGATCAGTACACTAAGCCCACTTGGTTCCCCAAATTTCGTTCTTCTATGTTTAAGCGTTCGTTTCCAGTAACAGTTTGAATTTTGGCGTTTCACTCTGTTTTCTCCTATATTGATAGATGTATTTGGAACTCTAAATCAAGCACGGTTTGTGCTAGCTTTTTGAAACTTGACACAATTAAGGAGTTTTAAGTTCTATCTCTATGTTTTGTTTCCTATTGGTGTAGCCCTAAGCAGTGACAGACGAGAAACACTTTCATTGAAAGGGGTTGCCAAGCTTCCAAAAATTACGAATCTCCAGAAATCTCAGCAAATATTTTTACACCCAAACTGGGTGATACTTTCAGGTAATGATCAGTTCACTGAGCCCACTTTGTTCCCCAAATTTCGTTCTTCTATGTTGAAGCATTCGTTTCCAGTAACAGTTTGAATTTTGGCGTTTCACTCTGTTTTCTCCTATATTGATAGATGTATTTGGAACTCTAAATCACACACGGTTTGTGCTACCTTCTTGAAACTTGACACAATTAAGTAGTTTCAAGTTCTATCTCTATGTTCTGTTTCCTATTGATGTAGCCCTAAGCAGTGACAGGCGAGAAACACTTTCATTGAAAGGGGTTGCCAAGCTTCCAAAAATTACGAATCTCCAGAAATCTCAGCAAACATTTTTTCACCCAAACTGGATGATACTTTCAGGTAATGATCAGTTCACTGAGCCCACTTTGTTTCCCAAATTTTGTTCTTCAATGTTGCAGCTTTCGTTTCCAGTAACAGTTTGATTTAGAGTTCCAAATACATCTATCAATATAGGAGAAAACAGAGTGAAACCTAAAAATTCAAACACGGTTTGTGTTAGCTTCTAGAAACTTGACACAATTAAGTAGTTTCAAGTTCTATCTCTATGTTCTGTTTCCGGTTGATGTAGCCCTAAGCAGTGACAGACGAGAAACACTTTCATTGAAAGGGGTTGCCAAGCTTCCAAAAATCACGAATCTCCAGAAATCTCAGCAAATATTTTTTCTCCCAAACTGGATGATACTTTCAGGTAATGATCAGTACACTAAGCCCACTTGGTTCCCCAAATTTCGTTCTTCTATGTTGAAGCATTCGTTTCCAGTAACAGTTTGAATTTTGGCGTTTCACTCTGTTTTCTCCTATATTGATAGATGTATTTGGAACTCTAAATCAAGCACGGTTTGTGCTAGCTTCTTGAAACTTGACACAATTAAGTAGTTTCCAGTTCTATCTCTATATTTTGTTTCCTATTAGTGTAGCCCTAAGCAGTGACAGACGAGAAACACTTTCATTGAAAGGGGTTGCCAAGCGTCCAAAAATTACGAATCTCCAGAAATCTCAGCAAACATTTTTTCACCCAAACTGGATGATACTTTCAGGTAATGATCAGTACACTAAGCCCACTTGGTTCCCCAAATTTCGTTCTTCTATGTTGAAGCGTTCGTTTCCAGTAACAGTTTGAATTTTGGCGTTTCACTCTGTTTTCTCCTATATTGATAGATGTATTTGGAACTCTAAATCAAGCACGGTTTGTGCTAGCTTCTTGAAACTTTACAAAATTAGTAAGTTTCAAGTTCTATCTCTATGTTCTGTTTCCTATTGATGTAGCCCTAAGCAGTGACAGACGAGAAACACTTTCATTGAAAGGGGTTGCCAAGCTTCCAAAAATTACGAATCTCCAGAAATCTCAGCAAATATTTTTACACCCAAACTGGGTGATACTTGCAGGTAATGATCAGTACATTGAGCCCACTTTGTTCCCCAAATTTCGTTCTTCAATGTTGAAGCTTTCGTTTCCAGTAACAGTTTGAATTTTTAGGTTTCACTCTGTTTTCTTCTATATTGATAGATGTATTTGGAACTCTAAATCAAGCACCGTTTGTGCTAGCTTCTTGAAACTTGACACAATTAAGTAGTTTCCAGTTCTATCTCTATATTTTGTTTCCTATTGGTGTAGCCCTAAGCAGTGACAGACGAGAAACACTTTCATTGAAAGGGGTTGCCAAGCGTCCAAAAATTACGAATCTCCAGAAATCTCAGCAAACATTTTTTCACCCAAACTGGATGATACTTTCAGGTAATGATCAGTACCCTAAGCCCACTGGGTTCCCCAAATTTCGTTCTTCTATGTTGAAGCGTTCGTTTCCAGTAACAGTTTGAATTTTGGCGTTTCACTCTGTTTTCTCCTATATTGATAGATGTATTTTGAACTCTAAATCAAGCACGGTTTGTGCTAGCTTCTTGAAACTTGACACAATTAATAAGTTTCAAGTTCTATCTCTATGTTCTGTTTCCTATTGATGTAGCCCTAAGCAGTGACAGGCGAGAAACACTTTCATTGAAAGGGGTTGCCAAGCGTCCAAAAATTACGAATCTCCAGAAATCTCAGCAAATATTTTTACACCCAAACTGGGTGATACTTTCAGATAATGATCAGTACACTGAGCCCACTTTGTTCCCCAAATTTCGTTCTTCAATGTTGAAGCTTTCGTTTCCAGTAACAGTTTTAATTTTGGCGTTTCACTCTGTTTTCTCCTATATTGATAGATGTATTTGGAACTCTAAATCAAATACGGTTTGTGGTACCTTCTTGAAACTTGACACAATTAAGTAGTTTCAAGTTCTATCTCTATGTTCTGTTTCCTATTGATGTAGCCCTAAGCAGTGAAAGGCGAGAAACACTTTCATTGAAAGGGGTTGCCAAGCTTCCAAAAATTACGAATCTCCAGAAATCTCAGCAAATATTTTTTCACCCAAACTGGATGATACTTTCAGGTAATGATCAGTACACTAAGCCCACTTGGTTCCCCAAATTTCGTTCTTCTATGTTGAAGCGTTCGTTTCCAGTAACAGTTTGAATTTTGGCGTTTCACTCTGTTTTCTCCTATATTGATAGATGTATTTGGAACTCTAAATCAAACACGGTTTGTGCTAGCTTCTTGAAACTTGACACAATTAATTAGTTTCAAGTTCTATCTCTATGTTCTGTTTCCTATTGGTGTAGCCCTAAGCAGTGACAGACGAGAAACACTTTCATTGAAAGGGGTTGCCAAGCTTCCAAAAATTACGAATCTCCAGAAATCTCAGCAAATATTTTTACACCCAAACTGGGTGATACTTTCAGGTAATGATCAGTTCACTGAGCCCACTTTGTTCCCCAAATTTCGTTCTTCTATGTTGAAGCGTTCGTTTCCAGTAACAGTTTTAATTTTGGCGTTTCACTCTGTTTTCTCCTATATTGATAGATGTATTTGGAACTCTAAATCACACACGGTTTGTGCTACCTTCTTGAAACTTGACACAATTAAGTAGTTTCAAGTTCTATCTCTATGTTCTGTTTCCTATTGATGTAGCCCTAAGCAGTGACAGGCGAGAAACACTTTCATTGAAAGGGGTTGCCAAGCTTCCAAAAATTACGAATCTCCAGAAATCTCAGCAAACATTTTTTCACCCAAACTGGATGATACTTTCAGGTAATGATCAGTTCACTGAGCCCACTTTGTTTCCCAAATTTTGTTCTTCAATGTTGCAGCTTTCGTTTCCAGTAAAAGTTTGAATTTTTAGGTTTCACTCTGTTTTCTCCTATATTGATAGATGTATTTGGAACTCTAAATCAAACACGGTTTGTGCTTCCTTCTTGAAACTTGACACAATTAATTAGTTTCAAGTTCTATCTCTATGTTCTGTTTCCTATTGATGTAGCCCTAAGCAGTGACAGACGAGAAACACTTACATTGAAAGGGGTTGCCAAGCTTCCAAAAATTACGAATCTCCAGAAATCTCAGCAAATATTTTTCTCCCAAACTGGATGATACTTTCAGGTAATGATCAGTACACTAATCCCATTTTTTTCCCCAAATTTCGTTCTTCTATGTTGAAGCTTTCGTTTCCAGTAACAGTTTGAATTTTGGCGTTTCACTCTGTTTTCTCCTATATTGATAGATGTATTTGGAACTCTAAATCAAACACTGTTTGTGCTAGCTTCTTGAAACTTGACAAAATTAAGTAGTTTCAAGTTCTGTCTCTATATTTTGTTTCCTATTGATGTAGGCCTAAGCAGTGACAGGCGAGAAACACTTTCATTGAAAGGGGTTGCCAAGCTTCCAAAAATGACGAATCTCCAGAAATCTCAGCAAATATTTTTTCACCCAAACTGGATGATACTTTCAGGTAATGATCAGTACACAGATCCCACTTGGTTCCCCAAATTTCGTTCTTCTATGTTGAAGCGTTCGTTTCCAGTAACAGTTTGAATTTTTAGGTTTCACTCTGTTTTCTCCTACATTGATAGATGTATTTGGAACTCTAAATCAAACACGGTTTGTGCTAGCTTCTTGAAACTTGACAAAATTAAGTAGTTTCAAGTTCTCTCTCTATGTTCTGTTTCCGATTGATGTAGCCCTATGCAGTGACAGAGGAGAAACACTTTCATTGAAAGGGGTTGCCAAGCGTCCAAAAATTACGAATCTCCAGAAATCTCAGCAAACATTTTTTCACCCAAACTGGATGATACTTTCAGGTAATGATCAATACACAGAGCCCACTTGGTTCCCCAAATTTCGTTCTTCTATGTTGAAGCGTTCGTTTCCAGTAACAGTTTGAATTTTTAGGTTTCACTCTGTTTTCTCCTATATTGATAGATGTATTTGGAACTCTAAATCAAACACGGTTTGTGCTACCTTCTTGAAACTTGACACAATTAAGTAGTTTCAAGTTCTATCTCTATGTTCTGTTTCCTATTGATGTAGCCCTAAGCAGTGAAAGGCGAGAAACACTTTCATTGAAAGGGGTTGCCAAGCTTCCAAAAATTACGAATCTCCAGAAATCTCAGCAAATATTTTTTCACCCAAACTGGATGATACTTTCAGGTAATGATCAGTACACAGAGCCCACTTGGTTCCCCAAATTTCGTTCTTCTATGTTGAAGCGTTCGTTTCCAGTAACAGTTTGAATTTTTAGGTTTCACTCTGTTTTCTCCTATATTGATAGATGTATTTGGAACTCTAAATCAAACACGGTTTGTGCTAGCTTCTTGAAACTTGACAAAATTAAGTAGTTTCAAGTTCTATCTCTATGTTCTGTTTCCGATTGATGTAGCCCTATGCAGTGACAGACGAGAAACACTTTCATTGAAAGGGGTTGCCAAGCGTCCAAAAATTACGAATCTCCAGTAATCTCAGCAAACATTTTTTCACCCAAACTGGATGATACTTTCAGGTAATGATCAGTACACAGAGCCCACTTGGTTCCCCAAATTTCGTTCTTCTATGTTGAAGCGTTCGTTTCCAGTAACAGTTTGAATTTTGGCGTTTCACTCTGTTTTCTCCTATATTGATAGATGTATTTGGAACTCAAAATCAAGCACGGTTTGTGCTAGCTTCTTGAAACTTGACAAAATTAGTAAGTTTCAAGTTTTATCTCTATGTTCTGTTTCCTATTGATGTAGCCCTAAGCAGTGACAGGCGAGAAAGACTTTCATTGAAAGGGGTTGCCAAGCTTCCAAAAATTACGAATCTCCAGAAATCTCAGCAAATATTTTTACACCCAAACTGGGTGATACTTGCAGGTAATGATCAGTACACTGAGCCCACTTTGTTCCCCAAATTTCGTTCTTCAATGTTGAAGCTTTCGTTTCCAGTAACAGTTTGAATTTTTAGGTTTCACTCTGTTTTCTTCTATATTGATAGATGTATTTGGAACTCTAAATCAAGCACCGTGTGTGCTAGCTTCTTGAAACTTGACACAATTAAGTAGTTTCCAGTTCTATCTCTATATTTTGTTTCCTATTGGTGTAGCCCTAAGCAGTGACAGACGAGAAACACTTTCATTGAAAGGGGTTGCCAAGCGTCCAAAAATTACGAATCTCCAGAAATCTCAGCAAACATTTTTTCACCCAAACTGGATGATACTTTCAGGTAATGATCAGTACACTAAGCCCACTTGGTTCCCCAAATTTCGTTCTTCTATGTTGAAGCGTTCGTTTCCTGTAACAGTTTGAATTTTGGCGTTTCACTCTGTTTTCTCCTATATCGATAGATATATTTGGTACTCTAAATCAAGCACGGTTTGTGCTAGGTTCTTGAACCTTGACACAGTTAAGTAGTTTCAAGTTCTATCTCTATGTTCTGTTTCCGATTGATGTAGCCCTAAGAAGTGACAGGCGAGAAACACTTTCATTGAAAGGGGTTGCTAAGCTTCCAAAAATTACGAATCTCCAGAAATCTCAGCAAATATTTTTCTCCCAAACTGGATGATACTTTCAGGTAATGATCAGTACACTGAGCCCTCTTTGTTCCCCAAATTTCGTTCTTCTATGTTGAAGCGTTCGTTTCCAGTAACAGTTTGAATTTTGGCGTTTCACTCTGTTTTCTCCTATATTGATAGATGTATTTTGAACTCTAAATCAAGCACGGTTTGTGCTAGCTTCTTGAAACTTGACACAATTTATAAGTTTCAAGTTCTATCTCTATGTTCTGTTTCCTATTGATGTAGCCCTAACCAGTGACATGCGAGAAACACTTTCATTGAAAGGGGTTGCCAAGCTTCCAAAAATTACGAATCTCCAGAAATCTCAGCAAATATTTTTACACCCAAACTGGGTGATACTTTCAGGTAATGATCAGTACACTGAGCCCACTTTGTTCCCCAAATTTCGTTCTTCAATGTTGAAGCTTTCGTTTCCAGTAACAGTTTGAATTTTTAGGTTTCATTCTGTTTTCTCCTATATTGATAGATGTATTTGGAACTCTAAATCAAACACGGTTTGTGTTAGCTTCTTGAAACTTGACACAATTAAGTAGTTTCAAGTTCTATCTCTATGTTCTGTTTCCTATTGATGTAGCCCTAAGCAGTGACAGGCGAGAAAGACTTTCATTGAAAGGGGTTGCCAAGCTTCCAAAAATTACGAATCTCCAGAAATCTCAGCAAATATTTTTTCACCCAAACTGGATGATACTTTCAGGTAATGATCAGTACCCTAAGCCCACTGGGTTCCCCAAATTTCGTTCTTCTATGTTGAAGCGTTCGTTTCCAGTAACAGTTTGAATTTTGGCGTTTCACTCTGTTTTCTTCTATATTGATAGATGTATTTGGAACTCTAAATCAAACATGGTTTGTGCTACCTTCTTGAAAGTTGACACAATTAAGTAGTTTCAAGTTCTATCACTATGTTCTGTTTCCTATTGATGTAGCCCTAAGGAGTGATAGGCGAGAAACACTTTCATTGAAAGGGGTTGCCAAGCTTCCAAAAATTACGAATCTCCAGAAATCTCAGCAAATATTTTTTCACCCAAACTGGATGATACTTTCAGGTAATGATCAGTACACTAAGCCCACTTGGTTCCCCAAATTTCGTTCTTCTATGTTGAAGCGTTCGTTTCCAGTAACAGTTTGAATTTTGGCGTTTCACTCTGTTTTCTCCTATATTGATAGATGTATTTGGAACTCTAAATCAAGCACCGTTTGTGCTAGCTTCTTGAAACTTGACACAATTAAGTAGTTTCAAGTTCTATCTCTATATTTTGTTTCCTATTGGTGTAGCCCTAAGCAGTGACAGACGAGAAACACTTTGAATGAAAGGGGTTGCCAAGCGTCCAAAAATTACGAATCTCCAGAAATCTCAGCAAACATTTTTTCACCCAAACTAGATGATACTTTCAGGTAATGATCAGTACACTAAGCCCACTTGGTTCCCCAAATTTCGTTCTTCTATGTTGAAGCGTTCGTTTCCAGTAACAGTTTGAATTTTGGCGTTTCACTCTGTTTTCTCCTATATTGATAGATGTATTTGGAACTCTAAATCAAGCACGGTTAGTGCTAGCTTCTTGAAACTTGACACAGTTAAGGAGTTTCAAGTTGTATCTCTATGTTCTGTTTCCGATTGATGTAGCCCCTAAGCAGTGACAGGCGAGAAACACTTTCATTGAAAGGGGTTGCCAAGCGTCCAAAAATTACGAATATCCAGAAATCTCAGCAAACATTTTTTCACACAAACTGGATGATACTTTCAGGTAATGATGAGTACACTAAGCCCACTTGGTTCCCCAAATTTCGTTCTTCTATGTTGAAGCCTTCGTTTCCAGTAACAGTTTGAATTTTGGCGTTTCACTCTGTTTTCTCCTATATTGATAGATGTATTTGGAACTCTAAATCAAGCACGGTTTGTGCTAGCTTCTTGAACCTTGACACAGTTAAGTAGTTTCAAGTTCTATCTCTATGTTCTGTTTCCGATTGATGTAGCCCTAAGAAGTGACAGGCGAGAAACACTTTCATTGAAAGGGGTTGCCAAGCGTCCCAAAATTAAGAATCTCCAGAAATCTCATCAAACATTTTTTCACCCAAACTGGATGATACTTTCAGGTAATGATCAGTACACTAAGCCCACTTGGTTCCCCAAATTTCGTTCTTCTATGTTGAAGCGTTCGTTTCCAGTAACAGTTTGAATTTTGGCGTTTCACTCTGTTTTCTCCTATATTGATAGATGTATTTGGAACTCTAAATGAAGCACGGTTTGTGCTAGCTTTTTGAAACTTGACACAATTAAGGAGTTTTAAGTTCTATCTCTATGTTTTGTTTCCTATTGGTGTAGCCCCAAGCAGTGACAGACGAGAAACACTTTCATTGAAAGGGGTTGCCAAGCTTCCAAAAATTACGAATCTCCAGAAATCTCAGCAAATATTTTTACACCCAACATGGGTGATACTTTCAGGTAATGATCAGTTCACTGAGCCCACTTTGTTCCCCAAATTTCGTTCTTCTATGTTGAAGCGTTCGTTTCCAGTAACAGTTTGAATTTTTAGGTTTCACTCTGTTTTCTCCTATATTGATAGATGTATTTGGAACTCTAAATCAAACACGGTTTGTGTTAGCTTCTTGAAACTTGACACAATTAAGTAGTTTCAAGTTCTATCTCTATGTTCTGTTTCCTATTGATGTAGCCCTAAGCAGTGACAGGCGAGAAAGACTTTCATTGAAAGGGGTTGCCAAGCTTCCAAAAATTACGAATCTCCAGAAATCTCAGCAAATATTTTTTCACCCAAACTGGATGATACTTTCAGGTAATGATCAGTACCCTAAGCCCACTGGGTTCCCTAAATTTCGTTCTTCTATGTTGAAGCGTTCGTTTCCAGTAACAGTTTGAATTTTGGCGTTTCACTCTGTTTTCTTCTATATTGATAGATGTATTTGGAACTCTAAATCAAACATGGTTTGTGCTACCTTCTTGAAAGTTGACACAATTAAGTAGTTTCAAGTTCTATCACTATGTTCTGTTTCCTATTGATATAGCCCTAAGAAGTGATAGGCGAGAAACACTTTCATTGAAAGGGGTTGCCAAGCTTCCAAAAATTACGAATCTCCAGAAATCTCAGCAAATATATTTTCACCCAAACTGGATGATACTTTCAGGTAATGATGAGTACACTAAGCCCACTTGGTTCCCCAAATTTCGTTCTTCTATGTTGAAGCGTTCGTTTCCAGTAACAGTTTGAATTTTGGCGTTTCACTCTGTTTTCTCCTATATTGATAGATGTATTTGGAACTCTAAATCAAGCACCGTTTGTGCTAGCTTCTTGAAACTTGACACAATTAAGTAGTTTCAAGTTCTATCTCTATATTTTGTTTCCTATTGGTGTAGCCCTAAGCAGTGACAGACGAGAAACACTTTGAATGAAAGGGGTTGCCAAGCGTCCAAAAATTACGAATCTCCAGAAATCTCAGCCAACATTTTTTCACCCAAACTAGATGATACTTTCAGGTAATGATCAGTACACTAAGCCCACTTGGTTCCCCAAATTTCGTTCTTCTATGTTGAAGCGTTCGTTTCCAGTAACAGTTTGAATTTTGGCGTTTCACTCTGTTTTCTCCTATATTGATAGATGTATTTGGAACTCTAAATCAAGCACGGTTTGTGCTAGCTTCTTGAAACTTGACACAGTTAAGTAGTTTCAAGTTGTATCTCTATGTTCTGTTTCCGATTGATGTAGCCCCTAAGCAGTGACAGGCGAGAAACACTTTCATTGAAAGGGGTTGCCAAGCGTCCAAAAATTACGAATATCCAGAAATCTCAGCAAACATTTTTTCACCCAAACTGGATGATACTTTCAGGTAATGATGAGTACACTAAGCCCACTTGGTTCCCCAAATTTCGTTCTTCTATGTTGAAGCGTTCGTTTCCAGTAACAGTTTGAATTTTGGCGTTTCACTCTGTTTTCTCCTATATTGATAGATGTATTTGGAACTCTAAATCAAGCACGGTTTGTGCTAGCTTCTTGAACCTTGACACAGTTAAGTAGTTTCAAGTTCTATCTCTATGTTCTGTTTCCGATTGATGTAGCCCTAAGAAGTGACAGGCGAGAAACACTTTCATTGAAAGGGGTTGCCAAGCGTCCCAAAATTAAGAATCTCCAGAAATCTCATCAAAATTTTTTCACCCAAACTGGATGATACTTTCAGGTAATGATCAGTACACTAAGCCCACTTGGTTCCCCAAATTTCGTTCTTCTATGTTGAAGCGTTCGTTTCCAGTAACAGTTTTAATTTTGGCGTTTCACTCTGTTTTCTCCTATATTGATAGATGTATTTGGAACTCTAAATCAAGCACGGTTTGTGCTAGCTTTTTGAAACTTGACACAATTAAGGAGTTTTAAGTTCTATCTCTATGTTTTGTTTCCTATTGGTGTAGCCCTAAGCAGTGACAGACGAGAAACACTTTCATTGAAAGGGGTTGCCAAGCTTCCTAAAATTACGAATCTGCAGAAATCTCAGCAAATATTTTTACACCCAAACTGGGTGATACTTTCAGGTAATGATCAGTTCACTGAGCCCACTTTGTTCCCCAAATTTCGTTCTTCTATGTTGAAGCGTTCGTTTCCAGTAACAGTTTTAATTTTGGCGTTTCACTCTGTTTTCTCCTATATTGATAGATGTATTTGGAACTCTAAATCACACACGGTTTGTGCTACCTTCTTGAAACTTGACACAATTAAGTATTTCAAGTTCTATCTCTATGATCTGTTTCCTATTGATGTAGCCCTAAGCAATGACAGGCGAGAAACACTTTCATTGAAAGGGGTTGCCAAGCTTCCAAAAATTACGAATCTCCAGAAATCTCATCAAACATTTTTTCACCCAAACTGGATGATACTTTCAGGTAATGATCAGTTCACTGAGCCCACTTTGTTTCCCAAATTTCGTTCTTCAATGTTGCAGCTTTCGTTTCCAGTAACAGTTTGAATTTTTAGGTTTCACTCTGTTTTCTCCTATATTGATAGATGTATTTGGAACTCTAAATCAAACACGGTTTGTGTTAGCTTCTTGAAACTTGACACAATTAAGTAGTTTCAAGTTCTGTCTCTATGTTCTGTTTCCTATTGATGTAGCCCTAAGCAGTGACAGGCGAGAAAGACTTTCATTGAAAGGGGTTGCCAAGCTTCCAAAAATTACGAATCTCCAGAAATCTCAGCAAATATTTTTTCACCCAAACTGGATGATACTTTCAGGTAATGATCAGTACCCTAAGCCCACTTGGTTCCCCAAATTTCGTTCTTCTATGTTGAAGCGTTCGTTTCCAGTAACAGTTTGAATTTTGGCGTTTCACTCTGTTTTCTTCTATATTGATAGATGTATTTGGAACTCTAAATCAAACATGGTTTGTGCTACCTTCTTGAAAGTTGACACAATTAAGCAGTTTCAAGTTCTATCACTATGTTCTGTTTCCTATTGATGTAGCCCTAAGAAGTGATAGGCGAGAAACACTTTAATTGAAAGGGGTTGCCAAGCTTCCAAAAATTACGAATTTCCAGAAATCTCAGCAAATATTTTTTCACCCAAACTGGATGATACTTTCAGGTAATGATCAGTACACTAAGCCCACTTGGTTCCCCAAATTTCGTTCTTCTATGTTGAAGCGTTCGTTTCCAGTAACAGTTTGAATTTTGGCGTTTCACTCTGTTTTCTCCTATATTGATAGATGTATTTGGAACTCTAAATCAAGCACCGTTTGTGCTAGCTTCTTGAAACTTGACACAATTAAGTAGTTTCAAGTTCTATCTCTATATTTTGTTTCCTATTGGTGTAGCCCTAAGCAGTGACAGACGAGAAACACTTTCAATGAAAGGGGTTGCCAAGCGTCCAAAAATTACGAATCTCCAGAAATCTCAGCAAACATTTTTTCACCCAAACTAGATGATACTTTCAGGAAATGATCAGTACACTAAGCCCACTTGGTTCCCCAAATTTCGTTCTTCTATGTTGAAGCGTTCGTTTCCAGTAACAGTTTGAATTTTTAGGTTTCACTCTGTTTTCTCCTATATTGATAGATGTATTTGGAACTCTAAATCAAGCACGGTTTGTGCTAGCTTTTTGAAACTTGACACAATTAAGGAGTTTTAAGTTCTATCTCTATGTTTTGTTTCCTATTGGTGTAGCCCTAAGCAGTGACAGACGAGAAACACTTTCATTGAAAGGGGTTGCCAAGCTTCCAAAAATTACGAATCTCCAGAAATCTCAGCAAATATTTTTACACCCAAACTGGGTGATACTTTCAGGTAATGATGAGTACACTAAGCCCACTTGGTTCCCCAAATTTCGTTCTTCTATGTTGAAGCGTTCGTTTCCAGTAACAGTTTGAATTTTGGCGTTTCACTCTGTTTTCTCCTATATTGATAGATGTATTTGGAACTCTAAATCAAGCACGGTTTGTGTTAGCTTCTTGAAACTTGACACAATTAAGTAGTTTCAAGTTCTATCTCTATGTTCTGTTTCCTATTGATGTAGCCCTAAGCAGTGACAGGCGAGAAAGACTTTCATTGAAAGGGGTTGCCAAGCTTCCAAAAATTACGAATCTCCAGAAATCTCAGCAAATATTTTTTCACCCAAACTGGATGATACTTTCAGGTAATGATCAGTACCCTAAGCCCACTGGGTTCCCCATATTTCGTTCTTCTATGTTGAAGCGTTCGTTTCCAGTAACAGTTTGAATTTTGGCGTTTCACTCTGTTTTCTTCTATATTGATAGATGTATTTGGAACTCTAAATCAAACATGGTTTGTGCTACCTTCTTGAAAGTTGACACAATTAAGTAGTTTCAAGTTCTATCACTATGTTCTGTTTCCGATTGATGTAGCCCTAAGCAGTGACAGACGAGAAACACTTACATTGAAAGGGGTTGCCAAGCTTCCAAAAATTACGAATCTCCAGAAATCTCAGCAAATATTTTTTCACCCAAACTGGATGATACTTTCAGGTAATGATCAGTACACTAAGCCCACTTGGTTCCCCAAATTTCGTTCTTCTATGTTGAAGCGTTCGTTTCCAGTAACAGTTTGAATTTTGGCGTTTCACTCTGTTTTCTCCTATATTGATAGATGTATTTGGAACTCAAAATCAAGCACGGTTTGTGCTAGCTTCTTGAAACTTGACAAAATTAGTAAGTTTCAAGTTTTATCTCTATGTTCTGTTTCCTATTGATGTAGCCCTAAGCAGTGACAGGCGAGAAAGACTTTCATTGAAAGGGGTTGCCAAGCTTCCAAAAATTACGAATCTCCAGAAATCTCAGCAAATATTTTTACACCCAAACTGGGTGATACTTGCAGGTAATGATCAGTACACTAAGCCCACTTGGTTCCCCAAATTTCGTTCTTCTATGTTGAAGCGTTCGTTTCCAGTAACATTTTGAATTTTGGCGTTTCACTCTGTTTTCTCCTATATTGATAGATGTATTTGGAACTCTAAATCAAACACGGTTTGTGCTAGCTTCTTGAAACTTGACACAATTAATTAGTTTCAAGTTCTATCTCTATGTTCTGTTTCCTATTGATGTAGCCCTAAGCAGTGACAGGCGAGAAACACTTTCATTGAAAGGGGTTGCCAGGCTTCCAAAAATTACGAATCTCCAGAAATCTCAGCAAATATTTTTACACCCAAACTGGGTGATACTTTCAGATAATGATCAGTACACTGAGCCCACTTTGTTCCCCAAATTTCGTTCTTCAATGTTGAAGCTTTCGTTTCCAGTAACAGTTTGAATTTTTAGGTTTCACTCTGTTTTCTCCTATATTGATAGATGTATTTGGAACTCTAAATCAAACACGGTTTGTGTTAGCTTCTTGAAACTTGACACAATTAAGTAGTTTCAAGTTCTATCTCTATGTTCTGTTTCCTATTGATGTAGCCCTAAGCAGTGACAGGCGAGAAAGACTTTCATTGAAAGGGGTTGCCAAGCTTCCAAAAATTACGAATCTCCAGAAATCTCAGCAAATATTTTTTCACCCAAACTGGATGATACTTTCAGGTAATGATCAGTACCCTAAGCCCACTGGGTTCCCCAAATTTCGTTCTTCTATGTTGAAGCGTTCGTTTCCAGTAACAGTTTGAATTTTGGCGTTTCACTCTGTTTTCTTCTATATTGATAGATGTATTTGGAACTCTAAATCAAACATGGTTTGTGCTACCTTCTTGAAAGTTGACACAATTAAGTAGTTTCAAGTTCTATCACTATGTTCTGTTTCCTATTGATGTAGCCCTAAGGAGTGATAGGCGAGAAACACTTTCATTGAAAGGGGTTGCCAAGCTTCCAAAAATTACGAATCTCCAGAAATCTCAGCAAATATTTTTTCACCCAAACTGGATGATACTTTCAGGTAATGATGAGTACACTAAGCCCACTTGGTTCCCCAAATTTCGTTCTTCTATGTTGAAGCGTTCGTTTCCAGTAACAGTTTGAATTTTGGCGTTTCACTCTGTTTTCTCCTATATTGATAGATGTATTTGGAACTCTAAATCAAGCACCGTTTGTGCTAGCTTCTTGAAACTTGACACAATTAAGTAGTTTCAAGTTCTATCTCTATATTTTGTTTCCTATTGGTGTAGCCCTAAGCAGTGACAGACGAGAAACACTTTGAATGAAAGGGGTTGCCAAGCGTCCAAAAATTACGAATCTCCAGAAATCTCAGCAAACATTTTTTCACCCAAACTAGATGATACTTTCAGGTAATGATCAGTACACTAAGCCCACTTGGTTCCCCAAATTTCGTTCTTCTATGTTGAAGCGTTCGTTTCCAGTAACAGTTTGAATTTTGGCGTTTCACTCTGTTTTCTCCTATATTGATAGATGTATTTGGAACTCTAAATCAAGCACGGTTTGTGCTAGCTTCTTGAAACTTGACACAGTTAAGTAGTTTCAAGTTGTATCTCTATGTTCTGTTTCCGATTGATGTAGCCCCTAAGCAGTGACAGGCGAGAAACACTTTCATTGAAAGGGGTTGCCAAGCGTCCAAAAATTACGAATCTCCAGAAATCTCAGCAAACATTTTTTCACCCAAACTGGATGATACTTTCAGGTAATGATGAGTACACTAAGCCCACTTGGTTCCCCAAATTTCGTTCTTCTATGTTGAAGCGTTCGTTTCCAGTAACAGTTTGAATTTTGGCGTTTCACTCTGTTTTCTCCTATATTGATAGATGTATTTGGAACTCTAAATCAAGCACGGTTTGTGCTAGCTTCTTGAACCTTGACACAGTTAAGTAGTTTCAAGTTCTATCTCTATGTTCTGTTTCCGATTGATGTAGCCCTAAGAAGTGACAGGCGAGAAACACTTTCATTGAAAGGGGTTGCCAAGCGTCCCAAAATTAAGAATCTCCAGAAATCTCATCAAACATTTTTTCACCCAAACTGGATGATACTTTCAGGTAATGATCAGTACACTAAGCCCACTTGGTTCCCCAAATTTTGTTCTTCTATGTTGAAGCGTTCGTTTCCAGTAACAGTTTGAATTTTGGCGTTTCACTCTGTTTTCTCCTATATTGATAGATGTATTTGGAACTCTAAATCAAGCACGGTTTGTGCTAGCTTTTTGAAACTTGACACAATTAAGGAGTTTTAAGTTCTATCTCTATGTTTTGTTTCCTATTGGTGTAGCCCCAAGCAGTGACAGACGAGAAACACTTTCATTGAAAGGGGTTGCCAAGCTTCCAAAAATTACGAATCTCCAGAAATCTCAGCAAATATTTTTACACCCAAACTGGGTGATACTTTCAGGTAATGATCAGTTCACTGAGCCCACTTTGTTCCCCAAATTTCGTTCTTCTATGTTGAAGCGTTCGTTTCCAGTAACAGTTTGAATTTTTAGGTTTCACTCTGTTTTCTCCTATATTGATAGATGTATTTGGAACTCTAAATCAAACACGGTTTGTGTTAGCTTCTTGAAACTTGACACAATTAAGTAGTTTCAAGTTCTATCTCTATGTTCTGTTTCCTATTGATGTAGCCCTAAGCAGTGACAGGCGAGAAAGACTTTCATTTAAAGGGGTTGCCAAGCTTCCAAAAATTACAAACTCCAGAAATCTCAGCAAATATTTTTTCACCCAAACTGGATGATACTTTCAGGTAATGATCAGTACCCTAAGCCCACTGGGTTCCCCAAATTTCGTTCTTCTATGTTGAAGCGTTCGTTTCCAGTAACAGTTTGAATTTTGGCGTTTCACTCTGTTTTCTTCTATATTGATAGATGTATTTGGAACTCTAAATCAAACATGGTTTGTGCTACCTTCTTGAAAGTTGACACAATTAAGTAGTTTCAAGTTCTATCACTATGTTCTGTTTTCTATTGATGTAGCCCTAAGGAGTGATAGGCGAGAAACACTTTCATTGAAAGGGGTTGCCAAGCTTCCAAAAATTACGAATCTCCAGAAATCTCAGCAAATATTTTTTCACCCAAACTGGATGATACTTTCAGGTAATGATGAGTACACTAAGCCCACTTGGTTCCCCAAATTTCGTTCTTCTATGTTGAAGCGTTCGTTTCCAGTAACAGTTTGAATTTTGGCGTTTCACTCTGTTTTCTCCTATATTGATAGATGTATTTGGAACTCTAAATCAAGCACCGTTTGTGCTAGCTTCTTGAAACTTGACACAATTAAGTAGTTTCAAGTTCTATCTCTATATTTTGTTTCCTATTGGTGTAGCCCTAAGCAGTGACAGACGAGAAACACTTTGAATGAAAGGGGTTGCCAAGCGTCCAAAAATTACGAATCTCCAGAAATCTCAGCAAACATTTTTTCACCCAAACTAGATGATACTTTCAGGTAATGATCAGTACACTAAGCCCACTTGGTTCCCCAAATTTCGTTCTTCTATGTTGAAGCGTTCGTTTCCAGTAACAGTTTGAATTTTGGCGTTTCACTCTGTTTTCTCCTATATTGATAGATGTATTTGGAACTCTAAATCAAGCACGGTTTGTGCTAGCTTCTTGAAACTTGACACAGTTAAGTAGTTTCAAGTTGTATCTCTATGTTCTGTTTCCGATTGATGTAGCCCCTAAGCAGTGACAGGCGAGAAACACTTTCATTGAAAGGGGTTGCCAAGCGTCCAAAAATTACGAATCTCCAGAAATCTCAGCAAACATTTTTTCACCCAAACTGGATGATACTTTCAGGTAATGATGAGTACACTAAGCCCACTTGGTTCCCCAAATTTCGTTCTTCTATGTTGAAGCGTTCGTTTCCAGTAACAGTTTGAATTTTGGCGTTTCACTCTGTTTTCTCCTATATTGATAGATGTATTTGGAACTCTAAATCAAGCACGGTTTGTGCTAGCTTCTTGAACCTTGACACAGTTAAGTAGTTTCAAGTTCTATCTCTATGTTCTGTTTCCGATTGATGTAGCCCTAAGAAGTGACAGGCGAGAAACACTTTCATTGAAAGGGGTTGCCAAGCGTCCCAAAATTAAGAATCTCCAGAAATCTCATCAAACATTTTTTCACCCAAACTGGATGATACTTTCAGGTAATGATCAGTACACTAAGCCCACTTGGTTCCCCAAATTTCGTTCTTCTATGTTGAAGCGTTCGTTTCCAGTAACAGTTTGAATTTTGGCGTTTCACCCTGTTTTCTCCTATATTGATAGATGTATTTGGAACTCTAAATCAAGCACGGTTTGTGCTAGCTTTTTGAAACTTGACACAATTAAGGAGTTTTAAGTTCTATCTCTATGTTTTGTTTCCTATTGGTGTAGCCCTAAGCAGTGACAGACGAGAAACACTTTCATTGAAAGGGGTTGCCAAGCTTCCAAAAATTACGAATCTCCAGAAATCTCAGCAAATATTTTTACACCCAAACTGGGTGATACTTTCAGGTAATGATCAGTTCACTGAGCCCACTTTGTTCCCCAAATTTCGTTCTTCTATGTTGAAGCGTTCGTTTCCAGTAACAGTTTTAATTTTGGCGTTTCACTCTGTTTTCTCCTATATTGATAGATGTATTTGGAACTCTAAATCACACACGGTTTGTGCTACCTTCTTGAAACTTGACACAATTAAGTATTTCAAGTTCTATCTCTATGATCTGTTTCCTATTGATGTAGCCCTAAGCAATGACAGGCGAGAAACACTTTCATTGAAAGGGGTTGCCAAGCTTCCAAAAATTACGAATCTCCAGAAATCTCAGCAAACATTTTTTCACCCAAACTGGATGATACTTTCAGGTAATGATCAGTTCACTGAGCCCACTTTGTTTCCCAAATTTCGTTCTTCAATGTTGCAGCTTTCGTTTCCAGTAACAGTTTGAATTTTTAGGTTTCACTCTGTTTTCTCCTATATTGATAGATGTATTTGGAACTCTAAATCAAACACGGTTTGTGTTAGCTTCTTGAAACTTGACACAATTAAGTAGTTTCAAGTTCTATCTCTATGTTCTGTTTCCTATTGATGTAGCCCTAAGCAGTGACAGGCGAGAAAGACTTTCATTGAAAGGGGTTGCCAAGCTTCCAAAAATTACGAATCTCCAGAAATCTCAGCAAATATTTTTTCACCCAAACTGGATGATACTTTCAGGTAATGATCAGTACCCTAAGCCCACTTGGTTCCCCAAATTTCGTTCTTCTATGTTGAAGCGTTCGTTTCCAGTAACAGTTTGAATTTTGGCGTTTCACTCTGTTTTCTTCTATATTGATAGATGTATTTGGAACTCTAAATCAAACATGGTTTGTGCTACCTTCTTGAAAGTTGACACAATTAAGTAGTTTCAAGTTCTATCACTATGTTCTGTTTCCTATTGATGTAGCCCTAAGAAGTGATAGGCGAGAAACACTTTCATTGAAAGGGGTTGCCAAGCTTCCAAAAATTACGAATTTCCAGAAATCTCAGCAAATATTTTTTCACCCAAACTGGATGATACTTTCAGGTAATGATGAGTACACTAAGCCCACTTGGTTCCCCAAATTTCGTTCTTCTATGTTGAAGCGTTCGTTTCCAGTAACAGTTTGAATTTTGGCGTTTCACTCTGTTTTCTCCTATATTGATAGATGTATTTGGAACTCTAAATCAAGCACGGTTTGTGCTAGCTTCTTGAACCTTGACACAGTTAAGTAGTTTCAAGTTCTATCTCTATGTTCTGTTTCCGATTGATGTAGCCCTAAGAAGTGACAGGCGAGAAACACTTTCATTGAAAGGGGTTGCCAAGCGTCCCAAAATTAAGAATCTCCAGAAATCTCATCAAACATTTTTTCACCCAAACTGGATGATACTTTCAGGTAATGATCAGTACACTAAGCCCACTTGGTTCCCCAAATTTCGTTCTTCTATGTTGAAGCGTTCGTTTCCAGTAACAGTTTGAATTTTGGCGTTTCACTCTGTTTTCTCCTATATTGATAGATGTATTTGGAACTCTAAATCAAGCACGGTTTGTGCTAGCTTTTTGAAACTTGACACAATTAAGGAGTTTTAAGTTCTATCTCTATGTTTTGTTTCCTATTGGTGTAGCCCTAAGCAGTGACAGACGAGAAACACTTTCATTGAAAGGGGTTGCCAAGCTTCCAAAAATTACGAATCTCCAGAAATCTCAGCAAATATTTTTACACCCAAACTGGGTGATACTTTCAGGTAATGATCAGTTCACTGAGCCCACTTTGTTCCCCAAATTTCGTTCTTCTATGTTGAAGCGTTCGTTTCCAGTAACAGTTTTAATTTTGGCGTTTCACTCTGTTTTCTCCTATATTGATAGATGTATTTGGAACTCTAAATCACACACGGTTTGTGCTACCTTCTTGAAACTTGACACAATTAAGTATTTCAAGTTCTATCTCTATGATCTGTTTCCTATTGATGTAGCCCTAAGCAATGACAGGCGAGAAACACTTTCATTGAAAGGGGTTGCCAAGCTTCCAAAAATTACGAATCTCCAGAAATCTCAGCAAACATTTTTTCACCCAAACTGGATGATACTTTCAGGTAATGATCAGTTCACTGAGCCCACTTTGTTTCCCAAATTTCGTTCTTCAATGTTGCAGCTTTCGTTTCCAGTAACAGTTTGAATTTTTAGGTTTCACTCTGTTTTCTCCTATATTGATAGATGTATTTGGAACTCTAAATCAAACACGGTTTGTGTTAGCTTCTTGAAACTTGACACAATTAAGTAGTTTCAAGTTCTATCTCTATGTTCTGTTTCCTATTGATGTAGCCCTAAGCAGTGACAGGCGAGAAAGACTTTCATTGAAAGGGGTTGCCAAGTTTCCAAAAATTACGAATCTCCAGAAATCTCAGCAAATATTTTTTCACCCAAACTGGATGATACTTTCAGGTAATGATCAGTACCCTAAGCCCACTTGGTTCCCCAAATTTCGTTCTTCTATGTTGAAGCGTTCGTTTCCAGTAACAGTTTGAATTTTGGCGTTTCACTCTGTTTTCTTCTATATTGATAGATGTATTTGGAACTCTAAATCAAACATGGTTTGTGCTACCTTCTTGAAAGTTGACACAATTAAGTAGTTTCAAGTTCTATCACTATGTTCTGTTTCCTATTGATGTAGCCCTAAGAAGTGATAGGCGAGAAACACTTTCATTGAAAGGGGTTGCCAAGCTTCCAAAAATTACGAATTTCCAGAAATCTCAGCAAATATTTTTTCACCCAAACTGGATGATACTTTCAGGTAATGATCAGTACACTAAGCCCACTTGGTTCCCCAAATTTCGTTCTTCTATGTTGAAGCGTTCGTTTCCAGTAACAGTTTGAATTTTGGCGTTTCACTCTGTTTTCTCCTATATTGATAGATGTATTTGGAACTCTAAATCAAGCACCGTTTGTGCTAGCTTCTTGAAACTTGACACAATTAAGTAGTTTCAAGTTCTATCTCTATATTTTGTTTCCTATTGGTGTAGCCCTAAGCAGTGACAGACGAGAAACACTTTGAATGAAAGGGGTTGCCAAGCGTCCAAAAATTACGAATCTCCAGAAATCTCAGCAAACATTTTTTCACCCAAACTAGATGATACTTTCAGGTAATGATCAGTACACTAAGCCCACTTGGTTCCCCAAATTTCGTTCTTCTATGTTGAAGCGTTCGTTTCCAGTAACAGTTTGAATTTTGGCGTTTCACTCTGTTTTCTCCTATATTGATAGATGTATTTGGAACTCTAAATCAAGCACGGTTTGTGCTAGCTTCTTGAAACTTGACACAGTTAAGTAGTTTCAAGTTCTATCTCTATGTTCTGTTTCCGATTGATGTAGCCCCTAAGCAGTGACAGGCGAGAAACACTTTCATTGAAAGGGGTTGCCAAGCGTCCAAAAATTACGAATATCCAGAAATCTCAGCAAACATTTTTTCACCCAAACTGGATGATACTTTCAGGTAATGATGAGTACACTAAGCCCACTTGGTTCCCCAAATTTCGTTCTTCTATGTTGAAGCGTTCGTTTCCAGTAACAGTTTGAATTTTGGCGTTTCACTCTGTTTTCTCCTATATTGATAGATGTATTTGGAACTCTAAATCAAGCACGGTTTGTGCTAGCTTCTTGAACCTTGACACAGTTAAGTAGTTTCAAGTTCTATCTCTATGTTCTGTTTCCGATTGATGTAGCCCTAAGAAGTGACAGGCGAGAAACACTTTCATTGAAAGGGGTTGCCAAGCGTCCCAAAATTAAGAATCTCCAGAAATCTCAGCAAACATTTTTTCACCCAAACTGGATGATACTTTCAGGTAATGATCAGTACACTAAGCCCACTTGGTTCCCCAAATTTCGTTCTTCTATGTTGAAGCGTTCGTTTCCAGTAACAGTTTGAATTTTGGCGTTTCACTCTGTTTTCTCCTATATTGATAGATGTATTTGGAACTCTAAATCAAGCACGGTTTGTGCTAGCTTTTTGAAACTTGACACAATTAAGGAGTTTTAAGTTCTATCTCTATGTTTTGTTTCCTATTGGTGTAGCCCTAAGCAGTGACAGACGAGATACACTTTCATTGAAAGGGGTTGCCAAGCTTCCAAAAATTACGAATCTCCAGAAATCTCAGCAAATATTTTTACACCCAAACTCGGTGATACTTTCAGGTAATGATCAGTTCACTGAGCCCACTTTGTTCCCCAAATTTCGTTCTTCCATGTTGAAGCGTTCGTTTCCAGTAACAGTTTGAATTTTGGCGTTTCACTCTGTTTTCTCCTATATTGATAGATGTATTTGGAACTCTAAATCACACACGGTTTGTGCTACCTTCTTGAAACTTGACACAATTAAGTAGTTTCAAGTTCTATATCTATGTTCTGTTTCCTATTGATATAGCCCTAAGCAGTGACAGGCGAGAAACACTTTCATTGAAAGGGGTTGCCAAGCTTCCAAAAATTACGAATCTCCAGAAATCTCAGCAAACATTTTTTCACCCAAACTGGATGATACTTTCAGGTAATGATCAGTTCACTGAGCCCACTTTGTTTCCCAAATTTCGTTCTTCAATGTTGCAGGTTTCGTTTCCAGTAACAGTTTGAATTTTTAGGTTTCACTCTGTTTTCTCCTATATTGATAGATGTATTTGGAACTCTAAATCAAACACGGTTTGTGCTACCTTCTTGAAACTTGACACAATTAATTAGTTTCAAGTTCTTTCTCTATGTTCTGTTTCCTATTGATGTAGCCCTAAGCAGTGACAGACGAGAAACACTTACATTGAAAGGGGTTGCCAAGCTTCCAAAAATTACGAATCTCCAGAAATCTCAGCAAATATTTTTCTCCCAAACTGGATGATACTTTCAGGTAATGATCAGTACACTAATCCCACTTTTTTCCCCAAATTTCATTCTTCTATGTTGAAGCTTTCGTTTCCAGTAACAGTTTGAATTTTGGCGTTTCACTCTGTTTTCTCCTATATTGATAGATGTATTTGGAACTCTAAATCAAGCACGGTTTGTGCTAGCTTCTTGAAACTTGGAAAAATTAAGTAGTTACAAGTTCTATCTCTATATTTTGTTTCCTATTGATGTAGGCCTAAGCAGTGACAGGCGAGAAACACTTTCATTGAAAGGGGTTGCCAAGCTTCCAAAAATGACGAATCTCCAGAAATCTCAGCAAATATTTTTTCACCCAAACTGGATGATACTTTCAGGTAATGATCAGTACACAGAGCCCACTTGGTTCCCCAAATTTCGTTCTTCTATGTTGAAGCATTCGTTTCCAGTAACAGTTTGAATTTTTAGGTTTCACTCTGTTTTCTCCTATATTGATAGATATATTTGGAACTCTAAATCAAACACGGTTTGTGCTAGCTTCTTGAAACTTGACAAAATTAAGTAGTTTCAAGTTCTATCTCTATGTTCTGTTTCCGATTGATGTAGCCCTATGCAGTGACAGACGAGAAACACTTTCATTGAAAGGGGTTGCCAAGCGTCCAAAAATTACGAATCTCCAGAAATCTCAGCAAACATTTTTTCACCCAAACTGGATGATACTTTCAGGTAATGATCAGTACACAGAGCCCACTTGGTTCCCCAAATTTCGTTCTTCTATGTTGAAGCGTTCGTTTCCAGTAACAGTTTGAATTTTTAGGTTACACTCTGTTTTCTCGTATATTGATAGATGTATTTGGAACTCTAAATCAAACACGGTTTGTGCTACCTTCTTGAAACTTGACACAATTATTTAGTTTCAAGTTCTATCTCTATTTTCTGTTTCCTATTGATGTAGCCCTAAGCAGTGACAGACGAGAAACACTTTCATTGAAAGGGGTTGCCAAGCTTCCAAAAATTACGAATCTCCAGAAATCTCAGCAAATATTTTTTCTCCCAAACTGGATGATACTTTCAGGTAATGATCAGTACACTAAGCCCACTTGGTTCCCCAAATTTCGTTCTTCTATGTTGAAGCATTCGTTTCCAGTAAAATTTTGAATTTTGGCGTTTCCCTCTGTTTTCTCCTATATTGATAGATGTATTTGGAACTCTAAATCAAGCACGGTTTGTGCTAGCTTCTTGAAACTTGACACAATTAAGTAGTTTCCAGTTCTATCTCTATATTTTGTTTCCTATTGGTGTAGCCCTAAGCAGTGACAGACGAGAAACACTTTCATTGAAAGGGGTTGCCAAGCGTCCAAAAATTACGAATCTCCAGAAATCTCAGCAAACATTTTTTCACCCAAACTGGATGATACTTTCAGGTAATGATCTGTACACTAAGCCCACTTGGTTCCCCAAATTTCGTTCTTCTATGTTGAAGCGTTCGTTTCCAGTAACAGTTTGAATTTTTAGGTTTCACTCTGTTTTCTCCTATATTGATAGATATATTTGGAACTCTAAATCAAACACGGTTTGTGCTAGCTTCTTGAAACTTGACAAAATTAAGTAGTTTCAAGTTCTATCTCTATGTTCTGTTTTCGATTGATGTAGCCCTATGCAGTGACAGACGAGAAACACTTTCATTGAAAGGGGTTGCCAAGCGTCCAAAAATTACGAATCTCCAGAAATCTCAGCAAACATTTTTTCACCCAAACTGGATGATACTTTCAGGTAATGATCAGTACACAGAGCCCACTTGGTTCCCCAAATTTCGTTCTTCTATGTTGAAGCGTTCGTTTCCAGTAACAGTTTGAATTTTTAGGTTACACTCTGTTTTCTCC
Source organism: Spermophilus citellus (assembly GCF_964194105.1). Classification (NCBI taxonomy): domain Eukaryota; kingdom Metazoa; phylum Chordata; class Mammalia; order Rodentia; family Sciuridae; genus Spermophilus; species Spermophilus citellus. The sequence goes on along the minus strand of NC_138193.1, from coordinate 33,405,121 downwards.
TATATTGATAGATGTATTTGGAACTCTAAATCAAACACGGTTTGTGCTACCTTCTTGAAACTTGATACAATTATTTAGTTTCAAGTTCTATCTCTATTTTCTGTTTCCTATTGATGTAGCCCTAAGCAGTGACAGACGAGAAACACTTTCATTGAAAGGGGTTGCCAAGCTTCCAAAAATTACGAATCTCCAGAAATCTCAGCAAATATTTTTTCTCCCAAACTGGATGATACTTTCAGGTAATGATCAGTACACTAAGCCCACTTGGTTCCCCAAATTTCGTTCTTCTATGTTGAAGCATTCGTTTCCAGTAACAGTTTGAATTTTGGCGTTTCACTCTGTTTTCTCCTATATTGATAGATGTATTTGGAACTCTAAATCAAGCACGGTTTGTGCTAGCTTCTTGAAACTTGACACAATTAAGTAGTTTCCAGTTCTATCTCTATATTTTGTTTCCTATTGGTGTAGCCCTAAGCAGTGACAGACGAGAAACACTTTCATTGAAAGGGGTTGCCAAGCTTCCAAAAATTACGAATCTCCAGAAATCTCAGCATTTTTTCACCCAAACTGGATGATACTTTCAGGTAATGATCTGTATACTAAGCCCACTTGGTTCCCCAAATTTCGTTCTTCTATGTTGAAGCGTTCGTTTCCAGTAACAGTTTGAATTTTTAGGTTTCACTCTGTTTTCTCCTATATTGATAGATGTATTTGGAACTCTAAATCAAACACGGTTTGTGCTACCTTCTTGAAACTTGACACAATTATTTAGTTTCAAGTTCTATCTCTATTTTCTGTTTCCTATTGAAGTAGCCCTAAGCAGTGACAGACGAGAAACACTTTCATTGAAAGGGGTTGCCAAGCATCCAAAAATTACGAATCTCCAGAAATCTCAGCAAATATTTTTTCTCCCAAACTGGATGATACTTTCAGGTAATGATCAGTACACTAAGCCCACTTGGTTCCCCAAATTTCGTTCTTCTATGTTGAAGCATTCGTTTCCAGTAACAGTTTGAATTTTGGCGTTTCACTCTGTTTTGTCCTATATTGATAGATGTATTTGGAACTCTAAATCAAGCACGGTTTGTGCTAGCTTCTTGAAACTTGACACAATTAAGTAGTTTCTAGTTCTATCTCTATATTTTGTTTCCTATTGGTGTAGCCCTAAGCAGTGACAGACGAGAAACACTTTCATTGAAAGGGGATGCCAAGCGTCCAAAAATTACGAATCTCCAGAAATCTCAGCAAACATTTTTTCACCCAAACTGGATGATACTTTCAGGTAATGATCAGTACACTAAGCCCACTTTGTTCCCCAAATTTCGTTTTTCTATGTTGAAGCGTTCGTTTCCAGTAACAGGTTGAATTTTGGCGTTTCACTCTGTTTTCTCCTATATTGATAGATGTATTTGGAACTCAAAATCAAGCACGGTTTGTGCTAGCTTCTTGAAACTTGACAAAATTAGTAAGTTTCAAGTTCTTTCTCTCTGTTCTGTTTCCGATTGATGTAGCCCTAAGCAGTGACAGGCGAGAAACACTTTCATTGAAAGGGGTTGCCAAGCTTCCAAAAATTATGAATCTCCAGAAATCTCAGCAAATATTTTTACACCCAAACTGGGTGATACTTGCAGGTAATGATCAGTACACTGAGCCCACTTTGTTCCCCAAATTTCGTTCTTCAATGTTGAAGCTTTCGTTTCCAGTAACAGTTTGAATTTTTAGGTTTCACTCTGTTTTCTTCTATATTGATAGATGTATTTGGAACTCTAAATCAAGCACCGTTTGTGCTAGCTTCTTGAAACTTGACACAATTAAGTAGTTTCCAGTTCTATCTCTATATTTTGTTTCCTATTGGTGTAGCAATAAGCAGTGACAGACGAGAAACACTTTCATTGAAAGGGGTTGCCAAGCGTCCAAAAATTACGAATCTCCAGAAATCTCATCAAACATTTTTTCACCCAAACTGGATGATACTTTCAGGTAATGATCAGTACACTAAGCCCACTTGGTTCCCCAAATTTCGTTCTTCTATGTTGAAGCGTTCGTTTCCAGTAACAGTTTGAATTTTGGCGTTTCACTCTGTTTTCTCCTATATTGATAGATGTATTTTGAACTCTAAATCAAGCACGGTTTGTGCTAGCTTCTTGAAACTTGACACAATTAATAAGTTTCAAGTTCTATCTCTATGTTCTGTTTCCTATTGATGTAGCCCTAAGCAGTGACAGGCGAGAAACACTTTCATTGAAAGGGGTTGCCAAGCTTCCAAAAATTACGAATCTCCAGAAATCTCAGCAAATATTTTTACACCCAAACTGGGTGATACTTTCAGGTAATGATCAGTACACTGAGCCCACTTTATTCCCCAAATTTCGTTCTTCAATGTTGAAGCTTTCGTTTCCAGTAACAGTTTGAATTTTTAGGTTTCAATCTGTTTTCTCCTATATTGATAGATGTATTTGGAACTCTAAATCAAATACGGTTTGTGCTACCTTCTTGAAACTTGACACAATTAAGTAGTTTCAAGTTCTATCTCTATGTTCTGTTTCCTATTGATGTAGCCCTAAGCAGTGACAGGCGAGAAACACTTTCATTGAAAGGGGTTGCCAAGCTTCCAAAAATTACGAATCTCCAGAAATCTCAGCAAATATTTTTACACCCAAACTAGGTGATACTTTCAGGTAATGATCAGTACACTGAGCCCACTTTGTTCCCCAAATTTCGTTCTTCAATGTTGAAGCTTTCGTTTCCAGTAACAGTTTGAATTTTTAGGTTTCACTCTGTTTTCTCCTATATTGATAGATGTATTTGGAACTCTAAATCAAATACGGTTTGTGCTACCTTCTTGAAACTTGACACAATTAAGTAGTTTCAAGTTCTATCTCTATGTTCTGTTTCCTATTGATGTAGCCCTAAGCAGTGACAGACGAGAAACACTTTCATTGAATGGGGTTGCCAAGCTTCCAAAAATTACGAATCTCCAGAAATCTCAGCAAATATTTTTACACCCAAACTGGGTGATACTTTCAGGTAATGATCAGTTCACTGAGCCCACTTTGTTCCCCAAATTTCGTTCTTCTATGTTGAAGCGTTCGTTTCCAGTAACAGTTTGAATTTTGGCGTTTCACTCTGTTTTCTCCTATATTGATAGATGTATTTGGAACTCTAAATCACACACGGTTTGTGCTACCTTCTTGAAACTTGACACAATTAAGTAGTTTCAAGTTCTATCTCTATGTTCTGTTTCCTATTGATGTAGCCCTAAGCAGTGACAGGCGAGAAACACTTTCATTGAAAGGGGTTGCCAAGCTTCCAAAAATTACGAATCTCCAGAAATCTCAGCAAACATTTTTTCACCCAAACTGGATGATACTTTCAGGTAATGATCAGTTCACTGAGCCTACTTTGTTTCCCAAATTTCGTTCTTCAATGTTGCAGTTTTCGTTTCCAGTAACAGTTTGGATTTTTAGGTTTCACTCTGTTTTCTCCTATATTGATAGATGTATTTGGAACTCTAAATCAAACACGGTTTGTGCTAGCTTCTTGAAACTTGACACAATTAATTAGTTTCAAGTTCTATCTCTATGTTCTGTTTCCTATTGATGTAGCCCTAAGCAGTGACAGGCGAGAAACACTTTCATTGAAAGGGGTTGCCAAGCTTCCAAAAATTACGAATCTCCAGAAATCTCAGCAAACATTTTTTCACCCAAACTGGATGATACTTTCAGGTAATGATCAGTACACTGAGCCCACTTTGTTCCCCAAATTTCGTTCTTCAATGTTGAAGCTTTCGTCTCCAGTAACAGTTTGAATTTTTAGGTTTCACTCTGTTTTCTCCTATATCGATAGATGTATTTGGAACTCTAAATCAAACACGGTTTGTGCTACCTTCTTGAAACTTGACACAATTAATTAGTTTCAAGTTCTATCTCTATGTTCTGTTTCCTATTGATGTAGCCCTAAGCAGTGACAGAGGAGAAACACTTACATTGAAAGGGGTTGCCAAGCTTCCAAAAATTACGAATCTCCAGAAATCTCAGCAAATATTTTTCTCCCAAACTGGATGATACTTTCAGGTAATGATCAGTACACTAATCCCATTTTTTTCCCCAAATTTCGTTCTTCTATGTTGAAGCTTTCGTTTCCAGTAACAGTTTGAATTTTGGCGTTTCACTCTGTTTTCTCCTATATTGATAGATGTATTTGGAACTCTAAATCAAACACGGTTTGTGCTAGCTTCTTGAAACTTGACAAAATTAAGTAGTTTCAAGTTCTCTCTCTATGTTCTGTTTCCGATTGATGTAGCCCTATGCAGTGACAGACGAGAAACACTTTCATTGAAAGGGGTTGCCAAGCGTCCAAAAATTACGAATCTCCAGAAATCTCAGCAAACATTTTTTCACCCAAACTGGATGATACTTTCAGGTAATGATCAGTACACTAAGCCCACTTGGTTCCCCAAATTTCGTTCTTCTATGTTGAAGTGTTCGTTTCCAGTAACAGTTTGAATTTTGGCGTTTCACTCTGTTTTCTCCTATATTGATAGATGTATTTTGAACTCTAAATCAAGCACGGTTTGTGCTAGCTTCTTGAAACTTGACACAATTAATAAGTTTCAAGTTCTATCTCTATGTTCTGTTTCCTATTGATGTAGCCCTAAGCAGTGACAGGCGAGAAACACTTTCATTGAAAGGGGTTGCCAAGCTTCCAAAAATTACGAATCTCCAGAAATCTCAGCAAATATTTTTACACCCAAACTGGGTGATACTTTCAGGTAATGATCAGTACACTGAGCCCACTTTATTCCCCAAATTTCGTTCTTCAATGTTGAAGCTTTCGTTTCCAGTAACAGTTTGAATTTTTAGGTTTCAATCTGTTTTCTCCTATATTGATAGATGTATTTGGAACTCTAAATCAAATACGGTTTGTGCTACCTTCTTGAAACTTGACACAATTAAGTAGTTTCAAGTTCTATCTCTATGTTCTGTTTCCTATTGATGTAGCCCTAAGCAGTGACAGGCGAGAAACACTTTCATTGAAAGGGGTTGCCAAGCTTCCAAAAATTACGAATCTCCAGAAATCTCAGCAAATATTTTTACACCCAAACTAGGTGATACTTTCAGGTAATGATCAGTACACTGAGCCCACTTTGTTCCCCAAATTTCGTTCTTCAATGTTGAAGCTTTCGTTTCCAGTAACAGTTTGAATTTTTAGGTTTCACTCTGTTTTCTCCTATATTGATAGATGTATTTGGAACTCTAAATCAAATACGGTTTGTGCTACCTTCTTGAAACTTGACACAATTAAGTAGTTTCAAGTTCTATCTCTATGTTCTGTTTCCTATTGATGTAGCCCTAAGCAGTGACAGACGAGAAACACTTTCATTGAATGGGGTTGCCAAGCTTCCAAAAATTACGAATCTCCAGAAATCTCAGCAAATATTTTTACACCCAAACTGGGTGATACTTTCAGGTAATGATCAGTTCACTGAGCCCACTTTGTTCCCCAAATTTCGTTCTTCTATATTGAAGCGTTCGTTTCCAGTAACAGTTTGAATTTTGGCGTTTCACTCTGTTTTCTCCTATATTGATAGATGTATTTGGAACTCTAAATCACACACGGTTTGTGCTACCTTCTTGAAACTTGACACAATTAAGTAGTTTCAAGTTCTATCTCTATGTTCTGTTTCCTATTGATGTAGCCCTAAGCAGTGACAGGCGAGAAACACTTTCATTGAAAGGGGTTGCCAAGCTTCCAAAAATTACGAATCTCCAGAAATCTCAGCAAACATTTTTTCACCCAAACTGGATGATACTTTCAGGTAATGATCAGTTCACTGAGCCTACTTTGTTTCCCAAATTTCGTTCTTCAATGTTGCAGTTTTCGTTTCCAGTAACAGTTTGGATTTTTAGGTTTCACTCTGTTTTCTCCTATATTGATAGATGTATTTGGAACTCTAAATCAAACACGGTTTGTGCTAGCTTCTTGAAACTTGACACAATTAATTAGTTTCAAGTTCTATCTCTATGTTCTGTTTCCTATTGATGTAGCCCTAAGCAGTGACAGGCGAGAAACACTTTCATTGAAAGGGGTTGCCAAGCTTCCAAAAATTACGAATCTCAAGAAATCTCAGCAAACATTTTTTCACCCAAACTGGATGATACTTTCAGGTAATGATCAGTACACTGAGCCCACTTTGTTCCCCAAATTTCGTTCTTCAATGTTGAAGCTTTCGTTTCCAGTAACAGTTTGAATTTTTAGGTTTCACTCTGTTTTCTCCTATATCGATAGATGTATTTGGAACTCTAAATCAAACACGGTTTGTGCTACCTTCTTGAAACTTGACACAATTAATTAGTTTCAAGTTCTATCTCTATGTTCTGTTTCCTATTGATGTAGCCCTAAGCAGTGACAGAGGAGAAACACTTACATTGAAAGGGGTTGCCAAGCTTCCAAAAATTACGAATCTCCAGAAATCTCAGCAAATATTTTTCTCCCAAACTGGATGATACTTTCAGGTAATGATCAGTACACTAATCCCATTTTTTTCCCCAAATTTGGTTCTTCTATGTTGAAGCTTTCGTTTCCAGTAACAGTTTGAATTTTGGCGTTTCACTCTGTTTTCTCCTATATTGATAGATGTATTTGGAACTCTAAATCAAATACGGTTTGTGCTAGCTTCTTGAAACTTGACAAAATTAAGTAGTTTCAAGTTCTCTCTCTATGTTCTGTTTCCGATTGATGTAGCCCTATGCAGTGACAGACGAGAAACACTTTCATTGAAAGGGGTTGCCAAGCGTCCAAAAATTACGAATCTCCAGAAATCTCAGCAAACATTTTTTCACCCAAACTGGATGATACTTTCAGGTAATGATCAATACACAGAGCCCACTTGGTTCCCCAAATTTCGTTCTTCTATGTTGAAGCGTTCGTTTCCAGTAACAGTTTGAATTTTTAGGTTTCACTCTGTTTTCTCCTATATTGATAGATGTATTTGGAACTCTAAATCAAACACGGTTTGTGCTACCTTCTTGAAACTTGACACAATTAAGTAGTTTCAAGTTCTATCTCTATGTTCTGTTTCCTATTGATGTAGCCCTAAGCAGTGAAAGGCGAGAAACACTTTCATTGAAAGGGGTTGCCAAGCTTCCAAAAATTACGAATCTCCAGAAATCTCAGCAAATATTTTTTCACCCAAACTGGATGATACTTTCAGGTAATGATCAGTACACTAAGCCCACTTGGTTCCCCAAATTTCGTTCTTCTATGTTGAAGCGTTCGTTTCCAGTAACAGTTTGAATTTTGGCGTTTCACTCTGTTTTCTCCTATATTGATAGATGTATTTGGAACTCTAAATCACACACGGTTTATGCTACCTTCTTGAAACTTGACACAATTAAGTAGTTTCAAGTTCTATCTCTATGTTCTGTTTCCTATTGATGTAGCCCTAAGCAGTGACAGGCGAGAAACACTTTCATTGAAAGGGGTTGCCAAGCTTCCAAAAATTACGAATCTCCAGAAATCTCAGCAAATATTTTTACACCCAAACTAGGTGATACTTTCAGGTAATGATCAGTACACTGAGCCCACTTTGTTCCCCAAATTTCGTTCTTCAATGTTGAAGCTTTCGTTTCCAGTAACAGTTTGAATTTTTAGGTTTCACTCTGTTTTCTCCTATATTGATAGATGTATTTGGAACTCTAAATCAAATACGGTTTGTGCTACCTTCTTGAAACTTGACACAATTAAGTAGTTTCAAGTTCTATCTCTATGTTCTGTTTCCTATTGATGTATCCCTAAGCAGTGACAGACAAGAAACACTTTCATTGAAAGGGGTTGCCAAGCTTCCAAAAATTACGAATCTCCAGAAATCTCAGCAAATATTTTTACACCCAAACTGGGTGATACTTTCAGGTAATGATCAGTTCACTGAGCCCACTTTGTTCCCCAAATTTTGTTCTTCTATGTTGAAGCGTTCGTTTCCAGTAACAGTTTGAATTTTGGCGTTTCACTCTGTTTTCTCCTATATTGATAGATGTATTTGGAACTCTAAATCACACACGGTTTGTGCTACCTTCTTGAAACTTGACACAATTAAGTAGTTTCAAGTTCTATCTCTATGTTCTGTTTCCTATTGATGTAGCCCTAAGCAGTGACAGGCGAGAAACACTTTCATTGAAAGGGGTTGCCAAGCTTCCAAAAATTACGAATCTCCAGAAATCTCAGCAAACATTTTTTCACCCAAACTGGATGATACTTTCAGGTAATGATCAGTTCACTGAGCCTACTTTGTTTCCCAAATTTCGTTCTTCAATGTTGCAGTTTTCGTTTCCAGTAACAGTTTGGATTTTTAGGTTTCACTCTGTTTTCTCCTATATTGATAGATGTATTTGGAACTCTAAATCAAACACGGTTTGTGCTAGCTTCTTGAAACTTGACACAATTAATTAGTTTCAAGTTCTATCTCTATGTTCTGTTTCCTATTGATGTAGCCCTAAGCAGTGACAGGCGAGAAACACTTTCATTGAAAGGGGTTGCCAAGCTTCCAAAAATTACGAATCTCAAGAAATCTCAGCAAACATTTTTTCACCCAAACTGGATGATACTTTCAGGTAATGATCAGTACACTGAGCCCACTTTGTTCCCCAAATTTCGTTCTTCAATGTTGAAGCTTTCGTTTCCAGTAACAGTTTGAATTTTTAGGTTTCACTCTGTTTTCTCCTATATCGATAGATGTATTTGGAACTCTAAATCAAACACGGTTTGTGCTACCTTCTTGAAACTTGACACAATTAATTAGTTTCAAGTTCTATCTCTATGTTCTGTTTCCTATTGATGTAGCCCTAAGCAGTGACAGACGAGAAACACTTACATTGAAAGGGGTTGCCAAGCTTCCAAAAATTACGAATCTCCAGAAATCTCAGCAAATATTTTTCTCCCAAACTGGATGATACTTTCAGGTAATGATCAGTACACTAATCCCATTTTTTTCCCCAAATTTCGTTCTTCTATGTTGAAGCGTTCGTTTCCAGTAACAGTTTGAATTTTGGCGTTTCACTCTGTTTTCTCCTATATTGATAGATGTATTTGGAACTCTAAATCACACACGGTTTGTGCTACCTTCTTGAAACTTGACACAATTAAGTAGTTTCAAGTTCTATCTCTATGTTCTGTTTCCTATTGATGTAGCCCTAAGCAGTGACAGGCGAGAAACACTTTCATTGAAAGGGGTTGCCAAGCTTCCAAAAATTACGAATCTCCAGAAATCTCAGCAAATATTTTTACACCCAAACTGGGTGATACTTTCAGGTAATGATCAGTTCACTGAGCCCACTTTGTTCCCCAAATTTCGTTCTTCTATGTTGAAGCGTTCGTTTCCAGTAACAGTTTGAATTTTGGCGTTTCACTCTGTTTTCTCCTATATTGATAGATGTATTTGGAACTCTAAATCACACACGGTTTGTGCTACCTTCTTGAAACTTGACACAATTAAGTAGTTTCAAGTTCTATCTCTATGTTCTGTTTCCTATTGATGTAGCCCTAAGCAGTGACAGGCGAGAAACACTTTCATTGAAAGGGGTTGCCAAGCTTCCAAAAATTACGAATCTCAAGAAATCTCAGCAAACATTTTTTCACCCAAACTGGATGATACTTTCAGGTAATGATCAGTACACTGAGCCCACTTTGTTCCCCAAATTCGTTCTTCAATGTTGAAGCTTTCGTTTCCAGTAACAGTTTGAATTTTTAGGTTTCACTCTGTTTTCTCCTATATCGATAGATGTATTTGGAACTCTAAATCAAACACGGTTTGTGCTACCTTCTTGAAACTTGACACAATTAATTAGTTTCAAGTTCTATCTCTATGTTCTGTTTCCTATTGATGTAGCCCTAAGCAGTGACAGACGAGAAACACTTACATTGAAAGGGGTTGCCAAGCTTCCAAAAATTACGAATCTCCAGAAATCTCAGCAAATATTTTTCACCCAAACTGGATGATACTTTCAGGTAATGATCAGTACACTAATCCCATTTTTTCCCCAAATTTCGTTCTTCTATGTTGAAGCTTTCGTTTCCAGTAACAGTTTGAATTTTGGCGTTTCACTCTGTTTTCTCCTATATTGATAGATGTATTTGGAACTCTAAATCAAGCACTGTTTGTGCTAGCTTCTTGAAACTTGACAAAATTAAGTAGTTTCAAGTTCTATCTCTATATTTTGTTTCCCATTGATGTAGGCCTAAGCAGTGACAGGCGAGAAACACTTTCATTGAAAGGGGTTGCCAAGCTTCCAAAAATGACGAATCTCCAGAAATCTCAGCAAATATTTTTTCACCCAAACTGGATGATACTTTCAGGTAATGATCAGTACACAGATCCCACTTGGTTCCCCAAATTTCGTTCTTCTATGTTGAAGCGTTCGTTTCCAGTAACAGTTTGAATTTTTAGGTTTCACTCTGTTTTCTCCTATATTGATAGATGTATTTGGAACTCTAAATCAAACACGGTTTGTGCTAGCTTCTTGAAACTTGACAAAATTAAGTAGTTTCAAGTTCTCTCTCTATGTTCTGTTTCCGATTGATGTAGCCCTATGCAGTGACAGACGAGAAACACTTTCATTGAAAGGGGTTGCCAAGCGTCCAAAAATTACGAATCTCCAGAAATCTCAGCAAACATTTTTTCACCCAAACTGGATGATACTTTCAGGTAATGATCAATACACAGAGCCCACTTGGTTCCACAAATTTCGTTCTTCTATGTTGAAGCGTTCGTTTCCAGTAACAGTTTGAATTTTTAGGTTTCACTCTGTTTTCTCCTATATTGATAGATGTATTTGGAACTCTAAATCAAACACGGTTTGTGCTACCTTCTTGAAACTTGACACAATTAAGTAGTTTCAAGTTCTATCTCTATGTTCTGTTTCCTATTGATGTAGCCCTAAGCAGTGACAGGCGAGAAACACTTTCATTGAAAGGGGTTGCCAAGCTTCCAAAAATGACGAATCTCCAGAAATCTCAGCAAATATTTTTTCACCCAAACTGGATGATACTTTCAGGTAATGATCAGCACACTAAGCCCACTTTGTTCCCCAAATTTCGTTCTTCTATGTTGAAGCGTTCGTTTCCAGTAACAGTTTGAATTTTGGCGTTTCACTCTGTTTTCTCCTATATTGATAGATGTATTTGGAACTCTCAATCAAGCACGGTTTGTGCTAGCTTTTTGAAACTTGACACAATTAAGGAGTTTTAAGTTCTATCTCTATGTTTTGTTTCCTATTGGTGTAGCCCTAAGCAGTGACAGAGGAGAAACACTTTCATTGAAAGGGGTTGCCAAGCTTCCAAAAATTACGAATCTCCAGAAGTCTCAGCAAATATTTTTACACCCAAACTGGGTGATACTTTCAGGTAATGAACAGTTCACTGAGCCCACTTTGTTCCCCAAATTTCGTTCTTCTATGTTGAAGCGTTCGTTTCCAGTAACAGTTTGAATTTTGGCGTTTCACTCTGTTTTCTCCTATATTGATAGATGTATTTGGAACTCTAAATCACACACGGTTTGTGCTACCTTCTTGAAACTTGACACAATTAAGTAGTTTCAAGTTCTATCTCTATGTTCTGTTTCCTATTGATGTAGCCCTAAGCAGTGACAGGCGAGAAACACTTTCATTGAAAGGGGTTGCCAAGCTTCCAAAAATTACGAATCTCCAGAAATCTCAGCAAACATTTTTTCACCCAAACTGGATGATACTTTCAGGTAATGATCAGTTCACTGAGCCCACTTTGTTTCCCAAATTTTGTTCTTCAATGTTGCAGCTTTCGTTTCCAGTAAAAGTTTGAATTTTTAGGTTTCACTCTGTTTTCTCCTATATTAATAGATGTATTTGGAACTCTAAATCAAACACGGTTTGTGCTACCTTCTTGAAACTTGACACAATTAATTAGTTTCAAGTTCTATCTCTATGTTCTGTTTCCTATTGATGTAGCCCTAAGCAGTGACAGACGAGAAACACTTACATTGAAAGGGGTTGCCAAGTTTCCAAAAATTACGAATCTCCAGAAATCTCAGCAAATATTTTTTCTCCCAAACTGGATGATACTTTCAGGTAATGATCAGTACACTAATCCCATTTTTTTCCCCAAATTTCGTTCTTCTATGTTGAAGCTTTCGTTTCCAGTAACAGTTTGAATTTTGGCGTTTCACTCTGTTTTCTCCTATATTGATAGATGTATTTGGAACTCTAAATCAAGCACGGTTTGTGCTAGCTTCTTGAAACTTGACAAAATTAAGTAGTTTCATGTTCTATCTCTATATTTTGTTTCCTATTGATGTAGGCCTAAGCAGTGACAGGCGAGAAACACTTTCATTGAAAGGGGTTGCCAAGCTTCCAAAAATGACGAATCTCCAGAAATCTCAGCAAATATTTTTTCACCCAAACTGGATGATACTTTCAGGTAATGATCAGTACACAGAGCCCACTTGGTTCCCCAAATTTCGTTCTTCTATGTTGAAGCGTTCGTTTCCAGTAACAGTTTGAATTTTTAGGTTTCACTCTGTTTTCTCCTATATTGATAGATGTATTTGGAACTCTAAATCAAACACGGTTTGTGCTAGCTTCTTGAAACTTGACAAAATTAAGTAGTTTCAAGTTCTCTCTCTATGTTCTGTTTCCGATTGATGTAGCCCTATGCAGTGACAGACGAGATACACTTTCATTGAAAGGGGTTGCCAAGCGTCCAAAAATTACGAATCTCCAGAAATCTCAGCAAACATTTTTTCACCCAAACTGGATGATACTTTCAGGTAATGATCAGTACACAGAGCCCACTAGGTTCCCCAAATTTCGTTCTTCTATGTTGAAGCATTCGTTTCCAGTAACAGTTTGAATTTTTAGGCTTCACTCTGTTTTCTCCTATATTGATAGATGTATTTGGAACTCTAAATCAAACACGGTTTGTGCTACCTTCTTGAAACTTGACACAATTATTTAGTTTCAAGTTCTATCTCCATTTTCTGTTTCCTATTGATGTAGCCCTAAGCAGTGACAGACGAGAAACACTTTCATTGAAAGGGGTTGCCAAGCTTCCAAAAATTACGAATCTCCAGAAATCTCAGCAAATATTTTTTCTCCCAAACTGGATGATACTTTCAGGTAATGATCAGTACACTAAGCCCACTTGGTTCCCCAAATTTCGTTCTTCTATGTTGAAGCATTCGTTTCCAGTAACAGTTTGAATTTTGGCGTTTCACTCTGTTTTCTCCTATATTGATAGATGTATTTGGAACTCTAAATCAAGCACGGTTTGTGCTGGCTTCTTGAAACTTTTCACAATTAAGAAGTTTCCAGTTCTATCTCTATATTTTGTTTCCTATTGGTGTAGCCCTAAGCAGTGACAGACGAGAAACACTTTCATTGAAAGGGGTTGCCAAGCGTCCAAAAATTACGAATCTCCAGAAATCTCAGCAAACATTTTTTCACCCAAACTGGATGATACTTTCAGGTAATGATCAGTACACTGAGCCCACTTTGTTCCCCAAATTTCGTTCTTCAATGTTGAAGCTTTCGTTTCCAGTAACAGTTTGAATTTTTAGGTTTCACTCTGTTTTCTTCTATATTGATAGATGTATTTGGAACTCTAAATCAAGCACCGTGTGTGCTAGCTTCTTGAAACTTGACACAATTAAGTAGTTTCCAGTTCTATCTCTATATTTTGTTTCCTATTGGTGTAGCCCTAAGCAGTGACAGACGAGAAACACTTTGAATGAAAGGGGTTGCCAAGCGTCCAAAAATTACGAATCTCCAGAAATCTCAGCAAACATTTTTTCACCCAAACTAGATGATACTTTCAGGTAATGATCAGTACACTAAGCCCACTTGGTTCCCCAAATTTCGTTCTTCTATGTTGAAGCGTTCGTTTCCAGTAACAGTTTGAATTTTGGCGTTTCACTCTGTTTTCTCCTATATTGATAGATGTATTTGGAACTCTAAATCAAGCACCGTTTGTGCTAGCTTCTTGAAACTTGACACAATTTATAAGTTTCAAGTTCTATCTCTATGTTCTGTTTCCTATTGATGTAGCCCTAAGCAGTGACATGCGAGAAACACTTTCATTGAAAGGGGTTGCCAAGCTTCCAAAAATTACGAATCTCCAGAAATCTCAGCAAATATTTTTACACCCAAACTGGGTGATACTTTCAGGTAATGATCAGTACACTGAGCCCACTTTGTTCCCAAATTTCGTTCTTCAATGTTGAAGCTTTCGTTTCCAGTAACAGTTTGAATTTTTAGGTTTCACTCTGTTTTCTCCTATATTGATAGATGTATTTGGAACTCTAAATCAAATACGGTTTGTGCTACCTTCTTGAAACTTGACACAATTAAGTAGTTTCAAGTTCTATCTCTATGTTCTGTTTCCTATTGATGTAGCCCTAAGCAGTGAAAGGCGAGAAACACTTTCATTGAAAGGGGTTGCCAAGCTTCCAAAAATTACGAATCTCCAGAAATCTCAGCAAATATTTTTTCACCCAAACTGGATGATACTTTCAGGTAATGATCAGTACACTAAGCCCACTTGGTTCCCCAAATTTCGTTCTTCTATGTTGAAGCGTTCGTTTCCAGTAACATTTTGAATTTTGGCGTTTCACTCTGTTTTCTCCTATATTGATAGATGTATTTGGAACTCTAAATCAAACACGGTTTGTGCTAGCTTCTTGAAACTTGACACAATTAATTAGTTTCAAGTTCTATCTCTATGTTCTGTTTCCTATTGATGTAGCCCTAAGCAGTGACAGGCGAGAAACACTTTCATTGAAAGGGGTTGCCAAGCTTCCAAAAATTACGAATCTCCAGAAATCTCAGCAAATATTTTTACACCCAAACTGGGTGATACTTTCAGATAATGATCAGTACACTGAGCCCACTTTGTTCCCCAAATTTCGTTCTTCAATGTTGAAGCTTTCGTTTCCAGTAACAGTTTGAATTTTTAGGTTTCACTGGGTTTTCTCCTATATTGATAGATGTATTTGGAACTCTAAATCAAACACGGTTTGTGCTAGCTTCTTGAAACTTGACACAATTAAGTAGTTTCAAGTTCTATCTCTATATTTTGTTTCCTATTGGTGTAGCCCTAAGCAGTGACAGACGAGAAACACTTTGAATGAAAGGGGTTGCCAAGCGTCCAAAAATTACGAATCTCCAGAAATCTCAGCAAACATTTTTTCACCCAAAGTGGATGATACTTTCAGGTAATGATGAGTACACTAAGCCCACTTGGTTCCCCAAATTTCGTTCTTCTATGTTGAAGCGTTCGTTTCCAGTAACAGTTTGAATTTTGGCGTTTCACTCTGTTTTCTCCTATATTGATAGATGTATTTGGAACTCTAAATCAAGCACGGTTTGTGCTAGCTTCTTGAAACTTGACACAGTTAAGTAGTTTCAAGTTGTATCTCTATGTTCTGTTTCCGATTGATGTAGCCCCTAAGCAGTGACAGGCGAGAAACACTTTCATTGAAAGGGGTTGCCAAGCGTCCAAAAATTACGAATATCCAGAAATCTCAGCAAACATTTTTTCACCCAAACTGGATGATACTTTCAGGTAATGATGAGTACAGTAAGCCCACTTGGTTCCCCAAATTTCGTTCTTCTATGTTGAAGCGTTCGTTTCCAGTAACAGTTTGAATTTTGGCGTTTCACTCTGTTTTCTCCTATATTGATAGATGTATTTGGAACTCTAAATCAAGCACGGTTTGTGCTAGCTTCTTGAACCTTGACACAGTTAAGTAGTTTCAAGTTCTATCTCTATGTTCTGTTTCCGATTGATGTAGCCCTAATCAGTGACAGGCGAGAAACACTTTCATTGAAAGGGGTTGCCAAGCGTCCCAAAATTAAGAATCTCCAGAAATCTCATCAAACATTTTTTCACCCAAACTGGATGATACTTTCAGGTAATGATCAGTACACTAAGCCCACTTGGTTCCCCAAATTTCGTTCTTCTATGTTGAAGCGTTCGTTTCCAGTAACAGTTTGAATTTTGGCGTTTCACTCTGTTTTCTCCTATATTGATAGATGTATTTGGAACTCTAAATCAAGCACGGTTTGTGCTAGCTTTTTGAAACTTGACACAATTAAGGCGTTTTAAGTTCTATCTCTATGTTTTGTTTCCTATTGGTGTAGCCCTAAGCAGTGACAGACGAGAAACACTTTCATTGAAAGGGGTTGCCAAGCTTCCAAAAATTACGAATCTCCAGAAATCTCAGCAAATATTTTTACACCCAAACTGGGTGATACTTTCAGGTAATGATCAGTTCACTGAGCCCACTTTGTTCCCCAAATTTCGTTCTTCTATGTTGAAGCGTTCGTTTCCAGTAACAGTTTGAATTTTTAGGTTTCACTCTGTTTTCTCCTATATTGATAGATGTATTTGGAACTCTAAATCAAACACGGTTTGTGTTAGCTTCTTGAAACTTGACACAATTAAGTAGTTTCAAGTTCTATCTCTATGTTCTGTATCCTATTGATGTAGCCCTAAGCAGTGACAGGCGAGAAAGTCTTTAAATGAAAGGGGTTGCCAAGCTTCCAAAAATTACGAATCTCCAGAAATCTCAGCAAATATTTTTTCACCCAAACTGGATGATACTTTCAGGTAATGATCAGTACCCTAAGCCCACTGGGTTCCCCAAATTTCGTTCTTCTATGTTGAAGCGTTCGTTTCCAGTAACAGTTTGAATTTTGGCATTTCACTCTGTTTTCTTCTATATTGATAGATGTATTTGGAACTCTAAATCAAACATGGTTTGTGCTACCTTCTTGAAAGTTGACACAATTAAGTAGTTTCAAGTTCTATCACTATGTTCTGTTTCCTATTGATGTAGCCCTAAGGAGTGATAGGCGAGAAACACTTTCATTGAAAGGGGTTGCCAAGCTTCCAAAAATTACGAATCTCCAGAAATCTCAGAAAATATTTTTTCACCCAAACTGGATGATACTTTCAGGTAATGATGAGTACACTAAGCCCACTTGGTTCCCCAAATTTCGTTCTTCTATGTTGAAGCGTTCGTTTCCAGTAACAGTTTGAATTTTGGCGTTTCACTCTGTTTTCTCCTATATTGATAGATGTATTTGGAACTCTAAATCAAGCACCGTTTGTGCTAGCTGCTTGAAACTTGACACAATTAAGTAGTTTCAAGTTCTATCTCTATATTTTGTTTCCTATTGGTGTAGCCCTAAGCAGTGACAGACGAGAAACACTTTGAATGAAAGGGATGCCAAGCGTCCAAAAATTACGAATCTCCAGAAATCTCAGCAAACATTTTTTCACCCAAACTAGATGATACTTTCAGGTAATGATCAGTACACTAATCCCACTTGGTTCCCCAAATTTCGTTCTTCTATGTTGAAGCGTTCGTTTCCAGTAACAGTTTGAATTTTGGCGTTTCACTCTGTTTTCTCCTATATTGATAGATGTATTTGGAACTCTAAATCAAGCACGGTTTGTGCTAGCTTCTTGAAACTTGACACAGTTAAGTAGTTTCAAGTTGTATCTCTATGTTCTGTTTCCGATTGATGTAGCCCCTAAGCAGTGACAGGCGAGAAACACTTTCATTGAAAGGGGTTGCAAGCGTCCAAAAATTACGAATATCCAGAAATATCAGCAAACATTTTTTCACCCAAACTGGATGATACTTTCAGGTAATGATGAGTACACTAAGCCCACTTGGTTCCCCAAATTTCGTTCTTCTATGTTGAAGCGTTCGTTTCCAGTAACAGTTTGAATTTTGGCGTTTCACTCTGTTTTCTCCTATATTGATAGATGTATTTGGAACTCTAAATCAAGCACGGTTTGTGCTAGCTTCTTGAACCTTGACACAGTTAAGTAGTTTCAAGTTCTATCTCTATGTTCTGTTTCCGATTGATGTAGCCCTAATCAGTGACAGGCGAGAAACACTTTCATTGAAAGGGGTTGCCCAGCGTCCCAAAATTAAGAATCTCCAGAAATCTCATCAAACATTTTTTCACCCAAACTGGATGATACTTTCAGGTAATGATCAGTACACTAAGCCCACTTGGTTCCCCAAATTTCGTTCTTCTATGTTGAAGCGTTCGTTTCCAGTAACAGTTTGAATTTTGGCGTTTCACTCTGTTTTCTCCTATATTGATAGATGTATTTGGAACTCTAAATCAAGCACGGTTTGTGCTAGCTTTTTGAAACTTGACACAATTAAGGAGTTTTAAGTTCTATCTCTATGTTTTGTTTCCTATTGGTGTAGCCCTAAGCAGTGACAGACGAGAAACACTTTCATTGAAAGGGGTTGCCAAGCTTCCAAAAATTACGAATCTCCAGAAATCTCAGCAAACATTTTTACACCCAAACTGGGTGATACTTTCAGGTAATGATCAGTTCACTGAGCCCACTTTGTTCCCCAAATTTCGTTCTTCTATGTTGAAGCGTTCGTTTCCAGTAACAGTTTTAATTTTGGCGTTTCACTCTGTTTTCTCCTATATTGATAGATGTATTTGGAACTCTAAATCACACACGGTTTGTGCTACCTTCTTGAAACTTGACACAATTAAGTATTTCAAGTTCTATCTCTATGATCTGTTTCCTATTGATGTAGCCCTAAGCAATGACAGGCGAGAAACACTTTCATTGAAAGGGGTTGCCAAGCTTCCAAAAATTACGAATCTCCAGAAATCTCAGCAAACATTTTTTCACCCAAACTGGATGATACTTTCAGGTAATGATCAGTTCACTGAGCCCACTTTGTTCCCCAAATTTCGTTCTTCTATGTTGAAGCGTTCGTTTCCAGTAACAGTTTGAATTTTTAGGTTTCACTCTGTTTTCTCCTATATTGATAGATGTATTTGGAACTCTAAATCAAACACGGTTTGTGTTAGCTTCTTGAAACTTGACACAATTAAGTAGTTTCAAGTTCTATCTCTATGTTCTGTTTCCTATTGATGTAGCCCTAAGCAGTGACAGGCGAGAAAGACTTTCATTGAAAGGGGTTGCCAAGCTTCCAAAAATTACGAATCTCCAGAAATCTCAGCAAATATTTTTTCACCCAAACTGGATGATACTTTCAGGTAATGATCAGTACCCTAAGCCCACTGGGTTCCCCAAATTTCGTTCTTCTATGTTGAAGCGTTCGTTTCCAGTAACAGTTTGAATTTTGGCATTTCACTCTGTTTTCTTCTATATTGATAGATGTATTTGGAACTCTAAATCAAACATGGTTTGTGCTACCTTCTTGAAAGTTGACACAATTAAGTAGTTTCAAGTTCTATCACTATGTTCTGTTTCCTATTGATGTAGCCCTAAGGAGTGATAGGCGAGAAACACTTTCATTGAAAGGGGTTGCCAAGCTTCCAAAAATTACGAATCTCCAGAAATCTCAGAAAATATTTTTTCACCCAAACTGGATGATACTTTCAGGTAATGATGAGTACACTAAGCCCACTTGGTTCCCCAAATTTCGTTCTTCTATGTTGAAGCGTTCGTTTCCAGTAACAGTTTGAATTTTGGCGTTTCACTCTGTTTTCTCCTATATTGATAGATGTATTTGGAACTCTAAATCAAGCACCGTTTGTGCTAGCTGCTTGAAACTTGACACAATTAAGTAGTTTCAAGTTCTATCTCTATATTTTGTTTCCTATTGGTGTAGCCCTAAGCAGTGACAGACGAGAAACACTTTGAATGAAAGGGATGCCAAGCGTCCAAAAATTACGAATCTCCAGAAATCTCAGCAAACATTTTTTCACCCAAACTAGATGATACTTTCAGGTAATGATCAGTACACTAATCCCACTTGGTTCCCCAAATTTCGTTCTTCTATGTTGAAGCGTTCGTTTCCAGTAACAGTTTGAATTTTTAGGTTTCACTCTGTTTCCTCCTATATTGATAGATGTATTTGGAACTCTAAATCAAACACGGTTTGTGTTAGCTTCTTGAAACTTGACACAATTAAGTAGTTTCAAGTTCTATCTCTATGTTCTGTTTCCTATTGATGTAGCCCTAAGCAGTGACAGGCGAGAAACACTTTCATTGAAAGGGGTTGCCAAGCTTCCAAAAATTACGAATCTCCAGAAATCTCAGCAAATATTTTTACACCCAAACTGGGTGATACTTTCAGATAATGATCAGTACACTGAGCCCACTTTGTTCCCCAAATTTCGTTCTTCAATGTTGAAGCTTTCGTTTCCAGTAACAGTTTGAATTTTTAGGTTTCACTGGGTTTTCTCCTATATTGATAGATGTATTTGGAACTCTAAATCAAACACGGTTTGTGCTAGCTTCTTGAAACTTGACACAATTAAGTAGTTTCAAGTTCTATCTCTATATTTTGTTTCCTATTGGTGTAGCCCTAAGCAGTGACAGACGAGAAACACTTTGAATGAAAGGGGTTGCCAAGCGTCCAAAAATTACGAATCTCCAGAAATCTCAGCAAACATTTTTTCACCCAAAGTGGATGATACTTTCAGGTAATGATGAGTACACTAAGCCCACTTGGTTCCCCAAATTTCGTTCTTCTATGTTGAAGCGTTCGTTTCCAGTAACAGTTTGAATTTTGGCGTTTCACTCTGTTTTCTCCTATATTGATAGATGTATTTGGAACTCTAAATCAAGCACGGTTTGTGCTAGCTTCTTGAAACTTGACACAGTTAAGTAGTTTCAAGTTGTATCTCTATGTTCTGTTTCCGATTGATGTAGCCCCTAAGCAGTGACAGGCGAGAAACACTTTCATTGAAAGGGGTTGCCAAGCGTCCAAAAATTACGAATATCCAGAAATCTCAGCAAACATTTTTTCACCCAAACTGGATGATACTTTCAGGTAATGATGAGTACAGTAAGCCCACTTGGTTCCCCAAATTTCGTTCTTCTATGTTGAAGCGTTCGTTTCCAGTAACAGTTTGAATTTTGGCGTTTCACTCTGTTTTCTCCTATATTGATAGATGTATTTGGAACTCTAAATCAAGCACGGTTTGTGCTAGCTTCTTGAACCTTGACACAGTTAAGTAGTTTCAAGTTCTATCTCTATGTTCTGTTTCCGATTGATGTAGCCCTAATCAGTGACAGGCGAGAAACACTTTCATTGAAAGGGGTTGCCAAGCGTCCCAAAATTAAGAATCTCCAGAAATCTCATCAAACATTTTTTCACCCAAACTGGATGATACTTTCAGGTAATGATCAGTACACTAAGCCCACTTGGTTCCCCAAATTTCGTTCTTCTATGTTGAAGCGTTCGTTTCCAGTAACAGTTTGAATTTTGGCGTTTCACTCTGTTTTCTCCTATATTGATAGATGTATTTGGAACTCTAAATCAAGCACGGTTTGTGCTAGCTTTTTGAAACTTGACACAATTAAGGCGTTTTAAGTTCTATCTCTATGTTTTGTTTCCTATTGGTGTAGCCCTAAGCAGTGACAGACGAGAAACACTTTCATTGAAAGGGGTTGCCAAGCTTCCAAAAATTACGAATCTCCAGAAATCTCAGCAAATATTTTTACACCCAAACTGGGTGATACTTTCAGGTAATGATCAGTTCACTGAGCCCACTTTGTTCCCCAAATTTCGTTCTTCTATGTTGAAGCGTTCGTTTCCAGTAACAGTTTGAATTTTTAGGTTTCACTCTGTTTTCTCCTATATTGATAGATGTATTTGGAACTCTAAATCAAACACGGTTTGTGTTAGCTTCTTGAAACTTGACACAATTAAGTAGTTTCAAGTTCTATCTCTATGTTCTGTTTCCTATTGATGTAGCCCTAAGCAGTGACAGGCGAGAAAGACTTTCATTGAAAGGGGTTGCCAAGCTTCCAAAAATTACGAATCTCCAGAAATCTCAGCAAATATTTTTTCACCCAAACTGGATGATACTTTCAGGTAATGATCAGTACCCTAAGCCCACTGGGTTCCCCAAATTTCGTTCTTCTATGTTGAAGCGTTCGTTTCCAGTAACAGTTTGAATTTTGGCATTTCACTCTGTTTTCTTCTATATTGATAGATGTATTTGGAACTCTAAATCAAACATGGTTTGTGCTACCTTCTTGAAAGTTGACACAATTAAGTAGTTTCAAGTTCTATCACTATGTTCTGTTTCCTATTGATGTAGCCCTAAGGAGTGATAGGCGAGAAACACTTTCATTGAAAGGGGTTGCCAAGCTTCCAAAAATTACGAATCTCCAGAAATCTCAGAAAATATTTTTTCACCCAAACTGGATGATACTTTCAGGTAATGATGAGTACACTAAGCCCACTTGGTTCCCCAAATTTCGTTCTTCTATGTTGAAGCGTTCGTTTCCAGTAACAGTTTGAATTTTGGCGTTTCACTCTGTTTTCTCCTATATTGATAGATGTATTTGGAACTCTAAATCAAGCACCGTTTGTGCTAGCTGCTTGAAACTTGACACAATTAAGTAGTTTCAAGTTCTATCTCTATATTTTGTTTCCTATTGGTGTAGCCCTAAGCAGTGACAGACGAGAAACACTTTGAATGAAAGGGATGCCAAGCGTCCAAAAATTACGAATCTCCAGAAATCTCAGCAAACATTTTTTCACCCAAACTAGATGATACTTTCAGGTAATGATCAGTACACTAATCCCACTTGGTTCCCCAAATTTCGTTCTTCTATGTTGAAGCGTTCGTTTCCAGTAACAGTTTGAATTTTGGCGTTTCACTCTGTTTTCTCCTATATTGATAGATGTATTTGGAACTCTAAATCAAGCACGGTTTGTGCTAGCTTCTTGAAACTTGACACAGTTAAGTAGTTTCAAGTTGTATCTCTATGTTCTGTTTCCGATTGATGTAGCCCCTAAGCAGTGACAGGCGAGAAACACTTTCATTGAAAGGGGTTGCAAGCGTCCAAAAATTACGAATATCCAGAAATATCAGCAAACATTTTTTCACCCAAACTGGATGATACTTTCAGGTAATGATGAGTACACTAAGCCCACTTGGTTCCCCAAATTTCGTTCTTCTATGTTGAAGCGTTCGTTTCCAGTAACAGTTTGAATTTTGGCGTTTCACTCTGTTTTCTCCTATATTGATAGATGTATTTGGAACTCTAAATCAAGCACGGTTTGTGCTAGCTTCTTGAACCTTGACACAGTTAAGTAGTTTCAAGTTCTATCTCTATGTTCTGTTTCCGATTGATGTAGCCCTAATCAGTGACAGGCGAGAAACACTTTCATTGAAAGGGGTTGCCAAGCGTCCCAAAATTAAGAATCTCCAGAAATCTCATCAAACATTTTTTCACCCAAACTGGATGATACTTTCAGGTAATGATCAGTACACTAAGCCCACTTGGTTCCCCAAATTTCGTTCTTCTATGTTGAAGCGTTCGTTTCCAGTAACAGTTTGAATTTTGGCGTTTCACTCTGTTTTCTCCTATATTGATAGATGTATTTGGAACTCTAAATCAAGCACGGTTTGTGCTAGCTTTTTGAAACTTGACACAATTAAGGAGTTTTAAGTTCTATCTCTATGTTTTGTTTCCTATTGGTGTAGCCCTAAGCAGTGACAGACGAGAAACACTTTCATTGAAAGGGGTTGCCAAGCTTCCAAAAATTACGAATCTCCAGAAATCTCAGCAAACATTTTTACACCCAAACTGGGTGATACTTTCAGGTAATGATCAGTTCACTGAGCCCACTTTGTTCCCCAAATTTCGTTCTTCTATGTTGAAGCGTTCGTTTCCAGTAACAGTTTTAATTTTGGCGTTTCACTCTGTTTTCTCCTATATTGATAGATGTATTTGGAACTCTAAATCACACACGGTTTGTGCTACCTTCTTGAAACTTGACACAATTAAGTATTTCAAGTTCTATCTCTATGATCTGTTTCCTATTGATGTAGCCCTAAGCAATGACAGGCGAGAAACACTTTCATTGAAAGGGGTTGCCAAGCTTCCAAAAATTACGAATCTCCAGAAATCTCAGCAAACATTTTTTCACCCAAACTGGATGATACTTTCAGGTAATGATCAGTTCACTGAGCCCACTTTGTTCCCCAAATTTCGTTCTTCTATGTTGAAGCGTTCGTTTCCAGTAACAGTTTGAATTTTTAGGTTTCACTCTGTTTTCTCCTATATTGATAGATGTATTTGGAACTCTAAATCAAACACGGTTTGTGTTAGCTTCTTGAAACTTGACACAATTAAGTAGTTTCAAGTTCTATCTCTATGTTCTGTTTCCTATTGATGTAGCCCTAAGCAGTGACAGGCGAGAAAGACTTTCATTGAAAGGGGTTGCCAAGCTTCCAAAAATTACGAATCTCCAGAAATCTCAGCAAATATTTTTTCACCCAAACTGGATGATACTTTCAGGTAATGATCAGTACCCTAAGCCCACTGGGTTCCCCAAATTTCGTTCTTCTATGTTGAAGCGTTCGTTTCCAGTAACAGTTTGAATTTTGGCATTTCACTCTGTTTTCTTCTATATTGATAGATGTATTTGGAACTCTAAATCAAACATGGTTTGTGCTACCTTCTTGAAAGTTGACACAATTAAGTAGTTTCAAGTTCTATCACTATGTTCTGTTTCCTATTGATGTAGCCCTAAGGAGTGATAGGCGAGAAACACTTTCATTGAAAGGGGTTGCCAAGCTTCCAAAAATTACGAATCTCCAGAAATCTCAGCAAATATTTTTTCACCCAAACTGGATGATACTTTCAGGTAATGATTAGTACACTAAGCCCACTTGGTTCCCCAAATTTCGTTCTTCTATGTTGAAGCGTTCGTTTCCAGTAACAGTTTGAATTTTGGCGTTTCACTCTGTTTTCTCCTATATTGATAGATGTATTTGGAACTCTAAATCAAGCACCGTTTGTGCTAGCTTCTTGAAACTTGACACAATTAAGTAGTTTCAAGTTCTATCTCTATATTTTGTTTCCTATTGGTGTAGCCCTAAGCAGTGACATACGAGAAACACTTTGAATGAAAGGGATGCCAAGCGTCCAAAAATTACGAATCTCCAGAAATCTCAGCAAACATTTTTTCACCCAAACTAGATGATACTTTCAGGTAATGATCAGTACACTAATCCCACTTGGTTCCCCAAATTTCGTTCTTCTATGTTGAAGCGTTCGTTTCCAGTAACAGTTTGAATTTTGGCGTTTCACTCTGTTTTCTCCTATATTGATAGATGTATTTGGAACTCTAAATCAAGCACGGTTTGTGCTAGCTTCTTGAAACTTGACACAGTTAAGTAGTTTCAAGTTGTATCTCTATGTTCTGTTTCCGATTGATGTAGCCCCTAAGCAGTGACAGGCGAGAAACACTTTCATTGAAAGGGGTTGCAAGCGTCCAAAAATTACGAATATCCAGAAATATCAGCAAACATTTTTTCACCCAAACTGGATGATACTTTCAGGTAATGATGAGTACACTAAGCCCACTTGGTTCCCCAAATTTCGTTCTTCTATGTTGAAGCGTTCGTTTCCAGTAACAGTTTGAATTTTGGCGTTTCACTCTGTTTTCTCCTATATTGATAGATGTATTTGGAACTCTAAATCAAGCACGGTTTGTGCTAGCTTCTTGAACCTTGACACAGTTAAGTAGTTTCAAGTTCTATCTCTATGTTCTGTTTCCGATTGATGTAGCCCTAATCAGTGACAGGCGAGAAACACTTTCATTGAAAGGGGTTGCCAAGCGTCCCAAAATTAAGAATCTCCAGAAATCTCATCAAACATTTTTTCACCCAAACTGGATGATACTTTCAGGTAATGATCAGTACACTAAGCCCACTTGGTTCCCCAAATTTCGTTCTTCTATGTTGAAGCGTTCGTTTCCAGTAACAGTTTGAATTTTGGCGTTTCACTCTGTTTTCTCCTATATTGATAGATGTATTTGGAACTCTAAATCAAGCACGGTTTGTGCTAGCTTTTTGAAACTTGACACAATTAAGGAGTTTTAAGTTCTATCTCTATGTTTTGTTTCCTATTGGTGTAGCCCTAAGCAGTGACAGACGAGAAACACTTTCATTGAAAGGGGTTGCCAAGCTTCCAAAAATTACGAATCTCCAGAAATCTCAGCAAACATTTTTACACCCAAACTGGGTGATACTTTCAGGTAATGATCAGTTCACTGAGCCCACTTTGTTCCCCAAATTTCGTTCTTCTATGTTGAAGCGTTCGTTTCCAGTAACAGTTTTAATTTTGGCGTTTCACTCTGTTTTCTCCTATATTGATAGATGTATTTGGAACTCTAAATCACACACGGTTTGTGCTACCTTCTTGAAACTTGACACAATTAAGTATTTCAAGTTCTATCTCTATGATCTGTTTCCTATTGATGTAGCCCTAAGCAATGACAGGCGAGAAACACTTTCATTGAAAGGGGTTGCCAAGCTTCCAAAAATTACGAATCTCCAGAAATCTCAGCAAACATTTTTTCACCCAAACTGGATGATACTTTCAGGTAATGATCAGTTCACTGAGCCCACTTTGTTTCCCAAATTTCGTTCTTCAATGTTGCAGCTTTCGTTTCCAGTAACAGTTTGAATTTTTAGGTTTCACTCTGTTTCCTCCTATATTGATAGATGTATTTGGAACTCTAAATCAAACACGGTTTGTGTTAGCTTCTTGAAACTTGACACAATTAAGTAGTTTCAAGTTCTATCTCTATGTTCTGTTTCCTATTGATGTAGCCCTAAGCAGTGACAGGCGAGAAAGACTTTCATTGAAAGGGGTTGCCAAGCTTCCAAAAATTACGAATCTCCAGAAATCTCAGCAAATATTTTTTCACCCAAACTGGATGATACTTTCAGGTAATGATCAGTACCCTAAGCCCACTTGGTTCCCCAAATTTCGTTCTTCTATGTTGAAGCGTTCGTTTCCAGTAACAGTTTGAATTTTGGCGTTTCACTCTGTTTTCTTCTATATTGATAGATGTATTTGGAACTCTAAATCAAACATGGTTTGTGCTACCTTCTTGAAAGTTGACACAATTAAGTAGTTTCAAGTTCTATCACTATGTTCTGTTTCCTATTGATGTAGCCCTAAGAAGTGATAGGCGAGAAACACTTTCATTGAAAGGGGTTGCCAAGCTTCCAAAAATTACGAATCTCAAGAAATCTCAGCAAATATTTTTTCACCCAAACTGGATGATACTTTCAGGTAATGATCAGTACACTAAGCCCACTTGGTTCCCCAAATTTCGTTCTTCTATGTTGAAGCGTTCGTTTCCAGTAACAGTTTGAATTTTGGCGTTTCACTCTGTTTTCTCCTATATTGATAGATGTATTTGGAACTCTAAATCAAGCACCGTTTGTGCTAGCTTCTTGAAACTTGACACAATTAAGTAGTTTCAAGTTCTATCTCTATATTTTGTTTCCTATTGGTGTAGCCCTAAGCAGTGACAGACGAGAAACACTTTCAATGAAAGGGGTTGCCAAGCGTCCAAAAATTACGAATCTCCAGAAATCTCAGCAAATATTTTTTCACCCAAACTAGATGATACTTTCAGGTAATGATCAGTACACTAAGCCCACTTGGTTCCCCAAATTTCGTTCTTCTATGTTGAAGCGTTCGTTTCCAGTAACAGTTTGAATTTTGGCGTTTCACTCTGTTTTCTCCTATATTGATAGATGTATTTGGAACTCTAAATCAAGCACGGTTTGTGCTAGCTTCTTGAAACTTGACACAGTTAAGTAGTTTCAAGTTCTATCTCTATGTTCTGTTTCCGATTGATGTAGCCCCTAAGCAGTGACAGGCGAGAAACACTTTCATTGAAAGGGGTTGCCAAGCGTCCAAAAATTACGAATATCCAGAAATCTCAGCAAACATTTTTTCACCCAAAGTGGATGATACTTTCAGGTAATGATGAGTACACTAAGCCCACTTGGTTCCCCAAATTTCGTTCTTCTATGTTGAAGCGTTCGTTTCCAGTAACAGTTTGAATTTTGGCGTTTCACTCTGTTTTCTCCTATATTGATAGATGTATTTGGAACTCTAAATCAAGCACGGTTTGTGCTAGCTTCTTGAACCTTGACACAGTTAAGTAGTTTCAAGTTCTATCTCTATGTTCTGTTTCCGATTGATGTAGCCCTAAGAAGTGACAGGCGAGAAACACTTTCATTGAAAGGGGTTGCCAAGCGTCCCAAAATTAAGAATCTCCAGAAATCTCAGCAAACATTTTTTCACCCAAACTGGATGATACTTTCAGGTAATGATCAGTACTCTAAGCCCACTTGGTTCCCCAAATTTCGTTCTTCTATGTTGAAGCGTTCGTTTCCAGTAACAGTTTGAATTTTGGCATTTCACTCTGTTTTCTCCTATATTGATAGATGTATTTGGAACTCTAAATCAAGCACGGTTTGTGCTAGCTTTTTGAAACTTGACACAATTAAGGAGTTTTAAGTTATATCTCTATGTTTTGTTTCCTATTGGTGTAGCCCTAAGCAGTGACAGACGAGATACACTTTCATTGAAAGGGGTTGCCAAGCTTCCAAAAATTACGAATCTCCAGAAATCTCAGCAAATATTTTTACACCCAAACTCGGTGATACTTTCAGGTAATGATCAGTTCACTGAGCCCACTTTGTTCCCCAAATTTCGTTCTTCTATGTTGAAGCGTTCGTTTCCAGTAACAGTTTGAATTTTGGCGTTTCACTCTGTTTTCTCCTATATTGATAGATGTATTTGGAACTCTAAATCACACACGGTTTGTGCTACCTTCTTGAAACTTGACACAATTAAGTAGTTTCAAGTTCTATCTCTATGTTCTGTTTCCTATTGATATAGCCCTAAGCAGTGACAGGCGAGAAACACTTTCATTGAAAGGGGTTGCCAAGCTTCCAAAAATTACGAATCTCCAGAAATCTCAGCAAACATTTTTTCACCCAAACTGGATGATACTTTCAGGTAATGATCAGTTCACTGAGCCCACTTGGTTCCCCAAATTTCGTTCTTCTATGTTGAAGCGTTCGTTTCCAGTAACAGTTTGAATTTTGGCTTTTCACTCTGTTTTCTCCTATATTGATAGATGTATTTGGAACTCTAAATCAAGCACGGTTTGTGCTAGCTTCTTGAAACTTGGCAAAATTAAGTAGTTTCAAGTTCTATCTCTATATTTTGTTTCCTATTGATGTAGCCCTAAGCAGTGACAGGCGAGAAACACTTTCATTGAAAGGGGTTGCCAAGCTTCCAAAAATGACGCATCTCCAGAAATCTCAGCAAATATTTTTTCACCCAAACTGGATGATACTTTCAGGTAATGATCAGTACACAGAGCCAACTTGGTTCCCCAAATTTCGTTCTTCTATGTTGAAGCCTTCGTTTCCAGTAACAGTTTGAATTTTTAGGTTTCACTCTGTTTTCTCCTATATTGATAGATGTATTTGGAACTCTAAGTCAAACACGGTTTGTGCTAGCTTCTTGAAACTTGACAAAATTAAGTAGTTTCAAGTTCTATCTCTATGTTCTGTTTCCGATTGATGTAGCCCTATGCAGTGACAGACGAGAAACACTTTCATTGAAAGGGGTTGCCAAGCGTCCAAAAATTACGAATCTCCAGAAATCTCAGCAAACATTTTTTCACCCAAACTGGATGATACTTTCAGGTAATGATCAGTACACAGAGCCCACTTGGTTCCCCAAATTTCGTTCTTCTATGTTGAAGCGTTCGTTTCTAGTAACAATTTGAATTTTTAGGTTTCACTCTGTTTTCTCCTATATTGATAGATGTATTTGGAACTCTAAATCAAGCACGGTTTGTGCTAGCTTCTTGAAACTTGGCAAAATTAAGTAGTTTCAAGTTCTATCTCTATATTTTGTTTCCTATTGATGTAGCCCTAAGCAGTGACAGGCGAGAAACACTTTCATTGAAAGGGGTTGCCAAGCTTCCAAAAATGACGAATCTCCAGAAATCTCAGCAAATATTTTTTCACCCAAACTGGATGATACTTTCAGGTAATGATCAGTACACAGAGCCCACTTGGTTCCCCAAATTTCGTTCTTCTATGTTGAAGCGTTCGTTTCCAGTAACAGTTTGAATTTTTAGGTTTCACTCTGTTTTCTCCTATATTGATAGATATATTTGGAACTCTAAATCAAACACGGTTTGTGCTAGCTTCTTGAAACTTGACAAAATTAAGTAGTTTCAAGTTCTATCTCTATGTTCTGTTTCCGATTGATGTAGCCCTATGCAGTGACAGACGAGAAACACTTTCATTGAAAGGGGTTGCCAAGCGTCCAAAAATTACGAATCTCCAGAAATCTCAGCAAATATTTTTTCTCCCAAACTGGATGATACTTTCAGGAAATGATCAGTACACTAAGCCCACTTGGTTCCCCAAATTTCATTCTTCTATGTTGAAGCATTCGTTTCCAGTAACAGTTTGAATTTTGGCGTTTCACTCTGTTTTCTCCTATATTGATAGATGTATTTGGAACTCTAAATCAAGCACGGTTTGTGCTAGCTTCTTGAAACTTGACACAATTAAGTAGTTTCCAGTTCTATCTCTATATTTTGTTTCCTATTGGTGTAGCCCTAAGCAGTGACAGACGAGAAACACTTTCATTGAAAGGGGTTGCCAAGCGTCCAAAAATTACGAATCTCCAGAAATCTCAGCAAACATTTTTTCACCCAAACTGGATGATACTTTCAGGTAATGATCTGTACACTAAGCCCACTTGGTTCCCCAAATTTCGTTCTTCTATGTTGAAGCGTTCGTTTCCAGTAACAGTTTGAATTTTTAGGTTTCACTCTGTTTTCTCCTATATTGATAGATGTATTTGGAACTCTAAATCAAACACGGTTTGTGCTACTTTCTTGAAACTTGACACAATTATTTAGTTTCAAGTTCTATCTCTATTTTCTGTTTCCTATTGATGTAGCCCTAAGCAGTGACAGACGAGAAACACTTTCATTGAAAGGGGTTGCCAAGCTTCCAAAAATTACGAATCTCCAGAAATCTCAGCAAATATTTTTTCTCCCAAACTGGATGATACTTTCAGGTAATGATCAGTACACTAAGCCCACTTGGTTCCCCAAATTTCGTTCTTCTCTGTTGAAGCATTCGTTTCCAATAACAGTTTGAATTTTGGCGTTTCACTCTGTTTTCTCCTATATTGATAGATGTATTTGGAACTCTAAATCAAGCACGGTTTGTGCTAGCTTCTTGAAACTTGACACAATTAAGTAGTTTCTAGTTCTATCTCTATATTTTGTTTCCTATTGGTGTAGCCCTAAGCAGTGACAGACGAGAAACACTTTCATTGAAAGGGGTTGCCAAGCGTCCAAAAATTACGAATCTCCAGAAATCTCAGCAAACATTTTTTGACCCAAACTGGATGATACTTTCAGGTAATGATCAGTACACTAAGCCCACTTTGTTCCCCAAATTTCGTTCTTCTATGTTGAAGCGTTCGTTTCCAGTAACAGTTTGAATTTTGGCGTTTCACTCTGTTTTCTCCTATATTGATAGATGTATTTGGAACTCAAAATCAAGCACGGTTTGTGCTAGCTTCTTGAAACTTGACAAAATTAGTAAGTTTCAAGTTCTTTCTCTATGTTCTGTTTCCAATTGATGTAGCCCTAAGCAGTGACAGGCGAGAAACACTTTCATTGAAAGGGGTTGCCAAGCTTCCAAAAATTACGAATCTCCAGAAATCTCAGCAAATATTTTTACACCCAAACTGGGTGATACTTGCAGGTAATGATCAGTACACTGAGCCCACTTTGTTCCCCAAATTTCGTTCTTCAATGTTGAAGCTTTCGTTTCCAGTAACAGTTTGAATTTTTAGGTTTCACTCTGTTTTCTTCTATATTGATAGATGTATTTGGAACTCTAAATCAAGCACCGTTTGTGCTAGCTTCTTGAAACTTGACACAATTAAGTACTTTCCAGTTCTATCTCTATATTTTGTTTCCTATTGGTGTAGCCCTAAGCAGTGACAGACGAGAAACACTTTCATTGAAAGGGGTTGCCAAGCGTCCAAAAATTACGAATCTCCAGAAATCTCAGCAAACATTTTTTCACCCAAACTGGATGATACTTTCAGGTAATGATCAGTACACTAAGCCCACTTGGTTCCCCAAATTTCGTTCTTCTATGTTGAAGCGTTCGTTTCCAGTAACAGTTTGAATTTTGGCGTTTCACTCTGTTTTCTCCTATATTGATAGATGTATTTGGAACTCTAAATCACACACGGTTTGTGCTACCTTCTTGAAACTTGACACAATTAAGTATTTCAAGTTCTATCTCTATGATCTGTTTCCTATTGATGTAGCCCTAAGCAATGACAGGCGAGAAACACTTTCATTGAAAGGGGTTGCCAAGCTTCCAAAAATTACGAATCTCCAGAAATCACAGCAAACATTTTTTCACCCAAACTGGATGATACTTTCAGGTAATGATCAGTTCACTGAGCCCACTTTGTTCCCCAAATTTCGTTCTTCTATGTTGAAGCGTTCGTTTCCAGTAACAGTTTGAATTTTTAGGTTTCACTCTGTTTTCTCCTATATTGATAGATGTATTTGGAACTCTAAATCAAACACGGTTTGTGTTAGCTTCTTGAAACTTGACACAATTAAGTAGTTTCAAGTTCTATCTCTATGTTCTGTTTCCTATTGATGTAGCCCTAAGCAGTGACAGGCGAGAAAGACTTTCATTGAAAGGGGTTGCCAAGCTTCCAAAAATTACGAATCTCCAGAAATCTCAGCAAATATTTTTTCACCCAAACTGGATGATACTTTCAGGTAATGATCAGTACCCTAAGCCCACTGGGTTCCCCAAATTTCGTTCTTCTATGTTGAAGCGTTCGTTTCCAGTAACAGTTTGAATTTTGGCATTTCACTCTGTTTTCTTCTATATTGATAGATGTATTTGGAACTCTAAATCAAACATGGTTTGTGCTACCTTCTTGAAAGTTGACACAATTAAGTAGTTTCAAGTTCTATCACTATGTTCTGTTTCCTATTGATGTAGCCCTAAGGAGTGATAGGCGAGAAACACTTTCATTGAAAGGGGTTGCCAAGCTTCCAAAAATTACGAATCTCCAGAAATCTCAGCAAATATTTTTTCACCCAAACTGGATGATACTTTCAGGTAATGATTAGTACACTAAGCCCACTTGGTTCCCCAAATTTCGTTCTTCTATGTTGAAGCGTTCGTTTCCAGTAACAGTTTGAATTTTGGCGTTTCACTCTGTTTTCTCCTATATTGATAGATGTATTTGGAACTCTAAATCAAGCACCGTTTGTGCTAGCTTCTTGAAACTTGACACAATTAAGTAGTTTCAAGTTCTATCTCTATATTTTGTTTCCTATTGGTGTAGCCCTAAGCAGTGACAGACGAGAAACACTTTGAATGAAAGGGATGCCAAGCGTCCAAAAATTACGAATCTCCAGAAATATCAGCAAACATTTTTTCACCCAAACTAGATGATACTTTCAGGTAATGATCAGTACACTAATCCCACTTGGTTCCCCAAATTTCGTTCTTCTATGTTGAAGCGTTCGTTTCCAGTAACAGTTTGAATTTTGGCGTTTCACTCTGTTTTCTCCTATATTGATAGATGTATTTGGAACTCTAAATCAAGCACGGTTTGTGCTAGCTTCTTGAAACTTGACACAGTTAAGTAGTTTCAAGTTGTATCTCTATGTTCTGTTTCCGATTGATGTAGCCCCTAAGCAGTGACAGGCGAGAAACACTTTCATTGAAAGGGGTTGCAAGCGTCCAAAAATTACGAATATCCAGAAATATCAGCAAACATTTTTTCACCCAAACTGGATGATACTTTCAGGTAATGATGAGTACACTAAGCCCACTTGGTTCCCCAAATTTCGTTCTTCTATGTTGAAGCGTTCGTTTCCAGTAACAGTTTGAATTTTGGCGTTTCACTCTGTTTTCTCCTATATTGATAGATGTATTTGGAACTCTAAATCAAGCACGGTTTGTGCTAGCTTCTTGAACCTTGACACAGTTAAGTAGTTTCAAGTTCTATCTCTATGTTCTGTTTCCGATTGATGTAGCCCTAATCAGTGACAGGCGAGAAACACTTTCATTGAAAGGGGTTGCCAAGCGTCCCAAAATTAAGAATCTCCAGAAATCTCATCAAACATTTTTTCACCCAAACTGGATGATACTTTCAGGTAATGATCAGTACACTAAGCCCACTTGGTTCCCCAAATTTCGTTCTTCTATGTTGAAGCGTTCGTTTCCAGTAACAGTTTGAATTTTGGCGTTTCACTCTGTTTTCTCCTATATTGATAGATGTATTTGGAACTCTAAATCAAGCACGGTTTGTGCTAGCTTTTTGAAACTTGACACAATTAAGGAGTTTTAAGTTCTATCTCTATGTTTTGTTTCCTATTGGTGTAGCCCTAAGCAGTGACAGACGAGAAACACTTTCATTGAAAGGGGTTGCCAAGCTTCCAAAAATTACGAATCTCCAGAAATCTCAGCAAACATTTTTACACCCAAACTGGGTGATACTTTCAGGTAATGATCAGTTCACTGAGCCCACTTTGTTCCCCAAATTTCGTTCTTCTATGTTGAAGCGTTCGTTTCCAGTAACAGTTTTAATTTTGGCGTTTCACTCTGTTTTCTCCTATATTGATAGATGTATTTGGAACTCTAAATCACACACGGTTTGTGCTACCTTCTTGAAACTTGACACAATTAAGTATTTCAAGTTCTATCTCTATGATCTGTTTCCTATTGATGTAGCCCTAAGCAATGACAGGCGAGAAACACTTTCATTGAAAGGGGTTGCCAAGCTTCCAAAAATTACGAATCTCCAGAAATCTCAGCAAACATTTTTTCACCCAAACTGGATGATACTTTCAGGTAATGATCAGTTCACTGAGCCCACTTTGTTTCCCAAATTTCGTTCTTCAATGTTGCAGCTTTCGTTTCCAGTAACAGTTTGAATTTTTAGGTTTCACTCTGTTTCCTCCTATATTGATAGATGTATTTGGAACTCTAAATCAAACACGGTTTGTGTTAGCTTCTTGAAACTTGACACAATTAAGTAGTTTCAAGTTCTATCTCTATGTTCTGTTTCCTATTGATGTAGCCCTAAGCAGTGACAGGCGAGAAAGACTTTCATTGAAAGGGGTTGCCAAGCTTCCAAAAATTACGAATCTCCAGAAATCTCAGCAAATATTTTTTCACCCAAACTGGATGATACTTTCAGGTAATGATCAGTACCCTAAGCCCACTTGGTTCCCCAAATTTCGTTCTTCTATGTTGAAGCGTTCGTTTCCAGTAACAGTTTGAATTTTGGCGTTTCACTCTGTTTTCTTCTATATTGATAGATGTATTTGGAACTCTAAATCAAACATGGTTTGTGCTACCTTCTTGAAAGTTGACACAATTAAGTAGTTTCAAGTTCTATCACTATGTTCTGTTTCCTATTGATGTAGCCCTAAGAAGTGATAGGCGAGAAACACTTTCATTGAAAGGGGTTGCCAAGCTTCCAAAAATTACGAATCTCAAGAAATCTCAGCAAATATTTTTTCACCCAAACTGGATGATACTTTCAGGTAATGATCAGTACACTAAGCCCACTTGGTTCCCCAAATTTTGTTCTTCTATGTTGAAGCGTTCGTTTCCAGTAACAGTTTGAATTTTGGCGTTTCACTCTGTTTTCTCCTATATTGATAGATGTATTTGGAACTCTAAATCAAGCACCGTTTGTGCTAGCTTCTTGAAACTTGACACAATTAAGTAGTTTCAAGTTCTATCTCTATATTTTGTTTCCTATTGGTGTAGCCCTAAGCAGTGACAGACGAGAAACACTTTCAATGAAAGGGGTTGCCAAGCGTCCAAAAATTACGAATCTCCAGAAATCTCAGCAAATATTTTTTCACCCAAACTAGATGATACTTTCAGGTAATGATCAGTACACTAAGCCCACTTGGTTCCCCAAATTTCGTTCTTCTATGTTGAAGCGTTCGTTTCCAGTAACAGTTTGAATTTTGGCGTTTCACTCTGTTTTCTCCTATATTGATAGATGTATTTGGAACTCTAAATCAAGCACGGTTTGTGCTAGCTTCTTGAAACTTGACACAGTTAAGTAGTTTCAAGTTCTATCTCTATGTTCTGTTTCCGATTGATGTAGCCCCTAAGCAGTGACAGGCGAGAAACACTTTCATTGAAAGGGGTTGCCAAGCTTCCAAAAATTACGAATATCCAGAAATCTCAGCAAACATTTTTTCACCCAAAGTGGATGATACTTTCAGGTAATGATGAGTACACTAAGCCCACTTGGTTCCCCAAATTTCGTTCTTCTATGTTGAAGCGTTCGTTTCCAGTAACAGTTTGAATTTTGGCGTTTCACTCTGTTTTCTCCTATATTGATAGATGTATTTGTAACTCTAAATCAAGCACGGTTTTTGCTAGCTTCTTGAACCTTGACACAGTTAAGTAGTTTCAAGTTCTATCTCTATGTTCTGTTTCCGATTGATGTAGCCCTAAGAAGTGACAGGCGAGAAACACTTTCATTGAAAGGGGTTGCCAAGCGTCCCAAAATTAAGAATCTCCAGAAATCTCAGCAAACATTTTTTCACCCAAACTGGATGATACTTTCAGGTAATGATCAGTACACTAAGCCCACTCGGTTCCCCAAATTTCGTTCTTCTATGTTGAAGCGTTCGTTTCCAGTAACAGTTTGAATTTTGGCATTTCACTCTGTTTTCTCCTATATTGATAGATGTATTTGGAACTCTAAATCAAGCACGGTTTGTGCTAGCTTTTTGAAACTTGACACAATTAAGGAGTTTTAAGTTATATCTCTATGTTTTGTTTCCTATTGGTGTAGCCCTAAGCAGTGACAGACGAGATACACTTTCATTGAAAGGGGTTGCCAAGCTTCCAAAAATTACGAATCTCCAGAAATCTCAGCAAATATTTTTACACCCAAACTCGGTGATACTTTCAGGTAATGATCAGTTCACTGAGCCCACTTTGTTCCCCAAATTTCGTTCTTCTATGTTGAAGCGTTCGTTTCCAGTAACAGTTTGAATTTTGGCGTTTCACTCTGTTTTCTCCTATATTGATAGATGTATTTGGAACTCTAAATCACACACGGTTTGTGCTACCTTCTTGAAACTTGACACAATTAAGTAGTTTCAAGTTCTATCTCTATGTTCTGTTTCCTATTGATATAGCCCTAAGCAGTGACAGGCGAGAAACACTTTCATTGAAAGGGGTTGCAAAGCTTCCAAAAATTACGAATCTCCAGAAATCTCAGCAAACATTTTTTCACCCAAACTGGATGATACTTTCAGGTAATGATCAGTTCACTGAGCCCACTTGGTTCCCCAAATTTCGTTCTTCTATGTTGAAGCGTTCGTTTCCAGTAACAGTTTGAATTTTGGCTTTTCACTCTGTTTTCTCCTATATTGATAGATGTATTTGGAACTCTAAATCAAGCACGGTTTGTGCTAGCTTCTTGAAACTTGGCAAAATTAAGTAGTTTCAAGTTCTATCTCTATATTTTGTTTCCTATTGATGTAGCCCTAAGCAGTGACAGGCGAGAAACACTTTCATTGAAAGGGGTTGCCAAGCTTCCAAAAATGACGCATCTCCAGAAATCTCAGCAAATATTTTTTCAGCCAAACTGGATGATACTTTCAGGTAATGATCAGTACACAGAGCCAACTTGGTTCCCCAAATTTCGTTCTTCTATGTTGAAGCCTTCGTTTCCAGTAACAGTTTGAATTTTTAGGTTTCACTCTGTTTTCTCCTATATTGATAGATGTATTTGGAACTCTAAGTCAAACACGGTTTGTGCTAGCTTCTTGAAACTTGACAAAATTAAGTAGTTTCAAGTTCTATCTCTATGTTCTGTTTCCGATTGATGTAGCCCTATGCAGTGACAGACGAGAAACACTTTCATTGAAAGGGGTTGCCAAGCGTCCAAAAATTACGAATCTCCAGAAATCTCAGCAAACATTTTTTCACCCAAACTGGATGATACTTTCAGGTAATGATCAGTACACAGAGCCCACTTGGTTCCCCAAATTTCGTTCTTCTATGTTGAAGCGTTCGTTTCTAGTAACAATTTGAATTTTTAGGTTTCACTCTGTTTTCTCCTATATTGATAGATGTATTTGGAACTCTAAATCAAGCACGGTTTGTGCTAGCTTCTTGAAACTTGGCAAAATTAAGTAGTTTCAAGTTCTATCTCTATATTTTGTTTCCTATTGATGTAGCCCTAAGCAGTGACAGGCGAGAAACACTTTCATTGAAAGGGGTTGCCAAGCTTCCAAAAATGACGAATCTCCAGAAATCTCAGCAAATATTTTTTCACCCAAACTGGATGATACTTTCAGGTAATGATCAGTACACAGAGCCCACTTGGTTCCCCAAATTTCGTTCTTCTATGTTGAAGCGTTCGTTTCCAGTAACAGTTTGAATTTTTAGGTTTCACTCTGTTTTCTCCTATATTGATAGATATATTTGGAACTCTAAATCAAACACGGTTTGTGCTAGCTTCTTGAAACTTGACAAAATTAAGTAGTTTCAAGTTCTATCTCTATGTTCTGTTTCCGATTGATGTAGCCCTATGCAGTGACAGACGAGAAACACTTTCATTGAAAGGGGTTGCCAAGCGTCCAAAAATTACGAATCTCCAGAAATCTCAGCAAACATTTTTTCACCCAAACTGGATGATACTTTCAGGTAATGATCAGTACACAGAGCCCACTTGGTTCCCCAAATTTCGTTCTTCTATGTTGAAGCGTTCGTTTCCAGTAACAGTTTGAATTTTTAGGTTACACTCTGTTTTCTCCTATATTGATAGATGTATTTGGAACTCTAAATCAAACACGGTTTGTTCTACCTTCTTGAAACTTGACACAATTATTTAGTTTCAAGTTCTATCTCTATTTTCTGTTTCCTATTGATGTAGCCCAAAGCAGTGACAGACGAGAAACACTTTCATTGAAAGGGGTTGCCAAGCTTCCAAAAATTACGAATCTCCAGAAATCTCAGCAAATATTTTTTCTCCCAAACTGGATGATACTTTCAGGAAATGATCAGTACACTAAGCCCACTTGGTTCCCCAAATTTCATTCTTCTATGTTGAAGCATTCGTTTCCAGTAACAGTTTGAATTTTGGCGTTTCACTCTGTTTTCTCCTATATTGATAGATGTATTTGGAACTCTAAATCAAGCACGGTTTGTGCTAGCTTCTTGAAACTTGACACAATTAAGTAGTTTCCAGTTCTATCTCTATATTTTGTTTCCTATTGGTGTAGCCCTAAGCAGTGACAGACGAGAAACACTTTCATTGAAAGGGGTTGCCAAGCGTCCAAAAATTACGAATCTCCAGAAATCTCAGCAAACATTTTTTCACCCAAACTGGATGATACTTTCAGGTAATGATCTGTACACTAAGCCCACTTGGTTCCCCAAATTTCGTTCTTCTATGTTGAAGCGTTCGTTTCCAGTAACAGTTTGAATTTTTAGGTTTCACTCTGTTTTCTCCTATATTGATAGATGTATTTGGAACTCTAAATCAAACACGGTTTGTGCTACTTTCTTGAAACTTGACACAATTATTTAGTTTCAAGTTCTATCTCTATTTTCTGTTTCCTATTGATGTAGCCCTAAGCAGTGACAGACGAGAAACACTTTCATTGAAAGGGGTTGCCAAGCTTCCAAAAATTACGAATCTCCAGAAATCTCAGCAAATATTTTTTCTCCCAAACTGGATGATACTTTCAGGTAATGATCAGTACACTAAGCCCACTTGGTTCCCCAAATTTCGTTCTTCTCTGTTGAAGCATTCGTTTCCAATAACAGTTTGAATTTTGGCGTTTCACTCTGTTTTCTCCTATATTGATAGATGTATTTGGAACTCTAAATCAAGCACGGTTTGTGCTAGCTTCTTGAAACTTGACACAATTAAGTAGTTTCTAGTTCTATCTCTATATTTTGTTTCCTATTGGTGTAGCCCTAAGCAGTGACAGACGAGAAACACTTTCATTGAAAGGGGTTGCCAAGCGTCCAAAAATTACGAATCTCCAGAAATCTCAGCAAACATTTTTTCACCCAAACTGGATGATACTTTCAGGTAATGATCAGTACACTAAGCCCACTTTGTTCCCCAAATTTCGTTCTTCTATGTTGAAGCGTTCGTTTCCAGTAACAGTTTGAATTTTGGCGTTTCACTCTGTTTTCTCCTATATTGATAGATGTATTTGGAACTCAAAATCAAGCACGGTTTGTGCTAGCTTCTTGAAACTTGACAAAATTAGTAAGTTTCAAGTTCTTTCTCTATGTTCTGTTTCCGATTGATGTAGCCCTAAGCAGTGACAGGCGAGAAACACTTTCATTGAAAGGGGTTGCCAAGCTTCCAAAAATTACGAATCTCCAGAAATCTCAGCAAATATTTTTACACCCAAACTGGGTGATACTTGCAGGTAATGATCAGTACACTGAGCCCACTTTGTTCCCCAAATTTCGTTCTTCAATGTTGAAGCTTTCGTTTCCAGTAACAGTTTGAATTTTTAGGTTTCACTCTGTTTTCTTCTATATTGATAGATGTATTTGGAACTCTAAATCAAGCACCGTTTGTGCTAGCTTCTTGAAACTTGACACAATTAAGTACTTTCCAGTTCTATCTCTATATTTTGTTTCCTATTGGTGTAGCCCTAAGCAGTGACAGACGAGAAACACTTTCATTGAAAGGGGTTGCCAAGCGTCCAAAAATTACGAATCTCCAGAAATCTCAGCAAACATTTTTTCACCCAAACTGGATGATACTTTCAGGTAATGATCAGTACACTAAGCCCACTTGGTTCCCCAAATTTCGTTCTTCTATGTTGAAGCGTTCGTTTCCAGTAACAGTTTGAATTTTGGCGTTTCACTCTGTTTTCTCCTATATTGATAGAAGTATTTTGAACTCTAAATCAAGCACGGTTTGTGCTAGCTTCTTGAAACTTGACACAATTAATAACTTTCAAGTTCTATCTCTATGTTCTGTTTCCTATTGATGTAGCCCTAAGCAGTGACAGGCGAGAAACACTTTCATTGAAAGGGGTTGCCAAGCTTCCAAAAATTACGAATCTCCAGAAATCTCAGCAAATATTTTTACACCCAAACTGGGTGATACTTTCAGGTAATGATCAGTACACTGAGCCCACTTTATTCCCCAAATTTCGTTCTTCAATGTTGAAGCTTTCGTTTCCAGTAACAGTTTGAATTTTTAGGTTTCAATCTGTTTTCTCCTATATTGATAGATGTATTTGGAACTCTAAATCAAATACGGTTTGTGCTACCTTCTTGAAACTTGACACAATTAAGTAGTTTCAAGTTCTATCTCTATGTTCTGTTTCCTATTGATGTAGCCCTAAGCAGTGAAAGGTGAGAAACACTTTCATTGAAAGGGGTTGCCAAGCTTCCAAAAATTACGAATCTCCAGAAATCTCAGCAAATATTTTTTCACCCAAACTGGATGATACTTTCAGGTAATGATCAGTACACTAAGCCCACTTGGTTCCCCAAATTTCGTTCTTCTATGTTGAAGCGTTCGTTTCCAGTAACATTTTGAATTTTGGCGTTTCACTCTGTTTTCTCCTATATTGATAGATGTATTTGGAACTCTAAATCAAACACGGTTTGTGCTAGCTTCTTGAAACTTGACACAATTAATTAGTTTCAAGTTCTATCTCTATGTTCTGTTTCCTATTGATGTAGCCCTAATCAGTGACAGGCGAGAAACACTTTCATTGAAAGGGGTTGCCAAGCTTCCAAAAATTACGAATCTCCAGAAATCTCAGCAAATATTTATACACCCAAACTGGGTGATACTTTCAGATAATGATCAGTACACTGAGCCAACTTTGTTCCCCAAATTTCGTTCTTCAATGTTGAAGCTTTCGTTTCCAGTAACAGTTTGAATTTTTAGGTTTCACTCTGTTTTCTCCTATATTGATAGATGTATTTGGAACTCTAAATCAAACACGGTTTGTGTTAGCTTCTTGAAACTTGACACAATTAAGTAGTTTCAAGTTCTATCTCTATGTTCTGTTTCCTATTGATGTAGCCCTAAGCAGTGACAGGCGAGAAAGACTTTCATTGAAAGGGGTTGCCAAGCTTCCAAAAATTACGAATCTCCAGAAATCTCAGCAAATATTTTTTCACCCAAACTGGGTGATACTTTCAGGTAATGATCAGTTCACTGAGCCCACTTTGTTCCCCAAATTTCGTTCTTCTATGTTGAAGCATTCGTTTCCAGTAACAGTTTGAATTTTGGCGTTTCACTCTGTTTTCTCCTATATTGATAGATGTATTTGGAACTCTAAATCACACACGGTTTGTGCTACCTTCTTGAAACTTGACACAATTAAGTAGTTTCAAGTTCTATATCTATGTTCTGTTTCCTATTGATGTAGCCCTAAGCAGTGACAGGCGAGAAACACTTTCATTGAAAGGGGTTGCCAAGCTTCCAAAAATTACGAATCTCCAGAAATCTCAGCAAATATTTTTACACCCAAACTGGGTGATACTTTCAGGTAATGATCAGTACACTGAGCCCACTTTGTTCCCCAAATTTCGTTCTTCAATGTTGAAGCTTTCGTTTCCAGTAACAGTTTGAATTTTGGCGTTTCACTCTGTTTTCTCCTATATTGATAGATGTATTTGGAACTCTAAATCACACACGGTTTGTGCTACCTTCTTGAAACTTGACACAATTAAGTAGTTTCAAGTTCTATCTCTATGTACTGTTTCCTATTGATGTAGCCCTAAGCAGTGACAGACGAGAAACACTTTCATTGAAAGGGGTTGCCAAGCTTCCAAAAATTACGAATCTCCAGAAATCTCAGCAAATATTTTTACACCCAAACTGGGTGATACTTTCAGGTAATGATCAGTACACTGAGCCCACTTTGTTCCCCAAATTTCGTTCTTAAATGTTGAAGCCTTCGTTTCCAGTAACAGTTTGAATTTTTAGGTTTCACTCTGTTTTCTCCTATATTGATAGATGTATTTGGAACTCTAAGTCAAACACGGTTTGTGCTAGCTTCTTGAAACTTGACAAAATTAAGTAGTTTCAAGTTCTATCTCTATGTTCTGTTTCCGATTGATGTAGCCCTATGCAGTGACAGACGAGAAACACTTTCATTGAAAGGGGTTGCCAAGCGTCCAAAAATTACGAATCTCCAGAAATCTCAGCAAACATTTTTTCACCCAAACTGGATGATACTTTCAGGTAATGATCAGTACACAGAGCCCACTTGGTTCCCCAAATTTCGTTCTTCTATGTTGAAGCGTTCGTTTCTAGTAACAATTTGAATTTTTAGGTTTCACTCTGTTTTCTCCTATATTGATAGATGTATTTGGAACTCTAAATCAAGCACGGTTTGTGCTAGCTTCTTGAAACTTGGCAAAATTAAGTAGTTTCAAGTTCTATCTCTATATTTTGTTTCCTATTGATGTAGCCCTAAGCAGTGACAGGCGAGAAACACTTTCATTGAAAGGGGTTGCCAAGCTTCCAAAAATGACGAATCTCCAGAAATCTCAGCAAATATTTTTTCACCCAAACTGGATGATACTTTCAGGTAATGATCAGTACACAGAGCCCACTTGGTTCCCCAAATTTCGTTCTTCTATGTTGAAGCGTTCGTTTCCAGTAACAGTTTGAATTTTTAGGTTTCACTCTGTTTTCTCCTATATTGATAGATATATTTGGAACTCTAAATCAAACACGGTTTGGGCTAGCTTCTTGAAACTTGACAAAATTAAGTAGTTTCAAGTTCTATCTCTATGTTCTGTTTCCGATTGATGTAGCCCTATGCAGTGACAGACGAGAAACACTTTCATTGAAAGGGGTTGCCAAGCGTCCAAAAATTACGAATCTCCAGAAATCTCAGCAAACATTTTTTCACCCAAACTGGATGATACTTTCAGGTAATGATCAGTACACAGAGCCCACTTGGTTCCCCAAATTTCGTTCTTCTATGTTGAAGCGTTCGTTTCCAGTAACAGTTTGAATTTTTAGGTTACACTCTGTTTTCTCCTATATTGATAGATGTATTTGGAACTCTAAATCAAACACGGTTTGTGCTACCTTCTTGAAACTTGACACAATTATTTAGTTTCAAGTTCTATCTCTATTTTCTGTTTCCTATTGATGTAGCCCAAAGCAGTGACAGACGAGAAACACTTTCATTGAAAGGGGTTGCCAAGCTTCCAAAAATTACGAATCTCCAGAAATCTCAGCAAATATTTTTTCTCCCAAACTGGATGATACTTTCAGGAAATGATCAGTACACTAAGCCCACTTGGTTCCCCAAATTTCATTCTTCTATGTTGAAGCATTCGTTTCCAGTAACAGTTTGAATTTTGGCGTTTCACTCTGTTTTCTCCTATATTGATAGATGTATTTGGAACTCTAAATCAAGCACGGTTTGTGCTAGCTTCTTGAAACTTGACACAATTAAGTAGTTTCCAGTTCTATCTCTATATTTTGTTTCCTATTGGTGTAGCCCTAAGCAGTGACAGACGAGAAACACTTTCATTGAAAGGGGTTGCCAAGCGTCCAAAAATTACGAATCTCCAGAAATCTCAGCAAACATTTTTTCACCCAAACTGGATGATACTTTCAGGTAATGATCTGTACACTAAGCCCACTTGGTTCCCCAAATTTCGTTCTTCTATGTTGAAGCGTTCGTTTCCAGTAACAGTTTGAATTTTTAGGTTTCACTCTGTT
The DNA here is from genome assembly GCF_964194105.1 of Spermophilus citellus. NCBI lineage: Eukaryota > Metazoa > Chordata > Mammalia > Rodentia > Sciuridae > Spermophilus > Spermophilus citellus. Next base: position 33,360,472 of record NC_138193.1, on the reverse strand, counting down.
TTCTCCTATATTGATAGATGTATTTGGAACTCTAAATCAAACACGGTTTGTGCTACTTTCTTGAAACTTGACACAATTATTTAGTTTCAAGTTCTATCTCTATTTTCTGTTTCCTATTGATGTAGCCCTAAGCAGTGACAGACGAGAAACACTTTCATTGAAAGGGGTTGCCAAGCTTCCAAAAATTACGAATCTCCAGAAATCTCAGCAAATATTTTTTCTCCCAAACTGGATGATACTTTCAGGTAATGATCAGTACACTAAGCCCACTTGGTTCCCCAAATTTCGTTCTTCTCTGTTGAAGCATTCGTTTCCAATAACAGTTTGAATTTTGGCGTTTCACTCTGTTTTCTCCTATATTGATAGATGTATTTGGAACTCTAAATCAAGCACGGTTTGTGCTAGCTTCTTGAAACTTGACACAATTAAGTAGTTTCTAGTTCTATCTCTATATTTTGTTTCCTATTGGTGTAGCCCTAAGCAGTGACAGACGAGAAACACTTTCATTGAAAGGGGTTGCCAAGCGTCCAAAAATTACGAATCTCCAGAAATCTCAGCAAACATTTTTTCACCCAAACTGGATGATACTTTCAGGTAATGATCAGTACACTAAGCCCACTTTGTTCCCCAAATTTCGTTCTTCTATGTTGAAGCGTTCGTTTCCAGTAACAGTTTGAATTTTGGCGTTTCACTCTGTTTTCTCCTATATTGATAGATGTATTTGGAACTCAAAATCAAGCACGGTTTGTGCTAGCTTCTTGAAACTTGACAAAATTAGTAAGTTTCAAGTTCTTTCTCTATGTTCTGTTTCCGATTGATGTAGCCCTAAGCAGTGACAGGCGAGAAACACTTTCATTGAAAGGGGTTGCCAAGCTTCCAAAAATTACGAATCTCCAGAAATCTCAGCAAATATTTTTACACCCAAACTGGGTGATACTTGCAGGTAATGATCAGTACACTGAGCCCACTTTGTTCCCCAAATTTCGTTCTTCAATGTTGAAGCTTTCGTTTCCAGTAACAGTTTGAATTTTTAGGTTTCACTCTGTTTTCTTCTATATTGATAGATGTATTTGGAACTCTAAATCAAGCACCGTTTGTGCTAGCTTCTTGAAACTTGACACAATTAAGTACTTTCCAGTTCTATCTCTATATTTTGTTTCCTATTGGTGTAGCCCTAAGCAGTGACAGACGAGAAACACTTTCATTGAAAGGGGTTGCCAAGCGTCCAAAAATTACGAATCTCCAGAAATCTCAGCAAACATTTTTTCACCCAAACTGGATGATACTTTCAGGTAATGATCAGTACACTAAGCCCACTTGGTTCCCCAAATTTCGTTCTTCTATGTTGAAGCGTTCGTTTCCAGTAACAGTTTGAATTTTGGCGTTTCACTCTGTTTTCTCCTATATTGATAGAAGTATTTTGAACTCTAAATCAAGCACGGTTTGTGCTAGCTTCTTGAAACTTGACACAATTAATAAGTTTCAAGTTCTATCTCTATGTTCTGTTTCCTATTGATGTAGCCCTAAGCAGTGACAGGCGAGAAACACTTTCATTGAAAGGGGTTGCCAAGCTTCCAAAAATTACGAATCTCCAGAAATCTCAGCAAATATTTTTACACCCAAACTGGGTGATACTTTCAGGTAATGATCAGTACACTGAGCCCACTTTATTCCCCAAATTTCGTTCTTCAATGTTGAAGCTTTCGTTTCCAGTAACAGTTTGAATTTTTAGGTTTCAATCTGTTTTCTCCTATATTGATAGATGTATTTGGAACTCTAAATCAAATACGGTTTGTGCTACCTTCTTGAAACTTGACACAATTAAGTAGTTTCAAGTTCTATCTCTATGTTCTGTTTCCTATTGATGTAGCCCTAAGCAGTGAAAGGTGAGAAACACTTTCATTGAAAGGGGTTGCCAAGCTTCCAAAAATTACGAATCTCCAGAAATCTCAGCAAATATTTTTTCACCCAAACTGGATGATACTTTCAGGTAATGATCAGTACACTAAGCCCACTTGGTTCCCCAAATTTCGTTCTTCTATGTTGAAGCGTTCGTTTCCAGTAACATTTTGAATTTTGGCGTTTCACTCTGTTTTCTCCTATATTGATAGATGTATTTGGAACTCTAAATCAAACACGGTTTGTGCTAGCTTCTTGAAACTTGACACAATTAATTAGTTTCAAGTTCTATCTCTATGTTCTGTTTCCTATTGATGTAGCCCTAATCAGTGACAGGCGAGAAACACTTTCATTGAAAGGGGTTGCCAAGCTTCCAAAAATTACGAATCTCCAGAAATCTCAGCAAATATTTATACACCCAAACTGGGTGATACTTTCAGATAATGATCAGTACACTGAGCCAACTTTGTTCCCCAAATTTCGTTCTTCAATGTTGAAGCTTTCGTTTCCAGTAACAGTTTGAATTTTTAGGTTTCACTCTGTTTTCTCCTATATTGATAGATGTATTTGGAACTCTAAATCAAACACGGTTTGTGTTAGCTTCTTGAAACTTGACACAATTAAGTAGTTTCAAGTTCTATCTCTATGTTCTGTTTCCTATTGATGTAGCCCTAAGCAGTGACAGGCGAGAAAGACTTTCATTGAAAGGGGTTGCCAAGCTTCCAAAAATTACGAATCTCCAGAAATCTCAGCAAATATTTTTTCACCCAAACTGGGTGATACTTTCAGGTAATGATCAGTTCACTGAGCCCACTTTGTTCCCCAAATTTCGTTCTTCTATGTTGAAGCATTCGTTTCCAGTAACAGTTTGAATTTTGGCGTTTCACTCTGTTTTCTCCTATATTGATAGATGTATTTGGAACTCTAAATCACACACGGTTTGTGCTACCTTCTTGAAACTTGACACAATTAAGTAGTTTCAAGTTCTATATCTATGTTCTGTTTCCTATTGATGTAGCCCTAAGCAGTGACAGGCGAGAAACACTTTCATTGAAAGGGGTTGCCAAGCTTCCAAAAATTACGAATCTCCAGAAATCTCAGCAAATATTTTTACACCCAAACTGGGTGATACTTTCAGGTAATGATCAGTACACTGAGCCCACTTTGTTCCCCAAATTTCGTTCTTCAATGTTGAAGCTTTCGTTTCCAGTAACAGTTTGAATTTTGGCGTTTCACTCTGTTTTCTCCTATATTGATAGATGTATTTGGAACTCTAAATCACACACGGTTTGTGCTACCTTCTTGAAACTTGACACAATTAAGTAGTTTCAAGTTCTATCTCTATGTACTGTTTCCTATTGATGTAGCCCTAAGCAGTGACAGACGAGAAACACTTTCATTGAAAGGGGTTGCCAAGCTTCCAAAAATTACGAATCTCCAGAAATCTCAGCAAATATTTTTACACCCAAACTGGGTGATACTTTCAGGTAATGATCAGTACACTGAGCCCACTTTGTTCCCCAAATTTCGTTCTTCAATGTTGAAGCTTTCGTTTCCAGTAACAGTTTGAATTTTTAGGTTTCACTCTGTTTTCTCCTATATTGATAGATGTATTTGGAACTCTAAATCAAATACGGTTTGTGCTACCTTCTTGAAACTTGACACAATTAAGTAGTTTCAAGTTCTATCTCTATGTTCTGTTTCCTATTGATGTAGCCCTAAGCAGTGACAGACGAGAAACACTTTCATTGAAAGGGGTTGCCAAGCTTCCAAAAATTACGAATCTCCAGAAATCTCAGCAAATATTTTTACACCCAAACTGGGTGGTACTTTCAGGTAATGATCAGTTCACTGAGCCCACTTTGTTCCCCAAATTTCGTTCTTCTATGTTGAAGCGTTCGTTTCCAGTAACAGTTTGAATTTTGGCGTTTCACTCTGTTTTCTCCTATATTGATAGATGTATTTGGAACTCTAAATCACACACGGTTTGTGCTACCTTCTTGAAACTTGACACAATTAAGTAGTTTCAAGTTCTATCTCTATGTTCTGTTTCCTATTGATGTAGCCCTAAGCAGTGACAGGCGAGAAACACTTTCATTGAAAGGGGTTGCCAAGCTTCCAAAAGTTACGAATCTCCAGAAATCTCAGCAAATATTTTTTCACCCAAACTGGATGATACTTTCAGGTAATGATCAGTTCACTGAGCCTACTTTGTTTCCCAAATTTCGTTCTTCAATGTTGCAGTTTTCGTTTCCAGTAACAGTTTGAATTTTTAGGTTTCACTCTGTTTTCTCCTATATTGATAGATGTATTTGGAACTCTAAATCAAACACGGTTTGTGCTAGCTTCTTGAAACTTGACACAATTAATTAGTTTCAAGTTCTATCTCTATGTTCTGTTTCCTATTGATGTAGCCCTAAGCAGTGACAGGCGAGAAACACTTTCATTGAAAGGGGTTGCCAAGCTTCCAAAAATTACGAATCTCCAGAAATCTCAGCAAATATTTTTACACCCAAACTGGGTGATACTTTCAGATAATGATCAGTACACTGAGCCCACTTTGTTCCCCAAATTTCGTTCTTCAATGTTGAAGCTTTCGTTTCCAGTAACAGTTTGAATTTTTAGGTTTCACTCTGTTTTCTCCTATATCGATAGATGTATTTGGAACTCTAAATCAAACACGGTTTGTGTTAGCTTCTTGAAACTTGACACAATTAATTAGTTTCAAGTTCTATCTCTATTTTCTGTTTCCTATTGATGTAGCCCTAAGCAGTGACAGACGAGACACACTTTCATTGAAAGGGGTTGCCAAGCTTCCAAAAATTACGAATCTCCAGAAATCTCAGCAAATATTTTTTCTCCCAAACTGGATGATACTTTCAGGTAATGATCAGTACACTAAGCCCACTTGGTTCCCCAAATTTCGTTCTTCTATGTTGAAGCATTCGTTTCCAGTAACAGTTTGAATTTTGGCGTTTCACTCTGTTTTCTCCTATATTGATAGATGTATTTGGAACTCTAAATCAAGCACGGTTTGTGCTAGCTTCTTGAAACTTGACACAATTAAGTAGTTTCCAGTTCTATCTCTATATTTTGTTTCCTATTGGTGTAGCCCTAAGCAGTGACAGACGAGAAACACTTTCATTGAAAGGGGTTGCCAAGCGTCCAAAAATTACGAATCTCCAGAAATCTCAGCAAACATTTTTTCACCCAAACTGGATGATACTTTCAGGTAATGATCGGTACACTAAGCCCACTTGGTTCCCCAAATTTCGTTCTTCTATGTTGAAGCGTTCGTTTCCAGTAACAGTTTGAATTTTGGCGTTTCACTCTGTTTTCTCTTATATTGATAGATGTATTTGGAACTCTAAATCAAGCACGGTTTGTGCTAGCTTCTTGAAACTTGACAAAATTAGTAAGTTTCAAGTTCTATCTCTATGTTCTGTTTCCTATTGATGTAGCCCTAAGCAGTGACAAGCGAGAAACACTTTCATTGAAAGGGGTTGCCAAGCTTCCAAAAATTACGAATCTCCAGAAATCTCAGCAAATATTTTTACACCCAAACTAGGTGATACTTTCAGGTAATGATCAGTACACTGAGCCCACTTTGTTCCCCAAATTTCGTTCTTCAATGTTGAAGCTTTCGTTTCCAGTAACAGTTTGAATTTTTAGGTTTCACTCTGTTTTCTCCTATATTGATAGATGTATTTGGAACTCTAAATCAAATACGGTTTGTGCTACCTTCTTGAAACTTGACACAATTAAGTAGTTTCAAGTTCTATCTCTATGTTCTGTTTCCTATTGATGTAGCCCTAAGCAGTGACAGACGAGAAAGACTTTCATTGAAAGGGGTTGCCAAGCTTCCAAAAATTATGAATCTCCAGAAATCTCAGCAAATATTTTTACACCCAAACTGGGTGATACTTTCAGGTAATGATCAGTTCACTGAGCCCACTTTGTTCCCCAAATTTCGTTCTTCTATGTTGAAGCTTTCGTTTCCAGTAACAGTTTGAATTTTGGCGTTTCACTCGGTTTTCTCCTATATTGATAGATGTATTTGGAACACTAAATCACACACGGTTTGTGCTACCTTCTTGAAACTTGACACAATTAAGTAGTTTCAAGTTCTATCTCTATGTTCTGTTTCCTATTGATGTAGCCCTAAGCAGTGACAGGCGAGAAACACTTTCATTGAAAGGGGTTGCCAAGCTTCCAAAAATTACGAATCTCCAGAAATCTCAGCAAACATTTTTTCACCCAAACTGGATGATACTTTCAGGTAATGATCAGTTCACTGAGCCTACTTTGTTTCCCAAATTTCGTTCTTCAATGTTGCAGTTTTCGTTTCCAGTAACAGTTTGAATTTTTAGGTTTCACTCTGTTTTCTCCTATATTGATAGGTGTATTTGGAACTCTAAATCAAACACGGTTTGTGCTACCTTCTTGAAACTTGACACAATTAATTAGTTTCAAGTTCTATCTCTATGTTCTGTTTCCTATTGATGTAGCCCTAAGCAGTGAAAGACGAGAAACACTTACATTGAAAGGGGTTGCCAAGCTTCCAAAAATTACGAATCTCCAGAAATCTCAGCAAATATTTTTCTACCAAACTGGATGATACTTTCAGGTAATGATCAGTACACTAATCCCACATTTCCCCAAATTTCGTTCTTCTATGTTGAAGCTTTCGTTTCCAGTAACAGTTTGAATTTTGGCGTTTCACTCTGTTTTCTCCTATATTGATAGATGTATTTTGAACTCTAAATCAAGCACGGTTTGTGCTAGCTTCTTGAAACTTGACAAAATTAAGTAGTTTCAAGTTCTATCTCCATATTTTGTTTCCTATTGATGTAGCCCTAAGCAGTGACAGGCGAGAAACACTTTCATTGAAAGGGGTTGCCAAGTTTCCAAAAATGACGAATCTCCAGAAATCTCAGCAAATATTTTTTCACCCAAACTGGATGATACTTTCAGGTAATGATCAGTACACAGAGCCCACTTGGTTCCCCAAATTTCGTTCTTCTATGTTGAAGCGTTCGTTTCCAGTAACAGTTTGAATTTTGGCGTTTCACTCTGTTTTCTCCTATATTGATAGATGTATTTGGAACTGTAAATCAAGCACGGTTTGTGCTAGCTTCTTGAAACTTGACACAGTTAAGTAGTTTCAAGTTCTATTTCTATGTTCTGTTTCCGATTGATGTAGCCCCTAAGCAGTGACAGGCGAGAAACACTTTCATTGAAAGGGGTTGCCAAGCGTCCAAAAATTACGAATATCCAGAAATCTCAGCAAATATTTTTTCACCCAAAGTGGATGATACTTTCAGGTAATGATGAGTACACTAAGCCCACTTGGTTCCCCAAATTTCGTTCTTCTATGTTGAAGCGTTCGTTTCCAGTAACAGTTTGAATTTTGGCGTTTCACTCTGTTTTCTCCTATATTGATAGATGTATTTGGAACTCTAAATCAAGCACGGTTTGTGCTAGCTTCTTGAACCTTGACACAGTTAAGTAGTTTCAAGTTCTATCTCTATGTTCTGTTTCCGATTGATGTAGCCCTAAGAAGTGACAGGCGAGAAACACTTTCATTGAAAGGGGTTGCCAAGCGTCCCAAAATTAAGAATCTCCAGAAATCTCAGCAAACATTTTTTCACCCAAACTGGATGATACTTTCAGGTAATGATCAGTACACTAAGCCCACTTGGTTCCCCAAATTTCGTTCTTCTATGTTGAAGCGTTCGTTTCCAGTAACAGTTTGAATTTTGGCGTTTCACTCTGTTTTCTCCTATATTGATAGATGTATTTGGAACTCTAAATCAAGCACGGTTTGTGCTAGCTTTTTGAAACTTGACACAATTAAGGAGTTTTAAGTTCTATCTCTATGTTTTGTTTCCTATTGGTGTAGCCCTAAGCAGTGACAGACGAGATACACTTTCATTGAAAGGGGTTGCCAAGCTTCCAAAAATGACGAATCTCCAGAAATCTCAGCAAATATTTTTACACCCAAACTCGGTGATACTTTCAGGTAATGATCAGTTCACTGAGCCCACTTTGTTCCCCAAATTTCGTTCTTCTATGTTGAAGCGTTCGTTTCCAGTAACAGTTTGAATTTTGGCGTTTCACTCTGTTTTCTCCTATATTGATAGAGGTATTTGGAACTCTAAATCACACACGGTTTGTGCTACCTTCTTGAAACTTGACACAATTAAGTAGTTTCAAGTTCTATCTCTATGTTCTGTTTCCTATTGATATAGCCCTAAGCAGTGACAGGCGAGAAACACTTTCATTGAAAGGGGTTGCCAAGCTTCCAAAAATTACGAATCTCCAGAAATCTCAGCAAATATTTTTCTCCCAAACTGGATGATACTTTCAGGTAATGATCAGTACACTAATCCCACTTTTTTCCCCAAATTTCGTTCTTCTATGTTGAAGCTTTCGTTTCCAGTAACAGTTTGAATTTTGGCGTTTCACTCTGTTTTCTCCTATATTGATAGATGTATTTGGAACTCTAAATCAAGCACGGTTTGTGCTAGCTTCTTGAAACTTGGCAAAATTAAGTAGTTTCAAGTTCTATCTCTATATTTTGTTTCCTATTGATGTAGCCCTAAGCAGTGACAGGCGAGAAACACTTTCATTGAAAGGGGTTGCCAAGCTTCCAAAAATGACGAATCTCCAGAAATCTCAGCAAATATTTTTTCACCCAAACTGGATGATACTTTCAGGTAATGATCAGTACACAGAGCCCACTTGGTTCCCCAAATTTCGTTCTTCTATGTTGAAGCGTTCGTTTCCAGTAACAGTTTGAATTTTTAGGTTTCACTCTGTTTTCTCCTATATTGATAGATATATTTGGAACTCTAAATCAAACACGGTTTGTGCTAGCTTCTTGAAACTTGACAAAATTAAGTAGTTTCAAGTTCTATCTCTATGTTCTGTTTCCGATTGATGTAGCCCTATGCAGTGACAGACGAGAAACACTTTCATTGAAAGGGGTTGCCAAGCGTCCAAAAATTACGAATCTCCAGAAATCTCAGCAAACATTTTTTCACCCAAACTGGATGATACTTTCAGGTAATGATCAGTACACAGAGCCCACTTGGTTCCCCAAATTTCGTTCTTCTATGTTGAAGCGTTCGTTTCCAGTAACAGTTTGAATTTTTAGGTTACACTCTGTTTTCTCCTATATTGATAGATGTATTTGGAACTCTAAATCAAACACGGTTTGTGCTACCTTCTTGAAACTTGACACAATTATTTAGTTTCAAGTTCTATCTCTATTTTCTGTTTCCTATTGATGTAGCCCTAAGCAGTGACAGACGAGAAACACTTTCATTGAAAGGGGTTGCCAAGCTTCCAAAAATTACGAATCTCCAGAAATCTCAGCAAATATTTTTTCTCCCAAACTGGATGATACTTTCAGGTAATGATCAGTACACTAAGCCCACTTGGTTCCCCAAATTTCGTTCTTCTATGTTGAAGCATTCGTTTGCAGTAACAGTTTGAATTTTGGCGTTTCACTCTGTTTTCTCCTATATTGATACATGTATTTGGAACTCTAAATCAAGCACGGTTTGTGCTAGCTTCTTGAAACTTGACACAATTAAGTAGTTTCTAGTTCTATCTCTATATTTTGTTTCCTATTGGTGTAGCCCTAAGCAGTGACAGACGAGAAACACTTTCATTGAAAGGGGTTGCCAAGCTTCCAAAAATTACGAATCTCCAGAAATCTCAGCAAACATTTTTTCACCCAAACTGGATGATACTTTCAGGTAATGATCAGTACACTAAGCCCACTTGGTTCCCCAAATTTCGTTCTTCTATGTTGAAGCGTTCGTTTCCAGTAACAGTTTGAATTTTGGCGTTTCACTCTGTTTTCTCCTATATTGATAGATGTATTTTGAACTCTAAATCAAGCACGGTTTGTGCTACCTTCTTGAAACTTGACACAATTATTTAGTTTCAAGTTCTACCTCTATGTTCTGTTTCCTATTGATGTAGCCCTAATCAGTGACAGGCGAGAAACACTTTCATTGAAAGGGGTTGCCAAGCTTCCAAAAATTACGAATCTCCAGAAATCTCAGCAAATATTTTTACACCCAAACTGGGTGATACTTTCAGGTAATGATCAGTACACTGAGCCCACTTTATTCCCCAAATTTCGTTCTTCAATGTTGAAGCTTTCGTTTCCAGTAACAGTTTGAATTTTTAGGTTTCAATCTGTTTTCTCCTATATTGATAGATGTATTTGGAACTCTAAATCAAATACGGTTTGTGCTACCTTCTTGCAACTTGACACAATTAAGTAGTTTCAAGTTCTATCTCTATGTTCTGTTTCCTATTGATGTAGCCCTAAGCAGTGAAAGGTGAGAAACACTTTCATTGAAAGGGGTTGCCAAGCTTCCAAAAATTACGAATCTCCAGAAATCTCAGCAAATATTTTTTCACCCAAACTGGATGATACTTTCAGGTAATGATGAGTACACTAAGCCCACTTGGTTCCCCAAATTTCGTTCTTCTATGTTGAAGCGTTCGTTTCCAGTAACATTTTGAATTTTGGCGTTTCACTCTGTTTTCTCCTATATTGATAGATGTATTTGGAACTCTAAATCAAACACGGTTTGTGCTAGCTTCTTGAAACTTGACACAATTAATTAGTTTCAAGTTCTATCTCTATGTTCTGTTTCCTATTGATGTAGCCCTAATCAGTGACAGGCGAGAAACACTTTCATTGAAAGGGGTTGCCAAGCTTCCAAAAATTACGAATCTCCAGAAATCTCAGCAAATATTTTTACACCCAAACTGGGTGATACTTTCAGATAATGATCAGTACACTGAGCCCACTTGGTTCCCCAAATTTCGTTCTTCAATGTTGAAGCTTTCGTTTCCAGTAACAGTTTGAATTTTTAGGTTTCACTCTGTTTTCTCCTATATTGATAGATGTATTTGGAACTCTAAATCAAACACGGTTTGTGTTAGCTTCTTGAAACTTGACACAATTAATTAGTTTCAAGTTCTATCTCTATGTTCTGTTTCCGATTGATGTAGCCCTAAAAAGTGACAGGCGAGAAACACTTTCATTGAAAGGGGTTGCCAAGCTTCCAAAAATTACGAATCTCCAGAAATCTCAGCAAATATTTTTACACCCAAACTGGGTGATACTTTCAGGTAATGATCAGTTCACGGAGCCCACTTTGTTCCCCAAATTTCGTTCTTCTATGTTGAAGCGTTCGTTTCCAGTAACAGTTTGAATTTTGGCGTTTCACTCTGTTTTCTCCTATATTGATAGATGTATTTGGAACTCTAAATCACACACGGTTTGTGCTACCTTCTTGAAACTTGACACAATTAAGTAGTTTCAAGTTCTATCTCTATGTTCTGTTTCCTATTGATGTAGCCCTAAGCAGTGACAGGCGAGAAACAATTTCATTGAAAGGGGTTGCCAAGCTTCCAAGAATTACGAATCTCCAGAAATCTCAGCAAATATTTTTACACCCAAACTGGGTGATACTTTCAGGTAATGATCAGTACACTGAGCCCACTTTGTTCCCCAAATTTCGTTCTTCAATGTTGAAGCTTTCGTTTCCAGTAACAGTTTGAATTTTGGCGTTTCACTCTGTTTTCTCCTATATTGATAGATGTATTTGGAACTCTAAATCACACACGGTTTGTGCTACCTTCTTGAAACTTGACACAATTAAGTAGTTTCAAGTTCTATCTCTATGTTCTGTTTCCTATTGATGTAGCCCTAAGCAGTGACAGGCGAGAAACACTTTCATTGAAAGGGGTTGCCAAGCTTCCAAAAATTACGAATCTCCAGAAATCTCAGCAAATATTTTTTCACCCAAACTGGATGATACTTTCAGGTAATGATCAGTTCACTGAGCCTACTTTGTTTCCCAAATTTCGTTCTTCAATGTTGCAGTTTTCGTTTCCAGTAACAGTTTGAATTTTTAGGTTTCACTCTGTTTTCTCCTATATTGATAGATGTATTTGGAACTCTAAATCAAACACGGTTTGTGCTAGCTTCTTGAAACTTGACACAATTAATTAGTTTCAAGTTCTATCTCTATGTTCTGTTTCCTATTGATGTAGCCCTAAGCAGTGACAGGCGAGAAACACTTTCATTGAAAGGGGTTGCCAAGCTTCCAAAAATTACGAATCTCCAGAAATCTCAGCAAATATTTTTACACCCAAACTGGGTGATACTTTCAGATAATGATCAGTACACTGAGCCCACTTTGTTCCCCAAATTTCGTTCTTCAATGTTGAAGCTTTCGTTTCCAGTAACAGTTTGAATTTTTAGGTTTCACTCTGTTTTCTCCTATATCGATAGATGTATTTGGAACTCTAAATCAAACACGGTTTGTGTTAGCTTCTTGAAACTTGACACAATTAATTAGTTTCAAGTTCTATCTCTATGTTCTGTTTCCTATTGATGTAGCCCTAAGCAGTGACAGACGAGAAACACTTATATTGAAAGGGGTTGCCAAGCTTCCAAAAATTACGAATCTCCAGAAATCTCAGCAAATATTTTTCTCCCAAACTGGATGATACTTTCAGGTAATGATCAGTACACTAATCCCACTTTTTTCCCCAAATTTCGTTCTTCTATGTTGAAGCTTTCGTTTCCAGTAACAGTTTGAATTTTGGCGTTTCACTCTGTTTTCTCCTATATTGATAGATGTATTTGGAACTCTAAATCAAGCACGGTTTGTGCTAGCTTCTTGAAACTTGGCAAAATTAAGTAGTTTCAAGTTCTATCTCTATATTTTGTTTCCTATTGATGTAGCCCTAAGCAGTGACAGGCGAGAAACACTTTCATTGAAAGGGGTTGCCAAGCTTCCAAAAATGACGAATCTCCAGAAATCTCAGCAAATATTTTTTCACCAAAACTGGATGATACTTTCAGGTAATGATCAGTACACAGAGCCCACTTGGTTCCCCAAATTTCGTTCTTCTATGTTGAAGCGTTCGTTTCCAGTAACAGTTTGAATTTTTAGGTTTCACTCTGTTTTCTCCTATATTGATAGATGTATTTGGAACTCTAAATCAAACACGGTTTGTGCTAGCTTCTTGAAACTTGACAAAATTAAGTAGTTTCAAGTTCTATCTCTATGTTCTGTTTCCGATTGATGTAGCCCTATGCAGTGACAGACGAGAAACACTTTCATTGCAAGGGGTTGCCAAGCGTCCAAAAATTACGAATCTCCAGAAATCTCAGCAAACATTTTTTCACCCAAACTGGATGATACTTTCAGGTAATGATCAGTACACAGAGCCCACTTGGTTCCCCAAATTTCGTTCTTCTATGTTGAAGCGTTCGTTTCCAGTAACAGTTTGAATTTTTAGGTTTCACTCTGTTTTCTCCTATATTGATAGATGTATTTGGAACTCTAAATCAAACACGGTTTGTGCTACCTTCTTGAAACTTGACACAATTAAGTAGTTTCCAGTTCTATCTCTATATTTTGTTTCCTATTGGTGTAGCCCTAAGCAGTGACAGACGAGAAACACTTTCATTGAAAGGGGTTGCCAAGCGTCCAAAAATTCCGAATCTCCAGAAATCTCAGCAAACATTTTTTCACCCAAACTGGATGATACTTTCAGGTAATGATCGGTACACTAAGCCCACTTGGTTCCCCAAATTTCGTTCTTCTATGTTGAAGCGTTCGTTTCCAGTAACAGTTTGAATTTTGGCGTTTCACTCTGTTTTCTCCTATATTGATAGATGTATTTGGAACTCTAAATCAAGCACGGTTTGTGCTAGCTTCTTGAAACTTGACAAAATTAGTAAGTTTCAAGTTCTATCTCTATGTTCTGTTTCCTATTGATGTAGCCCTAAGCAGTGACAGGCGAGAAACACTTTCATTGAAAGGGGTTGCCAAGCTTCCAAAAATTACGAATCTCCAGAAATCTCAGCAAATATTTTTACACCCAAACTGGGTGATACTTTCAGGTAATGATCAGTACACTGAGCCCACTTTGTTCCCCAAATTTCGTTCTTCAATGTTGAAGCTTTCGTTTCCAGTAACAGTTTGAATTTTTAGGTTTCACTCTGTTTTCTTCTATATTGATAGATGTATTTGGAACTCTAAATCAAGCACCGTTTGTGCTAGCTTCTTGAACCTTGACACAATTAATTAGTTTCAAGTTCTATCTCTATGTTCTGTTTCCTCTTGATGTAGCCCTAAGCAGTGACAGGCAAGAAACACTTTCATTGAAAGGGGTTGCCAAGCTTCCAAAAATTACGAATCTCCAGAAATCTCAGCAAATATTTTTACACCCAAACTGGGTGATACTTTCAGGTAATGATCAGTACACTGAGCCCACTTTGTTCCCCAAATTTCGTTCTTCAATGTTGAAGCTTTCGTTTCCAGTAACAGTTTGAATTTTTAGGTTTCACTCTGTTTTCTCCTATATTGATAGATGTATTTGGAACTCTAAATCAAATACGGTTTGTGCTACCTTCTTGAAACTTGACACAATTAAGTAGTTTCAAGTTCTATCTCTATGTTCTGTTTCCTATTGATGTAGCCCTAAGCAGTGACAGACGAGAAACACTTTCATTGAAAGGGGTTGCCAAGCTTCCAAAAATTATGAATCTCCAGAAATCTCAGCAAATATTTTTACACCCAAACTGGGTGATACTTTCAGGTAATGATCAGTTCACTGAGCCCACTTTGTTCCCCAAATTTCGTTCTTCTATGTTGAAGCGTTCGTTTCCAGTAACAGTTTGAATTTTGGCGTTTCACTCTGTTTTCTCCTATATTGATAGATGTATTTTGAACTCTAAATCAAGCACGGTTTGTGCTAGCTTCTTGAAACTTGACAAAATTAAGTAGTTTCAAGTTATATCTCCATATTTTGTTTCCTATTGATGTAGCCCTAAGCAGTGACAGGCGAGAAACACTTTCATTGAAAGGGGTTGCCAAGTTTCCAAAAATGACGAATCTCCAGAAATCTCAGCAAATATTTTTTCACCCAAACTGGATGATACTTTCTGGTAATGATCAGTACACAGAGCCCACTTGGTTCCCCAAATTTTGTTCTTCTATGTTGAAGCGTTCGTTTCCAGTAACAGTTTGAATTTTTAGGTTTCACTCTGTTTTCTCCTATATTGATAGATGTATTTGGAACTCTAAATCAAACACGGTTTGTGCTAGCTTCTTGAAACTTGACAAAATTAAGTAGTTTCAAGTTCTATCTCTATGTTCTGTTTCCGATTGATGTAGCCCTATGCAGTGACAGACGAGAAACACTTTCATTGAAAGGGGTTGCCAAGCGTCCAAAAATTACGAATCTCCAGAAATCTCAGCAAACATTTTTTCACCCAAACTGGATGATACTTTCAGGTATTGATCAGTACACAGAGCCCACTTGGTTCCCCAAATTTCGTTCTTCTATGTTGAAGCGTTCGTTTCCAGTAACAGTTTGAATTTTTAGGTTTCACTCTGTTTTCTCCTATATTGATAGATGTATTTGGAACTCTAAATCAAACACGGTTTGTGCTACCTTCTTGAAACTTGACACAATTATTTAGTTTCAAGTTCTATCTCTATTTTCTGTTTCCTATTGATGTAGCCCTAAGCAGTGACAGACGAGAAACACTTTCATTGAAAGGGGTTGCCAAGCTTCCAAAAATTACGAATCTCCAGAAATCTCAGCAAATATTTTTTCTTCCAAACTGGATGATACTTTCAGGTAATGATCAGTACACTAAGCCCACTTGGTTCCCCAAATTTCGTTCTTCTATGTTGAAGCATTCGTTTCCAGTAACAGTTTGAATTTTGGCGTTTCACTCTGTTTTCTCCTATATTGATAGATGTATTTGGAACTCTAAATCAAGCACGGTTTGTGCTAGCTTCTTGAAACTTGACACAATTAAGTAGTTTCCAGTTCTATCTCTATATTTTGTTTCCTATTGGTGTAGCCCTAAGCAGTGACAGACGAGAAACACTTTCATTGAAAGGGGTTGCCAAGCGTCCAAAAATTACGAATCTCCAGAAATCTCAGCAAACATTTTTTCACCCAAACTGGATGATACTTTCAGGTAATAATCAGTACACTAAGCCCACTTGGTTCCCCAAATTTCGTTCTTCTATGTTGAAGCGTTCGTTTCCAGTAACAGTTTGAAGTTTGGCGTTTCACTCTGTTTTCTCCTATATTGATAGATGTATTTGGAACTCTAAATCACACACGGTTTGTGCTACCTTCTTGAAACTTGACACAATTAAGTAGTTTCAAGTTCTATCTCTATGTTGTGTTTCCTATTGATGTAGCCCTAAGCAGTGACAGGCGAGAAACACTTTCATTGAAAGGGGTTGCCAAGCTTCCAAAAATTACGAATCTCCAGAAATCTCAGCAACATTTTTTCACCCAAACTGGATGATACTTTCAGGTAATGATCAGTTCACTGAGCCCACTTTGTTTCCCAAATTTCGTTCTTCAATGTTGCAGCTTTCGTTTCCAGTAACAGTTTGAATTTTTAGGTTTCACTCTGTTTTCTCCTATATTGATAGATGTATTTGGAACTCTAAATCAAACACGGTTTGTGCTACCTTCTTGAAACTTGACACAATTAATTAGTTTCAAGTTCTATCTCTGTGTTCTGTTTCCTATTGATGTAGCCCTAAGCAGTGACAGACGAGAAACACTTACATTGAAAGGGGTTGCCAAGCTTCCAAAAATTACGAATCTCCAGAAATCTCAGCAAATATTTTTCTCCCAAACTGGATGATACTTTCAGGTAATGATCAGTACACTAATCCCACTTTTTTCCCCAAATTTCGTTCTTCTATGTTGAAGCTTTCCTTTCCAGTAACAGTTTGAATTTTTAGGTTTCACTCTGTTTTCTCCTATATTGATAGATGTATTTGGAACTCTAAATCAAATACGGTTTGTGCTACCTTCTTGAAACTTGACACAATTAAGTAGTTTCAAGTTCTATCTGTATGTTCTGTTTCCTATTGATGTAGCCCTAAGCAGTGACAGACGAGAAACACTTTCATTGAAAGGGGTTGCCAAGCTTCCAAAAATTACGAATCTCCAGAAATCTCAGCAAATATTTTTACACCCAAACTGGGAGATACTTTCAGGTAATGATCAGTTCACTGAGCCCACTTTGTTCCCCAAATTTCGTTCTTCTATGTTGAAGCGTTCGTTTCCAGTAACAGTTTGAATTTTGGCGTTTCACTCTGTTTTCTCCTATATTGATAGATGTATTTGGAACTCTAAATCAAGCACGGTTTGTGCTAGCTTCTTGAAACTTGACACAATTAAGTAGTTTCCAGTTCTATCTCTATATTTTGTTTCCTATTGGTGTAGCCCTAAGCAGTGACAGACGAGAAACACTTTCATTGAAAGGGGTTGCCAAGCTTCCAAAAATAACGAATCTCCAGATATCTCAGCAAACATTTTTTCACCCAAACTGGATGATACTTTCAGGTAATGATCAGTTCACTGAGCCCACTTTGTTTCCCAAATTTCGTTCTTCAATGTTGCAGCTTTCGTTTCCAGTAACAGTTTGAATTTTTAGGTTTCACTCTGTTTTCTCCTATATTGATAGATGTATTTGGAACTCTAAATCAAACACGGTTTGTGTTACCTTCTTGAAACTTGACACAATTAATTAGTTTCAAGTTCTTTCTCTATGTTCTGTTTCCTATTGATGTAGCCCTAAGCAGTGACAGACGAGAAACACTTACATTGAAAGGGGTTGCCAAGCTTCCAAAAATTACGAATCTCCAGAAATCTCAGCAAATATTTTTCTCCCAAACTGGATGATACTTTCAGGTAATGATCAGTACACAGAGCCCACTTGGTTCCCCAAATTTCGTTCTTCTATGTTGAAGCGTTCGTTTCCAGTAACAGTTTGAATTTTTAGGTTTCACTCTGTTTTCTCCTATATTGATAGATGTATTTGGAACTCTAAATCAAACACGGTTTGTGCTAGCTTCTTGAAACTTGACAAAATTAAGTAGTTTCAAGTTCTATCTCTATGTTCTGTTTCCGATTGATGTAGCCCTATGCAGTGACAGACGAGAAACTCTTTCATTGAAAGGGGTTGCCAAGCGTCCAAATATTACGAATCTCCAGAAATTTCAGCAAACATTTTTTCACCCAAACTGGATGATACTTTCAGGTAATGATCAGTACACAGAGCCCACTTGGTTCCCCAAATTTCGTTCTTCTATGTTGAAGCGTTCGTTTCCAGTAACAGTTTGAATTTTGGCTTTTCACTCTGTTTTCTCCTATATTGATAGATGTATTTGGAACTCAAAATCAAGCACGGTTTGTGCTAGCTTCTTGAAACTTGACAAAATTAGTAAGTTTCAAGTTCTATCTCTATGTTCTGTTTCCTATTGATGTAGCCCTAAGCAGTGACAGGCGAGAAACACTTTCATTGAAAGGGGTTGCCAAGCTTCCAAAAATTACGAATCTCCAGAAATCTCAGCAAATATTTTTTCTCCCAAACTGGATGATACTTTCAGGTAATGATCAGTACACTAAGCCCACTTGGTTCCCCAAATTTCGTTCTTCTATGTTGAAGCATTCGTTTCCAGTAACAGTTTGAATTTTGGCGTTTCACTCTGTTTTCTCCTATATTGATAGATGTATTTGGAACTCTAAATCAAGCACGGTTTGTGCTAGCTTCTTGAAACTTGACACAATTAAGTAGTTTCCAGTTCTATCTCTATATTTTGTTTCCTATTGGTGTAGCCCTAAGCAGTGACAGACGAGAAACACTTTCATTGAAAGGGGTTGCCAAGCGTCCAAAAATTCCGAATCTCCAGAAATCTCAGCAAACATTTTTTCACCCAAACTGGATGATACTTTCAGGTAATGATCAGTACACTAAGCCCAATTGGTCCCCAAATTTCGTTCTTCTATGTTGAAGCGTTCGTTTCCAGTAACAATTTGAATTTTGGCGTTTCACTCTGTTTTCTCCTATATTGATCGATGTATTTGGAACTCAAAATCAAGCACGGTTTGTGCTAGCTTCTTGAAACTTGACAAAATTAGTAAGTTTCAAGTTCTATCTCTATGTTCTGTTTCCTATTGATGTAGCCCTAAGCAGTGACAGGCGAGAAACACTTTCATTGAAAGGGGTTGCCAAGCTTCCAAAAATTACGAATCTCCAGAAATCTCAGCAAATATTTTTACACCCAAACTGGGTGATACTTGCAGGTAATGATCAGTACACTGAGCCCACTTTGTTCCCCAAATTTCGTTCTTCAATGTTGAAGCTTTCGTTTCCAGTAACAGTTTGAATTTTTAGGTTTCACTCTGTTTTCTTCTATATTGATAGATGTATTTGGAACTCTAAATCAAGCACCGTTTGTGCTAGCTTCTTGAAACTTGACACAATTAAGTAGTTTCCAGTTCTATCTCTATATTTTGTTTCCTATTGGTGTAGCCCTAAGCAGTGACAGACGAGAAACACTTTCATTGAAAGGGGTTGCCAAGCTTCCAAAAATTACGAATCTCCAGAAATCTCAGCAAATATTTTTACACCCAAACTGGGAGATACTTTCAGGTAATGATCAGTTCACTGAGCCCACTTTGTTCCCCAAATTTCGTTCTTCTATGTTGAAGCGTTCGTTTCCAGTAACAGTTTGAATTTTGGCGTTTCACTCTGTTTTCTCTTATATTGATAGATGTATTTGCAACTCTAAATCACACACGGTTTGTGCTACCTTCTTGAAACTTGACACAATTAAGTAGTTTCAAGTTCTATCTCTATGTTCTGTTTCCTATTGATGTAGCCCTAAGCAGTGACAGGCGAGAAACACTTTCATTGAAAGGGGTTGCCAAGCTTCCAAAAATTACGAATCTCCAGAAATCTCAGCAAACATTTTTTCACCCAAACTGGATGATACTTTCAGGTAATGATCAGTTCACTGAGCCTACTTTGTTTCCCAAATTTCGTTCTTCAATGTTGCAGTTTTCGTTTCCAGTAACAGTTTGAATTTTTAGGTTTCACTCTGTTTTCTCTTATATTGATAGATGTATTTGGAACTCTAAATCAAACACGGTTTGTGCTAGCTTCTTGAAACTTGACACAATTAATTAGTTTCAAGTTCTATCTCTATGTTCTGTTTCCTATTGATGTAGCCCTAAGCAGTGACAGGCGAGAAACACTTTCATTGAAAGGGGTTGCCAAGCTTCCAAAAATTACGAATCTCCAGAAATCTCAGCAAATATTTTTACACCCAAACTGGGTGATACTTTCAGATAATGATCAGTACACTGAGCCCACTTTGTTCCCCAAATTTCGTTCTTCAATGTTGAAGCTTTCGTTTCCAGTAACAGTTTGAATTTTTAGGTTTCACTCTGTTTTCTCCTATATCGATAGATGTATTTGGAACTCTAAATCAAACACGGTTTGTGTTAGCTTCTTGAAACTTGACACAATTAATTAGTTTCAAGTTCTATCTCTATGTTCTGTTTCCTATTGATGTAGCCCTAAGCAGTGACAGACGAGAAACACTTATATTGAAAGGGGTTGCCAAGCTTCCAAAAATTACGAATCTCCAGAAATCTCAGCAAATATTTTTCTCCCAAACTGGATGATACTTTCAGGTAATGATCAGTACACTAATCCCACTTTTTTCCCCAAATTTCGTTCTTCTATGTTGAAGCTTTCGTTTCCAGTAACAGTTTGAATATTGCCGTTTCACTCTGTTTTCTCCTATATTGATAGATGTATTTGGAACTCTAAATCAAGCACGGTTTGTGCTAGCTTCTTGAAACTTGGCAAAATTAAGTAGTTTCAAGTTCTATCTCTATATTTTGTTTCCTATTGATGTAGCCCTAAGCAGTGACAGGCGAGAAACACTTTCATTGAAAGGGGTTGCCAAGCTTCCAAAAATGACGAATCTCCAGAAATCTCAGCAAATATTTTTTCACCAAAACTGGATGATACTTTCAGGTAATGATCAGTACACAGAGCCCACTTGGTTCCCCAAATTTCGTTCTTCTATGTTGAAGCGTTCGTTTCCAGTAACAGTTTGAATTTTTAGGTTTCACTCTGTTTTCTCCTATATTGATAGATGTATTTGGAACTCTAAATCAAACACGGTTTGTGCTAGCTTCTTGAAACTTGACAAAATTAAGTAGTTTCAAGTTCTATCTCTATGTTCTGTTTCCGATTGTTGTAGCCCTATGCAGTGACAGACGAGAAACACTTTCATTGCAAGGGGTTGCCAAGCGTCCAAAAATTACGAATCTCCAGAAATCTCAGCAAACATTTTTTCACCCAAACTGGATGATACTTTCAGGTAATGATCAGTACACAGAGCCCACTTGGTTCCCCAAATTTCGTTCTTCTATGTTGAAGCGTTCGTTTCCAGTAACAGTTTGAATTTTTAGGTTTCACTCTGTTTTCTCCTATATTGATAGATGTATTTGGAACTCTAAATCAAACACGGTTTGTGCTACCTTCTTGAAACTTGACACAATTATTTAGTTTCAAGTTCTATCTCTATTTTCTGTTTCCTATTGATGTAGCCCTAAGCAGTGACAGACGAGAAACACTTTCATTGAAAGGGGTTGCCAAGCTTCCAAAAATTACGAATCTCCAGAAATCTCAGCAAATATTTTTTCTTCCAAACTGGATGATACTTTCAGGTAATGATCAGTACACTAAGCCCACTTGGTTCCCCAAATTTCGTTCTTCTATGTTGAAGCTTTCGTTTCCAGTAACAGTTTGAATTTTGGCGTTTCACTCTGTTTTCTCCTATATTGATAGATGTATTTGGAACTCTAAATCAAGCACGGTTTGTGCTAGCTTCTTGAAACTTGACACAATTAAGTAGTTTCCAGTTCTATCTCTATATTTTGTTTCCTATTGGTGTAGCCCTAAGCAGTGACAGACGAGAAACACTTTCATTGAAAGGGGTTGCCAAGCGTCCAAAAATTACGAATCTCCAGAAATCTCAGCAAACATTTTTTCACCCAAACTGGATGATACTTTCAGGTAATAATCAGTACACTAAGCCCACTTGGTTCCCCAAATTTCGTTCTTCTATGTTGAAGCGTTCGTTTCCAGTAACAGTTTGAAGTTTGGCGTTTCACTCTGTTTTCTCCTATATTGATAGATGTATTTGGAACTCTAAATCACACACGGTTTGTGCTACCTTCTTGAAACTTGACACAATTAAGTAGTTTCAAGTTCTATCTCTATGTTGTGTTTCCTATTGATGTAGCCCTAAGCAGTGACAGGCGAGAAACACTTTCATTGAAAGGGGTTGCCAAGCTTCCAAAAATTACGAATCTCCAGAAATCTCAGCAACATTTTTTCACCCAAACTGGATGATACTTTCAGGTAATGATCAGTTCACTGAGCCCACTTTGTTTCCCAAATTTCGTTCTTCAATGTTGCAGCTTTCGTTTCCAGTAACAGTTTGAATTTTTAGGTTTCACTCTGTTTTCTCCTATATTGATAGATGTATTTGGAACTCTAAATCAAACACGGTTTGTGCTACCTTCTTGAAACTTGACACAATTAATTAGTTTCAAGTTCTATCTCTATGTTCTGTTTCCTATTGATGTAGCCCTAAGCAGTGACAGACGAGAAACACTTACATTGAAAGGGGTTGCCAAGCTTCCAAAAATTACGAATCTCCAGAAATCTCAGCAAATATTTTTCTCCCAAACTGGATGATACTTTCAGGTAATGATCAGTACACAGAGCCCACTTGGTTCCCCAAATTTCGTTCTTCTATGTTGAAGCGTTCGTTTCCAGTAACAGTTTGAATTTTTAGGTTTCACTCTGTTTTCTCCTATATTGATAGATGTATTTGGAACTCTAAATCAAACACGGTTTGTGCTAGCTTCTTGAAACTTGACAAAATTAAGTAGTTTCAAGTTCTATCTCTATGTTCTGTTTCCGATTGATGTAGCCCTATGCAGTGACAGACGAGAAACTCTTTCATTGAAAGGGGTTGCCAAGCGTCCAAATATTACGAATCTCCAGAAATTTCAGCAAACATTTTTTCACCCAAACTGGATGATACTTTCAGGTAATGATCAGTACACAGAGCCCACTTGGTTCCCCAAATTTCGTTCTTCTATGTTGAAGCATTCGTTTCCAGTAACAGTTTGAATTTTGGCGTTTCACTCTGTTTTCTCCTATATTGATAGATGTATTTGGAACTCTAAATCAAGCACGGTTTGTGCTAGCTTCTTGAAACTTGACACAATTAAGTAGTTTCCAGTTCTATCTCTATATTTTGTTTCCTATTGGTGTAGCCCTAAGCAGTGACAGACGACAAACACTTTCATTGAAAGGGGTTGCCAAGCGTCCAAAAATTCCGAATCTCCAGAAATCTCAGCAAACATTTTTTCACCCAAACTGGATGATACTTTCAGGTAATGATCAGTACACTAAGCCCAATTGGTCCCCAAATTTCGTTCTTCTATGTTGAAGCGTTCGTTTCCAGTAACAATTTGAATTTTGGCGTTTCACTCTGTTTTCTCCTATATTGATCGATGTATTTGGAACTCAAAATCAAGCACGGTTTGTGCTAGCTTCTTGAAACTTGACAAAATTAGTAAGTTTCAAGTTCTATCTCTATGTTCTGTTTCCTATTGATGTAGCCCTAAGCAGTGACAGGCGAGAAACACTTTCATTGAAAGGGGTTGCCAAGCTTCCAAAAATTACGAATCTCCAGAAATCTCAGCAAATATTTTTACACCCAAACTGGGTGATACTTGCAGGTAATGATCAGTACACTGAGCCCACTTTGTTCCCCAAATTTCGTTCTTCAATGTTGAAGCTTTCGTTTCCAGTAACAGTTTGAATTTTTAGGTTTCACTCTGTTTTCTTCTATATTGATAGATGTATTTGGAACTCTAAATCAAGCACCGTTTGTGCTAGCTTCTTGAAACTTGACACAATTAAGTAGTTTCCAGTTCTATCTCTATATTTTGTTTCCTATTGGTGTAGCCCTAAGCAGTGACAGACGAGAAACACTTTCATTGAAAGGGGTTGCCAAGCGTCCAAAAATTCCGAATCTCCAGAAATCTCAGCAAACATTTTTTCACCCAAACTGGATGATACTTTCAGGTAATGATCAGTACACTAAGCCCACTTGGTTCCCCAAATTTCGTTCTTCTATGTTGAAGCGTTCGTTTCCTGTAACAGTTTGAATTTTGGCGTTTCACTCTGTTTTCTCCTATATCGATAGATATATTTGGTACTCTAAATCAAGCACGGTTTGTGCTAGGTTCTTGAACCTTGACACAGTTAAGTAGTTTCAAGTTCTATCTCTATGTTCTGTTTCCGATTGATGTAGCCCTAAGAAGTGACAGGCGAGAAACACTTTCATTGAAAGGGGTTGCTAAGCTTCCAAAAATTACGAATCTCCAGAAATCTCAGCAAATATTTTTCTCCCAAACTGGATGATACTTTCAGGTAATGATCAGTACACTAATCCCACTTTTTTCCCCAAATTTCGTTCTTCTATGTTGAAGCTTGCGTTTCCAGTAACAGTTTGAATTTTGGCATTTCACTCTGATTTCTCCTATATTGATAGATGTATTTGGAACTCTAAATCAAGCACGGTTTGTGCTAGCTTCTTGAAACTTGACAAAATTAAGTAGTTTCAAGTTCTATCTCTATATTTTGTTTCCTATTGATGTAGCCCTAAGCAGTGACAGGCGAGAAACATTTTCATTGAAAAGGGTTGCCAAGCTTCCAAAAATGACGAGTCTCCAGAAATCTCAGCAAATATTTTTTCACCCAAACTGGATGATACTTTCAGGTAATGATCAGTACACTAAGCCCACTTGGTTCCCCAAATTTCGTTCTTCTATGTTGAAGCGTTCGTTTCCAGTAACAGTTTGAATTTTTAGGTTTCACTTTGTTTTCTCCTATATTGATAGATGTATTTGGAACTCTAAATCAAACACGGTTTGTGCTACCTTCTTGAAACTTGACACAATTAATTAGTTTCAAGTTCTATCTCTATGTTCTGTTTCCTATTGATGTAGCCCTAAGCAGTGACAGACGAGAAACACTTACATTGAAAGGGGTTGCCAAGCTTCCAAAAATTACGAATCTCCAGAAATCTCAGCAAATATTTTTCTCCCAAACTGGATGATACTTTCAGGTAATGATCAGTACACTAATCCCACTTTTTTCCCCAAATTTCGTTCTTCAATGTTGAAGCTTTCCTTTCCAGTAACAGTTTGAATTTTTAGGTTTCACTCTGTTTTCTCCTATATTGATAGATGTATTTGGAACTCTAAATCAAATACGGTTTGTGCTACCTTCTTGAAACTTGACACAATTAAGTAGTTTCAAGTTCTATCTCTATGTTCTGTTTCCTATTGATGTAGCCCTAAGCAGTGACAGACGAGAAACACTTTCATTGAAAGGGGTTGCCAAGCTTCCAAAAATTACGAATCTCCAGAAATCTCAGCAAATATTTTTACACCCAAACTGGGTGATACTTTCAGGTAATGATCAGTTCACTGAGCCCACTTTGTTCCCCAAATTTCGTTCTTCTATGTTGAAGCGTTCGTTTCCAGTAACAGTTTGAATTTTGGCGTTTCACTCTGTTTTCTCCTATATTGATAGATGTATTTGGAACTCTAAATCACACACGGTTTGTGCTACCTTCTTGAAACTTGACACAATTAAGTAGTTTCAAGTTCTATCTCTATGTTCTGTTTCCTATTGATGTAGCCCTAAGCAGTGACAGGCGACAAACACTTTCATTGAAAGGGGTTGCCAAGCTTCCAAAAATTACGAATCTCCAGAAATCTCAGCAAACATTTTTTCACCCAAACTGGATGATACTTTCAGGTAATGATCAGTTCACTGAGCCCACTTTGTTTCCCAAATTTCGTTCTTCAATGTTGCAGCTTTCGTTTCCAGTAACAGTTTGAATTTTTAGGTTTCACTCTGTTTTCTCCTATATTGATAGATGTATTTGGAACTCTAAATCAAACACGGTTTATGTTACCTTCTTGAAACTTGACACAATTAATTAGTTTCAAGTTCTATCTCTATGTTCTGTTTCCTATTGATGTAGCCCTAAGCAGTGACAGGCAAGAAACACTTTCATTGAAAGGGGTTGCCAAGCTTCCAAAAATTACGAATCTCCAGAAATCTCAGCAAATATTTTTACACCCAAACTGGGTGATACTTGCAGGTAATGATCAGTACACTGAGCCCACTTTGTTCCCCAAATTTCGTTCTTCAATGTTGAAGCTTTCGTTTCCAGTAACAGTTTGAATTTTTAGGTTTCACTCTGTTTTCTTCTATATTGATAGATGTATTTGGAACTCTAAATCAAGCACCGTTTGTGCTAGCTTCTTGAAACTTGACACAATTAAGTAGTTTTAAGTTCTATCTCAACGTTTTTTTTTCCTATTGGTGTAGCCCTAAGCAGTGACAGACGAGAAACACTTTCATTGAAAGGGGTTGCCAAGCGTCCAAAAATTACGAATCTCCAGAAATCTCAGCAAACATTTTTTCACCCAAACTGGATGATACTTTCAGGTAATGATCAGTACACTAAGCCCACTTGGTTCCCCAAATTTCGTTCTTCAATGTTGAAGCTTTCGTTTCCAGTAACAGTTTGAATTTTTAGGTTTCACTCTGTTTTCTCCTATATTGATAGATGTATTTGGAACTCTAAATCAAATACGGTTTGTGCTACCTTCTTGAAACTTGACACAATTAAGTAGTTTCAAGTTCTATCTCTATGTTCTGTTTCCTATTGATGTAGCCCTAAGCAGTGACAGGCGAGAAACACTTTCATTGAAAGGGGTTGCCAAGCTTCCAAAAATTACGAATCTCCAGAAATCTCAGCAAACCTTTTTTCACCCAAACTGGATGATACTTTCAGGAAATGATCAGTACACTAAGCCCACTTGGTTCCCCAAATTTCGTTCTTCTATGTTGAAGCGTTCGTTTCCAGTAACATTTTGAATTTTGGCGTTTCACTCTGTTTTCTCCTATATTGATAGATGTATTTGGAACTCTAAATCAAACACGGTTTGTGCTAGCTTCTTGAAACTTGACACAATTAATTAGTTTCAAGTTCTATCTCTATGTTCTGTTTCCTATTGATGTAGCCCTAAGCAGTGACAGGCGAGAAACACTTTCATTGAAAGGGGTTGCCAAGCTTCCAAAAATTACGAATCTCCAGAAATCTCAGCAAACATTTTTTCACCCAAACTGGATGATACTTTCAGGTAATGATCAGTACACTAAGCCCACTTGGTTCCCCAAATTTCGTTCTTCTATGTTGAAGCATTCGTTTCCAGTAACAGTTTGAATTTTGGCGTTTCACTCTGTTTTCTCCTATATTGATAGATGTATTTGGAACTCTAAATCAAGCACGGTTTGTGCTAGCTTCTTCAAACTTGACACAATTAAGTAGTTTCCAGTTCTATCTCTATATTTTGTTTCCTATTGGTGTAGCCCTAAGCAGTGACAGACGAGAAACACTTTCATTGAAATGGGTTGCCAAGCGTCCAAAAATTACGAATCTCCAGAAATCTCAGCAAACATTTTTTCACCCAAACTGGATGATACTTTCAAGTAATAATCAGTACACTAAGCCCACTTGGTTCCCCAAATTTCGTTCTTCTATGTTGAAGCGTTCGTTTCCAGTAACAGTTTGAATTTTGGCGTTTCACTCTGTTTTCTCCTATATTGATAGATGTATTTGGAACTCTAAATCACACACGGTTTGTGCTACCTTCTTGAAACTTGACACAATTAAGTAGTTTCAAGTTCTATCTCTATGTTCTGTTTCCTATTGATGTAGCCCTAAGCAGTGACAGGCGAGAAACACTTTCATTGAAAGGGGTTGCCAAGCTTCCAAAAATCACGAATCTCCAGAAATCTCAGCAAACATTTTTTCACCCAAACTGGATGATACTTTCAGGTAATGATCAGTTCACTGAGCCCACTTTGTTTCCCAAATTTCGTTCTTCAATGTTGCAGCTTTCGTTTCCAGTAACCGTTTGAATTTTTAGGTTTCACTCTGTTTTCTCCTATATTGATAGATGTATTTGGAACTCTAAATCAAACACGGTTTGTGCTACCTTCTTGAAACTTGACACAATTAATTAGTTTCAAGTTCTATCTCTATGTTCTGTTTCCTATTGATGTAGCCCTAAGCAGTGACAGACAAGAAACACTTACATTGAAAGGGGTTGCCAAGCTTCCAAAAATTACGAATCTCCAGAAATCTCAGCAAACATTTTTGTCCCAAACTGGATGATACTTTCAGGTAATGATCAGTACACTAATCCCACTTTTTTCCCCAAATTTCGTTCTTCAATGTTGAAGCTTTCCTTTCCAGTAACAGTTTGAATTTTTAGGTTTCACTCTGTTTTCTCCTATATTGATAGATGTATTTGGAACTCTAAATCAAATACGGTTTGTGCTAGCTTCTTGAAACTTGACAAAATTAAGTAGTTTCAAGTTCTATCTCTATATTTTGTTTCCTATTGATGTAGCCCTAAGCAGTGACAGGCGAGAAACACTTTCATTGAAAGGGGTTGCCAAGCTTCCAAAAATTACGAATCTCCAGAAATCTCAGCAAACATTTTTTCACCCAAACTGGGTGATACTTTCAGATAATGATCAGTACACTGAGCCCACTTTGTTCGCCAAATTTCGTTCTTCAATGTTGAAGCTTTCGTTTCCAGTAACAGTTTGAATTTTTAGGTTTCACTCTGTTTTCTCCTATATTGATAGATGTATTTGGAACTCTAAATCAAACACGGTTTGTGTTAGCTTCTTGAAACTTGACACAATTAAGTAGTTTCAAGTTCTATCTCTATGTTCTGTTTCCTTTGATGTAGCCCTAAGCAGTGACAGGCGAGAAAGACTTTCATTGAAAGGGGTTGCCAAGCTTCCAAAAATTACGAATCTCCAGAAATCTCAGCAAATATTTTTTCACCCAAACTGGATGATACTTTCAGGTTATGATCACTACCCTAAGCCCACTTGGTTCCCCAAATTTCGTTCTTCTATGTTGAAGCGTTCGTTTCCAGTAACAGTTTGAATTTTGGCGTTTCACTCTGTTTTCTTCTATATTGATAGATGTATTTGGAACTCTAAATCAAACATGGTTTGTGCTACCTTCTTGAAAGTTGACACAATTAAGTAGTTTCAAGTTCTATCACTATGTTCTGTTTCCTATTGATGTAGCCCTAAGAAGTGATAGGCGAGAAACACTTTCATTGAAAGGGGTTGCCAAGCTTCCAAAAATTACGAATCTCCAGAAATCTCAGCAAATATTTTTTCACCCAAACTGGATGATACTTTCAGGTAATGATCAGTACACTAAGCCCACTTGGTTCCCCAAATTTCGTTCTTCTATGTTGAAGCGTTCGTTTCCAGTAACAGTTTGAATTTTGGCGTTTCACTCTGTTTTATCCTATATTGATAGATGTATTTGGAACTCTAAATCAAGCACCGTTTGTGCTAGCTTCTTGAAACTTGACACAATTAAGTAGTTTCAAGTTCTATCTCTATATTTTGTTTCCTATTGGTGTAGCCCTAAGCAGTGACAGACGAGAAACACTTTCAATGAAAGGGGTTGCCAAGCGTCCAAAAATTACGATTCTCCAGAAATCTCAGCAAACATTTTTTCACCCAAACTAGATGATACTTTCAGGTAATGATGAGTACACTAAGCCCACTTGGTTCCCCAAATTTCGTTCTTCTATGTTGAAGCGTTCGTTTCCAGTAACAGTTTGAATTTTGGCGTTTCACTCTGTTTTCTCCTATATTGATAGATGTATTTGGAACTCTAAATCAAGAACGGTTTGTGCTAGCTTCTTGAACCTTGACACAGTTAAGTAGTTTCAAGTTCTATCTCTATGTTCTGTTTCCGATTGATGTAGCCCTAAGAAGTGACAGGCGAGAAACACTTTCATTGAAAGGGGTTGCCAAGCTTCCAAAAATTACGAATCTCCAGAAATCTCAGCAAATATTTTTACACCCAAACTGGGTGATACTTTCAGGTAATGATCAGTTCACTGAGCCCACTTTGTTCCCCAAATTTCGTTCTTCTATGTTGAAGCGTTCGTTTCCAGTAACAGTTTGAATTTTGGCGTTTCACTCTGTTTTCTCCTATATTGATAGATGTATTTGGAACTCTAAATCACACACGGTTTTTGCTACCTTCTTGAAACTTGACACAATTAAGTAGTTTCAAGTTCTATCTCTATGTTCTGTTTTCTATTGATGTAGCCCTAAGCAGTGACAGGCGAGAAACACTTTCATTGAAAGGGGTTGCCAAGCTTCCAAAAATTACGAATCTCCAGAAATCTCAGCAAACATTTTTTCACCCAAACTGGATGATACTTTCAGGTAATGATCAGTTCACTGAGCCCACTTTGTTTCCCAAATTTCGTTTTTCAATGTTGCAGCTTTCGTTTCCAGTAACATTTTGAATTTTGGCGTTACACTCTGTTTTCTCCTATATTGATAGATGTATTTGGAACTCTAAATCAAACACGGTTTGTGCTAGCTTCTTGAAACTTGACACAATTAATTAGTTTCAAGTTCTATCTCTATGTTCTGTTTCCTATTGATGTAGCCCTAAGCAGTGACAGGCGAGAAACACTTTCATTGAAAGGGGTTGCCAAGCTTCCAAAAATTACGAATCTCCAGAAATCTCAGCAAATATTTTTACACCCAAACTGGGTGATACTTTCAGATAATGATCAGTACACTGAGCCCACTTTGTTCCCCAAATTTCGTTCTTCAATGTTGAAGCTTTCGTTTCCAGTAACAGTTTGAATTTTTAGGTTTCACTCTGTTTTCTCCTATATTGATAGATGTATTTGGAACTCTAAATGAAACACGGTTTGTGTTAGCTTCTTGAAACTTGACACAATTAATTAGTTTCAAGTTCTATCTCTATGTTCTGTTTCCTATTGATGTAGCCCTAAGCAGTGACAGACGAGAAACACTTACATTGAAAGGGGTTGCCAAGCTTCCAAAAATTACGAATCTCCAGAAATCTCAGCAAATATTTTTCTCCCAAACTGGATGATACTTTCAGGTAATGATCAGTACACTAATCCCACTTTTTTCCCCAAATTTCGTTCTTCTATGTTGAAGCTTTCGTTTCCAGTAACAGTTTGAATTTTGGCGTTTCACTCTGTTTTCTCCTATATTGATAGATGTATTTGGAACTCTAAATCAAGCACGGTTTGTGCTAGCTTCTTGAAACTTGGCAAAATTAAGTAGTTTCAAGTTCTATCTCTATATTTTGTTTCCTATTGATGTAGCCCTAAGCAGTGACAGGCGAGAAACACTTTCATTGAAAGGGGTTGCCAAGCTTCCAAAAATTACGAATCTCCAGAAATCTCAGCAAATATTTTTTTCACCAAACTTGGATGATACTTTCAGGTAATGATCAGTACACAGAGCCCACTTGGTTCCCCAAATTTCGTTCTTCTATGTTGAAGCGTTCGTTTCCAGTAACAGTTTGAATTTTGGCGTTTCACTCTGTTTTCTCCTATATTGATAGATGTATTTGGAACTCTAAATCAAACACGGTTGTGCTAGCTTCTTGAAACTTGACAAAATTAAGTAGTTTCAAGTTCTATCTCTATGTTCTGTTTCCGATTGATGTAGCCCTATGCAGTGACAGACGAGAAACACTTTCATTGAAAGGGGTTGCCAAGCGTCCAAAAATTACGAATCTCCAGAAATCTCAGCAAACATTTTTTCACCCAAACTGGATGATACTTTCAGGTAATGATCAGTACACAGAGCCCACTTGGTTCCCCAAATCTCGTTCTTCTATGTTGAAGCGTTCGTTTCCAGTAACAGTTTGAATTTTTAGGTTTCACTCTGTTTTCTCCTATATTGATAGATGTATTTGGAACTCTAAATCAAACACGGTTTGTGCTACCTTCTTGAAACTTGACACAATTATTTAGTTTCAAGTTTTATCTCTATTTTCTGTTTCCTATTGATGTAGCCCTAAGCAGTGACAGACGAGAAACACTTTCATTGAAAGGGGTTTGCCATGCTTCCAAAAATTACGAATCTCCAGAAATCTCAGCAAATATTTTTTCTCCCAAACTGGATGATACTTTCAGGTAATGATCAGTACACTAAGCCCACTTGGTTCCCCAAATTTCGTTCTTCTATGTTGAAGCATTCGTTTCCAGTAACAGTTTGAATTTTGGCATTTCACTCTGTTTTCTCCTATATTGATAGATGTATTTGGAACTCTAAATCAAACACGGTTGTGCTAGCTTCTTGAAACTTGACAAAATTAAGTAGTTTCAAGTTCTATCTCTATGTTCTGTTTCCGATTGATGTAGCCCTATGCAGTGACAGACGAGAAACACTTTCATTGAAAGGGGTTGCCAAGCGTCCAAAAATTACGAATCTCCAGAAATCTCAGCAAACATTTTTTCACCCAAACTGGATGATACTTTCAGGTAATGATCACTACACAGAGCCCACTTGGTTCCCCAAATCTCGTTCTTCTATGTTGAAGCGTTCGTTTCCAGTAACAGTTTGAATTTTTAGGTTTCACTCTGTTTTCTCCTATATTGATAGATGTATTTGGAACTCTAAATCAAACACGGTTTGTGCTACCTTCTTGAAACTTGACACAATTATTTAGTTTCAAGTTTTATCTCTATTTTCTGTTTCCTATTGATGTAGCCCTAAGCAGTGACAGACGAGAAACACTTTCATTGAAAGGGGTTGCCAAGCTTCCAAAAATTACGAATCTCCAGAAATCTCAGCAAACATTTTTTCACCCAAACTGGATGATACTTTCAGGTAATGATCGGTACACTAAGCCCACTTGGTTCCCCAAATTTCGTTCTTCTATGTTGAAGCGTTCGTTTCCAGTAACAGTTTGAATTTTGGCGTTTCACTCTGTTTTCTCCTATATTGATAGATGTATTTTGAACTCTAAATCACACAGGGTTTGTGCTACCTTCTTGAAACTTGACACAATTAAGTAGTTTCAAGTTCTATCTCTATGTTCTGTTTCCTATTGATGTAGCCCTAAGCAGTGACAGGCGAGATACACTTTCATTGAAAGGGGTTGCCAAGCTTCCAAAAATTACGAATCTCCAGAAATCTCAGCAAATATTTTTACACCCAAACTGGGTGATACTTTCAGATAATGATCAGTACACTGAGCCCACTTTGTTCCCCAAATTTCGTTCTTCAATGTTGAAGCTTTCGTTTCCAGTAACAGTTTGAATTTTTAGGTTTCACTCTGTTTTCTCCTATATTGATAGATGTATTTGGAACTCTAAATCACACACGGTTTGTGCTACCTTCTTGAAACTTGACACAATTAAGTAGTTTCAAGTTCTATCTCTATGTTCTGTTTCCTATTGATGTAGCCCTAAGCAGTGACAGACGAGAAACACTTACATTGAAAGGGGTTGCCAAGCTTCCAAAAATTACGAATCTCCAGAAATCTCAGCAAATATTTTTCTCCCAAACTGGATGATACTTTCAGGTAATGATCATTACACTAATCCCACTTTTTTCCCCAAATTTCGTTCTTCTATGTTGAAGCTTTCGTTTCCAGTAACAGTTTGAATTTTGGCGTTTCACTCTGTTTTCTCCTATATTGATAGATGTATTTGGAACTCTAAATCAAGCACGGTTTGTGCTAGCTTCTTGAAACTTGGCAAAATTAAGTAGTTTCAAGTTCTATCTCTATATTTTGTTTCCTATTGATGTAGCCCTAAGCAGTGACAGGCGAGAAACACTTTCATTGAAAGGGGTTGCCAAGCTTCCAAAAATGACGAATCTCCAGAAATCTCAGCAAATATTTTTTTCACCAAAATTGGATGATACTTTCAGGTAATGATCAGTACACAGAGCCCACTTGGTTCCCCAAATTTTGTTCTTCTATGTTGAAGCGTTCGTTTCCAGTAACAGTTTGAATTTTTAGGTTTCACTTTGTTTTCTCCTATATTGATAGACGTATTTGGAACTCTAAATCAAACACGGTTTGTGCTACCTTCTTGAAACTTGACACAATTATTTAGTTTCAAGTTCTATCTCTATTTTCTGTTTCCTATTGATGTAGCCCTAAGCAGTGACAGACGAGAAACACTTTCATTGAAAGGGGTTGCCAAGCTTCCAAAAATTACGAATCTCCAGAAATCTCAGCAAATATTTTTTCTCCCAAACTGGATGATACTTTCAGGTAATGATCAGTACACTAAGCCCACTTGGTTCCCCAAATTTCGTTCTTCTATGTTGAAGCATTCGTTTCCAGTAACAGTTTGAATTTTGGCGTTTCACTCTGTTTTCTCCTATATTGATAGATGTATTTGGAACTCTAAATCAAGCACGGTTTGTGCTAGCTTCTTGAAACTTGACACAATTAAGTAGTTTCCAGTTCTATCTCTATATTTTGTTTCCTATTGGTGTAGCCCTAAGCAGTGACAGACGAGAAACACTTTCATTGAAAGGGGTTGCCAAGCGTCCAAAAATTCCGAATCTCCAGAAATCTCAGCAAACATTTTTTCACCCAAACTGGATGATACTTTCAGGTAATGATCGGTACACTAAGCCCACTTGGTTCCCCAAATTTCGTTCTTCTATGTTGAAGCGTTCGTTTCCAGTAACAGTTTGAATTTTGGCGTTTCACTCTGTTTTCTCCTATATTGATAGATGTATTTGGAACTCTAAATCAAGCATGGTTTGTGCTAGCTTCTTGAAACTTGACAAAATTAGTAAGTTTGAAGTTCTATCTCTATGTTCTGTTTCCTATTGATGTAGCCCTAAGCAGTGACAGGCGAGAAACACTTTCATTGAAAGGGGTTGCCAAGCTTCCAAAAATTACGAATCTCCAGAAATCTCAGCAAATATTTTTACACCCGAACTGGGTGATACTTGCAGGTAATGATCAGTACACTGAGCCCACTTTGTTCCCCAAATTTCGTTCTTCAATGATGAAGCTTTCGTTTCCAGTAACAGTTTGAATTTTTAGGTTTCACTCTGTTTTCTCCTATATTGATAGATGTATTTGGAACTCTAAATCAAACACGGTTTGTGCTACCTTCTTGAAACTTGACACAATTATTTAGTTTCAAGTTCTATCTCTATTTTCTTTTTCCTATTGATGTAGCCCTAAGCAGTGACAGACGAGAAACACTTTCATTGAAAGGGGTTGCCAAGCTTCCAAAAATTATGAATCTCCAGAAATCTCAGCAAATATTTTTTCTCCCAAACTGGATGATACTTTCAGGTAATGATCAGTACACTAAGCCCACTTGGTTCCCCAAATTTCGTTCTTCTATGTTGAAGCATTCGTTTCCAGTAACAGTTTGAATTTTGGCGTTTCACTCTGTTTACTCCTATATTGATAGATTATTTGGAACTCTAAATCAAGCACGGTTTGTGCTAGCTTCTTGAAACTTGACACAATTAAGTAGTTTCCAGTTATATCTCTATATTTTGTTTCCTATTGGTGTAGCCCTAAGCAGTGACAGACGAGAAACACTTACATTGAAAGGGGTTGCCAAGCTTCCAAAAATTACGAATCTCCAGAAATCTCAGCAAATATTTTTTCACCCAAACTGGATGATACTTTCAGGTAATGATCAGTACACAGAGCCCACTTGGTTCCCCAAATTTTGTTCTTCTATGTTGAAGCGTTCGTTTCCAGTAACAGTTTGAATTTTTAGGTTTCACTCTGTTTTCTCCTATATTGATAGATGTATTTGGAACTCTAAATCAAACACGGTTTGTGCTAGCTTCTTGAAACTTGACAAAATTAAGTAGTTTCAAGTTCTATCTCTATGTTCTGTTTCCGATTGATGTAGCCCTATGCAGTGACAGGCGAGAAACACTTTCATTGAAAGGGGTTGCCAAGCGTCCAAAAATTACGAATCTCCAGAAATCTCAGCAAACATTTTTTCACCCAAACTGGATGATACTTTCAGGTATTGATCAGTACACAGAGCCCACTTGGATCCCCAAATTTCGTTCTTCTATGTTGAAGCGTTCGTTTCCAGTAACAGTTTGAATTTTGGCGTTTCACTCTGTTTTCTCCTATATTGATAGATGTATTTGGAACTCTAAATCAAACACGGTTTGTGCTACCTTCTTGAAACTTGACACAATTAAGTAGTTTCCAGTTCTATCTCTATATTTTGTTTCCTATTGGTGTAGCCCTAAGCAGTGACAGACGAGAAACACTTTCATTGAAAGGGGTTGCCAAGCGTCCAAAAATTACGAATCTCCAGAAATCTCAGCAAACATTTTTTCACCCAAACTGGATGATACTTTCAGGTAATAATCAGTACACTAAGCCCTCTTGGTTCCCCAAATTTCGTTCTTCTATGTTGAAGCGTTCGTTTCCAGTAACAGTTTGAATTTTGGGGTTTCACTCTGTTTTCTCCTATATTGATAGATGTATTTGGAACTCTAAATCAAACACGGTTTGTGCTACCTTCTTGAAACTTGACACAATTAAGTAGTTTCAAGTTCTATCTCTATGTTCTGTTTCCTATTGATGTAGCCCTAAGCAGTGACAGGCAAGAAACACTTTCATTGAAAGGGGTTGCCAAGCTTCCAAAAATTACGAATCTCCAGAAATCTCAGCAAACATTTTTTCACCCAAACTGGATGATATTTTCAGGTAATGATCAGTTCACTGAGCCCACTTTGTTTCCCAAATTTCGTTCTTCAATGTTGCAGCTTTCGTTTCCAGTAACAGTTTGAATTTTTAGGTTTCACTCTGTTTTCTCCTATATTGATAGATGTATTTGGAACTCTAAATCAAACACGGTTTGTGCTACCTTCTTGAAACTTGACACAATTAATTAGTTTCAAGTTCTATCTCTATGTTCTGTTTCCTATTGATGTAGCCCTAAGCAGTTACAGACGAGAAACACTTACATTGAAAGGGGTTGCCAAGCTTCCAAAAATTACGAATCTCCAGAAATCTCAGCAAATATTTTTCTCCCAAACTGGATGATACTTTCAGGTAATGATCAGTACACTAATCCCACTTTTTTCCCCAAATTCCGTTCTTCAACGTTGAAGCTTTCCTTTCCAGTAACAGTTTGAATTTTTAGGTTTCACTCTGTTTTCTCCTATATTGATAGATGTATTTGGAACGCTAAATCAAATACGGTTTGTGCTACCTTCTTGAAACTTGACACAATTAAGTAGTTTCAAGTTCTATCTCTATGTTCTGTTTCCTATTGATGTAGCCCTAAGCAGTGACAGGCGAGAAACACTTTCATTGAAAGAGGTTGCCAAGCTTCCAAAAATTCCGAATCTCCAGAAATCTCAGCAAACATTTTTTCACCCAAACTGGATGATACTTTCAGGTAATGATCAGTACACTAAGCCCACTTGGTCCCCAAATTTCGTTCTTCTATGTTGAAGCGTTCGTTTCCAGTAACAATTTGAATTTTGGCGTTTCACTCTGTTTTCTCCTATATTGATAGATGTATTTGGAACTCAAAATCAAGCACGGTTTGTGCTAGCTTCTTGAAACTTGACAAAATTAGTAAGTTTCAAGTTCTATCTCTATGTTCTGTTTCCTATTGATGTAGCCCTAAGCAGTGACAGGCGAGAAACACTTTCATTGAAAGAGGTTGCCAAGCTTCCAAAATTTACGAATCTCCAGAAATCTCAGCAAACATTTTTTCACCCAAACTGGATGATACTTTCAGGTAATGATCAGTACACTGAGCCCACTTGGTTCCCCAAATTTCGTTCTTCTATGTTGAAGCGTTCGTTTCCAGCAACAGTTTGAATTTTGGGGTTTCACTCTGTTTTCTCCTATATTGATAGATGTATTTGGAACTCTAAATCAAGCACGGTTTGTGCTAGCTTCTTGAAACTTGACACAGTTAAGTAGTTTCAAGTTCTATCTCTATGTTCTGTTTCCGATTGATGTAGCCCCTAAGCAGTGACAGGCGAGAAACACTTTCATTGAAAGGGGTTGCCAAGCGTCCAAAAATTACGAATATCCAGAAATCTCAGCAAACATTTTTTCACCCAAAGTGGATGATACTTTCAGGTAATGATGAGTACACTAAGCCCACTTGGTTCCCCAAATTTCGTTATTCTATGTTGAAGCGTTCGTTTCCTGTAACAGTTTGAATTTTGGCGTTTCACTCTGTTTTCTCCTATATCGATAGATGTATTTGGTACTCTAAATCAAGCACGGTTTGTGCTAGCTTCTTGAACCTTGACACAGTTAAGTAGTTTCAAGTTCTATCTCTATGTTCTGTTTCCGATTGATGTAGCCCTAAGAAGTGACAGGCGAGAAACACTTTCATTGAAAGGGGTTGCCAAGCGTCCCAAAATTAAGAATCTCCAGAAATCTCAGCAAACATTTTTTCACCCAAACTGGATGATACTTTCAGGTAATGATCAGTACACTAAGCCAACTTGGTTCCCCAAATTTCGTTCTTCTATGTTGAAGCGTTCGTTTCCAGTAACAGTTTGAATTTTGGCGTTTCACTCTGTTTTCTCCTATATTGATAGATGTATTTGGAACTCTAAATCAAGCACGGTTTGTGCTAGCTTTTTGAAACTTGACACAATTAAGGAGTTTTAAGTTCTATCTCTACGTTTTGTTTCCTATTGGTGTAGCCCTAAGCAGTGACAGACGAGAAACACTTTCATTGAAAGGGGTTGCCAAGCTTCCAAAAATTACGAATCTCCAGAAATCTCAGCAAATATTTTTACACCCAAACTGGGTGATACTTTCAGGTAATGATCAGTTCACTGAGCCCACTTTGTTCCCCAAATTTCGTTCTTCTATGCTGAAGCGTTCGTTTCCAGTAACATTTTGAATTTTGGCGTTTCACTCTGTTTTCTCCTATATTGATAGATGTATTTGGAACTCTAAATCACACACGGTTTGTGCTACCTTCTTGAAACTTGACACAATTAAGTAATTTCAAGTTCTATCTCTATGTTCTGTTTCCTATTGATGTAGCCCTAAGCAGTGACAGGCGAGAAACACTTTCATTGAAAGGGGTTGCCAAGCTTCCAAAAATTACGAATCTCCAGAAATCTCAGCAAACATTTTTTCACCCAAACTGGATGATACTTTCAGGTAATGATCAGTTCACTGAGCCCACTTTGTTTCCCAAATTTCGTTCTTCAATGTTGCAGCTTTCGTTTCCAGTAACAGTTTGAATTTTTAGGTTTCACTCTGTTTTCTCCTATATTGATAGATGTATTTGGAACTCTAAATCAAACATGGTTTGTGCTACCTTCTTGAAACTTGACACAATTAATTAGTTTCAAGTTCTATCTCTATGTTCTGTTTCCTATTGATGTAGCCCTAAGCAGTGACAGACGAGAAACACTTACATTGAAAGGGGTTGCCAAGCTTCCAAAAATTACGAATCTCCAGAAATCTCAGCAAATATTTTTCTCCCAAACTGGATGATACTTTCAGGTAATGATCAGTACACTAATCCCACTTTTTTCCCCAAATTTCGTTCTTCTATGTTGAAGCTTTCCTTTCCAGTAACAGTTTGAATTTTTAGGTTTCACTCTGTTTTCTCCTATATTGATAGATGTATTTGGAACTCTAAATCAAACATGGTTTGTGCTACCTTCTTGAAACTTGACACAATTAATTAGTTTCAAGTTCTATCTCTATGTTCTGTTTCCTATTGATGTAGCCCTAAGCAGTGACAGACGAGAAACACTTACATTGAAAGGGGTTGCCAAGCTTCCAAAAATGACGAATCTCCAGAAATCTCAGCAAATATTTTTTCACCCAAACTGGATGATACTTTCAGGTAATGATCTGTACACAGAGCCAACTTGGTTCCCCAAATTTCGTTCTTCTATGTTGAAGCGTTCGTTTCCAGTAACAGTTTGAATTTTTAGGTTTCACTTTGTTTTCTCCTATATTGATAGATGTATTTGGAACTCTAAATCAAACACGGTTTGTGCTACCTTGTTGAAACTTGACACAATTATTTAGTTTCAAGTTCTATCTCTATTTTCTGTTTCCTATTGATGTAGCCCTAAGCAGTGACAGGCGAGAAACACTTTCATTGAAAGGGGTTGCCAAGCTTCCAAAAATTACGAATCTCCAGAAATCTCAGCAAACATTTTTCCAACCAAACTGGATGATACTTTCAGGTAATGATCAGTTCACTGAGCCCACTTTGTTTCCCAAATTTCGTTCTTCAATGTTGCAGCTTTCGTTTCCAGTAACAGTTTGAATTTTTAGGTTTCACTCTGTTTTCTCCTATATTGATAGATGTATTTGGAACTCTAAATCAAACACGGTTTGTGCTACCTTCTTGAAACTTGACACAATTAATTAGTTTCAAGTTCTATCTCTATGTTCTGTTTCCTATTGATGTAGCCCTAAGCAGTTACAGACGAGAAACACTTACATTGAAAGGGGTTGCCAAGCTTCCAAAAATTACGAATCTCCAGAAATCTCAGCAAATATTTTTCTCCCAAACTGGATGATACTTTCAGGTAATGATCAGTACACTAATCCCACTTTTTTCCCCAAATTTCGTTCTTCAACGTTGAAGCTTTCCTTTCCAGTAACAGTTTGAATTTTTAGGTTTCACTCTGTTTTCTCCTATATTGATAGATGTATTTGGAACGCTAAATCAAATACGGTTTGTGCTACCTTCTTGAAACTTGACACAATTAAGTAGTTTCAAGTTCTATCTCTATGTTCTGTTTCCTATTGATGTAGCCCTAAGCAGTGACAGGCGAGAAACACTTTCATTGAAAGAGGTTGCCAAGCTTCCAAAAATTCCGAATCTCCAGAAATCTCAGCAAACATTTTTTCACCCAAACTGGATGATACTTTCAGGTAATGATCAGTACACTAAGCCCACTTGGTCCCCAAATTTCGTTCTTCTATGTTGAAGCGTTCGTTTCCAGCAACAGTTTGAATTTTGGGGTTTCACTCTGTTTTCTCCTATATTGATAGATGTATTTGGAACTCTAAATCAAGCACGGTTTGTGCTAGCTTCTTGAAACTTGACACAGTTAAGTAGTTTCAAGTTCTATCTCTATGTTCTGTTTCCGATTGATGTAGCCCCTAAGCAGTGACAGGCGAGAAACACTTTCATTGAAAGGGGTTGCCAAGCGTCCAAAAATTACGAATATCCAGAAATCTCAGCAAACATTTTTTCACCCAAAGTGGATGATACTTTCAGGTAATGATGAGTACACTAAGCCCACTTGGTTCCCCAAATTTCGTTATTCTATGTTGAAGCGTTCGTTTCCTGTAACAGTTTGAATTTTGGCGTTTCACTCTGTTTTCTCCTATATCGATAGATGTATTTGGTACTCTAAATCAAGCACGGTTTGTGCTAGCTTCTTGAACCTTGACACAGTTAAGTAGTTTCAAGTTCTATCTCTATGTTCTGTTTCCGATTGATGTAGCCCTAAGAAGTGACAGGCGAGAAACACTTTCATTGAAAGGGGTTGCCAAGCGTCCCAAAATTAAGAATCTCCAGAAATCTCAGCAAACATTTTTTCACCCAAACTGGATGATACTTTCAGGTAATGATCAGTACACTAAGCCAACTTGGTTCCCCAAATTTCGTTCTTCTATGTTGAAGCGTTCGTTTCCAGTAACAGTTTGAATTTTGGCGTTTCACTCTGTTTTCTCCTATATTGATAGATGTATTTGGAACTCTAAATCAAGCACGGTTTGTGCTAGCTTTTTGAAACTTGACACAATTAAGGAGTTTTAAGTTCTATCTCTACGTTTTGTTTCCTATTGGTGTAGCCCTAAGCAGTGACAGACGAGAAACACTTTCATTGAAAGGGGTTGCCAAGCTTCCAAAAATTACGAATCTCCAGAAATCTCAGCAAATATTTTTACACCCAAACTGGGTGATACTTTCAGGTAATGATCAGTTCACTGAGCCCACTTTGTTCCCCAAATTTCGTTCTTCTATGCTGAAGCGTTCGTTTCCAGTAACATTTTGAATTTTGGCGTTTCACTCTGTTTTCTCCTATATTGATAGATGTATTTGGAACTCTAAATCACACACGGTTTGTGCTACCTTCTTGAAACTTGACACAATTAAGTAATTTCAAGTTCTATCTCTATGTTCTGTTTCCTATTGATGTAGCCCTAAGCAGTGACAGGCGAGAAACACTTTCATTGAAAGGGGTTGCCAAGCTTCCAAAAATTACGAATCTCCAGAAATCTCAGCAAACATTTTTTCACCCAAACTGGATGATACTTTCAGGTAATGATCAGTTCACTGAGCCCACTTTGTTTCCCAAATTTCGTTCTTCAATGTTGCAGCTTTCGTTTCCAGTAACAGTTTGAATTTTTAGGTTTCACTCTGTTTTCTCCTATATTGATAGATGTATTTGGAACTCTAAATCAAACATGGTTTGTGCTACCTTCTTGAAACTTGACACAATTAATTAGTTTCAAGTTCTATCTCTATGTTCTGTTTCCTATTGATGTAGCCCTAAGCAGTGACAGACGAGAAACACTTACATTGAAAGGGGTTGCCAAGCTTCCAAAAATTACGAATCTCCAGAAATCTCAGCAAATATTTTTCTCCCAAACTGGATGATACTTTCAGGTAATGATCAGTACACTAATCCCACTTTTTTCCCCAAATTTCGTTCTTCTATGTTGAAGCTTACCTTTCCAGTAACAGTTTGAATTTTTAGGTTTCACTCTGTTTTCTCCTATATTGATAGATGTATTTGGAACTCTAAATCAAACATGGTTTGTGCTACCTTCTTGAAACTTGACACAATTAATTAGTTTCAAGTTCTATCTCTATGTTCTGTTTCCTATTGATGTAGCCCTAAGCAGTGACAGACGAGAAACACTTACATTGAAAGGGGTTGCCAAGCTTCCAAAAATGACGAATCTCCAGAAATCTCAGCAAATATTTTTTCACCCAAACTGGATGATACTTTCAGGTAATGATCTGTACACAGAGCCAACTTGGTTCCCCAAATTTCGTTCTTCTATGTTGAAGCGTTCGTTTCCAGTAACAGTTTGAATTTTTAGGTTTCACTTTGTTTTCTCCTATATTGATAGATGTATTTGGAACTCTAAATCAAACACGGTTTGTGCTACCTTGTTGAAACTTGACACAATTATTTAGTTTCAAGTTCTATCTCTATTTTCTGTTTCCTATTGATGTAGCCCTAAGCAGTGACAGGCGAGAAACACTTTCATTGAAAGGGGTTGCCAAGCTTCCAAAAATTACGAATCTCCAGAAATCTCAG
The DNA here is from genome assembly GCF_964194105.1 of Spermophilus citellus. Taxonomy (NCBI): domain Eukaryota; kingdom Metazoa; phylum Chordata; class Mammalia; order Rodentia; family Sciuridae; genus Spermophilus; species Spermophilus citellus. Next base: position 33,317,358 of record NC_138193.1, on the reverse strand, counting down.
CAAACATTTTTCCAACCAAACTGGATGATACTTTCAGGTAATGATCAGTTCACTGAGCCCACTTTGTTTCCCAAATTTCGTTCTTCAATGTTGCAGCTTTCGTTTCCAGTAACAGTTTGAATTTTTAGGTTTCACTCTGTTTTCTCCTATATTGATAGATGTATTTGGAACTCTAAATCAAACACGGTTTGTGCTACCTTCTTGAAACTTGACACAATTAATTAGTTTCAAGTTCTATCTCTATGTTCTGTTTCCTATTGATGTAGCCCTAAGCAGTGACAGACGAGAAACACTTACATTGAAAGGGGTTGCCAAGCTTCCAAAAATTACGAATCTCCAGAAATCTCAGCAAATATTTTTCTCCCAAACTAGATGATACTTTCAGGTAATGATCAGTACACTAATCCCACTTTTTTCCCCAAATTTCGTTCTTCAATGTTGAAGCTTTCCTTTCCAGTAAAAGTTTGAATTTTTAGGTTTCACTCTGTTTTCTCCTATATTGATAGATGTATTTGGAACTCTAAATCAAATACGGTTTGTGCTACCTTCTTGAAACTTGACACAATTAAGTAGTTTCAAGTTCTATCTCTATGTTCTGTTTCCTATTGATGTAGCCCTAAGCAGTGACAGACGAGAAACACTTTCATTGAAAGGGGTTGCCAAGCTTCCAAAAATTACGAATCTCCAGAAATCTCAGCAAATATTTTTACACCCAAACTGGGTGATACTTTCAGGTAATGATCAGTTCACTGAGCCCACTTTGTTCCCCAAATTTCGTTCTTCTATTTTGAAGCGTTCGTTTCCAGTAACAGTTTGAATTTTGGCGTTTCACTCTGTTTTCTCCTATATTGATAGATGTATTTGGAACTCTAAATCAAGCACGGTTTGTGCTACCTTCTTGAAACTTGACACAATTAAGTAGTTTCAAGTTCTATCTCTATGTTCTGTTTCCTATTGATGTAGCCCTAAGCAGTGACAGGCGAGAAACACTTTCATTGAAAGGGGTTGCCAAGCTTCCAAATATTACGAATCTCCAGAAATCTCAGCAAACATTTTTTCACCCAAACTGGATGATACTTTCAGGTAATGATCAGTTCACTGAGCCCACTTTGTTTCCCAAATTTCGTTCTTCAATGTTGCAGCTTTCGTTTCCAGTAACAGTTTGAATTTTTAGGTTTCACTCTGTTTTCTCCTATATTGATAGATGTATTTGGAACTCTAAATCAAACACGGTTTGTGTTACCTTCTTGAAACTTGACACAATTAATTAGTTTCAAGTTCTATCTCTATGTTCTGTTTCCTATTGATGTAGTCCTAAGCAGTGACAGACGAGAAACACTTACATTGAAAGGGGTTGCCAAGCTTCCAAAAATTACGAATCTCCAGAAATCTCAGCAAATATTTTTCTCCCAAACTGGATGATACTTTCAGGTAATGATCAGTACACTAATCCCACTTTTTTCCCCAAATTTCGTTCTTCTATGTTGAAGCTTTCGTTTCCAGTAACAGTTTGAATTTTGGCGTTTCACTCTGTTTTCTCCTATATTGATAGATGTATTTGGAACTCAAAATCAAGCACGGTTTGTGCTAGCTTCTTGAAACTTGACAAAATTAGTAAGTTTCAAGTTCTATCTCTATGTTCTGTTTCCGATTGATGTAGCCCTAAGCAGTGACAGGCGAGAAACACTTGCATTGAAAGGGGTTGCCAAGCGTCCAAAAATTACGAATATCCAGAAATCTCAGCAAACATTTTTTCACCCAAAGTGGATGATACTTTCAGGTAATGATGAGTACACTAAGCCCACTTGGTTCCCCAAATTTCGTTCTTCTATGTTGAAGCGTTCGTTTCCTGTAACAGTTTGAATTTTGGCGTTTCACTCTGTTTTCTCCTATATCGATAGATGTATTTGGTACTCTAAATCAAGCACGGTTTGTGCTAGCTTCTTGAACCTTGACACAGTTAAGTAGTTTCAAGTTCTATCTCTATGTTCTGTTTCCGATTGATGTAGCCCTAAGAAGTGACAGGCGAGAAACACTTTCATTGAAAGGGGTTGCCAAGCGTCCCAAAATTAAGAATCTCCAGAAATCTCAGCAAACATTTTTTCACCCAAACTGCATGATACTTTCAGGTAATGATCAGTACACTAAGCCCACTTGGTTCCCCAAATTTCGTTCTTCTATGTTGAAGCGTTCGTTTCCAGTAACAGTTTGAATTTTGGCGTTTCACTCTGTTTTCTCCTATATTGATAGATGTATTTGGAACTCTAAATCAAGCACGGTTTGTGCTAGCTTTTTGAAACTTGACACAATTAAGGAGTTTTAAGTTCTATCTCTATGTTTTGTTTCCTATTGGTGTAGCCCTAAGCAGTGACAGACGAGAAACACTTTCATTGAAAGGGGTTGCCAAGCTTCCAAAAATTACGAATCTCCAGAAATCTCAGCAAATATTTTTACACCCAAACTGGGTGATACTTTCAGGTAATGATCAGTTCACTGAGCCCACTTTGTTCCCCAAATTTCGTTCTTCTATGTTGAAGCGTTCGTTTCCAGTAACATTTTGAATTTTGGCGTTTCACTCTGTTTTCTCCTATATTGATAGATGTATTTGGAACCCTAAATCACACACGGTTTGTGCTACCATCTTGAAACTTGACACAATTAAGTAATTTCAAGTTCTATCTCTATGTTCTGTTTCCTATTGATGTAGCCCTAAGCAGTGACAGGCGAGAAACACTTTCATTGAAAGGGGTTGCCAAGCTTCCAAAAATTACGAATCTCCAGAAATCTCAGCAAACATTTTTTCACCCAAACTGGATGATACTTTCAGGTAATGATCAGTTCACTGAGCCCACTTTGTTTCCCAAATTTCGTTCTTCAATGTTGCAGCTTTCGTTTCCAGTAACAGTTTGAATTTTTAGTTTTCACTCTGTTTTTTCCTATATTGATAGATGTATTTGGAACTGTAAATCAAACACGGTTTGTGCTACCTTCTTGAAACTTGACACAATTAATTAGTTTCAAGTTCTATCTCTATGTTCTGTTTCCTATTGATGTAGCCCTAAGCAGTGACAGACGAGAAACACTTACATTGAAAGGGGTTGCCAAGCTTCCAAAAATTACGAATCTCCAGAAATCTCAGCAAATATTTTTCTCACAAACTGGATGATACTTTCAGGTAATGATCAGTACACTAATCCCACTTTTTTCCCCAAATTTCGTTCTTCTATGTTGAAGCTTTCGTTTCCAGTAACAGTTTGAATTTTGGAGTTTCACTCTGATTTCTCCTATATTGATAGATGTATTTGGAACTCCAAATCAAGCACGGTTTGTGCTAGCTTCTTGAAACTTGACAAAATTAAGTAGTTTCAAGTTCTATCTCTATATTTTGTTTCCTATTGATGTAGCCCTAAGCAGTGACAGGCGAGAAACACTTTCATTGAAAGGGGTTGCCAAGCTTCCAAAAATGACGAATCTCCAGAAATCTCAGCAAATATTTTTTCACCCAAACTGGATGATACTTTCAGGTAATGATCAGTACACAGAGCCCACTTGGTTCCCCAAATTTCGTTCTTCTATGTTGAAGCGTTCATTTCCAGTAACAGTTTGAATTTTTAGGTTTCACTTTGTTTTCTCCTATATTGATAGATGTATTTGGAACTCTAAATCAAACACGGTTTGTGCTACCTTCTTGAAACTTGACACAATTATTTAGTTTCAAGTTCTATCTCTATTTTCTGTTTCCGATTGATGTAGCCCCTAAGCAGTGACAGGCGAGAAACACTTTCATTGAAAGGGGTTGCCAAGCGTCCAAAAATTACGAATATCCAGAAATCTCAGCAAACATTTTTTCACCCAAAGTGGATGATACTTTCAGGTAATGATGAGTACACTAAGCCCACTTGGTTCCCCAAATTTCGTTCTTCTATGTTGAAGCGTTCGTTTCCTGTAACAGTTTGAATTTTGGCGTTTCACTCTGTTTTCTCCTATATCGATAGGTGTATTTGGTACTCTAAATCAAGCACGGTTTGTGCTAGCTTCTTGAACCTTGACACAGTTAAGTAGTTTCAAGTTCTATCTCTATGTTCTGTTTCCGATTGATGTAGCCCTAAGAAGTGACAGGCGAGAAACACTTTCATTGAAAGGGGTTGCCAAGCGTCCCAAAATTAAGAATCTCCAGAAATCTCAGCAAACATTTTTTCACCCAAACTGGATGATACTTTCAGGTAATGATCAGTACACTAAGCCCACTTGGTTCCCCAAATTTCGTTCTTCTATGTTGAAGCGTTCGTTTCCAGTAACAGTTTGAATTTTGGCGTTTCACTCTGTTTTCTCCTATATTGATAGATGTATTTGGAACTCTAAATCAAGCACGGTTTGTGCTAGCTTTTTGAAACTTGACACAATTAAGGAGTTTTAAGTTCTATCTCTACGTTTTGTTTCCTATTGGTGTAGCCCTAAGCAGTGACAGACGAGAAACACTTTCATTGAAAGGGGTTGCCAAGCTTCCAAAAATTACGAATCTCCAGAAATCTCAGCAAATATTTTTACACCCAAACTGGGTGATACTTTCAGGTAATGATCAGTTCACTGAGCCCACTTTGTTCCCCAAATTTCGTTCTTCTATGCTGAAGCGTTCGTTTCCAGTAACATTTTGAATTTTGGCGTTTCACTCTGGTTTCTCCTATATTGATAGATGTATTTGGAACTCTAAATCACACACGGTTTGTGCTACCTTCTTGAAACTTGACACAATTAAGTAATTTCAAGTTCTATCTCTATGTTCTGTTTCCTATTGATGTAGCCCTAAGCAGTGACAGGCGAGAAACACTTTCATTGAAAGGGGTTGCCAAGCTTCCAAAAATTACGAATCTTCAGAAATCTCAGCAAACATTTTTTCACCCAAACTGGATGATACTTTCAGGTAATGATCAGTTCACTGAGCCCACTTTGTTTCCCAAATTTCGTTCTTCAATGTTGCAGCTTTCGTTTCCAGTAACAGTTTGAATTTTTAGGTTTCACTCTGTTTTCTCCTATATTGATAGATGTATTTGGAACTCTAAATCAAACATGGTTTGTGCTACCTTCTTGAAACTTGACACAATTAATTAGTTTCAAGTTCTATCTCTATGTTCTGTTTCCTATTGATGTAGCCCTAAGCAGTGACAGACGAGAAACACTTACATTGAAAGGGGTTGCCAAGCTTCCAAAAATTACGAATCTCCAGAAATCTCAGCAAATATTTTTCTCCCAAACTGGATGATACTTTCAGGTAATGATCAGTACACTAATCCCACTTTTTTCCCCAAATTTCGTTCTTCTATGTTGAAGCTTTCCTTTCCAGTAACAGTTTGAATTTTGGCGTTTCACTCTGATTTCTCCTATATTGATAGATGTATTTGGAACTCTAAATCAAGCACGGTTTGTGCTAGCTTCTTGAAACTTGACAAAATTAAGTAGTTTCAAGTTCTATCTCTATATTTTGTATCCTATTGTTGTAGCCCTAAGCAGTGACAGGCGAGAAACACTTTCATTGAAAGGGGTTGCCAAGCTTCCAAAAATGACGAATCTCCAGAAATCTCAGCAAAGATTTTTACACCCAAACTGGGTGATACTTTCAGGTAATGATCAGAACACAGAGCCAACTTGGTTCCCCAAATTTCGTTCTTCTATGTTGAAGCGTTCGTTTCCAGTAACAGTTTGAATTTTTAGGTTTCACTTTGTTTTCTCCTATATTGATAGATGTATTTGGAACTCTAAATCAAACACGGTTTGTGCTACCTTGTTGAAACTTGACACAATTATTTAGTTTCAAGTTCTATCTCTATTTTCTGTTTCCTATTGATGTAGCCCTAAGCAGTGACAGGCGAGAAACACTTTCATTGAAAGGGGTTGCCAAGCTTCCAAAAATTACGAATCTCCAGAAATCTCAGCAAACATTTTTTCACCCAAACTGGATGATACTTTCAGGTAATGATCAGTTCACTGAGCCCACTTTGTTTCCCAAATTTCGTTCTTCAATGTTGCAGCTTTCGTTTCCAGTAACAGTTTGAATTTTTAGGTTTCACTCTGTTTTCTCCTATATTGATAGATGTATTTGGAACTCTAAATCAAACACGGTTTGTGCTACCTTCTTGAAACTTGACACAATTAATTAGTTTCAAGTTCTATCTCTATGTTCTGTTTCCTATTGATGTAGCCCTAAGCAGTGACAGACGAGAAACACTTACATTGAAAGGGGTTGCCAAGCTTCCAAAAATTACGAATCTCCAGAAATCTCAGCAAATATTTTTCTCCCAAACTAGATGATACTTTCAGGTAATGATCAGTACACTAATCCCACTTTTTTCCCCAAATTTCGTTCTTCAATGTTGAAGCTTTCCTTTCCAGTAACAGTTTGAATTTTTAGGTGTCACTCTGTTTTCTCCTATATTGATAGATGTATTTGCAACTCTAAATCAAATACGGTTTGTGCTACCTTCTTGAAACTTGACACAATTAAGTAGTTTCAAGTTCTATCTCTATGTTCTGTTTCCTATTGATGTAGCCCTAAGCAGTGACAGACGAGAAACACTTTCATTGAAAGGGGTTGCCAAGCTTCCAAAAATTACGAATCTCCAGAAATCTCAGCAAATATTTTTACACCCAAACTGGGTGATACTTTCAGGTAATGATCAGTTCACTGAGCCCACTTTGTTCCCCAAATTTCGTTCTTCTATTTTGAAGCGTTCGTTTCCAGTAACAGTTTGAATTTTGGCGTTTCACTCTGTTTTCTCCTATATTGATAGATGTATTTGGAACTCTAAATCAAGCACGGTTTGTGCTACCTTCTTGAAACTTGACACAATTAAGTAGTTTCAAGTTCTATCTCTATGTTCTGTTTCCTATTGATGTAGCCCTAAGCAGTGACACGCGAGAAACACTTTCATTGAAAGGGGTTGCCAAGCTTCCAAATATTACGAATCTCCAGAAATCTCAGCAAACATTTTTTCACCCAAACTGGATGATACTTTCAGGTAATGATCAGTTCACTGAGCCCACTTTGTTTCCCAAATTTCGTTCTTCAATGTTGCAGCTTTCGTTTCCAGTAACAGTTTGAATTTTTAGGTTTCACTCTGTTTTCTCCTATATTGATAGATGTATTTGGAACTCTAAATCAAACACGGTTTGTGTTACCTTCTTGAAACTTGACACAATTAATTAGTTTCAAGTTCTATCTCTATGTTCTGTTTCCTATTGATGTAGCCCTAAGCAGTGACAGACGAGAAACACTTACATTGAAAGGGGTTGCCAAGCTTCCAAAAATTACGAATCTCCAGAAATCTCAGCAAATATTTTTCTCCCAAACTGGATGATACTTTCAGGTAATGATCAGTACACTAATCCCACTTTTTTCCCCAAATTTCGTTCTTCTATGTTGAAGCTTTCGTTTCCAGTAACAGTTTGAATTTTGGCGTTTCACTCTGTTTTCTCCTATATTGATAGATGTATTTGGAACTCAAAATCAAGCACGGTTTGTGCTAGCTTCTTGAAACTTGACAAAATTAGTAAGTTTCAAGTTCTATCTCTATGTTCTGTTTCCGATTGATGTAGCCCTAAGCAGTGACAGGCGAGAAACACTTTCATTGAAAGGGGTTGCCAAGCGTCCAAAAATTACGAATATCCAGAAATCTCAGCAAACATTTTTTCACCCAAAGTGGATGATACTTTCAGGTAATGATGAGTACACTAAGCCCACTTGGTTCCCCAAATTTCGTTCTTCTATGTTGAAGCGTTCGTTTCCTGTAACAGTTTGAATTTTGGCGTTTCACTCTGTTTTCTCCTATATCGATAGATGTATTTGGTACTCTAAATCAAGCACGGTTTGTGCTAGCTTCTTGAACCTTGACACAGTTAAGTAGTTTCAAGTTCTATCTCTATGTTCTGTTTCCGATTGATGTAGCCCTAAGAAGTGACAGGCGAGAAACACTTTCATTGAAAGGGGTTGCCAAGCGTCCCAAAATTAAGAATCTCCAGAAATCTCAGCAAACATTTTTTCACCCAAACTGCATGATACTTTCAGGTAATGATCAGTACACTAAGCCCACTTGGTTCCCCAAATTTCGTTCTTCTATGTTGAAGCGTTCGTTTCCAGTAACAGTTTGAATTTTGGCGTTTCACTCTGTTTTCTCCTATATTGATAGATGTATTTGGAACTCTAAATCAAGCACGGTTTGTGCTAGCTTTTTGAAACTTGACACAATTAAGGAGTTTTAAGTTCTATCTCTATGTTTTGTTTCCTATTGGTGTAGCCCTAAGCAGTGACAGGTGAGAAACACTTTCATTGAAAGGGGTTGCCAAGCTTCCAAAAATTACGAATCTCCAGAAATCTCAGCAAATATTTTTACACCCAAACTGGGTGATACTTTCAGGTAATGATCAGTTCACTGAGCCCACTTTGTTCCCCAAATTTCGTTCTTCTATGTTGAAGCGTTCGTTTCCAGTAACATTTTGAATTTTGGCGTTTCACTCTGTTTTCTCCTATATTGATAGATGTATTTGGAACTCTAAATCACACACGGTTTGTGCTACCATCTTGAAACTTGACACAATTAAGTAATTTCAAGTTCTATCTCTATGTTCTGTTTCCTATTGATGTAGCCCTAAGCAGTGACAGGCGAGAAACACTTTCATTGAAAGGGGTTGCCAAGCTTCCAAAAATTACGAATCTCCAGAAATCTCAGCAAACATTTTTTCACCCAAACTGGATGATACTTTCAGGTAATGATCAGTTCACTGAGCCCACTTTGTTTCCCAAATTTCGTTCTTCAATGTTGCAGCTTTCGTTTCCAGTAACAGTTTGAATTTTTAGGTTTCACTCTGTTTTCTCCTATATTGATAGATGTATTTGGAACTGTAAATCAAACACGGTTTGTGCTACCTTCTTGAAACTTGACACAATTAATTAGTTTCAAGTTCTATCTCTATGTTGTGTTTCCTATTGATGTAGCCCTAAGCAGTGACAGACGAGAAACACTTACATTGAAAGGGGTTGCCAAGCTTCCAAAAATTACGAATCTCCAGAAATTTCAGCAAATATTTTTCTCACAAACTGGATGATACTTTCAGGTAATGATCAGTACACTAATCCCACTTTTTTCCCCAAATTTCGTTCTTCTATGTTGAAGCTTTCGTTTCCAGTAACAGTTTGAATTTTGGAGTTTCACTCTGATTTCTCCTATATTGATAGATGTATTTGGAACTCCAAATCAAGCACGGTTTGTGCTAGCTTCTTGAAACTTGACAAAATTAAGTAGTTTCAAGTTCTATCTCTATATTTTGTTTCCTATTGATGTAGCCCTAAGCAGTGACAGGCGAGAAACACTTTCATTGAAAGGGGTTGCCAAGCTTCCAAAAATTACGAATCTCCAGAAATCTCAGCAAACATTTCTTCACCCAAACTGGATGATACTTTCAGGTAATGATCAGTTCACTGAGCCCACTTTGTTTCCCAAATTTCGTTCTTCAATGTTGCAGCTTTCGTTTCCAGTAACAGTTTGAATTTTTAGGTTTCACTCTGTTTTCTCCTATATTGATAGATGTATTTGGAACTCTAAATCAAACACGGTTTGTGCTACCTTCTTGAAACTTGACACAATTAATTAGTTTCAAGTTCTATCTCTATGTTCTGTTTCCTATTGATGTAGCCCTAAGCAGTGACAGACGAGAAACACTTACATTGAAAGGGGTTTTCAAGCTTCCAAAAATTACGAATCTCAAGAAATCTCAGCAAATATTTTTCTCCCAAACTGGATGATACTTTCAGGTAATGATCAGTACACTAATTCCACTTTTTTCCCCAAATTTCGTTCTTCAATGTTGAAGCTTTCCTTTCCAGTAACAGTTTGAATTTTTAGGTTTCACTCTATTTTCTCCTATATTGATAGATGTATTTGGAACTCTAAATCAAATACGGTTTGTGCTACCTTCTTGAAACTTGACACAATTAAGTAGTTTCAAGTTCTATCTATATGTTCTGTTTCCTATTGATGTAGCCCTAAGCAGTGACAGACGAGAAACACTTTCATTGAAAGGGTTTGCCAAGCTTCCAAAAATTACGAATCTCCAGAAATCTCAGCAAATATTTTTACACCCAAACTGGGTGATACTTTCAGGTAATGATCAGTTCACTGAGCCCACTTTGTTCCCCAAATTTCGTTCTTCTATGTTGAAGCGTTCGTTTCCAGTAACAGTTTGAATTTTGGCGTTTCACTCTGTTTTCTCCTATATTGATAGATGTATTTGGAACTCTAAATCACACACGGTTTGTGCTACCTTCTTGAAACTTGACACAATTAAGTAGTTTCAAGTTCTATCTCTATGTTCTATTTCCTATTGATGTAGCCCTAAGCAGTGACAGGCGAGAAACACTTTCATTGAAAGGGGTTGCCAAGCTTCCAAAAATTACGAATCTCCAGAAATCTCAGCAAACATTTCTTCACCCAAACTGGATGATACTTTCAGGTAATGATCAGTTCACTGAGCCCACTTTGTTTCCCAAATTTCGTTCTTCAATGTTGCAGCTTTCGTTTCCAGTAACAGTTTGAATTTTTAGGTTTCACTCTGTTTTCTCATATATTGATAGATGTATTTGGAACTCTAAATCAAACACGGTTTGTGCTACCTTCTTGAAACTTGACACCATTAATTAGTTTCAAGTTCTATCTCTATGTTCTGTTTCCTATTGATGTAGCCCTAAGCAGTGACAGACGAGAAACACTTACATTGAAAGGGGTTTTCAAGCTTCCAAAAATTACGAATCTCCAGAAATCTCAGCAAATATTTTTCTCCCAAACTGGATGATACTTTCAGGTAATGATCAGTACACTAATCCCACTTTTTTCCCCAAATTTCGTTCTTCAATGTTGAAGCTTTCCTTTCCAGTAACAGTTTGAATTTTTAGGTTTCACTCTGTTTTCTCCTATATTGATAGATGTATTTGGAACTCTAAATCAAATACGGTTTGTGCTACCTTCTTGAAACTTGACACAATTAAGTAGTTTCAAGTTCTATCTCTATGTTCTGTTTCCTATTGATGTAGCCCTAAGCAGTGACAGACGAGAAACACTTTCATTGAAAGGGGTTGCCAAGCTTCCAAAAATTACGAATCTCCAGAAATCTCAGCAAATATTTTTACACCCAAACTGGGTGATACTTTCAGGTAATGATCAGTTCACTGAGCCCACTTTGTTCCCCAAATTTCGTTCTTCTATGTTGAAGCGTTCGTTTCCAGTAACAGTTTGAATTTTGGCGTTTCACTCTGTTTTCTCCTATATTGATAGATGTATTTGGAACTCTAAATCACACACGGTTTGTGCTACCTTCTTGAAACTTGACACAATTAAGTAGTATCAAGTTCTATCTCTATGTTCTATTTCCTATTGATGTAGCCCTAAGCAGTGACAGGCGAGAAACACTTTCATTGAAAGGGGTTGCCAAGCTTCCAAAAATTACGAATCTCCAGAAATCTCAGCAAACATTTTTTCACCCAAACTGGATGATACTTTCAGGTAATGATCAGTTCACTGAGCCCACTTTGTTTCCCAAATTTCGTTCTTCAATGTTGCAGCTTTCGTTTCCAGTAACAGTTTGAATTTTTAGGTTTCACTCTGTTTTCTCCTATATTGATAGATGTATTTGGAACTCTAAATCAAACACGGTTTGTGTTACCTTCTTGAAACTTGACACAATTAATTAGTTTCAAGTTCTATCTCTATGTTCTGTTTCCTATTGATGTAGCCCTAAGCAGTGACAGACGAGAAACACTTACATTGAAAGGGGTTGCCAAGCTTCCAAAAATTACGAATCTCCAGAAATCTCAGCAAATATTTTTCTCCCAAACTGGATGATACTTTCAGGTAATGATCAGTACACTGATCCCACTTTTTTCCCCAAATTTCGTTCTTCTATGTTGAAGCTTTCGTTTCCAGTAACAGTTTGAATTTTGGCGTTTCACTCTGTTTTCTCCTATATTGATAGATGTATTTGGAACTCAAAATCAAGCACGGTTTGTGCTAGCTTCTTGAAACTTGACAAAATTAGTAAGTTTCAAGTTCTATCTCTATGTTCTGTTTCCTATTGATGTAGCCCTAAGCAGTGACAGGCAAGAAACACTTTCATTGAAAGGGGTTGCCAAGCTTCCAAAAATTACGAATCTCCAGAAATCTCAGCAAATATTTTTACACCCAAACTGGGTGATACTTTCAGGTAATGATCAGTACACTAATCCCACTTTTTTCCCCAAATTTCGTTCTTCAATGTTGAAGCTTTCGTTTCCAGTAACAGTTTGAATTCTTAGGTTTCACTCTGTTTTCTCCTATATTGATAGATGTATTTGGAACTCTAAATCAAATACGGTTTGTGCTACCTTCTTGAAACTTGACACAATTAAGTAGTTTCAAGTTCTATCTCTATGTTCTGTTTCCTATTGATGTAGCCCTAAGCAGTGACAGGCGAGAAACATTTTCATTGAAAGGGGTTGCCAAGCTTCCAAAAATTACGAATCTCCAGAAATCTCAGCAAATATTTTTTCACCCAAACTGGATGATACTTTCAGGAAATGATCAGTACACTAAGCCCACTTGGTTCCCCAAATTTCGTTCTTCTATGTTGAAGCGTTCGTTTCCAGTAACATTTTGAATTTTGGCGTTTCACTCTGTTTTCTCCTATATTGATAGATGTATTTGGAACTCTAAATCAAGCACCGTTTGTGCTAGCTTCTTGAAACTTGACACAATTAAGTAGTTTCAAGTTCTATCTCTATATTTTGTTTCCTATTGGTGTAGCCCTAAGCAGTGACAGACGAGAAACACTTTCAATGAAAGGGGTTGCCAAGCGTCCAAAAATTACGAATCTCCAGAAATCTCAGCAAACATTTTTTCACCCAAAGTGGATGATACTTTCAGGTAATGATGAGTACACTAAGCAGACTTGGTTCCCCAAATTTCGTTCTTCTATGTTGAAGCGTTCGTTTCCAGTAACAGTTTGAATTTTGGCGTTTCACTCTGTTTTCTCCTATATTGATAGATGTATTTGGAACTCTAAATCAAGCACGGTTTGTGCTAGCTTCTTGAAACTTGACACAGTTAAGTAGTTTCAAGTTCTATCTCTATGTTCTGTTTCCGATTGATGTAGCCCCTAAGCAGTGAGAGGCGAGAAACACTTTCATTGAAAGGGGTTGCCAAGCGTCCAAAAATTACGAATATCCAGAAATCTCAGCAAACATTTTTTCACCCAAAGTGGATGATACTTTCAGGTAATGATGAGTACACTAAGCCCACTTGGTTCCCCAAATTTCGTTCTTCTATGTTGAAGCGTTCGTTTCCTGTAACAGTTTGAATTTTGGCGTTTCACTCTGTTTTCTCCTATATTGATAGATGTATTTGGAACTCTAAATCAAGCACGGTTTGTTCTAGCTTTTTGAAACTTGACACAATTAAGGAGTTTTAAGTTCTATCTCTATGTTTTGTTTCCTATTGGTGTAGCCCTAAGCAGTGACAGACGAGAAACACTTTCATTGAAAGGGGTTGCCAAGCTTCCAAAAATTACGAATCTCCAGAAATCTCAGCAAATATTTTTACACCCAAACTGGGTGATACTTTCAGGTAATGATCAGTTCACTGAGCCCACTTTGTTCCCCAAATTTCGTTCTTCTATGTTGAAGCGTTCGTTTCCAGTAACATTTTGAATTTTGGCGTTTCACTCTGTTTTCTCCTATATTGATAGATGTATTTGGAACTCTAAATCACACACGGTTTGTGCTACCTTCTTGAAACTTGACACAATTAAGTAATTTCAAGTTCTATCTCTATGTTCTGTTTCCTATTGAAGTAGCCCTAAGCAGTGACAGGCGAGAAACACTTTCATTGAAAGGGGTTGCCAAGCTTCCAAAAATTACGAATCTCCAGAAATCTCAGCAAACATTTTTTCACCCAAACTGGATGATACTTTCAGGTAATGATCAGTTCACTGAGCCCACTTTGTTTCCCAAATTTCGTTCTTCAATGTTGCAGCTTTCGTTTCCAGTAACAGTTTGAATTTTTAGGTTTCACTCTCTTTTCTCCTATATTGATAGATGTATCTGGAACTCTAAATCAAACACGGTTTGTGCTACCTTCTTGAAACGTGACACAATTAAGTAGTTTCAAGTTCTATCTCTATGTTCTGTTTCCTATTGATGTAGCCCTAAGCAGTGACAGACGAGAAACACTTACATTGAAAGGGGTTGCCAAGCTTCCAAAAATTACGAATCTCCAGAAATCTCAGCAAATATTTTTCTCCCAAACTGGATGATACTTTCAGGTAATGATCAGTACACTAATCCCACTTTTTTCCCCAAATTTCGTTCTTCTATGTTGAAGCTTTCGTTTCCAGTAACAGTTTGAATTTTGGCGTTTCACTCTGATTTCTCCTATATTGATAGATGTATTTGGAACTCTAAATCAAGCACGGTTTGTGCTAGCTTCTTGAAACTTGACAAAATTAAGTAGTTTCAAGTTCTATCTCTATATTTTGTTTCCTATTGATGTAGCCCTAAGCAGTGACAGGCGAGAAACACTTTCATTGAAAGGGGTTGCCAAGCTTCCAAAAATGACGAATCTCCAGAAATCTCAGCAAATATTTTTTCACCCAAACTGGATGATACTTTCAGGTAATGATCAGTACACAGAGCCCACTTGGTTCCCCAAATTTTGTTCTTCTATGTTGAAGCGTTCGTTTCCAGTAACAGTTTGAATTTTTAGGTTTCACTTTGTTTTCTCCTATATTGATAGATGTATTTGGAACTCTAAATCAAGCACCGTTTGTGCTAGCTTCTTGAAACTTGACACAATTAAGTAGTTTCCAGTTCTATCTCTATATTTTGTTTCCTATTGGTGTAGCCCTAAGCAGTGACAGACGAGAAACACTTTCATTGAAAGGGGTTGCCAAGCGTCCAGAAATTACGAATCTCCAGAAATCTCAGCAAACATTTTTTCACCCAAACTGGATGATACTTTCAGGTAATGATCAGTACACTAAGCCCACTTGGTTCCCCAAATTTCGTTCTTCTATGTTGAAGCGTTCGTTTCCAGTAACAGTTTGAATTTTGGTGTTTCACTCTGTTTTCTCCTATATTGATAGATGTATTTTGAACTCTAAATCAAGCACGGTTTGTGCTAGCTTCTTGGAACTTGACACAATTAATAAGTTTCAAGTTCTATCTCTATGTTATGTTTCCTATTGATGTAGCCCTAAGCAGTGACAGGCGAGAAACACTTTCATTGAAAGGGGTTGCCAAGCTTCCAAAAATTACGAATCTCCAGAAATCTCAGCAAATATTTTTACACCCAAACTGGGTGATACTTTCAGGTAATGATCAGTACACTGAGCCCACTTTGTTCCCCAAATTTCGTTCTTCAATGTTGAAGCTTTCGTTTCCAGTAACAGTTTGAATTTTTAGGTTTCACTCTGTTTTCTCCTATATTGATAGATGTATTTGGAACTCTAAATCAAATACGGTTTGTGCTACCTTCTTGAAACTTGACACAATTAAGTAGTTTCAAGTTCTATCTCTATGTTCTGTTTCCTATTGATGTAGCCCTAAGCAGTGAAAGGCGAGAAACACTTTCATTGAAAGGGGTTGCCAAGCTTCCAAAAATTACGAATCTCCAGAAATCTCAGCAAATATTTTTTCACCCAAACTGGATGATACTTTCAGGAAATGATCAGTACACTAAGCCCACTTGGTTCCCCAAATTTCGTTCTTCTATGTTGAAGCGTTCGTTTCCAGTAACATTTTGAATTTTGGCGTTTCACTCTGTTTTCTCCTATATTGATAGATGTATTTGGAACTCTAAATCAAACACGGTTTGTGCTAGCTTCTTGAAACTTGACACAATTAATTAGTTTCAAGTTCTATCTCTATGTTCTGTTTCCTATTGATGTAGCCCTAAGCAGTGACAGGCGAGAAACACTTTCATTGAAAGAGGTTGCCAAGCGTCCAAAAATTACGAATCTCCAGAAATCTCAGCAAACATTTTTTCACCCAAACTGGATGATGCTTTCAGGTAATGATCAGTACACTAAGCCCACTTGGTTCCCCAAATTTCGTTCTTCTATGTTGAAGCGTTCGTTTCCAGCAGCAGTTTGAATTTTGGCGTTTCACTCTGTTTTCTCCTATATTGATAGATGTATTTGGAACTCTTAATCAAGCACCGTTTCTGCTAGCTTCTTGAAACTTGACACAATTAAGTAGTTTCAAGTTCTATCTCTATATTTTGTTTCCTATTGGTGTAGCCCTAAGCAGTGACAGACGAGAAACACTTTCAATGAAAGGGGTTGCCAAGCGTCCAAAAATTACGAATCTCCAGAAATCTCAGCAAACATTTTTTCACCCAAACTAGATGATACTTTCAGGTAATGATCAGTACACTAAGCCCACTTGGTTCCCCAAATTTCGTTCTTCTATGTTGAAGCGTTCGTTTCCAGTAACAGTTTGAATTTTGGCGTTTCACTCTGTTTTCTCCTATACTGATAGATGTATTTGGAACTCTAAATCAAGCACGGTTTGTGCTAGCTTCTTGAAACTTGACACAGTTAAGTAGTTTCAAGTTCTATCTCTATGTTCTGTTTCTGATTGATGTAGCCCCTAAGCAGTGACAGGCGAGAAACACTTACATTGAAAGGCGTTTTCAAGCTTCCAAAAATTACGAATCTCCAGAAATCTCAGCAAATATTTTTCTCCCAAACTGGATGATACTTTCAGGTAATGATCAGTACACTAATCCCACTTTTTTCCCCAAATTTCGTTCTTCAATGTTGAAGCTTTCCTTTCCAGTAACAGTTTGAATTTTTAGGTTTCACTCTGTTTTCTCCTATATTGATAGATGTATTTGGAACTCTAAATCAAATACGGTTTGTGCTACCTTCTTGAAACTTGACACAGTTAAGTAGTTTCAAGTTCTATCTCTATGTTCTGTTTCCTATTGATGTAGCCCTAAGCAGTGAAAGGCGAGAAACATTTTCATTGAAAGGGGTTGCCAAGCTTCCAAAAATTACGAATCTCCAGAAATCTCAGCAAATATTTTTTCACCCAAACTGGATGATACTTTCAGGAAATGATCAGTACACTAAGCCCACTTGGTTCCCCAAATTTCGTTCTTCTATGTTGAAGCGTTCGTTTCCAGCAGCAGTTTGAATTTTGGCGTTTCACTCTGTTTTCTCCTATATTGATAGATGTATTTGGAACTCTAAATCAAGCACCGTTTGTGCTAGCTTCTTGAAACTTGACACAATTAAGTAGTTTCAAGTTCTATCTCTATATTTTGTTTCCTATTGGTGTAGCCCTAAGCAGTGACAGACGAGAAACACTTTCAATGAAAGGGGTTGCCAAGCGTCCAAAAATTACGAATCTCCAGAAATCTCAGCAAACATTTTTTCACCCAAAGTGGATGATACTTTCAGGTAATGATGAGTACACTAAGCCCACTTGGTTCCCCAAATTTCGTTCTTCTATGTTGAAGCGTTCGTTTCCAGTAACAGTTTGAATTTTGGCGTTTCACTCTGTTTTCTCCTATATTGATAGATGTATTTGGAACTCTAAATCAAGCACGGTTTGTGCTAGCTTCTTGAAACTTGACACAGTTAAGTAGTTTCAAGTTCTATCTCTATGTTCTGTTTCCGATTGATGTAGCCCCTAAGCAGTGAGAGGCGAGAAACACTTTCATTGAAAGGGGTTGCCAAGCGTCCAAAAATTACGAATATCCAGAAATCTCAGCAAACATTTTTTCACCCAAAGTGGATGATACTTTCAGGTAATGATGAGTACACTAAGCCCACTTGGTTCCCCAAATTTCGTTCTTCTATGTTGAAGCGTTAGTTTCCTGTAACAGTTTGAATTTTGGCGTTTCACTCTGTTTTCTCCTATATTGATAGATGTATTTGGAACTCTAAATCAAGCACGGTTTGTGCTAGCTTTTTGAAACTTGACACAATTAAGGAGTTTTAAGTTCTATCTCTATGTTTTGTTTCCTATTGGTGTAGCCCTAAGCAGTGACAGACGAGAAACACTTTCATTGAAAGGGGTTGCCAAGCTTCCAAAAATTACGAATCTCCAGAAATCTCAGCAAATATTTTTACACCCAAACTGGGTGATACTTTCAGGAAATGATCAGTTCACTGAGCCCACTTTGTTCCCCAAATTTCGTTCTTCTATGTTGAAGCGTTCGTTTCCAGTAACATTTTGAATTTTGGCGTTTCACTCTGTTTTCTCCTATATTTATAGATGTATTTGGAACTCTAAATCACACACGGTTTGTGCTACCTTCTTGAAACTTGACACAATTAAGTAATTTCAAGTTCTATCTCTATGCTCTGTTTCCTATTGATGTAGCCCTAAGCAGTGACAGGCGAGAAACACTTTCATTGAAAGGGGTTGCCAAGGTTCCAAAAATTACGAATCTCCAGAAATCTCAGCAAATATTTTTCTCCCAAACTGGATGATACTTTCAGGTAATGATCAGTACACTAATCCCACTTTTTTCCCCAAATTTCGTTCTTCTATGTTGAAGCTTTCGTTTCCAGTAACAGTTTGAATTTTGGCGTTTCACTCTGATTTCTCCTATATTGATAGATGTATTTGGAACTCTAAATCAAGCACGGTTTGTGCTAGCTTTTTGAAACTTGACACAATTAAGGAGTTTTAAGTTCTATCTCTATGTTTTGTTTCCTATTGGTGTAGCCCTAAGCAGTGACAGACGAGAAACACTTTCATTGAAAGGGGTTGCCAAGCTTCCAAAAATGACGAATCTCCAGAAATCTCAGCAAATATTTTTTTACCCAAACTGGATGATACTTTCAGGTAATGATCAGTACACAGAGCCCACTTGGTTCCCCAAATTTCGTTCTTCTATGTTGAAGCGTTCGTTTCCAGTAACAGTTTGAATTTTTAGGTTTCACTTTGTTTTCTCCTATATTGATAGATGTATTTGGAACTCTAAATCAAACACGGTTTGTGCTACCTTCTTGAAACTTGACACAATTATTTAGTTTCAAGTTCTATCTCTATTTTCTGTTTCCTATTGATGTAGCCCTAAGCAGTGACAGGCGAGAAACACTTTCATTGAAAGGGGTTGCCAAGCTTCCAAAAATTACGAATCTCCAGAAATCTCAGCAAACATTTTATCACCCAAACTGGATGATACTTTCAGGTAATGATCAGTTCACTGAGCCCACTTTGTTTCCCAAATTTCGTTCTTCAATGTTGCAGCTTTCGTTTCCAGTAACAGTTTGAATTTTTAGGTTTCACTCTGTTTTCTCCTATATTGATAGATGTATTTGGAACTCTAAATCAAACACGGTTTGTGCTACCTTCTTGAAACTTGACACAATTAATTAGTTTCAAGTTCTATCTCTATGTTCTGTTTCCTATTGATGTAGCCCTAAGAAGTGACAGACGAGAAACACTTACGTTGAAAGGGGTTGCCAAGCTTCCAAAAATTACGAATCTCCAGAAATCTCAGCAAATATTTTTCTCCCAAACTGGATGATACTTTCAGGTAATGATCAGTACACTAATCCCACTTTTTTCCCCAAATTTCGTTCTTCAATGTTGAAGCTTTCCTTTCCAGTAACAGTTTGAATTTTTAGGTTTCACTCTGTTTTCTCCTATATTGATAGATGTATTTGGAACTCTAAATCAAATACGGTTTGTGCTACCTTCTTGAAACTTGACACAATTAAGTAGTTTCAAGTTCTATCTCTATGTTCTGTTTCCTATTGATGTAGCCCTAAGAAGTGATAGGCGAGAAACACTTTCATTGAAAGGGGTTGCCAAGCTTCCAAAAATTACGAATCTCCAGAAATCTCAGCAAATATTTTTACACCCAAACTGGGTGATACTTTCAGGTAATGATCAGTTCACTGAGCCCACTTTGTTCCCCAAATTTCGTTCTTCTATGTTGAAGCGTTCGTTTCCAGTAACAGTTTGAATTTTGGCGTTTCACTCTGTTTTCTCCTATATTGATAGATGTATTTGGAACTCTAAATCACACACGGTTTGTGCTACCTTCTTGAAACTTGACACAATTAAGTAGTTTCAAGTTCTATCTCTATGTTCTGTTTCCTATTGATGTAGCCCTAAGCAGTGACAGGCGAGAAACACTTTCATTGAAAGGGGTTGCCAAGCTTCCAAAAATTACGAATCTCCAGAAATCTCAGCAAACATTTTTTCACCCAAACTGGATGATACTTTCAGGTAATGATCAGTTCACTGAGCCCACTTTGTTTCCCAAATTTCGTTCTTCAATGTTGCAGCTTTCGTTTCCAGTAACAGTTTGAATTTTTAGGTTTCACTCTGTTTTCTCCTATATTGATAGATGTATTTGGAACTCTAAATCAAACACGGTTTGTGTTACCTTCTTGAAACTTGACACAATTAATTAGTTTCAAGTTCTATCTCTATGTTCTGTTTCCTATTGATGTAGCCCTAAGCAGTGACAGACGAGAAACACTTACATTGAAAGGGGTTGCCAAGCTTCCAAAAATTACGAATCTCCAGAAATCTCAGCAAATATTTTTCTCCCAAACTGGATGATACTTTCAGGTAATGATCAGTACACTAATCCCACTTTTTTCCCCAAATTTCGTTCTTCTATGTTGAAGCTTTTGTTTCCAGTAACAGTTTGAATTTTGGCGTTTCACTCTGTTTTCTCCTATATTGATAGATGTATTTGGAACTCTAAATCAAGCACGGTTTGTGCTAGCTTCTTGAAACTTGACAAAATTAAGTAGTTTCAAGTTCTATCTCTATGTTCTGTTTCCTATTGATGTAGCCCTAAGCAGTGACAGGCGAGAAACACTTTCATTGAAAGGGGTTGCCAAGCTTCCAAAAATGACGAATCTCCAGAAATCTCAGCAAACATTTTTTCACCCAAACTGGATGATACTTTCAGGTAATGATCAGTACACTAAGCCCACTTGGTCCCCAAATTTCGTTCTTCTATGTTGAAGCGTTCGTTTCCAGTAACAGTTTGAATTTTGGCGTTTCACTCTGTTTTCTCCTATATTGATAGATGTATTTGGAACTCTAAATCAAACACGGTTTGTGCTAGCTTCTTGAAACTTGACACAATTAATTAGTTTCATGTTCTATCTCTATGTTCTGTTTCCTATTGATGTAGCCCTAAGCAGTGACAGGCGAGAAACACTTTCATTGAAAGAGGTTGCCAAGCTTCCAAAAATTACGAATCTCCAGAAATCTCAGCAAACATTTTTTCACCCAAAGTGGATGATACTTTCAGGTAATGATCAGTACACTAAGCCCACTTGGTTCCCCAAATTTCGTTCTTCTATGTTGAAGCGTTCGTTTCCAGCAGCAGTTTGAATTTTGGCGTTTCACTCTGTTTTCTCCTATATTGATAGATGTATTTGGAACTCTAAATCAAATACGGTTTGTGCTACCTTCTTGAAACTTGACACAATTAAGTAGTTTCAAGTTCTATCTCTATGTTCTGTTTCCTATTGATGTAGCCCTAAGCAGTGAAAGGCGAGAAACACTTTCATTGAAAGGGGTTGCCAAGCTTCCAAAAATTACGAATCTCCAGAAATCTCAGCAAATATTTTTTTCACCCAAACTGGATGATACTTTCAGGAAATGATCAGTACACTAAGCCCACTTGGTTCCCCAAATTTCGTTCTTCTATGTTGAAGCGTTCGTTTCCAGTAACAGTTTGAATTTTTAGGTTTCACTCTGTTTTCTTCTATATTGATAGATGTATTTGGAACTCTAAATCAAGCACCGTTTTTGCTAGCTTCTTGAAACTTGACACAATTAAGTAGTTTCCAGTTCTATCTCGATATTTTGTTTCCTATTGGTGTAGCCCTAAGCAGTGACAGACGAGAAACACTTTCATTGAAAGGGGTTGCCAAGCGTCCAAAAATTACGAATCTCCAGAAATCTCAGCAAACATTTTTTCACCCAAACTGGATGATACTTTCAGGTAATGATCAGTACACTAAGCCCACTTGGTCCCCAAATTTCGCTCTTCTATGTTGAAGCGTTCGTTTCCAGTAACAGTTTGAATTTTGGCGTTTCACTCTGTTTTCTCCTATATTGATAGTTGTATTTGGAACTCAAAATCAAGCACGGTTTGTGCTAGCTTCTTGAAACTTGACAAAATTAGTAAGTTTCAAGTTCTATCTCTATGTTCTGTTTCCTATTGATGTAGCCCTAAGCAGTGACAGGCAAGAAACACTTTCATTGAAAGGGGTTGCCAAGCTTCCAAAAATTACGAATCTCCAGAAATCTCAGCAAATATTTTTACACCCAAACTGGGTGATACTTGCAGGTAATGATCAGTACACTGAGCCCACTTTGTTCCCCAAATTTCGTTCTTCAATGTTGAAGCTTTCGTTTCCAGTAACAGTTTGAATTTTTAGGTTTAACTCTGTTTTCTTCTATATTGATAGATGTATTTGGAACTCTAAATCAAGCACCGTTTGTGCTAGCTTCTTGAAACTTGACACAATTAAGTAGTTTCCAGTTCTATCTCTATATTTTGTTTCCTATTGGTGTAGCCCTAAGCAGTGACAGACGAGAAACACTTTCATTGAAAGGGGTTGCCAAGCGTCCAAAAATTACGAATCTCCAGAAATCTCAGCAAACATTTTTTCACCCAAACTGGATGATACTTTCAGGTAATGATCAGTACACTAAGCCCACTTGGTTCCCCAAATTTCGTTCTTCTATGTTGAAGCGTTCGTTTCCAGTAACAGTTTGAATTTTGGCGTTTCACTCTGTTTTCTCCTATATTGATAGATGTATTTGGAACTCTAAATCAAGCACGGTTTGTGCTAGCTTCTTGAAACTTGACACAATTAATAAGTTTCAAGTTCTATCTCTATGTTCTGTTTCCTATTGATGTAGCCCTAAGCAGTGACAGGCGAGAAACACTTTCATTGAAAGGGGTTGCCAAGCTTCCAAAAATTACGAATCTCCAGAAATCTCAGCAAATATTTTTACACCCAAACTGGGTGATACTTTCAGGTAATGATCAGTACACTGAGCCCACTTTGTTTCCCAAATTTCGTTCTTCAATGTTGCAGCTTTCGTTTCCAGTAACAGTTTGAATTTTTAGGTTTCACTCTGTTTTCTCCTATATTGATAGATGTATTTGGAACTCTAAATCAAACACGGTTTGTGTTACCTTCTTGAAACTTGACACAATTAATTAGTTTCAAGTTCTATCTCTATGTTCTGTTTCCTATTGATGTAGCCCTAAGCAGTGACAGACGAGAAACACTTACATTGAAAGGGGTTGCCAAGCTTCCAAAAATTACGAATCTCCAGAAATCTCAGCAAATATTTTTCTCCCAAACTGGATGATACTTTCAGGTAATGATCAGTACACTAATCCCACTTTTTTCCACAAATTTCGTTCTTCTATGTTGAAGCTTTCGTTTCCAGTAACAGTTTGAATTTTGGCGTTTCACTCTGTTTTCTCCTATATTGATAGATGTATTTTGAACTCTAAATCAAGCACGGTTTGTGCTAGCTTCTTGAAACTTGACAAAATTAAGTAGTTTCAAGTTCTATCTCTATATTTTGTTTCCTATTGGTGTAGCCCTAAGCAGTGACAGACGAGAAACACTTTCAATGAAAGGGGTTGCCAAGCGTCCAAAAATTACGAATCTCCAGAAATCTCACCAAATATTTTTTCACCCAAACTGGATGATACTTTCAGGTAATGATCAGTACACTGAGCCCACTTTATTCCCCAAATTTCGTTCTTCTATGTTGAAGCGTTCGTTTCCAGTAACAGTTTGTATTTTGGAGTTTCACTCTGTTTTCTCCTATATTGATAGATGTATTTGGAACTCTAAATCAAGCACGGTTTGTGCTAGCTTCTTGAAACTTGATACAGTTAAGTAGTTTCAAGTTCTATCTCTATGTTCTGTTTCCGATTGATGTAGCCCCTAAGCAGTGAGAGGCGAGAAACACTTTCATTGAAATGGGTTGCCAAGCGTCCAAAAATTACGAATATCCAGAAATCTCAGCAAACATTTTTTCACCCAAAGTGGATGATACTTTCAGGTAATGATGAGTACACTAAGCCCACTTGGTTCCCCAAATTTCGTTCTTCTATGTTGAAGCGTTCGTTTCCTGTAACAGTTTGAATTTTGGCGTTTCACTCTGTTTTCTCCTATATTGATAGATGTATTTGGAACTCTAAATCAAGCACGGTTTGTGCTAGCTTTTTGAAACTTGACACAATTAAGGAGTTTTAAGTTCTATCTCTATGTTTTGTTTCCTATTGGTGTAGCCCTAAGCAGTGACAGACGAGAAACACTTTCATTGAAAGGGGTTGCCAAGCTTCCAAAAATTACGAATCTCCAGAAATCTCAGCAAATATTTTTACACCCAAACTGGGTGATACTTTCAGGTAATGATCAGTTCACTGAGCCCACTTTGTTCCCCAAATTTCGTTCTTCAATGTTGCAGCTTTCGTTTCCAGTAACAGTTTGAATTTTTAGGTTTCACTCTGTTTTCTCCTATATTGATAGATGTATTTGGAACTCTAAATCAAACACGGTTTGTGCTACCTTCTTGAAACGTGACACAATTAAGTAGTTTCAAGTTCTATCTCTATGTTCTGTTTCCTATTGATGTAGCCCTAAGCAGTGACAGACGAGAAACACTTACATTGAAAGGGGTTGCCAAGCTTCCAAAAATTACGAATCTCCAGAAATCTCAGCAAATATTTTTCTCCCAAACTGGATGATACTTTCAGGTAATGATCAGTACACTAATCCCACTTTTTTCCCCAAATTTCGTTCTTCTATGTTGAAGCTTTCGTTTCCAGTAACAGTTTGAATTTTGGCGTTTCACTCTGATTTCTCCTATATTGATAGATGTATTTGGAACTCTAAATCAAGCACGGTTTGTGCTAGCTTCTTGAAACTTGACAAAATTAAGTAGTTTCAAGTTCTATCTCTATATTTTGTTTCCTATTGATGTAGCCCTAAGCAGTGACAGGCGAGATACACTTTCATTGAAAGGGGTTGCCAAGCTTCCAAAAATGACGAATCTCCAGAAATCTCAGCAAATATTTTTTCACCCAAACTGGATGATACTTTCAGGTAATGATCAGTACACAGAGCCCACTTGGTTCCCCAAATTTCGTTCTTCTATGTTGAAGCGTTCGTTTCCAGTAACAGTTTGAATTTTTAGGTTTCACTTTGTTTTCTCCTATATTGATAGATGTATTTGGAACTCTAAATCAAACACGGTTTGTGCTACCTTCTTGAAACTTGACACAATTATTTAGTTTCAAGTTCTATCTCTATTTTCTGTTTCCTATTGATGTAGCCCTAAGCAGTGACAGGCGAGAAACACTTTCATTGAAAGGGGTTGCCAAGCTTCCAAAAATTATGAATCTCCAGAAATCTCAGCAAACATTTTATCACCCAAACTGGATGATACTTTCAGGTAATGATCAGTTCACTGAGCCCACTTTGTTTCCCAAATTTCGTTCTTCAATGTTGCAGCTTTCGTTTCCAGTAACAGTTTGAATTTTTAGGTTTCACTCTGTTTTCTCCTATATTGATAGATGTATTTGGAACTCTAAATCAAACACGGTTTGTGCTACCTTCTTGAAACTTGACACAATTAATTAGTTTCAAGTTCTATCTCTATGTTCTGTTTCCTATTGATGTAGCCCTAAGCAGTGACAGACGAGAAACACTTACGTTGAAAGGGGTTGCCAAGCTTCCAAAAATTACGAATCTCCAGAAATCTCAGCAAATATTTTTCTCCCAAACTGGATGATACTTTCAGGTAATGATCAGTACACTAATCCCACTTTTTTCCCCAAATTTCGTTCTTCAATGTTGAAGCTTTCCTTTCCAGTAACAGTTTGAATTTTTAGGTTTCACTCTGTTTTCTCCTATATTGATAGATGTATTTGGAACTCTAAATCAAATACGGTTTGTGCTACCTTCTTGAAACTTGACACAATTAAGTAGTTTCAAGTTCTATCTCTATGTTCTGTTTCCTATTGATGTAGCCCTAAGAAGTTATAGGCGAGAAACACTTTCATTGAAAGGGGTTGCCAAGCTTCCAAAAATTACGAATCTCCAGAAATCTCAGCAAATATTTTTACACCCAAACTGGGTGATACTTTCAGGTAATGATCAGTTCACTGAGCCCACTTGGTTCCCCAAATTTCGTTCTTCTATGTTGAAGCGTTCGTTTCCAGTAACAGTTTGAATTTTGGCGTTTCACTCTGTTTTCTCCTATATTGATAGATGTATTTGGAACTCTAAATCACACACGGTTTGTGCTACCTTCTTGAAACTTGACACAATTAAGTAGTTTCAAGTTCTATCTCTATGTTCTGTTTCCTATTGATGTAGCCCTAAGCAGTGACAGGCGAGAAACACTTTCATTGAAAGGGGTTGCCAAGCTTCCAAAAATTACGAATCTCCAGAAATCTCAGCAAACATTTTTTCACCCAAACTGGATGATACTTTCAGGTAATGATCAGTTCACTGAGCCCACTTTGTTTCCCAAATTTCGTTCTTCAATGTTGCAGCTTTCGTTTCCAGTAACAGTTTGAATTTTTAGGTTTCACTCTGTATTCTCCTATATTGATAGATGTATTTGGAACTCTAAATCAAACATGGTTTGTGTTACCTTCTTGAAACTTGACACAATTAATTAGTTTCAAGTTCTATCTCTATGTTCTGTTTCCTATTGATGTAGCCCTAAGCAGTGACAGACGAGAAACACTTACATTGAAAGGGGTTGCCAAGCTTCCAAAAATTACGAATCTCCAGAAATCTCAGCAAATATTTTTCTCCCAAACTGGATGATACTTTCAGGTAATGATCAGTACACTAATCCCACTTTTTTCCCCAAATTTCGTTCTTCTATGTTGAAGCTTTCGTTTCCAGTAACAGTTTGAATTTTTAGGTTTCACTCTGTTTTCTCCTATATTGATAGATGTATTTGGAACTCTAAATCAAACACGGTTTGTGCTACCTTCTTGAAACTTGACACAATTAAGTAGTTTCAAGTTCTATCTCTATGTTCTGTTTCCTACTGATGTAGCCCTAAGCAGTGACAGACGAGAAACACTTACGTTGAAAGGGGTTGCCAAGCTTCCAAAAATTACGAATCTCCAGAAATCTCAGCAAATATTTTTCTCCCAAACTGGATGATACTTTCAGGTAATGATCAGTACACTATTCCCACTTTTTTCCCCAAATTTCGTTCTTCAATGTTGAAGCTTTCCTTTCCAGTAACAGTTTGAATTTTTAGGTTTCACTCTGTTTTCTCCTATATTGATAGATGTATTTGGAACTCTAAATCAAATACGGTTTGTGCTACCTTCTTGAAACTTGACACAATTAAGTAGTTTCAAGTTCTATCTCTATGTTCTGTTTCCTATTGATGTAGCCCTAAGAAGTGATAGGCGAGAAACACTTTCATTGAAAGGGGTTGCCAAGCTTCCAAAAATTACGAATCTCCAGAAATCTCAGCAAATATTTTTACACCCAAACTGGGTGATACTTTCAGGTAATGATCAGTTCACTGAGCCCACTTTGTTCCCCAAATTTCGTTCTTCTATGTTGAAGCGTTCGTTTCCAGTAACAGTTTGAATTTTGGCGTTTCACTCTGTTTTCTCCTATATTGATAGATGTATTTGGAACTCTAAATCACACACGGTTTGTGCTACCTTCTTGAAACTTGACACAATTAAGTAGTTTCAAGTTCTATCTCTATGTTCTGTTTCCTATTGATGTAGCCCTAAGCAGTGACAGGCGAGAAACACTTTCATTGAAAGGGGTTGCCAAGCTTCCAAAAATTACGAATCTCCAGAAATCTCAGCAAACATTTTTTCACCCAAACTGGATGATACTTTCAGGTAATGATCAGTTCACTGAGCCCAGTTTGTTTCCCAAATTTCGTTCTTCAATGTTGCAGCTTTCGTTTCCAGTAACAGTTTGAATTTTTAGGTTTCACTCTGTTTTCTCCTATATTGATAGATGTATTTGGAACTCTAAATCAAGCACGGTTTGTGCTAGCTTCTTGAAACTTGACAAAATTAAGTAGTTTCAAGTTCTATCTCTATGTTCTGTTTCCTTTTGATGTAGCCCTAAGCAGTGACAGGCGAGAAACACTTTCATTGAAAGGGGTTGCCAAGCTTCCAAAAATGACGAATCTCCAGAAATCTCAGCAAACATTTTTTCACCCAAACTGGATGATACTTTCAGGTAATGATCAGTACACAGAGCCCACTTGGTTCCCCAAATTTCGTTCTTCTATGTTGAAGCGTTCGTTTCCAGTAACAGTTTGAATTTTTAGGTTTCACTCTGTTTTCTCCTATATTGATAGATGTATTTGGAACTCTAAATCAAACACGGTTTGTGCTAGCTTCTTGAAACTTGACAAAATTAAGTAGTTTCAAGTTCTATCTCTATGTTCTGTTTCCGATTGATGTAGCCCTATGCAGTGACAGACGAGAAACACTTTCATTGAAAGGGGTTGCCAAGCGTCCAAAAATTACGGATCTCCAGAAATCTCAGCAAACATTTTTTCACCCAAACTGGATGATACTTTCAGGTAATGATCAGTACACAGAGCCCACTTGGTTCCCCAAATTTCGTTCTTCTATGTTGAAGCGTTCATTTCCAGTAACAGTTTGAATTTTGGTGTTTCACTCTGTTTTCTCCTATATTGATAGATGTATTTGGAACTCAAAATCAAGCACGGTTTGTGCTAGCTTCTTGAAACTTGACAAAATTAGTAAGTTTCAAGTTCTATCTCTATGTTCTGTTTCCTATTGATGTAGCCCTAAGCAGTGACAGGCGAGAAACACTTTCATTGAAAGGGGTTGCCAAGCTTCCAAAAATTACGAATCTCCAGAAATCTCAGCAAATATTTTTTCTCCCAAACTGGATGATACTTTCAGGTAATGATCAGTACACTAAGCCCACTTGGTTCCCCAAATTTCGTTCTTCTATGTTGAAGCATTCGTTTCCAGTAACAGTTTGAATTTTGGCGTTTCACTCTGTTTTCTCCTATATTGATAGATGTATTTGGAACTCTAAATCAAGCCCGGTTTGTGCTAGCTTCTTGAAACTTGACACAATTAAGTAGTTTCCAGTTCTATCTCTATATTTTGTTTCCTATTGGTGTAGCCCTAAGCAGTGACAGACGAGAAACACTTTCATTGAAAGGGGTTGCCAAGCGTCCAAAAATTACGAATCTCCAGAAATCTCAGCAAACATTTTTTCACCCAAACTGGATGATACTTTCAGGTAATGATCAGTACACTAAGCCCACTTGGTCCCCAAATTTCGTTCTTCTATGTTGAAGCGTTCGTTTCCAGTAACAGTTTGAATTTTGGCGTTTCACTCTGTTTTCTCCTATATTGATAGTTGTATTTGGAACTCAAAATCAAGCATGGTTTGTGCAAGCTTCTTGAAACCTGACAAAATTAGTAAGTTTCAAGTTCTATCTCTATGTTCTGTTTCCTATTGATGTAGCCCTAAGCAGTGACAGGCAAGAAACACTTTCATTGAAAGGGGTTGCCAAGCTTCCAAAAATTACGAATCTCCAGAAATCTCAGCAAATATTTTTACACCCAAACTGGGTGATACTTGCAGGTAATGATCAGTACACTGAGCCCACTTTGTTCCCCAAATTTAGTTCTTCAATGTTGAAGCTTTCGTTTCCAGTAACAGTTTGAATTTTTAGGTTTCACTCTGTTTTCTTCTATATTGATAGATGTATTTGGAACTCTAAATCAAGCACCGTTTGTGCTAGCTTCTTGAAACTTGACACAATTAAGTAGTTTCCAGTTCTATCTCTATATTTTGTTTCCTATTGGTGTAGCCCTAAGCAGTGACAGACGAGAAACACTTTCATTGAAAGGGGTTGCCTAGCGTCCAAAAATTACGAATCTCCAGAAATCTCAGCAAACATTTTTTCACCCAAACTAGATGATACTTTCAGGTAATGATCAGTACACTAAGCCCACTTGGTTCCCCAAATTTCGTTCTTCTATGTTGAAGCGTTCTTTTCCAGTAACAGTTTGAATTTTGGCGTTTCACTCTGTTTTCTCCTATATTGATAGATGTATTTGGAACTCTAAATCAAGCACGGTTTGTGCTAGCTTCTTGAAACTTGACACAGTTAAGTAGTTTCAAGTTCTATCTCTATGTTCTGTTTCCGATTGATGTAGCCCCTAAGCAGTGACAGGCGAGAAACACTTTCATTGAAAGGGGTTGCCATGCGTCCAAAAATTACGAATATCCAGAAATCTCAGCAAACATTTTTTCACCCAAAGTGGATGATACTTTCAGGTAATGATGAGTACACTAAGCCCACTTGGTTCCCCAAATTTCGTTCTTCTATGTTGAAGCGTTCGTTTCCTGTAACAGTTTGAATTTTGGCGTTTCACTCTGTTTTCTCCTATATCGATACATGTATTTGGTACTCTAAATCAAGCACGGTTTGTGCTAGCTTCTTGAACCTTGACACAATTAATTAGTTTCAAGTTCTATCTCTATGTTCTGTTTCCTATTGAAGTAGCCCTAAGCAGTGACAGACGAGAAACACTTACATTGAAAGGCGTTTTCAAGCTTCCAAAAATTACGAATCTCCAGAAATCTCAGCAAATATTTTTCTCCCAAACTGGATGATACATTCAGGTAATGATCAGTACACTAATCCCACTTTTTTCCCCAAATTTCGTTCTTCAATGTTGAAGCTTTCCTTTCCAGTAACAGTTTGAATTTTTAGGTTTCACTCTGTTTTCTCCTATATTGATAGATGTATTTGGAACTCTAAATCAAATACGGTTTGTGCTACCTTCTTGAAACTTGACACAATTAAGTAGTTTCAAGTTCTATCTCTATGTTCTGTTTCCTATTGATGTAGCCCTAAGCAGTGACAGACGAGAAACACTTTCATTGAAAGGGGTTGCCAAGCTTCCAAAAATTACGAATCTCCAGAAATCTCAGCAAATATTTTTACACCCAAACTGGGTGATACTTTCAGGTAATGATCAGTTCACTGAGCCCACTTGGTTCCCCAAATTTCGTTCTTCTATGTTGAAGCGTTCGTTTCCAGTAACAGTTTGAATTTTGGCGTTTCACTCTGTTTTCTCCTATATTGATAGATGTATTTGGAAATCTAAATCACACACGGTTTGTGCTACCTTCTTGAAACTTGACACAATTAGGTAGTTTCAAGTTCTATCTCTATGTTCTGTTTCCTATTGATGTAGCCCTAAGCAGTGACAGGCGAGAAACACTTTCATTGAAAGGGGTTGCCAAGCTTCCAAAAATTACGAATCTCCAGAAATCTCAGCAAACATTTTTTCACCCAAACTGGATGATACTTTCAGGTAATGATCAGTTCACTGAGCCCACTTTGTTTCCCAAATTTCGTTCTTCAATGTTGCAGCTTTCGTTTCCAGTAACAGTTTGAATTTTTAGGTTTCACTCTGTTTTCTCCTATATTGATAGATGTATTTGGAACTCTAAATCAAACACGGTTTGTGTTACCTTCTTGAAACTTGACACAATTAATTAGTTTCAAGTTCTATCTCTATGTTCTGTTTCCTATTGATGTAGCCCTAAGCAGTGACAGACGAGAAACACTTACATTGAAAGGGGTTGCCAAGCTTCCAAAAATTACGAATCTCCAGAAATCTCAACAAATATTTTTCTCCCAAACTGGATGATACTTTCAGGTAATGATCAGTACACTAATCCCACTTTTTTCCCCAAATTTCGTTCTTCTATGTTGAAGCTTTCGTTTCCAGTAACAGTTTGAATTTTGGCGTTTCACTCTGTTTTCTCCTATATTGATAGATGTATTTGGAACTCTAAATCAAGCACGGTTTGTGCTAGCTTCTTGAAACTTGACAAAATTAAGTAGTTTCAAGTTCTATCTCTATATTTTGTTTCCTATTGATGTAGCCCTAAGCAGTGACAGGCGAGAAACACTTTCATTGAAAGGGGTTGCCAAGCTTCCAAAAATGACGAATCTCCAGAAATCTCAGCAAACATTTCTTCACCCAAACTGGATGATACTTTCAGGTAATGATCAGTACACAGAGCCCACTTTGTTCCCCAAATTTCGTTCTTCTATGTTGAAGCGTTCATTTCCAGTAACAGTTTGAATTTTGGCTTTTCACTCTGTTTTCTCCTATATTGATAGATGTATTTGGAACTCAAAATCAAGCACGGTTTGTGCTAGCTTCTTGAAACTTGACAAAATTAGTAAGTTTCAAGTTCTATCTCTATGTTCTGTTTCCTATTGATGTAGCCCTAAGCAGTGACAGGCGAGAAACACTTTCATTGAAAGGGGTTGCCAAGCTTCCAAAAATTACGAATCTCCAGAAATCTCAGCAAATATTTTTTCTCCCAAACTGGATGATACTTTCAGGTAATGATCAGTACACTAAGCCCACTTGGTTCCCCAAATTTCGTTCTTCTATGTTGAAGCATTCGTTTCCAGTAACAGTTTGAATTTTGGCGTTTCACTCTGTTTTCTCCTATATTGATAGATGTATTTGGAACTCTAAATCAAGCACGGTTTGTGCTAGCTTCTTGAAACTTGACACAATTAAGTAGTTTCCAGTTCTATCTCTATATTTTGTTTCCTATTGGTGTAGCCCTAAGCAGTGACAGACGAGAAACACTTTCATTGAAAGGGGTTGCCAAGCGTCCAAAAATTACGAATCTCCAGAAATCTCAGCAAACATTTTTTCACCCAAACTGGATGATACTTTCAGGTAATGATCAGTTCACTGAGCCCACTTTGTTTCCCAAATTTCGTTCTTCAATGTTGCAGCTTTCGTTTCCAGTAACAGTTTGAATTTTTAGGTTTCACTCTGTTTTCTCCTATATTGATAGATGTATTTGGAACTCTAAATCAAACACGGTTTGTGTTACCTTCTTGAAACTTGACACAATTAATTAGTTTCAAGTTCTATCTCTATGTTCTGTTTCCTATTGATGTAGCCCTAAGCAGTGACAGACGAGAAACACTTACATTGAAAGGGGTTGCCAAGCTTCCAAAAATTACGAATCTCCAGAAATCTCAGCAAATATTTTTACACCCAAACTGGGTGATACTTGCAGGTAATGATCAGTACACTGAGCCCACTTTGTTCCCCAAATTTCGTTCTTCAATGTTGAAGCTTTCGTTTCCAGTAACAGTTTGAATTTTTAGGTTTCACTCTGTTTTCTTCTATATTGATAGATGTATTTGGAACTCTAAATCAAGCACCGTTTGTGCTAGCTTCTTGAAACTTGACACAATTAAGTAGTTTCCAGTTCTATCTCTATATTTTGTTTCCTATTGGTGTAGCCCTAAGCAGTGACAGACGAGAAACACTTTCATTGAAAGGGGTTGCCAAGCGTCCAAAAATTACGAATCTCCAGAAATCTCAGCAAACATTTTTTCAGCCAAACTGGATGATACTTTCAGGTAATGATCAGTACACTAAGCCCACTTGGTTCCCCAAATTTCGTTCTTCTATGTTGAAGCGTTCGTTTCCAGCAGCAGTTTGAATTTTGGCGTTTCACTCTGTTTTCTCCTATATTGATAGATGTATTTGGAACTCTAAATCAAGCACCGTTTGTGCTAGCTTCTTGAAACTTGACACAATTAAGTAGTTTCAAGTTCTATCTCTATATTTTGTTTCCTATTGGTGTAGCCCTAAGCAGTGACAGACGAGAAACACTTTCAATGAAAGGGGTTGCCAAGCGTCCAAAAATTACGAATCTCCAGAAATCTCAGCAAACATTTTTTCACCCAAAGTTGATGATACTTTCAGGTAATGATGAGTACACTAAGCCCACTTGGTTCCCCAAATTTCGTTCTTCTATGTTGTAGCGTTCGTTTCCAGTAACAGTTTGAATTTTTAGGTTTCACTCTGTTTTCTCCTATATTGATAGATGTATTTGGAACTCTAAATCAAACACGGTTTGTGTTACCTTCTTGAAACTTGACACAATTAATTAGTTTCAAGTTCTATCTCTATGTTCTGTTTCCTATTGATGTAGCCCTAAGCAGTGACAGACGAGAAACACTTACATTGAAAGGGGTTGCCAAGCTTCCAAAAATTACGAATCTCCAGAAATCTCAGCAAATATTTTTCTCCCAAACTGGATGATACTTTCAGGTAATGATCAGTACACTAATCCCACTTTTTTCCCCAAATTTCGTTCTTCTATGTTGAAGCTTTCGTTTCCAGTAACAGTTTGAATTTTGGCGTTTCACTCTGTTTTCTC
The DNA here is from genome assembly GCF_964194105.1 of Spermophilus citellus. Classification (NCBI taxonomy): domain Eukaryota; kingdom Metazoa; phylum Chordata; class Mammalia; order Rodentia; family Sciuridae; genus Spermophilus; species Spermophilus citellus. The sequence goes on along the minus strand of NC_138193.1, from coordinate 33,283,029 downwards.
CTATATTGATAGATGTATTTGGAACTCTAAATCAAGCACGGTTTGTGCTAGCTTCTTGAAACTTGACAAAATTAAGTAGTTTCAAGTTCTATCTCTATATTTTGTTTCCTATTGATGTAGCCCTAAGCAGTGACAGGCGAGAAACACTTTCATTGAAAGGGGTTGCCAAGCTTCCAAAAATGACGAATCTCCAGAAATCTCAGCAAACATTTTTTCACCCAAACTGGATGATACTTTCAGGTAATGATCAGTACACAGAGCCCACTTGGTTCCCCAAATTTCGTTCTTCTATGTTGAAGCGTTCGTTTCCAGTAACAGTTTGAATTTTTAGGTTTCACTCTGTTTTCTCCTATATTGATAGATGTATTTGGAACTCTAAATCAAACACGGTTTGTGCTAGCTTCTTGAAACTTGACAAAATTGAGTAGTTTCAAGTTCTATCTCTATGTTCTGTTTCCGATTGATGTAGCCCTATGCAGTGACAGACGAGAAACACTTTCATTGAAAGGGGTTGCCAAGCGTCCAAAAATTACGGATCTCCAGAAATCTCAGCAAACATTTTTTCACCCAAACTGGATGATACTTTCAGGTAATGATCAGTACACAGAGCCCACTTGGTTCCCCAAATTTCGTTCTTCTATGTTGAAGCGTTCATTTCCAGTAACAGTTTGAATTTTGGTGTTTCACTCTGTTTTCTCCTATATTGATAGATGTATTTGGAACTCAAAATCAAGCACGGTTTGTGCTAGCTTCTTGAAACTTGACAAAATTAGTAAGTTTCAAGTTCTATCTCTATGTTCTGTTTCCTATTGATGTAGCCCTAAGCAGTGACAGGCGAGAAACACTTTCATTGAAAGGGGTTGCCAAGCTTCCAAAAATTACGAATCTCCAGAAATCTCAGCAAATATTTTTTCTCCCAAACTGGATGATACTTTCAGGTAATGATCAGTACACTAAGCCCACTTGGTTCCCCAAATTTCGTTCTTCTATGTTGAAGCATTCGTTTCCAGTAACAGTTTGAATTTTGGCGTTTCACTCTGTTTTCTCCTATATTGATAGATGTATTTGGAACTCTAAATCAAGCACGGTTTGTGCTAGCTTCTTGAAACTTGACACAATTAAGTAGTTTCCAGTTCTATCTCTATATTTTGTTTCCTATTGGTGTAGCCCTAAGCAGTGACAGACGAGAAACTCTTTCATTGAAAGGGGTTGCCAAGCGTCCAAAAATTACGAATCTCCAGAAATCTCAGCAAACATTTTTTCACCCAAACTGGATGATACTTTCAGGTAATGATCAGTACACTAAGCCCACTTGGTCCCCAAATTTCGTTCTTCTATGTTGAAGCGTTCGTTTCCAGTAACAGTTTGAATTTTGGCGTTTCACTCTGTTTTCTCCTATATTGATAGATGTATTTGGAACTCAAAATCAAGCACGGTTTGTGCTAGCTTCTTGAAACTTGACAAAATTAGTAAGTTTCAAGTTCTATCTCTATGTTCTGTTTCCTATTGATGTAGCCCTAAGCAGTGACAGGCAAGAAACACTTTCATTGAAAGGGGTTGCCAAGCTTCCAAAAATTACGAATCTCCAGAAATCTCAGCAAATATTTTTACACCCAAACTGGGTGATACTTGCAGGTAATGATCAGTACACTGAGCCCACTTTGTTCCCCAAATTTCGTTCTTCAATGTTGAAGCTTTCGTTTCCAGTAACAGTTTGAATTTTTAGGTTTCACTCTGTTTTCTTCTATATTGATAGATGTATTTGGAACTCTAAATCAAGCACCGTTTGTGCTAGCTTCTTGAAACTTGACACAATTAAGTAGTTTCCAGTTCTATCTCTATATTTTGTTTCCTATTGGTGTAGCCCTAAGCAGTGACAGACGAGAAACACTTTCATTGAAAGGGGTTGCCAAGCGTCCAAAAATTACGAATCTCCAGAAATCTCAGCAAACATTTTTTCACCCAAACTGGATGATACTTTCAGGTAATGATCAGTACACTAAGCCCACTTGGTTCCCCAAATTTCGTTCTTCTATGTTGAAGCGTTCGTTTCCAGCAGCAGTTTGAATTTTGGCGTTTCACTCTGTTTTCTCCTATATTGATAGATGTATTTGGAACTCTAAATCAAGCACCGTTTGTGCTAGCTTCTTGAATCTTGACACAATTAAGTAGTTTCAAGTTCTATCTCTATATTTTGTTTCCTATTGGTGTAGCCCTAAGCAGTGACAGACGAGAAAAACTTTCAATGAAAGGGGTTGCCAAGCGTCCAAAAATTACGAATCTCCAGAAATCTCAGCAAACATTTTTTCACCCAAAGTGGATGATACTTTCAGGTAATGATGAGTACACTAAGCCCACTTGGTTCCCCAAATTTCGTTCTTCTATGTTGAAGCGTTCGTTTCCAGTAACAGTTTGAATTTTGGCGTTTCACTCTGTTTTCTCCTATATTGATAGATGTATTTGGAACTCTAAATCAAGCACGGTTTGTGCTAGCTTCTTGAAACTTGACACAGTTAAGTAGTTTCAAGTTCTATCTCTATGTTCTGTTTCCGATTGATGTAGCCCCTAAGCAGTGAAAGGCGAGAAACACTTTCATTGAAAGGGGTTGCCAAGCGTCCAAAAATTACGAATATCCAGAAATCTCAGCAAACATTTTTTCACCCAAAGTGGATGATACTTTCAGGTAATGATGAGTACACTAAGCCCACTTGGTTCCCCAAATTTCGTTCTTCTATGTTGAAGCGTTCGTTTCCTGTAACAGTTTGAATTTTGGTGTTTCACTCTGTTTTCTTCTATATTGATAGATGTATTTGGAACTCAAAATCAAGCACGGTTTGTGCTAGCTTTTTGAAACTTGACACAATTAAGGAGTTTTAAGTTCTCTCTCTATGTTTTATTTCCTATTGGTGTAGCCCTAAGCAGTGACAGACGAGAAACACTTTCATTGAAAGGGGTTGCCAAGCTTCCAAAAATTACGAATCTCCAGAAATCTCAGCAAATATTTTTACACCAAAACTGGGTGATACTTTCAGGTAATGATCAGTTCACTGAGCCCACTTTGTTCCCCAAATTTCGTTCTTCTATGTTGAAGCGTTCGTTTCCAGTAACATTTTGAATTTTGGCGTTTCACTCTGTTTTCTCCTATATTGATAGATGTATTTGGAACTCTAAATCACACACGGTTTGTGCTACCTTCTTGAAACTTGACACAATTAAGTAATTTCAAGTTCTATCTCTATGTTCTGTTTCCTATTGATGTAGCCCTAAGCAGTGACAGACGAGAAACACTTACATTGAAAGGGGTTGCCAAGCTTCCAAAAATTACGAATCTCCAGAAATCTCAGCAAATATTTTTCTCCCAAACTGGATGATACTTTCAGGTAATGATCAGTACACTAATCCCACTTTTTTCCCCAAATTTCGTTCTTCTATGTTGAAGCTTTCGTTTCCAGTAACAGTTTGAATTTTGGCGTTTCACTCTGATTTCTCCTATATTGATAGATGTATTTGGAACTCTAAATCAAGCACGGTTTGTGCTAGCTTCTTGAAACTTGACAAAATTAAGTAGTTTCAAGTTCTATCTCTATATTTTGTTTCCTATTGATGTAGCCCTAAGCAGTGACAGGCGAGAAACACTTTCATTGAAAGGGGTTGCCAAGCTTCCAAAAATGACGAATCTCCAGAAATCTCAGCAAATATTTTTTCACCCAAACTGGATGATACTTTCAGGTAATGATCAGTACACAGAGCCCACTTGGTTCCCCAAATTTCGTTCTTCTATGTTGAAGCGTTCGTTTCCAGTAACAGTTTGAATTTTTAGGTTTCACTTTGTTTTCTCCTATATTGATAGATGTATTTGGAACTCTAAATCAAACACGGTTTGTGCTACCTTCTTGAAACTTGACACAATTATTTAGTTTCAAGTTCTATCTCTATTTTCTGTTTCCTATTGATGTAGCCCTAAGCAGTGACAGGCGAGAAACACTTTCATTGAAAGGGGTTGCCAAGCTTCCAAAAATTACGAATCTCCAGAAATCTCAGCAAACATTTTTTCACCCAAACTGGATGATACTTTCAGGTAATGATCAGTTCACTGAGCCCACTTTGTTTCCCAAATTTCGTTCTTCAATGTTGCAGCTTTCGTTTCCAGTAACAGTTTGAATTTTTAGGTTTCACTCTGTTTTCTCCTATATTGATAGATGTATTTGGAACTCTAAATCAAACACGGTTTGTGCTACCTTCTTGAAACTTGACACAATTAATTAGTTTCAAGTTCTATCTCTATGTTCTGTTTCCTATTGATGTAGCCCTAAGCAGTGACAGACGAGAAACACTTACGTTGAAAGGGGTTGCCAAGCTTCCAAAAATTACGAATCTCCAGAAATCTCAGCAAACATTTTTTCACCCAAAGTGGATGATACTTTCAGGTAATGATGAGTACACTAAGCCCACTTGGTTCCCCAAATTTCGTTCTTCTATGTTGAAGCGTTCGTTTCCAGTAACAGTTTGAATTTTGGCGTTTCACTCTGTTTTCTCCTATATTGATAGATGTATTTGGAACTCTAAATCAAGCACGGTTTGTGCTAGCTTCTTGAAACTTGACACAATTAATTAGTTTCAAGTTCTATCTCTATGTTCTGTTTCCTATTGATGTAGCCCTAAGCAGTGACAGGCGAGAAACACTTTCATTGAAAGGGGTTGCCAAGCTTCCAAAAATTACGAATCTCCAGAAATCTCAGCAAACATTTTTTCACCCAAACTGGATGATACTTTCATGTAATGATCAATACACAGAGCCCATCTGGTTCCCCAAATTTCGTTCTTCTATGTTGAAGCGTTCGTTTCCAGTAATAGTTTGAATTTTTAGGTTTCACTCTGTTTTCTCCTATATTGATAGATGTATTTGGAACTCTAAATCAAACACGGTTTGTGCTAGCTTCTTGAAACTTGACAAAATTAAGTAGTTTCAAGTTCTATCTCTATGTTCTGTTTCCGATTGATGTAGCCCTATGCAGTGACAGACGAGAAACACTTTCATTGAAAGGGGTTGCCAAGCGTCCAAAAATTACGAATCTCCAGAAATCTCATCAAACATTTTTTCACCCAAACTGGATGATACTTTCAGGTAATGATCAGTACACTAAGCCCACTTGGTTCCCCAAATTTCGTTCTTCTATGTTGAAGCGTTCGTTTCCAGTAACAGTTTGAATTTTGGCGTTTCACTCTGTTTTCTCCTATATTGATAGATGTATTTTGAACTCTAAATCAAGCACGGTTTGTGCTAGCTTCTTGAAACTTGACACAATTAATAAGTTTCAAGTTCTATCTCTATGTTCTGTTTCCTATTGATGTAGCCCTAAGCAGTGACAGGCGAGAAAGACTTTCATTGAAAGGGGTTGCCAAGCTTCCAAAAATTACGAATCTCCAGAAATCTCAGCAAATATTTTTACACCCAAACTGGGTGATACTTTCAGGTAATGATCAGTACACTGAGCCCACTTTGTTCCCCAAATTTCGTTCTTCAATGTTGAAGCTTTCGTTTCCAGTAACAGTTTGAATTTTTAGGTTTCACTCTGTTTTCTCCTATATTGATAGATGTATTTGGAACTCTAAATCAAATACGGTTTGTGCTACCTTCTTGAAACTTGACACAATTAAGTAGTTTCAAGTTCTATCTCTATATTTTGTTTCCTATTGATGTAGCCCTAAGCAGTGACAGGCGAGAAACACTTTCATTGAAAGGGGTTGCCAAGCTTCCAAAAATTACGAATCTCCAGAAATCTCAGCAAATATTTTTCTCCCAAACTGGATGATACTTTCAGGTAATGATCAGTACACTAATCCCACTTTTTTCCCCAAATTTCGTTCTTCTATGTTGAAGCTTTCGTTTCCAGTATCAGTTTGAATTTTGGCGTTTCACTCTGTTTTCTCCTATATTGATAGATGTATTTGGAACTCTAAATCAAGCACGGTTTGTGCTAGCTTCTTGAAAATTGACAAAATTAGTAAGTTTCAAGTTCTATCTCTATGTTCTGTTTCCTATTGATGTAGCCCTAAGCAGTGACAGGCGAGAAACACTTTCATTGAAAGGGGTTGCCAAGCTTCCAAAAATTACGAATCTCCAGAAATCTCAGCAAATATTTTTTCTCCCAAAGTGGATGATACTTTCAGGTTATTATCAGTACACTAAGCCCACTTGGTTCCCCAAATTTCGTTCTTCTATGTTGAAGCATTCGTTTCCAGTAACAGTTTGAATTTTGGCGTTTCACTCTGTTTTCTCCTATATTGATAGATGTATTTGGAACTCTAAATCAAGCACGGTTTGTGCTAGCTTCTTGAAACTTGACACAATTAAGTAGTTTCCAGTTCTATCTCTATATTTTGTTTCCTATTGGTGTAGCCCTAAGCAGTGACAGACGAGAAACACTTTCATTGAAAGGGGTTGCCAAGCGTCCAAAAATTACGAATCTCCAGAAATCTCAGCAAACATTTTTTCACCCAAACTGGATGATACTTTCAGGTAATGATCAGTACACTAAGCCCACTTGGTCCCCAAATTTCGTTCTTCTATGTTGAAGCGTTCGTTTCCAGTAACAGTTTGAATTTTGGCGTTTCACTCTGTTTTCTCCTATATTGATAGATGTATTTGGAACTCTAAATCAAACACGGTTTGTGCTAGCTTCTTGAAACTTGACACAATTAATTAGTTTCAAGTTCTATCTCTATGTTCTGTTTCCTATTGATGTAGCCCTAAGCAGTGACAGGCGAGAAACACTTTCATTGAAAGGGGTTGCCAAGCTTCCAAAAATTACGAATCTCCAAAAATCTCAGCAAACATTTTTTCACCCAAACTGGATGATACTTTCATGTAATGATCAGTACACAGAGCCCACTTGGTTCCCCAAATTTCGTTCTTCTATGTTGAAGCGTTCGTTTCCAGTAATAGTTTGAATTTTTAGGTTTCACTCTGTTTTCTCCTATATTGATAGATGTATTTGGAACTCTAAATCAAACACGGTTTGTGCTAGCTTCTTGAAACTTGACAAAATTAAGTAGTTTCAAGTTCTATCTCTATGTTCTGTTTCCGATTGATGTAGCCCTATGCAGTGACAGACGAGAAACACTTTCATTGAAAGGGGTTGCCAAGCGTCCAAAAATTACGAATCTCCAGAAATCTCAGCAAACATTTTTTCACCCAAACTGGATGATACTTTCAGGTAATGATCAGTACACTAAGCCCACTTGGTTCCCCAAATTTCGTTCTTCTATGTTGAAGCGTTCGTTTCCAGTAACAGTTTGAATTTTGGCGTTTCACTCTGTTTTCTCCTATATTGATAGATGTATTTGGAACTCTAATTCAAACACGGTTTGTGCTAGCTTCTTGAAACTTGACACAATTAATTAGTTTCAAGTTCTATCTCTATGTTCTGTTTCCTATTGATGTAGCCCTAAGCAGTGACAGGCGAGAAACACTTTCATTGAAAGGGGTTGCCAAGCTTCCAAAAATTACGAATCTCCAGAAATTTCAGCAAACATTTTTTCACCCAAACTGGATGATACTTTCAGGTAATGATCAGTACACTAAGCCCACTTGGTTCCCCTAATTTCGTTCTTCTATGTTGAAGCGTTCGTTTCCAGCAACAGTTTGAATTTTGGCGTTTCACTCTGTTTTCTCCTATATTGATAGATGTATTTGGAACTCTAAATCAAGCACGGTTTGTGCTAGCTTCTTGAAACTTGACACAATTAAGTAGTTTCAAGTTCTATCTCTATATTTTGTTTCCTATTGGTGTAGCCCTAAGCAGTGACAGACGAGAAACACTTTCAATGAAAGGGGTTGCCAAGCGTCCAAAAATTACGAATCTCCAGAAATCTCAGCAAACATTTTTTCACCCAAACTAGATGATACTTTCAGGTAATGATCAGTACACTAAGCCCACTTGGTTCCCCAAATTTCGTTCTTCTATGTTGAAGCGTTCGTTTCCAGTAACAGTTTGAATTTTGGCGTTTCACTCTGTTTTCTCCTATATTGATAGATGTATTTGGAACTCTAAATCAAGCACGGTTTGTGCTAGCTTCTTGAAACTTGACACGGTTAAGTAGTTTCAAGTTCTATCTCTATGTTCAGTTTCCGATTGTTGTAGCCCCTAAGCAGTGACAGGCGAGAAACACTTTCATTGAAAGGGGTTGCCAAGCGTCCAAAAATTACGAATATCCAGAAATCTCAGCAAACATTTTTTCACCCAAAGTGGATGATACTTTCAGGTAATGATGAGTACACTAAGCCCACTTGGTTCCCCAAATTTCGTTCTTCTATGTTGAAGCGTTCGTTTCCAGTAACAGTTTGAATTTTGGCGTTTCACTCTGTTTTCTCCTATATTGATAGATGTATTTGGAACTCTAAATCAAGCACGGTTTGTGCTAGCTTCTTGAAACTTGACAAAATTAAGTAGTTTCAAGTTCTATCTCTATATTTTGTTTCCTATTGATGTAGCCCTAAGCAGTGACAGGCGAGAAACACTTTCATTGAAAGGGGTTGCCAAGCTTCCAAAAATGACGAATCTCCAGAAATCTCAGCAAACATTTTTTCACCCAAACTGGATGATACTTTCAGGTAATGATCAGTACACAGAGCCCACTTGGTTCCCCAAATTTCGTTCTTCTATGTTGAAGCGTTCGTTTCCAGTAACAGTTTGAATTTTTAGGTTTCACTCTGTTTTCTCCTATATTGATAGATGTATTTGGAACTCTAAATCAAACACGGTTTGTGCTAGCTTCTTGAAACTTGACAAAATTAAGTAGTTTCAAGTTCTATCTCTATGTTCTGTTTCCGATTGATGTAGCCCTATGCAGTGACAGACGAGAAACACTTTCATTGAAAGGGGTTGCCAAGCGTCCAAAAATTACGGATCTCCAGAAATCTCAGCAAACATTTTTTCACCCAAACTGGATGATTCTTTCAGGTAATGATCAGTACACAGAGCCCACTTGGTTCCCCAAATTTCGTTCTTCTATGTTGAAGCGTTCATTTCCAGTAACAGTTTGAATTTTGGCGTTTCACTCTGTTTTCTCCTATATTGATAGATGTATTTGGAACTCAAAATAAAGCACGGTTTGTGCTAGCTTCTTGAAACTTGACAAAATTAGTAAGTTTCAAGTTCTATCTCTATGTTCTGTTTCCTATTGTTGTAGCCCTAAGCAGTGACAGGCGAGAAACACTTTCATTGAAAGGGGTTGCCAAGCTTCCAAAAATTACGAATCTCCAGAAATCTCAGCAAATATTTTTTCTCCCAAACTGGATGATACTTTCAGGTAATGATCAGTACACTAAGCCCACTTGGTTCCCCAAATTTCGTTCTTCTATGTTGAAGCATTCGTTTCCAGTAACAGTTTGAATTTTGGCGTTTCACTCTGTTTTCTCCTATATTGATAGATGTATTTGGAACTCTAAATCAAGCACGGTTTGTGCTAGCTTCTTGAAACTTGACACAATTAAGTAGTTTCCAGTTCTATCTCTATATTTTGTTTCCTATTGGTGTAGCCCTAAGCAGTGACAGACGAGAAACACTTTCATTGAAAGGGGTTGCCAAGCGTCCAAAAATTACGAATCTCCAGAAATCTCAGCAAACATTTTTTCACCCAAACTGGATGATACTTTCAGGTAATGATCAGTACACTAAGCCCACTTGGTCCCCAAATTTCGTTCTTCTATGTTGAAGCGTTCGTTTCCAGTAACAGTTTGAATTTTGGCGTTTCACTCTGTTTTCTCCTATATTGATAGATGTATTTGGAACTCAAAATCAAGCACGGTTTGTGCTAGCTTCTTGAAACTTGACAAAATTAGTAAGTTTCAAGTTCTATCTCTATGTTCTGTTTCCTATTGATGTAGCCCTAAGCAGTGACAGGCAAGAAAGACTTTCATTGAAAGGGGTTGCCAAGCTTCCAAAAATTACGAATCTCCAGAAATCTCAGCAAACATTTTTTCACCCAAACTAGATGATACTTTCAGGTAATGATCAGTACACTAAGCCCACTTGGTTCCCCAAATTTCGTTCTTCTATGTTGAAGCGTTCGTTTCCAGTAACAGTTTGAATTTTGGCGTTTCACTCTGTTTTCTCCTATATTGATAGATGTATTTGGAACTCTAAATCAAGCACGGTTTGTGCTAGCTTCTTGAAACTTGACACGGTTAAGTAGTTTCAAGTTCTATCTCTATGTTCAGTTTCCGATTGATGTAGCCCCTAAGCAGTGACAGGCGAGAAACACTTTCATTGAAAGGGGTTGCCAAGCGTCCAAAAATTACGAATATCCAGAAATCTCAGCAAACATTTTTTCACCCAAAGTGGATGATACTTTCAGGTAATGATGAGTACACTAAGCCCACTTGGTTCCCCAAATTTCGTTCTTCTATGTTGAAGCGTTCGTTTCCAGTAACAGTTTGAATTTTGGCGTTTCACTCTGTTTTCTCCTATATTGATAGATGTATTTGGAACTCTAAATCAAGCACGGTTTGTGCTAGCTTTTTGAAACTTGACACAATTAAGGAGTCTTAAGTTCTATCTCTATGTTTTGTTTCCTATTGGTGTAGCCCTAAGCAGTGACAGACGAGAAACACTTTAATTGAAAGGGGTTGCCAAGCTTCCAAAAATTACGAATCTCCAGAAATCTCAGCAAATATTTTTACACCCAAACTGGGTGATACTTTCAGGTAATGATCAGTTCACTGAGCCCACTTTGTTCCCCAAATTTCGTTCTTCTATGTTGAAGCGTTCGTTTCCAGTAACAGTTTGAATTTTGGCGTTTCACTCTGTTTTCTCCTATATTGATAGATGTATTTGGAACTCTAAATCACACATGGTTTGTGCTACCTTCTTGAATCTTGACACAATTAAGTAATTTCAAGTTCTATCTCTATGTTCTGTTTCCTATTGGTGTAGCCCTAAGCAGTGACATACGAGAAACACTTTCATTGAAAGGGGTTGCCAAGCTTCCAAAAATTACGAATCTCCAGAAATATCAGCAAACATTTTTTCACCCAAACTGGATGATACTTTCAGGTAATGATCAGTTCACTGAGCCCACTTTGTTTCCCAAATTTCGTTCTTCAATGTTGCAGCTTTCGTTTCCAGTAACAGTTTGAATTTTTAGGTTTCACTCTGTTTTCTCCTATATTGATAGATGTATTTGGAACTCTAAATCAAACACGGTTTGTGCTACCTTCTTGAAACTTGACAAAATTAATTAGTTTCAAGATCTATCTCTATGTTCTGTTTCCTATTGATGTAGCCCTAAGCAGTGACAGACGAGAAACACTTACATTGAAAGGGGTTGCCAAGCTTCCAAAAATTACGAATCTCCAGAAATCTCAGCAAATATTTTTCTCCCAAACTGGATGATACTTTCAGGTAATGATCACTACACTAATCCCACTTTTTTCCCCAAATTTCGTTCTTCTATGTTGAAGCTTTCGTTTCCAGTAACAGTTTGAATTTTGGCGTTTCACTCTGTTTTCTCCTATATTGATAGATGTATTTGGAACTCTAATTCAAACACGGTTTGTGCTAGCTTCTTGAAACTTGACAAAATTAAGTAGTTTCAAGTTCTATCTCTATGTTCTGTTTCCGATTGATGTAGCCCTATGCAGTGACAGACGAGAAACACTTTCATTGAAAGGGGTTGCCAAGCGTCCAAAAATTACGAATCTCCAGAAATCTCAGCAAACATTTTTTCACCCAAACTGGATGATACTTTCAGGTAATGATCAGTACACAGAGCCCACTTGGTTCCCCAAATTTCGTTCTTCTATGTTGAAGCGTTCGTTTCCAGTAACAGTTTGAATTTTTAGGTTTCACTTTGTTTTCTCCTGTATTGATAGATGTATTTGGAACTCTAAATCAAACACGGTTTGTGCTACCTTCTTGAAACTTGACACAATTATTTAGTTTCAAGTTCTATCTCTATTTTCTGTTTCCTATTGATGTAGCCCTAAGCAGTAACAGACGAGAAACACTTTCATTGAAAGGGGTTGCCAAGCTTCCAAAAATTACGAATCTCCAGAAATCTCAGCAAATATTTTTTCTCCCAAACTGGATGATACTTTCAGGTAATGATCAGTACACTAAGCCCACTTGGTTCCCCAAATTTCGTTCTTCTATGTTGAAGCATTCGTTTCCAGTAACTGTTTGAATTTTGGCGTTTCACTCTGTTTTCTCCTATATTGATAGATGTATTTGGAACTCTAAATCAAGCACGGATTGTGCTAGCTTCTTGAAACTTGACACAATTAAGTAGTTTCCAGTTCTATCTCTATATTTTGTTTCCTATTGGTGTAGCCCTAAGCAGTGACAGATGAGAAACACTTTCATTGAAAGGGGTTGCCAAGCGTCCAAGAATTACGAATCTCCAGAAATCTCAGCAAACATTTTTTTACCCAAACTGGATGATACTTTCAGGTAATGATCAGTACACTAAGCCCACTTGGTTCACCAAATTTCGTTCTTCTATGTTGAAGCGTTCGTTTCCAGTAACAGTTTGAATTTTGGCGTTTCACTCTGTTTTCTCCTATATTGATAGATGTATTTGGAACTCTAAATCACACACGGTTTGTGCTACCTTCTTGAAACTTGACACAATTAATTAGTTTCAAGTTCTATCTCTATGTTCTGTTTCCTATTGATGTAGCCCTAAGCAGTGACAGACGAGAAACACTTACATTGAAAGGGGTTGCCAAGCTTCCAAAAATTACAAATCTCCAGAAATCTCAGCAAATATTTTTCTCCCAAACTGGATGATACTTTCAGGTAATGATCAGTACACTAATCCCACTTTTTTCCCCAAATTTCGTTCTTCTATGTTGAAGCTTTCGTTTCCAGTAACAGTTTGAATTTTGGCGTTTCACTCTGTTTTCTCCTATATTGATAGATGTATTTGGAACACTAAATCAAGCACGGTTTGTGCTAGCTTCTTGAAACTTGACAAAATTAAGTAGTTTCAAGTTCTATCTCTATATTTTGTTTCCTATTGATGTAGCCCTAAGCAGTGACAGGCGAGAAACACTTTCATTGAAAGGGGTTGCCAAGCTTCCAAAAATGACGAATCTCCAGAAATCTCAGCAAATATTTTTTCACCCAAACTGGATGATACTTTCAGGTAATGATCAGTACACAGAGCCCACTTGGTTCCCCAAATTTCGTTCTTCTATGTTGAAGCGTTCGTTTCCAGTAACAGTTTGAATTTTTAGGTTTCACTCTGTTTTCTCCTATATTGATAGATGTATTTGGAACTCTAAATCAAACACGGTTTGTGCTAGCTTCTTGAAACTTGACAAAATTAAGTAGTTTCAAGTTCTATCTCTATGTTCTGTTTCCGATTGATGTAGCCCTATGCAGTGACAGACGAGAAACACTTTCATTGAAAGGGGTTGCCAAGCGTCCAAAAATTACGAATCTCCAGAAATCTCAGCAAACATTTTTTCACCCAAACTGGATGATACTTTCAGGTAATGATCAGTACACAGAGCCCACTTGGTTCCCCAAATTTCGTTCTTCTATGTTGAAGCGTTCGTTTCCAGTAACAGTTTGAATTTTTAGGTTTCACTTTGTTTTCTCCTATATTGATAGATGTATTTGGAACTCTAAATCAAACACGGTTTGTGCTACCTTCTTGAAACTTGACACAATTATTTAGTTTCAAGTTCTATCTCTATTTTCTGTTTCCTATTGATGTAGCCCTAAGCAGTGACAGACGAGAAACACTTTCATTGAAAGGGGTTGCCAAGCTTCCAAAAATTACGAATCTCCAGAAATCTCAGCAAATATTTTTTCTCCCAAACTGGATGATACTTTCAGGTAATGATCAGTACACTAAGCCCACTTGGTTCCCCAAATTTCGTTCTTCTATGTTGAAGCATTCGTTTCCAGTAACTGTTTGAATTTTGGCGTTTCACTCTGTTTTCTCCTATATTGATAGATGTATTTGGAACTCTAAATCAAGCACGGATTGTGCTAGCTTCTTGAAACTTGACACAATTAAGTAGTTTCCAGTTCTATCTCTATATTTTGTTTCCTATTGGTGTAGCCCTAAGCAGTGACAGACGAGAAACACTTTCATTGAAAGGGGTTGCCAAGCGTCCAAAAATTACGAATCTCCAGAAATCTCAGCAAACATTTTCACCCAAACTGGATGATACTTTCAGGTAATGATCAGTACACTAAGCCCACTTGGTTCCCCAAATTTCGTTCTTCTATGTTGAAGCGTTTGTTTCCAGTAACAGTTTGAATTTTGGCGTTTCACTCTGTTTTCTCCTATATTGATAGATGTATTTGGAACTCAAAATCAAGCACGGTTTGTGCTAGCTTCTTGAAACTTGACAAAATTAGTAAGTTTCAAGTTCTATCTCTATGTTCTGTTTCCTATTGATGTAGCCCTAAGCAGTGACAGGCGAGAAACACTTTCATTGAAAGGGGTTGCCAAGCTTCCAAAAATTACGAATCTCCAGAAATCTCAGCAAATATTTTTACACCCAAACTGGGTGATACTTGCAGGTAATGATCAGTACACTGAGCCCACTTTGTTCCCCAAATTTCGTTCTTCTATGTTGAAGCGTTCGTTTCCAGTAACAGTTTGAATTTTTAGGTTTCACTTTGTTTTCTCCTATATTGATAGATGTATTTGGAACTCTAAATCAAACACGGTTTGTGCTACCTTCTTGAAACTTGACACAATTATTTAGTTTCAAGTTCTATCTCTATTTTCTGTTTCCTATTGATGTAGCCCTAAGCAGTGACAGACGAGAAACACTTTCATTGAAAGGGGTTGCCAAGCTTCCAAAAATTACGAATCTCCAGAAATCTCAGCAAATATTTTTTCTCCCAAACTGGATGATACTTTCAGGTAATGATCAGTACACTAAGCCCACTTGGTTCCCCAAATTTCGTTCTTCTATGTTGAAGCATTCGTTTCCAGTAACTGTTTGAATTTTGGCGTTTCACTCTGTTTTCTCCTATATTGATAGATGTATTTGGAACTCTAAATCAAGCACGGATTGTGCTAGCTTCTTGAAACTTGACACAATTAAGTAGTTTCCAGTTCTATCTCTATATTTTGTTTCCTATTGGTGTAGCCCTAAGCAGTGACAGACGAGAAACACTTTCATTGAAAGGGGTTGCCAAGCGTCCAAAAATTACGAATCTCCAGAAATCTCAGCAAACATTTTTTCACCCAAACTGGATGATACTTTCAGGTAATGATCAGTACACTAAGCCCACTTGGTTCCCCAAATTTCGTTCTTCTATGTTGAAGCGTTCGTTTCCAGTAACAGTTTGAATTTTGGCGTTTCACTCTGTTTTCTCCTATATTGATAGATGTATTTTGAACTCTAAATCAAGCACGGTTTGTGCTAGCTTCTTGAAACTTGACACAATTAATAAGTTTCAAGTTCTATCTCTATGTTCTGTTTCCTATTGATGTAGCCCTAAGCAGTGACAGGCGAGAAACACTTTCATTGAAAGGGATTGCCAAGCTTCCAAAAATTACGAATCTCCAGAAATCTCAGCAAATATTTTTACACCCAAACTGGGTGATACTTTCAGATAATGATCAGTACACTGAGCCCACTTTGTTCCCCAAATTTCGTTCTTCAATGTTGAAGCTTTTGTTTCCAGTAACAGTTTGAATTTTTAGGTTTCACTCTGTTTTCTCCTCTATTGATAGATGTATTTGGAACTCTAAATCAAACACGGTTTGTGTTAGCTTCTTGAAACTTGACAAAATTAAGTAGTTTCAAGTTCTATCTCTATGTTCTGTTTCCTATTGATGTAGCCCTAAGCAGTGACAGGCGAGAAAGACTTTCATTGAAAGGGGTTGCCAATCTTCCAAAAATTACGAATCTCCAGAAATCCCAGCAAATATTTTTTCACCCAAACTGGATGATACTTTCAGGTAATGATCAGTACCCTAAGCCCACTTGGTTCCCCAAATTTCGTTCTTCTATGTTGAAGCGTTCGTTTCCAGTAACAGTTTGAATTTTGGCGTTTCACTCTGTTTTCTCCTATATTGATAGATGTATTTGGAACTCTAAATCAAACACGGTTTGTGCTAGCTTCTTGAAACTTGACACAATTAATTAGTTTCAAGTTCTATCTCTATGTTCTGTTTCCTATTGATGTAGCCCTAAGCAGTGACAGGCGAGAAACACTTTCATTGAAAGGGGTTGCCAAGCTTCCAAAAATTACGAATCTCCAGAAATCTCAGCAAACATTTTTTCACCCAAACTGGATGATACTTTCAGGTAATGATCAGTACACTACGCCCACTTGGTTCCCCAAATTTCGTTCTTCTATGTTGAAGCATTCGTTTCCAGCAACAGTTTGAATTTTGGCGTTTCACTCTGTTTTCTCCTATATTGATAGATGTATTTGGAACTCTAAATCAAGCACCGTTTGTGCTAGCTTCTTGAAACTTGACACAATTAAGTAGTTTCAAGTTCTATCTCTATATTTTGTTTCCTATTGGTGTAGCCCTAAGCAGTGACAGACGAGAAACACTTTCAATGAAAGGGGTTGCCAAGCGTCCAAAAATTACGAATCTCCAGAAATCTCAGCAAACATTTTTTCACCCAAACTAGATGATACTTTCAGGTAATGATCAGTACACTAAGCCCACTTGGTTCCCCAAATTTCGTTCTTCTATGTTGAAGCGTTTGTTTCCAGTAACAGTTTGAATTTTGGCGTTTCACTCTGTTTTCTCCTATATTGATAGATGTATTTGGAACTCTAAATCAAGCACGGTTTGTGCTAGATTCTTGAAACTTGACAAAATTAAGTAGTTTCAAGTTCTATCTCTATATTTTGTTTCCTATTGATGTAGCCCTAAGCAGTGACAGGCGAGAAACACTTTCATTGAAAGGGGTTGCCAAGCTTCCAAAAATGACGAATCTAGAGAAATCTCAGCAAATATTTTTTCACCCAAACTGGATGATACTTTCAGGTAATGATCAGTACACAGAGCCCACTTGGTTCCCCAAATTTCGTTCTTCTATGTTGAAGCGTTCGTTTCCAGTAACAGTTTGAATTTTGGCTTTTCACTCTGTTTTCTCCTATATTGATAGATGTATTTGGAAATGTAAATCAAACACGGTTTGTGCTAGCTTCTTGAAACTTGACAAAATTAAGTAGTTTCAAGTTCTATCTCTATGTTCTGTTTCCGATTGATGTAGCCCTATGCAGTGACAGACGAGAAACACTTTCATTGAAAGGGGTTGCCAAGCGTCCAAAAATTACGAATCTCCAGAAATCTCAGCAAACATTTTTTCACCCAAACTGGATGATACTTTCAGGTAATGATCAGTACACAGAGCCCACTTGGTTCCCCAAATTTCGTTCTTCTATGTTGAAGCGTTCGTTTCCAGTAACAGTTTGAATTTTTAGGTTTCACTCTGTTTTCTCCTATATTGATAGATGTATTTGGAACTCTAAATCAAACACGGTTTGTGCTACCTTCTTGAAACTTGACACAATTATTTAGTTTCAAGTTCTATCTCTATGTTCTGTTTCCTATTGATGTAGCCCTAAGCAGTGACAGGCGAGAAACACTTTCATTGAAAGGGGTTGCCAAGCTTCCAAAAATTACGAATCTCCAGAAATCTCAGCAAATATTTTTTCTCCCAAACTGGATGATACTTTCAGGTAATGATCAGTACACTAAGGCCACTTGGTTCCCCAAATTTCGTTCTTCTATGTTGAAGCATTCGTTTCCAGTAACAGTTTGAATTTTTAGGTTTCACTCTGTTTTCTCCTATATTGATAGATGTATTTGGAACTCAAAATCAAGCACGGTTTGTGCTAGCTTCTTGAAACTTGACAAAATTAGTAAGTTTCAAGTTCTATCTCTATGTTCTGTTTCCTATTGATGTAGCCCTAAGCAGTGACAGGCGAGAACCACTTTCATTGAAAGGGGTTGCCAAGCTTCCAAAAATTACGAATCTCCAGAAATCTCAGCAAATATTTTTACACCCAAACTGGGTGATACTTGCAGGTAATGATCAGTACACTGAGCCCACTTTGTTCCCCAAATTTCGTTCTTCAATGTTGAAGCTTTCGTTTCCAGTAACAGTTTGAATTTTTAGGTTTCACTCTGTTTTCTTCTATATTGATAGATGTATTTGGAACTCTAAATCAAGCACCGTTTGTGCTAGCTTCTTGAAACTTGACACAATTAAGTAGTTTCCAGTTCTATCTTTATATTTTGTTTCCTATTGGTGTAGCCCTAAGCAGTGACAGACGCGAAACACTTTCATTGAAAGGGGTTGCCAAGCGTCCAAAAATTACGAATCTCCAGAAATCTCAGCAAACATTTTTTCACCCAAACTGGATGATACTTTCAGGTAATGATCAGTACACTAAGCCCACTTGGTTCCCCAAATTTCGTTCTTCTATGTTGAAGCGTTCGTTTCCAGTAACAGTTTGAATTTTGGCGTTTCACTCTGTTTTCTCCTATATTGATAGATGTATTTTGAACTCTAAATCAAGCACGGTTTGTGCTAGCTTCTTGAAACTTGACACAATTAATAAGTTTCAAGTTCTATCTCTATGTTCTGTTTCCTATTGATGTAGCCCTAAGCAGTGACAGGCGAGAAACACTTTCATTGAAAGGGGTTGCCAAGCTTCCAAAAATTACGAATCTCCAGAAATCTCAGCAAATATTTTTACACCCAAACTGGGTGATACTTTCAGGTAATGATCAGTACACTGAGCCCACTTTGTTCCCCAAATTTCGTTCTTCAATGTTGAAGCTTTCGTTTCCAGTAACAGTTTGAATTTTTAGGTTTCACTCTGTTTTCTCCTATATTGATAGATGTATTTGGAACTCTAAATCAAACACGGTTTGTGCTACCTTCTTGAAACTTGACACAATTATTTAGTTTCAAGTTCTATCTCTATGTTCTGTTTCCTATTGATGTAGCCCTAAGCAGTGACAGGCGAGAAACACTTTCATTGAAAGGGGTTGCCAAGCTTCCAAAAATTACGAATCTCCAGAAATCTCAGCAAATATTTTTACACCCAAACTGGGTGATACTTTCAAATAATGATCAGTACACTGAGCCCACTTTGTTCCCCAAATTTCGTTCTTCAATGTTGAAGCTTTCGTTTCCAGTAACAGTTTGAATTTTTAGGTTTCACTCTGTTTTCTCCTATATTGATAGATGTATTTGGAACTCTAAATCAAGCACGGTTTGTGCTAGCTTCTTGAACCTTGACACAGTTAAGTAGTTTCAAGTTCTATCTCTATGTTCTGTTTCCGATTGATGTAGCCCTAAGAAGTGACAGGCGAGAAACACTTTCATTGAAAGGGGTTGCCAAGCGTCCCAAAATTAAGAATCTCCAGAAATCTCAGCAAACATTTTTTCACCCAAACTGGATGATACTTTCAGGTAATGATCAGTACACAGAGCCCACTTGGTTCCCCAAATTTCGTTCTTCTATGTTGAAGCTTTCGTTTCCAGTAACAGTTTGAATTTTGGCGTTTCACTCTGTTTTCTCCTATATTGATAGATGTATTTGGAACTCTAAATCAAGCACGGTTTGTGCTAGCTTTTTGAAACTTGACACAATTAAGGAGTTTTAAGTTCTGTCTCTATGTTTTGTTTCCTATTGATGTAGCCCTAAGCAGTGACAGACGAGAAACACTTTCATTGAAAGGGGTTGCCAAGCTTCCAAAAATTACGAATCTCCAGAAATCTCAGCAAATATTTTTTCTCCCAAACTGGATGATACTTTCAGGTAATGATCAGTACACTAAGCCCACTTGGTTCCCCAAATTTCGTTCTTCTATGTTGAAGCTTTCGTTTCCAGTAACAGTTTGAATTTTGGCGTTTCACTCTGTTTTCTCCTATATTGATAGATGTATTTGGAACTCTAAATCAAGCACGGTTTGTGCTAGCTTCTTGAAACTTGACAAAATTAAGTAGTTTCAAGTTCTATCTCTATATTTTGTTTCCTATTGGTTTAGCCCTAATCAGTGACAGACGAGAAACAC
Source organism: Spermophilus citellus (assembly GCF_964194105.1). Classification (NCBI taxonomy): domain Eukaryota; kingdom Metazoa; phylum Chordata; class Mammalia; order Rodentia; family Sciuridae; genus Spermophilus; species Spermophilus citellus. The sequence goes on along the minus strand of NC_138193.1, from coordinate 33,262,995 downwards.
TTTCATTGAAAGGGGTTGCCAAGCGTCCAAAAATTACGAATCTCCAGAAATCTCAGCAAATATTTTTACACCCAAACTGGGTGATACTTTCAGGTAATGATCAGTACACAGAGCCCACTTTGTTCCCCAAATTTCGTTCTTCAATGTTGAAGCTTTCATTTCCAGTAACAGTTTGAATTTTTAGGTTTCACTCTGTTTTCTCCTATATTGATAGATGTATTTGGAACTCTATATCAAACACAGTTTGTGCTAGCTTCTTGAAACTTGACACAATTAATAAGTTTCAAGTTCTATCTCTATGTTCTGTTTCCTATTGATGTAGCCCTAAGCAGTGACAGGCGAGAAACACTTTCATTGAAAGGGGTTGCCAAGCTTCCAAAAATTACGAATCTCCAGAAATCTCAGCAAATATTTTTACACCCAAACTGGGTGATACTTTCAGGTAATGATCAGTACACTGAGCCCACTTTTTCCCCAAATTTCGTTCTTCAATGTTGAAGCTTTCGTTTCCAGTAACAGTTTGAATTTTTAGGTTTCACTCTGTTTTCTCCTATATTGATAGATGTATTTGGAACTCTAAATCAAATACGGTTTGTGCTACCTTCTTGAAACTTGACAAAATTAAGTAGTTTCCAGTTCTATCTCTATGTTCTGTTTCCTATTGGTGTAGCCCTAAGCAGTGACAGACGAGAAACACTTTCATTGAAAGGGGTTGCCAAGCGTCCAAAAATTACGAATCTCCAGAAATCTCAGCAAACATTTTTTCACCCAAACTGGATGATACTTTCAGGTAATGATCAGTACACTAAGCCCACTTGGTTCCCCAAATTTCGTTCTTCTATGTTGAAGCGTTCGTTTCCAGTAACAGTTTGAATTTTTAGGTTTCACTCTGTTTTCTCCTATATTGATAGATGTATTTGGAACTCTAAATCAAATACGGTTTGTGCTACCTTCTTGAAACTTGACACAATTAAGTAGTTTCAAGTTCTATCTCTATGTTCTGTTTCCTATTGATGTAGCCATAAGCAGTGACAGGCGAGAAACACTTTCATTGAAAGGGGTTGCCAAGCTTCCAAAAATTACGAATCTCCAGAAATCTCAGCAAATATTTTTACACCCAAACTGGGTGATACTTTCAGGTAATGATCAGTACACTGAGCCCACTTTGTTCCCCAAATTTCGTTCTTCAATGTTGAAGCTTTCGTTTCCAGTAACAGTTTGAATTTTTAGGTTTCACTCTGTTTTCTCCTATATTGATAGATGTATTTGGAACTCTAAATCAAATACGGTTTGTGCTACCTTCTTGAAACTTGACACAATTAAGTAGTTTCAAGTTCTATCTCTATGTTCTGTTTCCTATTGATGTAGCCCTAAGCAGTGACAGGCGAGAAACACTTTCATTGAAAGGGGTTGCCAAGCTTCCAAAAATTACGAATCTCCAGAAATCTCAGCAAATATTTTTTCTCCCAAACTGGATGATACTTTCAGGTAATGATCAGTACACTAAGCCCACTTGGTTCCCCAAATTTCGTTCTTCTATGTTGAAGCATTCGTTTCCAGTAACAGTTTGAATTTTTAGGTTTCACTCTGTTTTCTCCTATATTGATAGATGTATTTGGAACTCAAAATCAAGCACGGTTTGTGCTAGCTTCTTGAAACTTGACAAAATTAGTAAGTTTCAAGTTCTATATCTATGTTCTGTTTCCTATTGATGTAGCCCTAAGCAGTGAGAGGCGAGAAACACTTTCATTGAAAGGGGTTGCCAAGCTTCCAAAAATTACGAATCTCCAGAAATCTCAGCAAATATTTTTACACCCAAACTGGGTGATACTTGCAGGTAATGATCAGTACACTGAGCCCACTTTGTTCCCCAAATTTCGTTCTTCAATGTTGAAGCTTTCGTTTCCAGTAACAGTTTGAATTTTGGCGTTTCACTCTGTTTTCTCCTATATTGATAGATGTATTTGGAACTCTAAATCAAACACGGTTTGTGTTAGCTTCTTGAAACTTGACACAATTAAGTAGTTTCAAGTTCTATCTCTATGTTCTCTTTCCTATTGATGTAGCCCTAAGCAGTGAAAGGCGAGAAACACTTTCATTGAAAGGGGTTGCCAAGCTTCCAAAAATTACGAATCTCCAGAAATCTCAGCAAATATTTTTTCACCCAAACTGGATGATACTTTCAGGTAATGATCAGTACACTAAACCCACTTGGTTCCCCAAATTTCGTTCTTCTATGTTGAAGCATTCGTTTCCAGTAACATTTTGAATTTTGGCATTTCACTCTGTTATCTCCTATATTGATAGATGTATTTGGAACTCTAAATCAAACACGGTTTGTGCTAGCTTCTTGAAACTTGACACAATTAATTAGTTTCAAGTTCTATCTCTATGTTCTGTTTCCTATTGATGTAGCCCTAAGCAGTGACAGGCGAGAAACACTTTAATTGAAAGGGGTTGCCAAGCTTCCAAAAATTACGAATCTCCAGAAATCTCAGCAAATATTTTTACACCCAAACTGGGTGATACTTTCAGATAATGATCAGTACATAGAGCCCACTTTGTTCCCCAAATTTCGTTCTTCAATGTTGAAGCTTTCGTTTCCAGTAACAGTTTGAATTTTTAGGTTTCACTCTGTTTTCTCCTATATTGATAGATGTATTTGGAACTCTAAATCAAACACGGTTTGTGTTAGCTTCTTGAAACTTGACACAATTAAGTAGTTTCAAGTTCTATCTCTATGTTCTCTTTCCTATTGATGTAGCCCTAAGCAGTGAAAGGCGAGAAACACTTTCATTGAAAGGGGTTGCCAAGCTTCCAAAAATTACGAATCTCCAGAAATCTCAGCAAATATTTTTTCACCCAAACTGGATGATACTTTCAGGTAATGATCAGTACACTAAACCCACTTGGTTCCCCAAATTTCGTTCTTCTATGTTGAAGCGTTCATTTCCAGTAACATTTTGAATTTTGGCGTTTCACTCTGTTATCTCCTATATTGATAGATGTATTTGGAACTCTAAATCAAACACGGTTTGTGCTAGCTTCTTGAAACTTGACACAATTAATTAGTTTCAAGTTCTATCTCTATGTTCTGTTTCCTATTGATGTAGCCCTAAGCAGTGACAGGCGAGAAACACTTTCATTGAAAGGGGTTGCCAAGATTCCAAAAATTACGAATCTCCAGAAATCTCAGCAAATATTTTTACACCCAAACTGGGTGATACTTTCAGATAATGATCAGTACATAGAGCCCACTTTGTTCCCCAAATTTCGTTCTTCAATGTTGAAGCTTTCGTTTCCAGTAACAGTTTGAATTTTTAGGTTTCACTCTGTTTTCTCCTATATTGATAGATATATTTGGAACTCTAAATCAAACACGGTTTGTGTTAGCTTCTTGAAACTTGACACAATTAAGTAGTTTCAAGTTCTATCTCTATGTTCTCTTTCCTATTGATGTAGCCCTAAGCAGTGACAGACGAGAAACACTTTCATTGAAAGGGGTTGCCAAGCGTCCCAAAATTAAGAATCTCCAGAAATCTCAGCAAACATTTTTTCACCCAAACTGGATGATACTTTCAGGTAATGATCAGTACACTAAGCCCACTTGGTTCTCCAAATTTCGTTCTTCTATGTTGAAGCGTTCGTTTCCAGTAACAGTTTGAATTTTGGCGTTTCACTCTGTTTTCTCCTATATTGATAGATGTATTTGGAACTCTAAATCAAGCACGGTTTGTGCTAGCTTCTTGAAACTTGACACAATTAAGTAGTTTCAAGTTCTAACTCTATGTTCTGTTTCCTATTGATGTAGCCCTAAGCAGTTACAGGCGAGAAACACTTTCATTGAAAGGGGTTGCCAAGCGTCCAAAAATTACGAATCTCCAGAAATCTCAGCAAATATTTTTTCACCCAAACTGGATGATTCTTTCAGGTAATGATCAGTACACTAAGCCCACTTGGTTCCCCAGATTTCGTTCTTCTATGTTGAAGCGTTCGTTTCCAGTAACAGTTTGAATTTTGGCGTTTCACTCTGTTTTCTCCTATATTGATAGATGTATTTGGAACTCTAAATCAAACACGGTTTGTGCTACCTTCTTGAAACTTGACACAATTAATTAGTTTCAAGTTCTATCTCTATGTTCTGTTTCCTATTGATGTATCCCTAAGCAGTGACAGACGAGAAACACTTACATTGAAAGGGGTTGCCAAGCTTCCAAAAATTACGAATCTCCAGAAATCTCAGCAAATATTTTTCTCCCAAACTGGATGATACTTTCAGGTAATGATCAGTACACTAATCCCACTTTTTCCCCAAATTTCGTTCTTCTATGTTGAAGCCATCGTTTCCAGTAACAGTTTGAATTTTGGCGTTTCACTCTGTTTTCTCCTATATTGATAGATGTATTTGGAACTCTAAATCAAGCACGGTTTGTGCTAGCTTCTTGAAACTTGACAAAATTAAGTAGTTTCAAGTTCTATCTCTATATTTTGTTTCCTATTGATGTAGCCCTAAGCAGTGACAGGCGAGAAACACTTTCATTGAAAGGGGTTGCCAAGCTTCCAAAAATGACGAATCTAGTGAAATCTCAGCAAATATTTTTTCACCCAAACTGGATGATACTTTCAGGTAATGATCAGTACACAGAGCCCACTTGGTTCCCCAAATTTCGTTCTTCTATGTTGAAGCGTTCGTTTCCAGTAACAGTTTGAATTTTTAGGTTTCACTCTGTTTTCTCCTATATTGATAGATGTATTTGGAACTCTAAATCAAACACGGTTTGTGCTAGCTTCTTGAAACTTGACAAAATTAAGTAGTTTCAAGTTCTATCTCTATGTTCTGTTTCCGATTGATGTAGCCCTATGCAGTGACAGACGAGAAACACTTTCATTGAAAGGGGTTGCCAAGCGTCCAAAAATTACGAATCTCCAGAAATCTCAGCAAATATTTTTTTCTCCCAAACTGGATGATACTTTCAGGTAATGATCAGTACACTAAGCCCACTTGGTTCCCCAAATTTCGTTCTTCTATGTTGAAGCATTCGTTTCCAGTAACAGTTTGAATTTTGGCGTTTCACTCTGTTTTCTCCTATATTGATAGATGTATTTGGAACTCTAAATCAAGCATGGTTTGTGCTAGCTTCTTGAAACTTGACAAAATTAAGTAGTTTCAAGTTCTATCTCTATATTTTGTTTCCTATTGGTTTAGCCCTAATCAGTGACAGACGAGAAACACTTTCATTGAAAGGGGTTGCCAAGCGTCCAAAAATTACGAATCTCCAGAAATCTCAGCAAATATTTTTACTCCCAAACTGGGTGATACTTTCAGGTAATGATCAGTACACAGAGCCCACTTTGTTCCCCAAATTTCGTTCTTCAATGTTGAAGCTTTCGTTTCCAGTAACAGTTTGAATTTTTAGGTTTCACTCTGTTTTCTCCTATATTGATAGATGTGTTTGGAACTCTAAATCAAACACGGTTTGTGTTAGCTTCTTGAAACTTGACACAATTAAGTAGTTTCAAGTTCTATCTCTATGTTCTGTTTCCGACTGATGTAGCCCTAAGGAGTGACAGGCGAGTAACACTTTCATTGAAAGGGGTTGCCAAGCTTCCAAAAATTACGAATCTCCAGAAATCTCAGGAAATATTTTTTCACCCAAACTGGATGATACTTTCAGGTAATGATCAGTACACTAAGCCCACTTGGTTCCCCAAATTTCGTTCTTCTATGTTGAAGCGTTCGTTTCCAGGAACAGTTTGTATTTTGGCGTTTCACTCTGTTTTCTCCTATATTGATAGATGTATTTGGAACTCTAAATCAAGCACGGTTTGTGCTAGCTTTTTGAAACTTGACACAATTAAGTAGTTTCAAGTTCTATCTCTATGTTTTGTTTCCTATTGGTGTAGCCCTAAGCAGTGACATACGAGAAACACTTTCATTGAAAGGGGTTGCCAAGCTTCCAAAAATTACGAATCTCCAGAAATCTCAGCAAATATTTTTACACCCAAACTGGGTGATACTTTCAGGTAATGATCAGTACACTGAGCCCACTTTGTTCATCAAATTTCATTCTTCAATGTTGCAGATTCCGTTTCCTTAACAGTTTGAATTTTTAGGTTTCACTCTGTTTTCTCCTATATTGATAGATGTATTTGGAACTCTAAATCAAACACAGTTTGTGCTAGCTTCTTGAAACTTGACACAATTAATAAGTTTCAAGTTCTATCTCTATGTTCTGTTTCCTATTGATGTATCCCTAAGCAGTGACAGGCGAGAAACACTTTCATTGAAAGGGGTTGCCAAGCTTCCAAAAATTACGAATCTCCAGAAATCTCAGCAAATATTTTTACACCCAAACTGGGTGAGACTTTCAGGTAATGATCAGTACACTGAGCCCACTTTGTTCCCCAAATTTCGTTCTTCAATGTTGAAGCTTTCGTTTCCAGTAACAGTTTGAATTTTTAGGTTTCACTCTGTTTTCTCCTATATTGATAGATGTATTTGGAACTCTAAATCAAGCACGGTTTGTGCTAGCTTCTTGAAACTTGACACAATTAAGTAGTTTCAAGTTCTATCTCTATGTTCTGTTTCCTATTGATGTAGCCCTAAGCAGTGACAGGCGAGAAAGACTTTCATTGAAAGGGGTTGCCAAGCTTCCAAAAATTACGAATCTCCAGAAATCTCAGCAAATATTTTTTCACTCAAACTGGATGATACTTTCAGGTAATGATCAGTACCCTAAGCCCACTTGGTTCCCCAAATTTCGTTCTTCTATGTTGAAGCGTTCGTTTCCAGTAACAGTTTGAATTTTGGCGTTTCACTCTGTTTTCTTCTATATTGATAGATGTATTTGGAACTCTAAATCAAACACGGTTTGTGCTACCTTCTTGAAAGTTGACACAATTAAGTAGTTTCAAGTTCTATCACTATGTTCTGTTTCCTATTGATGTAGCCCTAAGAAGAGATAGGCGAGAAACACTTTCATTGAAAGGGGTTGCCAAGCTTCCAAAAATTACGAATCTCCAGAAATCTCAGCAAATATTTTTTCACCCAAACTGGATGATACTTTCAGGTAATGATCAGTACACTAAGCCCACTTGGTTCTCCAAATTTCGTTCTTCTATGTTGAAGCGTTCGTTTCCAGTAACAGTTTGAATTTTGGCGTTTCACTCTGTTTTCTCCTATATTGATAGATGTATTTGGAACTCTAAATCAAGCACGGTTTGTGCTAGCTTCTTGAAACTTGACACAGTTAAGTAGTTTCAAGTTCTATCTCTATGTTCTGTTTCCGATTGATGTAGCCCCTAAGCAGTGACAGGCGAGAAACACTTTCATGAAAGGGGTTGCCAAGCGTCCAAAAATTACGAATATCCAGAAATCTCAGCAAACATTTTTTCACCCAAAGTGGATGATACTTTCAGGTAATGATGAGTACACTAAGCCCACTTGGTTCCCCAAATTTTGTTCTTCTATGTTGAAGCGTTCGTTTCCAGTTACAGTTTGAATTTTGGCGTTTCACTCTGTTTTCTCCTATATTAATAGATGTATTTGGAACTCTAAATCAAGCACGGTTTGTGCTAGCTTCTTGAACCTTGACACAGTTAAGTAGTTTCAAGTTCTATCTCTATGTTCCGTTTCCGAATGATGTAGCCCTAAGAAGTGACAGGCGAGAAACACTTTCATTGAAAGGGGTTGCCAAGCGTCCCAAAATTAAGAATCTCCAGAAATCTCAGCAAACATTTTTTCACCCAAACTGGATGATACTTTCAGGTAATGATCAGTACACTAAGCCCACTTGGTTCCCCAAATTTCGTTCTTCTATGTTGAAGCGTTCGTTTCCAGTAACAGTTTGAATTTTGGCGTTTCACTCTGTTTTCTCCTATATTGATAGATGTATTTGGAACTCTAAATCAAGCACGGTTTGTGCTAGCTTTTTGAAACTTGACACAATTAAGGAGTTTTAAGTTCTATCTCTTTGTTTTGTTTCCTATTGGTGTAGCCCTAAGCAGTGACAGACGAGTAACACTTTCATTGAAAGGGGTTGCCAAGCTTCCAAAAATTACGAATCTCCAGAAATCTCAGCAAATATTTTTACACCCAAACTGGGTGATACTTTCAGGTAATGATCAGTTCACTGAGCCCACTTTGTTCCCCAAATTTCGTTCTTCTATGTTGAAGCGTTCGTTTCCAGTAACAGTTTGAATTTTGGCGTTTCACTCTGTTTTCTCCTATATTGATAGATGTATTTGGAACTCTAAATCACACACGGTTTGTGCTACCTTCTTGAAACTTGACACAATTAATTAGTTTCAAGTTCTATCTCTATGTTCTGTTTCCTATTGATGTAGCCCTAAGCAGTGACAGACGAGAAACACTTACATTGAAAGGGGTTGCCAAGCTTCCAAAAATTACGAATCTCCAGAAATCTCAGCAAATATTTTTCTCCCAAACTGGATGATACTTTCAGGTAATGATCAGTACACTAATCCCACTTTTTTCCCCAAATTTCGTTCTTCTATGTTGAAGCTTTCGTTTCCAGTAACAGTTTGAATTTTTAGGTTTCACTCTGTTTTCTCCTATATTGATAGATGTATTAGGAACACTAAATCAAGCACGGTTTGTGCTAGCTTCTTGAAACTTGACACAATTAAGTAGTTTCAAGTTCTATCTCTATGTTCTGTTTCCTATTGATGTAGCCCTAAGCAGTGACAGGCGAGAAAGACTTTCATTGAAAGGGGTTGCCAAGCTTCCAAAAATGACGAATCTCCAGAAATCTCAGGAAATATTTTTTCACCCAAACTGGATGATACTTTCAGGTAATGATCGGTACACTAAGCCCACTTGGTTCCCCAAATTTCGTTCTTCTATGTTGAAGCGTTTGTTTCTAGTAACAGTTTGAATTTTTAGGTTTCACTCTGTTTTCTCCTATATTGATAGATGTATTTGGAACTCTAAATCAAACACGGTTTGTGCTACCTTCTTGAAACTTGACACAATTATTTAGTTTCAAGTTCTATCTCCATTTTCTGTTTCCTATTGATGTAGCCCTAAGCAGTGACAGACGAGAAACACTTTCATTGAAAGGGGTTGCCAAGCTTCCAAAAATTACGAATCTCCAGAAATCTCAGCAAATATTTTTTCTCCCAAACTGGATGATACTTTCAGGTAATGATCAGTACACTAAGCCCACTTGGTTCCCCAAATTTCGTTCTTCTATGTTGAAGCATTCATTTCCAGTAACAGTTTGAATTTTGGCGTTTCACTCTGTTTTCTCCTATATTGATAGATGTATTTGGAACTCTAAATCAAGCACGGTTTGTGCTAGCTTCTTGAAACTTGACAAAATTAAGTAGTTTCAAGTTCTATCTCTATATTTTGTTTCCTATTGGTTTAGCCCTAATCAGTGACAGACGAGAAACACTTTCATTGAAAGGGGTTGCCAAGCATCCAAAAATTACGAATCTCCAGAAATCTCAGCAAATATTTTTACACCCAAACTGGGTGATACTTTCAGGTAATGATCAGTACACAGAGCCCACTTTGTTCCCCAAATTTCGTTCTTCAATGTTGAAGCTTTCGTTTCCAGTAACAGTTTGAATTTTTAGGTTTCACTCTGTTTTCTCCTATATTGATAGATGTGTTTGGAACTCTAAATCAAACACGGTTTGTGTTAGCTTCTTGAAACTTGACACAATTAAGTAGTTTCAAGTTCTATCTCTATGTTCTGTTTCCGACTGATGTAGCCCTAAGGAGTGACAGGCGAGTAACACTTTCATTGAAAGGGGTTGCCAAGCTTCCAAAAATTACGAATCTCCAGAAATCTCAGGAAATATTTTTTCACCCAAACTGGATGATACTTTCAGGTAATGATCAGTACACTAAGCCCACTTGGTTCGCCAAATTTCGTTCTTCTATGTTGAAGCATTCGTTTCCAGGAACAGTTTCTATTTTGGCATTTCACTCTGTTTTCTCCTATATTGATAGATGTATTTGGAACTCTAAATCAAGCACGGTTTGTGCTAGCTTCTTGAAACTTGACACAATTAAGTAGTTTCAAGTTCTATCTCTATGTTTTGTTTCCTATTGGTGTAGCCCTAAGCAGTGACATACGAGAAACACTTTCATTGAAAGGGGTTGCCAAGCTTCCAAAAATTACGAATCTCCAGAAATCTCAGCAAATATTTTTCCACCCAAACTGGGTGATACTTTCAGGTAATGATCAGTTCACTGAGCCCACTTTGTTCATCAAATTTCGTTCTTCAATGTTGCAGATTTCGTTTCCTTAACAGTTTGAATTTTTAGGTTTCACTCTGTTTTCTCCTATATTGATAGATGTATTTGGAACTCTAAATCAAATACGGTTTGTGCTACCTTCTTGAAACTTGACACAATTAAGTAGTTTCAAGTTCTCTCTCTATGTTCTGTTTCCTATTGATGTAGCCCTAAGCAGTGAAAGGCGAGAAACACTTTCATTGAAAGGGGTTGCCAAGCTTATAAAAATTACGAATCTCCAGAAATCTCAGCAAATATTTTTTCACCCAAACTGGATGATACTTTCAGGTAATGATCAGTACACTAAGCCCACTTGGTTCCCCAAATTTCGTTCTGCTATGTTGAAGCGTTCGTTTCCAGTAACATTTTGAATTTTGGCGTTTCACTCTGTTTTCTCCTATATTGATAGATGTATTTGGAACTCTAAATCAAACACGGTTTGTGCTAGCTTCTTGAAACTTGACACAATTAATTAGTTTCAAGTTCTATCTCTATGTTCTGTTTCCTATTGATGTAGCCCTAAGCAGTGACAGGCGAGAAACACTTTCATTGAAAGGGGTTGCCAAGCTTCCAAAAATGACGAATCTCCAGAAATCTCAGCAAATATTTTTACACCCAAACTGGGTGATACATTCAGATAATGATCAGTACAGTGAGCCCACTTTGTTCCCCAAATTTCGTTCTTCAATGTTGAAGCTTTCGTTTCCAGTAACAGTTTGAATTTTTAGGTTTCACTCTGTTTTCTCCTATATTGATAGATGTATTTGGAACTCTAAATCAAACACGGTTTGTGTTAGCTTCTTGAAACTTGACACAATTAAGTAGTTTCAAGTTCTATCTCTATGTTCTGTTTCCTATTGGTGTAGCCCTAAGCAGTGACAGGCGAGAAACACTTTCATTGAAAAAGGTTGCCAAGCGTCCAAAAATTACGAATCTCCAGAAATCTCAGCAAACATTTTTTCACCCAAACTAGATGATACTTTCAGATAATGATCAGTACACTAAGCCCACTTGGTTCCCCAAATTTCGTTCTTCTATGTTGAAGCGTTCGTTTCCAGTAACAGTTTGAATTTTGGCGTTTCACTCTGTTTTCTCCTATATTGATAGATGTATTTGGAACTCTAAATCAAGCACGGTTTGTGCTAGCTTCTTGAAACTTGACACAGTTAAGTAGTTTCAAGTTCTATCTCTATGTTGTGTTTCCGATTGATGTAGCCCCTAAGCAGTGACAGGCGAGAAACACTTTCATTGAAAGGGGTTGCCAAGCGTCCAAAAATTACGAATCTCCAGAAATCTCAGCAAACATTTTTTCACCCAAAGTGGATGATACTTTCAGGTAATGATGAGTACACTAAGCCCACTTGGTTCCCCAAATTTCGTTCTTCTATGTTGAAGCGTTCGTTTCCAGTAACAGTTTCAATTTTGGCGATTCACTCTGTTTTCTCCTATATTGATAGATGTATTTGGAACTCTAAATCAAGCACGGTTTGTGCTAGCTATTTGAAACTTGACACAAATAAGTAGTTTCAAGTTCTATCTCTATGTTTTGTTTCCTATTTGTGTACCTAAGCAGTGACAGACGAGAAACACTTTCATTGAAAGGGGTTGCCAAGCTTCCAAAAATTACGAATCTCCAGAAATCTCAGCAAATATTTTTACACCCAAACTGGGTGATACTTTCAGGAAATGATCAGTACACTGAGCCCACTTTGTTGCCCAAATTTCGTTCTTCAATGTTGAAGCTTTCGTTTCCAGTAACATTTTGAATTTTGGCGTTTCACTCTGTTTTCTCCTATATTGATAGATGTATTTGGAACTCTAAATCAAACACGGTTTGTGCTAGCTTCTTGAAACTTGACACAATTAATTAGTTTCAAGTTCTATCTCTACGTTCTGTTTCCTATTGATGTAGCCCTAAGCAGTGACAGGCGAGAAACACTTTCATTGAAAGGGGTTGCCAAGCTTCCAAAAATTACGAATCTCCAGAAATCTCAGCAAATATTTTTACACCCAAACTGGGTGATACTTTCAGATAATGATCAGTACACTGAGCCCACTTTGTTCCCCAAATTTCGTTCTTCAATGTTGAAGCTTTCGTTTCCAGTAACAGTTTGAATTTTGGCGTTTCACTCTGTTTTCTCCTATATTGATAGATGTATTTGGAACTCTAAATCAAGCACGGTTTGTGCTAGCTTCTTGAAACTTGACACAATTAAGTAGTTTCAAGTTCTAACTCTATGTTCTGTTTCCTATTGATGTAGCCCTAAGCAGTTACAGGCGAGAAACACTTTCATTGAAAGGGGTTGCCAAGCGTCCAAAAATTACGAATCTCCAGAAATCTCAGCAAATATTTTTTCACCCAAACTGGATGATTCTTTCAGGTAATGATCAGTACACTAAGCCCACTTGGTTCCCCAGATTTCGTTCTTCTATGTTGAAGCGTTCGTTTCCAGTAACAGTTTGAATTTTGGCGTTTCACTCTGTTTTCTCCTATATTGATAGATGTATTTGGAACTCTAAATCAAACACGGTTTGTGCTACCTTCTTGAAACTTGACACAATTAATTAGTTTCAAGTTCTATCTCTATGTTCTGTTTCCTATTGATGTAGCCCTAAGCAGTGACAGACGAGAAACACTTACATTGAAAGGGGTTGCCAAGCTTCCAAAAATTACGAATCTCCAGAAATCTCAGCAAATATTTTTCTCCCAAACTGGATGATACTTTCAGGTAATGATCAGTACACTAATCCCACTTTTTCCCCAAATTTCGTTCTTCTATGTTGAAGCCATCGTTTCCAGTAACAGTTTGAATTTTGGCGTTTCACTCTGTTTTCTCCTATATTGATAGATGTATTTGGAACTCTAAATCAAGCACGGTTTGTGCTAGCTTCTTGAAACTTGACAAAATTAAGTAGTTTCAAGTTCTATCTCTATATTTTGTTTCCTATTGATGTAGCCCTAAGCAGTGACAGGCGAGAAACACTTTCATTGAAAGGGGTTGCCAAGCTTCCAAAAATGACGAATCTAGTGAAATCTCAGCAAATATTTTTTCACCCAAACTGGATGATACTTTCAGGTAATGATCAGTACACAGAGCCCACTTGGTTCCCCAAATTTCGTTCTTCTATGTTGAAGCGTTCGTTTCCAGTAACAGTTTGAATTTTTAGGTTTCACTCTGTTTTCTCCTATATTGATAGATGTATTTGGAACTCTAAATCAAACACGGTTTGTGCTAGCTTCTTGAAACTTGACAAAATTAAGTAGTTTCAAGTTCTATCTCTATGTTCTGTTTCCGATTGATGTAGCCCTATGCAGTGACAGACGAGAAACACTTTCATTGAAAGGGGTTGCCAAGCGTCCAAAAATTACGAATCTCCAGAAATCTCAGCAAATATTTTTTTCTCCCAAACTGGATGATACTTTCAGGTAATGATCAGTACACTAAGCCCACTTGGTTCCCCAAATTTCGTTCTTCTATGTTGAAGCATTCGTTTCCAGTAACAGTTTGAATTTTGGCGTTTCACTCTGTTTTCTCCTATATTGATAGATGTATTTGGAACTCTAAATCAAGCATGGTTTGTGCTAGCTTCTTGAAACTTGACAAAATTAAGTAGTTTCAAGTTCTATCTCTATATTTTGTTTCCTATTGGTTTAGCCCTAATCAGTGACAGACGAGAAACACTTTCATTGAAAGGGGTTGCCAAGCGTCCAAAAATTACGAATCTCCAGAAATCTCAGCAAATATTTTTACTCCCAAACTGGGTGATACTTTCAGGTAATGATCAGTACACAGAGCCCACTTTGTTCCCCAAATTTCGTTCTTCAATGTTGAAGCTTTCGTTTCCAGTAACAGTTTGAATTTTTAGGTTTCACTCTGTTTTCTCCTATATTGATAGATGTGTTTGGAACTCTAAATCAAACACGGTTTGTGTTAGCTTCTTGAAACTTGACACAATTAAGTAGTTTCAAGTTCTATCTCTATGTTCTGTTTCCGACTGATGTAGCCCTAAGGAGTGACAGGCGAGTAACACTTTCATTGAAAGGGGTTGCCAAGCTTCCAAAAATTACGAATCTCCAGAAATCTCAGGAAATATTTTTTCACCCAAACTGGATGATACTTTCAGGTAATGATCAGTACACTAAGCCCACTTGGTTCCCCAAATTTCGTTCTTCTATGTTGAAGCGTTCGTTTCCAGGAACAGTTTGTATTTTGGCGTTTCACTCTGTTTTCTCCTATATTGATAGATGTATTTGGAACTCTAAATCAAGCACGGTTTGTGCTAGCTTTTTGAAACTTGACACAATTAAGTAGTTTCAAGTTCTATCTCTATGTTTTGTTTCCTATTGGTGTAGCCCTAAGCAGTGACATACGAGAAACACTTTCATTGAAAGGGGTTGCCAAGCTTCCAAAAATTACGAATCTCCAGAAATCTCAGCAAATATTTTTACACCCAAACTGGGTGATACTTTCAGGTAATGATCAGTACACTGAGCCCACTTTGTTCATCAAATTTCATTCTTCAATGTTGCAGATTCCGTTTCCTTAACAGTTTGAATTTTTAGGTTTCACTCTGTTTTCTCCTATATTGATAGATGTATTTGGAACTCTAAATCAAACACAGTTTGTGCTAGCTTCTTGAAACTTGACACAATTAATAAGTTTCAAGTTCTATCTCTATGTTCTGTTTCCTATTGATGTATCCCTAAGCAGTGACAGGCGAGAAACACTTTCATTGAAAGGGGTTGCCAAGCTTCCAAAAATTACGAATCTCCAGAAATCTCAGCAAATATTTTTACACCCAAACTGGGTGAGACTTTCAGGTAATGATCAGTACACTGAGCCCACTTTGTTCCCCAAATTTCGTTCTTCAATGTTGAAGCTTTCGTTTCCAGTAACAGTTTGAATTTTTAGGTTTCACTCTGTTTTCTCCTATATTGATAGATGTATTTGGAACTCTAAATCAAGCACGGTTTGTGCTAGCTTCTTGAAACTTGACACAATTAAGTAGTTTTAAGTTCTATCTCTATGTTCTGTTTCCTATTGATGTAGCCCTAAGCAGTGACAGGCGAGAAAGACTTTCATTGAAAGGGGTTGCCAAGCTTCCAAAAATTACGAATCTCCAGAAATCTCAGCAAATATTTTTTCACTCAAACTGGATGATACTTTCAGGTAATGATCAGTACCCTAAGCCCACTTGGTTCCCCAAATTTCGTTCTTCTATGTTGAAGCGTTCGTTTCCAGTAACAGTTTGAATTTTGGCGTTTCACTCTGTTTTCTTCTATATTGATAGATGTATTTGGAACTCTAAATCAAACACGGTTTGTGCTACCTTCTTGAAAGTTGACACAATTAAGTAGTTTCAAGTTCTATCACTATGTTCTGTTTCCTATTGATGTAGCCCTAAGAAGAGATAGGCGAGAAACACTTTCATTGAAAGGGGTTGCCAAGCTTCCAAAAATTACGAATCTCCAGAAATCTCAGCAAATATTTTTTCACCCAAACTGGATGATACTTTCAGGTAATGATCAGTACACTAAGCCCACTTGGTTCCCCAAATTTCGTTCTTCTATGTTGAAGCGTTCGTTTCCAGTAACAGTTGGAATTTTGGCGTTTCACTCTGTTTTCTCCTATATTGATAGATGTATTTGGAACTCTAAATCAAGCACCGTTTGTGCTAGCTTCTTGAAACTTGACACAATTAAGTAGTTTCAAGTTCTATCTCTATATTTTGTTTCCTATTGGTGTAGCCCTAAGCAGTGACAGACGAGAAACACTTTCAATGAAAGGGGTTGCCAAGCGTCCAAAAATTACGAATCTCCAGAAATCTCAGCAAACATTTTTTCACCCAAACTAGATGATAGTTTCAGGTAATGATCAGTACACTAAGCCCACTTGGTTCCCCAAATTTCGTTCTTCTATGTTGAAGCGTTCGTTTCCAGTAACAGTTTGAATTTTTAGGTTTCACTCTGTTTTCTCCTATATTGATAGATGTATTTGGAACTCTAAATCAAGCACGGTTTGTGCTAGCTTCTTGAAACTTGACACAGTTAAGTAGTTTCAAGTTCTATCTCTATGTTCTGTTTCCGATTGATGTAGCCCCTAAGCAGTGACAGGCGAGAAACACTTTCATGAAAGGGGTTGCCAAGCGTCCAAAAATTACGAATATCCAGAAATCTCAGCAAACATTTTTTCACCCAAAGTGGATGATACTTTCAGGTAATGATGAGTACACTAAGCCCACTTGGTTCCCCAAATTTTGTTCTTCTATGTTGAAGCGTTCGTTTCCAGTTACAGTTTGAATTTTGGCGTTTCACTCTGTTTTCTCCTATATTAATAGATGTATTTGGAACTCTAAATCAAGCACGGTTTGTGCTAGCTTCTTGAACCTTGACACAGTTAAGTAGTTTCAAGTTCTATCTCTATGTTCCGTTTCCGAATGATGTAGCCCTAAGAAGTGACAGGCGAGAAACACTTTCATTGAAAGGGGTTGCCAAGCGTCCCAAAATTAAGAATCTCCAGAAATCTCAGCAAACATTTTTTCACCCAAACTGGATGATACTTTCAGGTAATGATCAGTACACTAAGCCCACTTGGTTCCCCAAATTTCGTTCTTCTATGTTGAAGCGTTCGTTTCCAGTAACAGTTTGAATTTTGGCGTTTCACTCTGTTTTCTCCTATATTGATAGATGTATTTGGAACTCTAAATCAAGCACGGTTTGTGCTAGCTTTTTGAAACTTGACACAATTAAGGAGTTTTAAGTTCTATCTCTTTGTTTTGTTTCCTATTGGTGTAGCCCTAAGCAGTGACAGACGAGTAACACTTTCATTGAAAGGGGTTGCCAAGCTTCCAAAAATTACGAACCTCCAGAAATCTCAGCAAATATTTTTACACCCAAACTGGGTGATACTTTCAGGTAATGATCAGTTCACTGAGCCCACTTTGTTCCCCAAATTTCGTTCTTCTATGTTGAAGCGTTCGTTTCCAGTAACAGTTTGAATTTTGGCGTTTCACTCTGTTTTCTCCTATATTGATAGATGTATTTGGAACTCTAAATCACACACGGTTTGTGCTACCTTCTTGAAACTTGACACAATTAATTAGTTTCAAGTTCTATCTCTATGTTCTGTTTCCTATTGATGTAGCCCTAAGCAGTGACAGACGAGAAACACTTACATTGAAAGGGGTTGCCAAGCTTCCAAAAATTACGAATCTCCAGAAATCTCAGCAAATATTTTTCTCCCAAACTGGATGATACTTTCAGGTAATGATCAGTACACTAATCCCACTTTTTTCCCCAAATTTCGTTCTTCTATGTTGAAGCTTTCGTTTCCAGTAACAGTTTGAATTTTTAGGTTTCACTCTGTTTTCTCCTATATTGATAGATGTATTAGGAACTCTAAATCAAGCACGGTTTGTGCTAGCTTCTTGAAACTTGACACAATTAAGTAGTTTCAAGTTCTATCTCTATGTTCTGTTTCCTATTGATGTAGCCCTAAGCAGTGACAGGCGAGAAAGACTTTCATTGAAAGGGGTTGCCAAGCTTCCAAAAATGACGAATCTCCAGAAATCTCAGGAAATATTTTTTCACCCAAACTGGATGATACTTTCAGGTAATGATCGGTACACTAAGCCCACTTGGTTCCCCAAATTTCGTTCTTCTATGTTGAAGCGTTTGTTTCTAGTAACAGTTTGAATTTTTAGGTTTCACTCTGTTTTCTCCTATATTGATAGATGTATTTGGAACTCTAAATCAAACACGGTTTGTGCTACCTTCTTGAAACTTGACACAATTATTTAGTTTCAAGTTCTATCTCCATTTTCTGTTTCCTATTGATGTAGCCCTAAGCAGTGACAGACGAGAAACACTTTCATTGAAAGGGGTTGCCAAGCTTCCAAAAATTACGAATCTCCAGAAATCTCAGCAAATATTTTTTCTCCCAAACTGGATGATACTTTCAGGTAATGATCAGTACACTAAGCCCACTTGGTTCCCCAAATTTCGTTCTTCTATGTTGAAGCATTCATTTCCAGTAACAGTTTGAATTTTGGCGTTTCACTCTGTTTTCTCCTATATTGATAGATGTATTTGGAACTCTAAATCAAGCACGGTTTGTGCTAGCTTCTTGAAACTTGACAAAATTAAGTAGTTTCAAGTTCTATCTCTATATTTTGTTTCCTATTGGTTTAGCCCTAATCAGTGACAGACGAGAAACACTTTCATTGAAAGGGGTTGCCAAGCATCCAAAAATTACGAATCTCCAGAAATCTCAGCAAATATTTTTACACCCAAACTGCGTGATACTTTCAGGTAATGATCAGTACACAGAGCCCACTTTGTTCCCCAAATTTCGTTCTTCAATGTTGAAGCTTTCGTTTCCAGTAACAGTTTGAATTTTTAGGTTTCACTCTGTTTTCTCCTATATTGATAGATGTGTTTGGAACTCTAAATCAAACACGGTTTGTGTTAGCTTCTTGAAACTTGACACAATTAAGTAGTTTCAAGTTCTATCTCTATGTTCTGTTTCCGACTGATGTAGCCCTAAGGAGTGACAGGCGAGTAACACTTTCATTGAAAGGGGTTGCCAAGCTTCCAAAAATTACGAATCTCCAGAAATCTCAGGAAATATTTTTTCACCCAAACTGGATGATACTTTCAGGTAATGATCAGTACACTAAGCCCACTTGGTTCCCCAAATTTCGTTCTTCTATGTTGAAGCATTCGTTTCCAGGAACAGTTTCTATTTTGGCATTTCACTCTGTTTTCTCCTATATTGATAGATGTATTTGGAACTCTAAATCAAGCACGGTTTGTGCTAGCTTCTTGAAACTTGACACAATTAAGTAGTTTCAAGTTCTATCTCTATGTTTTGTTTCCTATTGGTGTAGCCCTAAGCAGTGACATACGAGAAACACTTTCATTGAAAGGGGTTGCCAAGCTTCCAAAAATTACGAATCTCCAGAAATCTCAGCAAATATTTTTACACCCAAACTGGGTGATACATTCAGATAATGATCAGTACAGTGAGCCCACTTTGTTCCCCAAATTTCGTTCTTCAATGTTGAAGCTTTCGTTTCCAGTAACAGTTTGAATTTTTAGGTTTCACTCTGTTTTCTCCTATATTGATAGATGTATTTGGAACTCTAAATCAAACACGGTTTGTGTTAGCTTCTTGAAACTTGACACAATTAAGTAGTTTCAAGTTCTATCTCTATGTTCTGTTTCCTATTGGTGTAGCCCTAAGCAGCGACAGGCGAGAAACACTTTCATTGAAAAAGGTTGCCAAGCGTCCAAAAATTACGAATCTCCAGAAATCTCAGCAAACATTTTTTCACCCAAACTAGATGATACTTTCAGATAATGATCAGTACACTAAGCCCACTTGGTTCCCCAAATTTCGTTCTTCTATGTTGAAGCGTTCGTTTCCAGTAACAGTTTGAATTTTGGCGTTTCACTCTGTTTTCTCCTATATTGATAGATGTATTTGGAACTCTAAATCAAGCACGGTTTGTGCTAGCTTCTTGAAACTTGACACAGTTAAGTAGTTTCAAGTTCTATCTCTATGTTGTGTTTCCGATTGATGTAGCCCCTAAGCAGTGACAGGCGAGAAACACTTTCATTGAAAGGGGTTGCCAAGCTTCCAAAAATTACGAATCTCCAGAAATCTCAGCAAATATTTTTTCACCCAAACTGGATGATACTTTCAGGTAATGATCAGTACACTAAGCCCACTTGGTTCCCCAAATTTCGTTCTTCTATGTTGAAGCGTTCGTTTCCAGTAACAGTTGGAATTTTGGCGTTTCACTCTGTTTTCTCCTATATTGATAGATGTATTTGGAACTCTAAATCAAGCACCGTTTGTGCTAGCTTCTTGAAACTTGACACAATTAAGTAGTTTCAAGTTCTATCTCTATATTTTGTTTCCTATTGGTGTAGCCCTAAGCAGTGACAGGCGAGAAACACTTTCAATGAAAGGGGTTGCCAAGCGTCCAAAAATTACGAATCTCCAGAAATCTCAGCAAACATTTTTTCACCCAAACTAGATGATAGTTTCAGGTAATGATCAGTACACTAAGCCCACTTGGTTCCCCAAATTTCGTTCTTCTATGTTGAAGCGTTCGTTTCCAGTAACAGTTTGAATTTTTAGGTTTCACTCTGTTTTCTCCTATATTGATAAATGTATTTGGAACTCTAAATCAAGCACGGTTTGTGCTAGCTTCTTGAAACTTGACACAGTTAAGTAGTTTCAAGTTCTATCTCTATGTTCTGTTTCCGATTGATGTAGCCCCTAAGCAGTGACAGGCGAGAAACACTTTCATGAAAGGGGTTGCCAAGCGTCCAAAAATTACGAATATCCAGAAATCTCAGCAAACATTTTTTCACCCAAAGTGGATGATACTTTCAGGTAATGATGAGTACACTAAGCCCACTTGGTTCCCCAAATTTTGTTCTTCTATGTTGAAGCGTTCGTTTCCAGTTACAGTTTGAATTTTGGCGTTTCACTCTGTTTTCTCCTATATTAATAGATGTATTTGGAACTCTAAATCAAGCACGGTTTGTGCTAGCTTCTTGAACCTTGACACAGTTAAGTAGTTTCAAGTTCTATCTCTATGTTCCGTTTCCGA
This sequence comes from Spermophilus citellus, assembly GCF_964194105.1. Lineage (NCBI taxonomy): Eukaryota > Metazoa > Chordata > Mammalia > Rodentia > Sciuridae > Spermophilus > Spermophilus citellus. Next base: position 33,242,099 of record NC_138193.1, on the reverse strand, counting down.
ATGATGTAGCCCTAAGAAGTGACAGGCGAGAAACACTTTCATTGAAAGGGGTTGCCAAGCGTCCCAAAATTAAGAATCTCCAGAAATCTCAGCAAACATTTTTTCACCCAAACTGGATGATACTTTCAGGTAATGATCAGTACACTAAGCCCACTTGGTTCCCCAAATTTCGTTCTTCTATGTTGAAGCGTTCGTTTCCAGTAACAGTTTGAATTTTGGCGTTTCACTCTGTTTTCTCCTATATTGATAGATGTATTTGGAACTCTAAATCAAGCACGGTTTGTGCTAGCTTTTTGAAACTTGACACAATTAAGGAGTTTTAAGTTCTATCTCTTTGTTTTGTTTCCTATTGGTGTAGCCCTAAGCAGTGACAGACGAGTAACACTTTCATTGAAAGGGGTTGCCAAGCTTCCAAAAATTACGAATCTCCAGAAATCTCAGCAAATATTTTTACACCCAAACTGGGTGATACTTTCAGGTAATGATCAGTTCACTGAGCCCACTTTGTTCCCCAAATTTCGTTCTTCTATGTTGAAGCGTTCGTTTCCAGTAACAGTTTGAATTTTGGCGTTTCACTCTGTTTTCTCCTATATTGATAGATGTATTTGGAACTCTAAATCACACACGGTTTGTGCTACCTTCTTGAAACTTGACACAATTAATTAGTTTCAAGTTCTATCTCTATGTTCTGTTTCCTATTGATGTAGCCCTAAGCAGTGACAGACGAGAAACACTTACATTGAAAGGGGTTGCCAAGCTTCCAAAAATTACGAATCTCCAGAAATCTCAGCAAATATTTTTCTCCCAAACTGGATGATACTTTCAGGTAATGATCAGTACACTAATCCCACTTTTTTCCCCAAATTTCGTTCTTCTATGTTGAAGCTTTCGTTTCCAGTAACAGTTTGAATTTTTAGGTTTCACTCTGTTTTCTCCTATATTGATAGATGTATTAGGAACTCTAAATCAAGCACGGTTTGTGCTAGCTTCTTGAAACTTGACACAATTAAGTAGTTTCAAGTTCTATCTCTATGTTCTGTTTCCTATTGATGTAGCCCTAAGCAGTGACAGGCGAGAAAGACTTTCATTGAAAGGGGTTGCCAAGCTTCCAAAAATGACGAATCTCCAGAAATCTCAGGAAATATTTTTTCACCCAAACTGGATGATACTTTCAGGTAATGATCGGTACACTAAGCCCACTTGGTTCCCCAAATTTCGTTCTTCTATGTTGAAGCGTTTGTTTCTAGTAACAGTTTGAATTTTTAGGTTTCACTCTGTTTTCTCCTATATTGATAGATGTATTAGAAACTCAAAATCAAACACGGTTTGTGCTACCTTCTTGAAACTTGACACAATTATTTAGTTTCAAGTTCTATCTCCATTTTCTGTTTCCTATTGATGTAGCCCTAAGCAGTGACAGACGAGAAACACTTTCATTGAAAGGGGTTGCCAAGCTTCCAAAAATTACGAATCTCCAGAAATCTCAGCAAATATTTTTTCTCCCAAACTGGATGATACTTTCAGGTAATGATCAGTACACTAAGCCCACTTGGTTCCCCAAATTTCGTTCTTCTATGTTGAAGCATTCATTTCCAGTAACAGTTTGAATTTTGGCGTTTCACTCTGTTTTCTCCTATATTGATAGATGTATTTGGAACTCTAAATCAAGCACGGTTTGTGCTAGCTTCTTGAAACTTGACAAAATTAAGTAGTTTCAAGTTCTATCTCTATATTTTGTTTCCTATTGGTTTAGCCCTAATCAGTGACAGACGAGAAACACTTTCATTGAAAGGGGTTGCCAAGCATCCAAAAATTACGAATCTCCAGAAATCTCAGCAAATATTTTTACACCCAAACTGCGTGATACTTTCAGGTAATGATCAGTACACAGAGCCCACTTTGTTCCCCAAATTTCGTTCTTCAATGTTGAAGCTTTCGTTTCCAGTAACAGTTTGAATTTTTAGGTTTCACTCTGTTTTCTCCTATATTGATAGATGTGTTTGGAACTCTAAATCAAACACGGTTTGTGTTAGCTTCTTGAAACTTGACACAATTAAGTAGTTTCAAGTTCTATCTCTATGTTCTGTTTCCGACTGATGTAGCCCTAAGGAGTGACAGGCGAGTAACACTTTCATTGAAAGGGGTTGCCAAGCTTCCAAAAATTACGAATCTCCAGAAATCTCAGGAAATATTTTTTCACCCAAACTGGATGATACTTTCAGGTAATGATCAGTACACTAAGCCCACTTGGTTCCCCAAATTTCGTTCTTCTATGTTGAAGCATTCGTTTCCAGGAACAGTTTCTATTTTGGCATTTCACTCTGTTTTCTCCTATATTGATAGATGTATTTGGAACTCTAAATCAAGCACGGTTTGTGCTAGCTTCTTGAAACTTGACACAATTAAGTAGTTTCAAGTTCTATCTCTATGTTTTGTTTCCTATTGGTGTAGCCCTAAGCAGTGACATACGAGAAACACTTTCATTGAAAGGGGTTGCCAAGCTTCCAAAAATTACGAATCTCCAGAAATCTCAGCAAATATTTTTACACCCAAACTGGGTGATACATTCAGATAATGATCAGTACAGTGAGCCCACTTTGTTCCCCAAATTTCGTTCTTCAATGTTGAAGCTTTCGTTTCCAGTAACAGTTTGAATTTTTAGGTTTCACTCTGTTTTCTCCTATATTGATAGATGTATTTGGAACTCTAAATCAAACACGGTTTGTGTTAGCTTCTTGAAACTTGACACAATTAAGTAGTTTCAAGTTCTATCTCTATGTTCTGTTTCCTATTGGTGTAGCCCTAAGCAGTGACAGGCGAGAAACACTTTCATTGAAAAAGGTTGCCAAGCGTCCAAAAATTACGAATCTCCAGAAATCTCAGCAAACATTTTTTCACCCAAACTAGATGATACTTTCAGATAATGATCAGTACACTAAGCCCACTTGGTTCCCCAAATTTCGTTCTTCTATGTTGAAGCGTTCGTTTCCAGTAACAGTTTGAATTTTGGCGTTTCACTCTGTTTTCTCCTATATTGATAGATGTATTTGGAACTCTAAATCAAGCACGGTTTGTGCTAGCTTCTTGAAACTTGACACAGTTAAGTAGTTTCAAGTTCTATCTCTATGTTGTGTTTCCGATTGATGTAGCCCCTAAGCAGTGACAGGCGAGAAACACTTTCATTGAAAGGGGTTGCCAAGCGTCCAAAAATTACGAATCTCCAGAAATCTCAGCAAACATTTTTTCACCCAAAGTGGATGATACTTTCAGGTAATGATGAGTACACTAAGCCCACTTGGTTCCCCAAATTTCGTTCTTCTATGTTGAAGCGTTCGTTTCCAGTAACAGTTTCAATTTTGGCGATTCACTCTGTTTTCTCCTATATTGATAGATGTATTTGGAACTCTAAATCAAGCACGGTTTGTGCTAGCTATTTGAAACTTGACACAAATAAGTAGTTTCAAGTTCTATCTCTATGTTTTGTTTCCTATTTGTGTACCTAAGCAGTGACAGACGAGAAACACTTTCATTGAAAGGGGTTGCCAAGCTTCCAAAAATTACGAATCTCCAGAAATCTCAGCAAATATTTTTACACCCAAACTGGGTGATACTTTCAGGAAATGATCAGTACACTGAGCCCACTTTGTTGCCCAAATTTCGTTCTTCAATGTTGAAGCTTTCGTTTCCAGTAACATTTTGAATTTTGGCGTTTCACTCTGTTTTCTCCTATATTGATAGATGTATTTGGAACTCTAAATCAAACACGGTTTGTGCTAGCTTCTTGAAACTTGACACAATTAATTAGTTTCAAGTTCTATCTCTACGTTCTGTTTCCTATTGATGTAGCCCTAAGCAGTGACAGGCGAGAAACACTTTCATTGAAAGGGGTTGCCAAGCTTCCAAAAATTACGAATCTCCAGAAATCTCAGCAAATATTTTTACACCCAAACTGGGTGATACTTTCAGATAATGATCAGTACACTGAGCCCACTTTGTTCCCCAAATTTCGTTCTTCAATGTTGAAGCTTTCGTTTCCAGTAACAGTTTGAATTTTTAGGTTTCACTCTGTTTTCTCCTATATTGATAGATGTATTTGGAACTCTAAATCAAACACGGTTTGTGTTAGCTTCTTGAAACTTGACACAATTAAGTAGTTTCAAGTTCTATCTCTATGTTCTGTTTCCGATTGATGTAGCCCTAAGCAGTGACAGGCGAGAAACACTTTCATTGAAAGGGGTTGCCAAGCTTCCAAAAATTACGAATCTCCAGAAATCTCTGCAAACATTTTTTTTACCCAAACTGGATGATACTTTCAGGTAATGATCAGTACACTAAGCCCACTTGGTTCCCCAAATTTCGTTCTTCTATGTTGAAGCGATCGTTTCCAGTAACAGTTTGAATTTTGGCGTTTCACTCTGTTTTCTCCTATATTGATAGATGTATTTGGAACTCTAAATCAAGCACGGTTTGTGCTAGCTTCTTGAAACTTGACACAATTAACTAGTTTCAAGTTCTATCTCTACGTTCTGTTTCCTATTGATGTAGCCCTAAGCAGTGACAGGCGAGAAAGACTTTCATTGAAAGGGGTTGCCAAGCTTCCAAAAATTACGAATCTCCAGAAATCTCAGCAAATATTTTTTCACCCAAACTGGATGATACTTTCAGGTAATGATCAGTACGCTAAGCCCACTTGGTTCCCCAAATTTCATTCTTCTATGTTGAAGCGTTCGTTTCCAGTAACAGTTTGAATTTTGGCGTTTCACTCTGTTTTCTCCTATATTGATAGATGTATTTGGAACTCTAAATCACACACGGTTTGTGCTACCTTCTTGAAACTTGACACAATTAAGTAGTTTCAAGTTCTATCTCTATGTTCTGTTTCCTATTGATGTAGCCCTAAGCAGTGACAGGCGAGAAACACTTTCATTGAAAGGGGTTGCCATGCTTCCAAAAATTACGAATCTCCACAAATCTCAGCAAACATTTTTTCACCCAAACTGGATGATACTTTCAGGTAATGATCAGTTCACTGAGCCCACTTTGTTTCCCAAATTTCGTTCTTCAATGTTGCAGCTTTCGTTTCCAGGAACAGTTTGAATTTTTAGGTTTCACTCTGTTTTCTCCTATATTGATAGATGTATTTGGAACTCTAAATCAAACACGGTTTGTATTACCTTCTTGAAACTTGACACAATTAATTAGTTTCAAGTTCTATCTCTGTGTTCTGTTTCCTATTGATGTAGCCCTAAGCAGTGACAGACGAGAAACACTTACATTGAAAGGGATTGCCAAGCTTCCAAAAATTACGAATCTCCAGAAATCTCAGCAAATATTTTTCTCCCAAACTGGATGATACTTTCAGGTAATGATCAGTACACTAATCCCACTTTTTTCCCCAAATTTCGTTCTTCTATGTTGAAGCTTTCGTTTCCAGTAACAGTTTGAATTTTGGCGTTTCACTCTGTTTTCTCCTATATTGATAGATGTATTTGGAACTCTAAATCAAGCACGGTTTGTGCTAGCTTCTTGAAACTTGACAAAATTAAGTAGTTTCAAGTTCTATCTCTATGTTCTGTTTCCGATTGATGTAGCCCTATGCAGTGACAGACGAGAAACACTTTCATTGAAAGGGGTTGCCAAGCGTCCAAAAATTACGGATCTCCAGAAATTTCAGCAAACATTTTTTCACCCAAACTGGATGATACTTTCAGGTAATGATCAGTACACAGAGCCCACTTGGTTCCCCAAATTTCGTTCTTCTATGTTGAAGCGTTCGTTTCCAGTAACAGTTTGAATTTTGGCGTTTCACTCTGTTTTCTCCTATATTGATAGATGTATTTGGAACTCAAAATCAAGCACGGTTTGTGCTAGCTTCTTGAAACTTGACAAAATTAGTAAGTTTCAAGTTCTATCTCTATGTTCTGTTTCCTATTGATGTAGCCCTAAGCAGTGACAGGCGAGAAACACTTTCATTGAAAGGGGTTGCCAAGCTTCCAAAAATTACGAATCTCCAGAAATCTCAGCAAATATTTTTTCTCCCAAACTGGATGATACTTTCAGGTAATGATCAGTACACTAAGCCCACTTGGTTTCCCAAATTTCGTTCTTCTATGTTGAAGCATTCGTTTCCAGTAACAGTTTGAATTTTGGCGTTTCACTCTGTTTTCTCCTATATTGATAGATGTATTTGGAACTCTAAATCAAGCACGGTTTGTGCTAGATTCTTGAAACTTGACAAAATTAGTAAGTTTCAAGTTCTATCTCTATGTTCTGTTTCCTATTGATGTAGCCCTAAGCTGTGACAGGCAAGAAACACTTTCATTGAAAGGGGTTGCCAAGCTTCCAAAAATGACGAATCTCCAGAAATCTCAGCAAATATTTTTACACCCAAACTGGGTGATACTTTCAGGTAATGATCAGTACACTGAGCCCACTTTGTTCCCCAAATTTCGTTCTTCAATGTTGAAGCTTTCGTTTCCAGTAACAGTTTGAATTTTTAGGTTTCACTCTGTTTTCTCCTATATTGATAGATGTATTTGGAACTCTAAATCAAATACGGTTTGTGCTACCTTCTTGAAACTTGACACAATTAAGTAGTTTCAAGTTCTATCTCTGTGTTCTGTTTCCTATTGATGTAGCCCTAAGCAGTGAAAGGCGAGAAACACTTTCATTGAAAGGGGTTGCCAAGCTTCCAAAAATTACGAATCTCCAGAAATCTCAGCAAATATTTTTTCACCCAAACTGGATGATACTTTCAGGAAATGATCAGTACACTAAGCCCACTTGGTTCCCCAAATTTCGTTCTTCTATGTTGAAGCGTTCGTTTCCAGTAACATTTTGAATTTTGGCGTTTCACTCTGTTTTCTCCTATATTGATAGATGTATTTGGAACTCTAAATCAAACACGGTTTGTGCTAGCTTCTTGAAACTTGACACAATTAATTAGTTTCAAGTTCTATCTCTATGTTCTGTTTCCTATTGATGTAGCCCTAAGCAGTGACAGGCGAGAAACACTTTCATTGAAAGAGGTTGCCAAGCTTCGAAAATTACGAATCTCCAGAAATCTCAGCAAACATTTTTTCACCCAAACTGGATGATACTTTCAGGTAATGATCAGTACACTAAGCCCACTTGGTTCCCCAAATTTCGTTCTTCTATGTTGAAGCGTTCGTTTCCAGCAGCAGTTTGAATTTTGGCGTTTCACTCTGTTTTCTCCTATATTGATAGATGTATTTGGAACTCTAAATCAAGCACCGTTTGTGCTAGCTTCTTGAAACTTGACACAATTAAGTAGTTTCAAGTTCTATCTCTATATTTTGTTTCCTATTGGTGTAGCCCTAAGCAGTGACAGACGAGAAACACTTTCAATGAAAGGGGTTGCCAAGCGTCCAAAAATTACGAATCTCCAGAAATCTCAGCAAACATTTTTTCACCCAAACTAGATGATACTTTCAGGTAATGATCAGTACACTAAGCCCACTTGGTTCCCCAAATTTCGTTCTTCTATGTTGAAGCGTTCGTTTCCTGTAACAGTTTGAATTTTGGCGTTTCACTCTGTTTTCTCCTATATCGATAGATGTATTTGGTACTCTAAATCAAGCACGGTTTGTGCTAGCTTCTTGAACCTTGACACAGTTAAGTAGTTTCAAGTTCTATCTCTATGTTCTGTTTCCGATTGATATAGCCCTAAGAAGTGACAGGCGAGAAACACTTTCATTGAAAGGGGTTGCCAAGCGTCCCAAAATTAAGAATCTCCAGAAATCTCAGCAAACATTTTTTCACCCAAACTGGATGATACTTTCAGGTAATGATCAGTACACTAAGCCCACTTGGTTCCCCAAATTTCGTTCTTCTATGTTGAAGCGTTCGTTTCCAGTAACAGTTTGAATTTTGGCGTTTCACTCTGTTTTCTCCTATATTGATAGATGTATTTGGAACTCTAAATCAAGCACGGTTTGTGCTAGCTTTTTGAAACTTGACACAATTAAGGAGTTTTAAGTTCTATCTCTATGTTTTGTTTCCTATTGGTGTAGCCCTAAGCAGTGACAGACGAGAAACACTTTCATTGAAAGGGGTTGCCAAGCTTCCAAAAATTACGAATCTCCAGAAATCTCAGCAAATATTTTTACACCCAAACTGGGTGATACTTTCAGGTAATGATCAGTTCACTGAGCCCACTTTGTTCCCCAAATTTCGTTCTTCTATGTTGAAGCGTTCGTTTCCAGTAACATTTTGAATTTTGGCGTTTCACTCTGTTTTCTCCTATATTGATAGATGTATTTGGAACTCTAAATCACACACGGTTTGTGCTACCTCTTGAAACTTGACACAATTAAGTAATTTCAAGTTCTATCTCTATGTTCTGTTTCCTATTGATGTAGCCCTAAGCAGTGACAGGCGAGAAACACATTCATTGAAAGGGGTTGCCAAGCTTCCAAAAATTACGAATCTCCAGAAATCTCAGCAAATATTTTTTCACCCAAACTGGATGATACTTTCAGGTAATGATCAGTTCACTGAGCCCACTTTGTTTCCCAAATTTCGTTCTTCAATGTTGCAGCTTTCGTTTCCAGTAACAGTTTGAATTTTTAGGTTTCACTCTGTTTTCTCCTATATTGATAGATGTATTTGGAACTCTAAATCATGCACGGTTTGTGCTAGCTTCTTGAAACTTGACACAGTTAAGTAGTTTCAAGTTCTATCTCTATGTTCTGTTTCCGATTGATGTAGCCCCTAAGCAGTGACAGGCGAGAAACACTTTCATTGAAAGGGGTTGCCAAGCGTCCAAAAATTACGAATATCCAGAAATCTCAGCAAACATTTTTTCACCCAAATTGGATGATACTTTCAGGTAATGATCAGTACACTAAGCCCACTTGGTTCCCCAAATTTCGTTCTTCTATGTTGAAGCGTTCGTTTCCTGTAACAGTTTGAATTTTGGCGTTTCACTCTGTTTTCTCCTATATCGATAGATGTATTTGGTACTCTAAATCAAGCACGGTTTGTGCTAGCTTCTTGAACCTTGACACAGTTAAGTAGTTTCAAGTTCTATCTCTATGTTCTGTTTCCGATTGATATAGCCCTAAGAAGTGACAGGCGAGAAACACTTTCATTGAAAGGGGTTGCCAAGCGTCCCAAAATTAAGAATCTCCAGAAATCTCAGCAAACATTTTTTCACCCAAACTGGATGATACTTTCAGGTAATGATCAGTACACTAAGCCCACTTGGTTCCCCAAATTTCGTTCTTCTATGTTGAAGCGTTCGTTTCCAGTAACAGTTTGAATTTTGGCGTTTCACTCTGTTTTCTCCTATATTGATAGATGTATTTGGAACTCTAAATCAAGCACGGTTTGTGCTAGCTTTTTGAAACTTGACACAATTAAGGAGTTTTAAGTTCTATCTCTATGTTTTGTTTCCTATTGGTGTAGCCCTAAGCAGTGACAGACGAGAAACACTTTCATTGAAAGGGGTTGCCAAGCTTCCAAAAATTACGAATCTCCAGAAATCTCAGCAAATATTTTTACACCCAAACTGGGTGATACTTTCAGGTAATGATCAGTTCACTGAGCCCACTTTGTTCCCCAAATTTCGTTCTTCTATGTTGAAGCGTTCGTTTCCAGTAACATTTTGAATTTTGGCGTTTCACTCTGTTTTCTCCTATATTGATAGATGTATTTGGAACTCTAAATCACACACGGTTTGTGCTACCTCTTGAAACTTGACACAATTAAGTAATTTCAAGTTCTATCTCTATGTTCTGTTTCCTATTGATGTAGCCCTAAGCAGTGACAGGCGAGAAACACATTCATTGAAAGGGGTTGCCAAGCTTCCAAAAATTACGAATCTCCAGAAATCTCAGCAAACATTTTTTCACCCAAACTGGATGATACTTTCAGGTAATGATCAGTTCACTGAGCCCACTTTGTTTCCCAAATTTCGTTCTTCAATGTTGCAGCTTTCGTTTCCAGTAACAGTTTGAATTTTTAGGTTTCACTCTGTTTTCTCCTATATTGATAGATGTATTTGGAACTCTAAATCAAGCACGGTTTGTGCTAGCTTCTTGAAACTTGACACAGTTAAGTAGTTTCAAGTTCTATCTCTATGTTCTGTTTCCGATTGATGTAGCCCCTAAGCAGTGACAGGCGAGAAACACTTTCATTGAAAGGGGTTGCCAAGCATCCAAAAATTACGAATATCCAGAAATCTCAGCAAACATTTTTTCACCCAAATTGGATGATACTTTCAGGTAATGATGAGTACACTAAGCCCACTTGGTTCCCCAAATTTCGTTCTTCTATGTTGAAGCGTTCGTTTCCAGTAACAGTTTGAATTTTCGCGTTTCACTCTGTTTTCTCCTATATCGATAGATGTATTTGGTACTCTAAATCAAGCACGGTTTGTGCTAGCTTCTTGAACCTTGACACAGTTAAGTAGTTTCAAGTTCTATCTCTATGTTCTGTTTCCGATTGATATAGCCCTAAGAAGTGACAGGCGAGAAACACTTTCATTGAAAGGGGTTGCCAAGCGTCCCAAAATTAAGAATCTCCAGAAATCTCAGCAAACATTTTTTCACCCAAACTGGATGATACTTTCAGGTAATGATCAGTACACTAAGCCCACTTGGTTCCCCAAATTTCGTTCTTCTATGTTGAAGCGTTCGTTTCCAGTAACAGTTTGAATTTTGGCGTTTCACTCTGTTTTCTCCTATATTGATAGATGTATTTGGAACTCTAAATCAAGCACGGTTTGTGCTAGCTTTTTGAAACTTGACACAATTAAGGAGTTTTAAGTTCTATCTCTATGTTTTGTTTCCTATTGGTGTAGCCCTAAGCAGTGACAGACGAGAAACACTTTCATTGAAAGGGGTTGCCAAGCTTCCAAAAATTACGAATCTCCAGAAATCTCAGCAAATATTTTTACACCCAAACTGGGTGATACTTTCAGGTAATGATCAGTTCACTGAGCCCACTTTGTTCCCCAAATTTCGTTCTTCTATGTTGAAGCGTTCGTTTCCAGTAACATTTTGAATTTTGGCGTTTCACTCTGTTTTCTCCTATATTGATAGATGTATTTGGAACTCTAAATCACACACGGTTTGTGCTACCTCTTGAAACTTGACACAATTAAGTAAATTCAAGTTCTATCTCTATGTTCTGTTTCCTATTGATGTAGCCCTAAGCAGTGACAGGCGAGAAACACATTCATTGAAAGGGGTTGCCAAGCTTCCAAAAATTACGAATCTCCAGAAATCTCAGCAAACATTTTTTCACCCAAACTGGATGATACTTTCAGGTAATGATCAGTTCACTGAGCCCACTTTGTTTCCCAAATTTCGTTCTTCAATGTTGCAGCTTTCGTTTCCAGTAACAGTTTGAATTTTTAGGTTTCACTCTGTTTTCTCCTATATTGATAGATGTATTTGGAACTCTAAATCAAACACGGTTTGTGTTACCTTCTTGAAACTTGACACAATTAATTAGTTTCAAGTTCTATCTCTATGTTCTGTTTCCTATTGATGTAGCCCTAAGCAGTGAAGACGAGAAACACTTACATTGAAAGGGATTGCCAAGCTTCCAAAAATTACGAATCTCCAGAAATCTCAGCAAATATTTTTCTCCCAAACTGGATGATACTTTCAGGTAATGATCAGTACACTAATCCCACTTTTTTCCCCAAATTTCGTTCTTCTATGTTGAAGCTTTCGTTTCCAGTAACAGTTTGAATTTTGGCGTTTCACTCTGTTTTCTCCTATATTGATAGATGTATTTGGAACTCTAAATCAAGCATGGTTTGTGCTAGCTTCTTGAAACTTGACAAAATTAAGTAGTTTCAAGTTCTATCTCTATATTTTGTTTCCTATTGGTTTAGCCCTAATCAGTGACAGGCGAGAAACACTTTCATTGAAAGGGGTTGCCAAGCGTCCAAAAATTACGAATCTCCAGAAATCTCAGCAAATATTTTTACTCCCAAACTGGGTGATACTTTCAGGTAATGATCAGTACACAGAGCCCACTTTGTTCCCCAAATTTCGTTCTTCAATGTTGAAGCTTTCGTTTCCAGTAACAGTTTGAATTTTTAGGTTTCACTCTGTTTTCTCCTATATTGATAGATGTGTTTGGAACTCTAAATCAAACACGGTTTGTGTTAGCTTCTTGAAACTTGACACAATTAAGTAGTTTCAAGTTCTATCTCTATGTTCTGTTTCCGACTGATGTAGCCCTAAGGAGTGACAGGCGAGTAACACTTTCATTGAAAGGGGTTGCCAAGCTTCCAAAAATTACGAATCTCCAGAAATCTCAGGAAATATTTTTTCACCCAAACTGGATGATACTTTCAGGTAATGATCAGTACACTAAGCCCACTTGGTTCCCCAAATTTCGTTCTTCTATGTTGAAGCGTTCGTTTCCAGGAACAGTTTGTATTTTGGCATTTCACTCTGTTTTCTCCTATATTGATAGATGTATTTGGAACTCTAAATCAAGCACGGTTTGTGCTAGCTTCTTGAAACTTGACACAATTAAGTAGTTTCAAGTTCTATCTCTATGTTTTGTTTCCTATTGGTGTAGCCCTAAGCAGTGACATACGAGAAACACTTTCATTGAAAGGGGTTGCCAAGCTTCCAAAAATTACGAATCTCCAGAAATCTCAGCAAATATTTTTCCACCCAAACTGGGTGATACTTTCAGGTAATGATCAGTACACTGAGCCCACTTTGTTCATCAAATTTCGTTCTTCAATGTTGCAGATTTCGTTTCCTTAACAGTTTGAATTTTTAGGTTTCACTCTGTTTTCTCCTATATTGATAGATGTATTTGGAACTCTAAATCAAATACGGTTTGTGCTACCTTCTTGAAACTTGACACAATTAAGTAGTTTCAAGTTCTCTCTCTATGTTCTGTTTCCTATTGATGTAGCCCTAAGCAGTGAAAGGCGAGAAACACTTTCATTGAAAGGGGTTGCCAAGCTTATAAAAATTACGAATCTCCAGAAATCTCAGCAAATATTTTTTCACCCAAACTGGATGATACTTTCAGGTAATGATCAGTACACTAAGCCCACTTGGTTCCCCAAATTTCGTTCTGCTATGTTGAAGCGTTCGTTTCCAGTAACATTTTGAATTTTGGCGTTTCACTCTGTTTTCTCCTATATTGATAGATGTATTTGGAACTCTAAATCAAACACGGTTTGTGCTAGCTTCTTGAAACTTGACACAATTAATTAGTTTCAAGTTCTATCTCTATGTTCTGTTTCCTATTGATGTAGCCCTAAGCAGTGACAGGCGAGAAACACTTTCATTGAAAGGGGTTGCCAAGCTTCCAAAAATGACGAATCTCCAGAAATCTCAGCAAATATTTTTACACCCAAACTGGGTGATACATTCAGATAATGATCAGTACAGTGAGCCCACTTTGTTCCCCAAATTTCGTTCTTCAATGTTGAAGCTTTCGTTTCCAGTAACAGTTTGAATTTTTAGGTTTCACTCTGTTTTCTCCTATATTGATAGATGTATTTGGAACTCTAAATCAAACACGGTTTGTGTTAGCTTCTTGAAACTTGACACAATTAAGTAGTTTCAAGTTCTATCTCTATGTTCTGTTTCCTATTGGTGTAGCCCTAAGCAGTGACAGGCGAGAAACACTTTCATTGAAAAAGGTTGCCAAGCGTCCAAAAATTACGAATCTCCAGAAATCTCAGCAAACATTTTTTCACCCAAACTAGATGATACTTTCAGATAATGATCAGTACACTAAGCCCACTTGGTTCCCCAAATTTCGTTCTTCTATGTTGAAGCGTTCGTTTCCAGTAACAGTTTGAATTTTGGCGTTTCACTCTGTTTTCTCCTATATTGATAGATGTATTTGGAACTCTAAATCAAGCACGGTTTGTGCTAGCTTCTTGAAACTTGACACAGTTAAGTAGTTTCAAGTTCTATCTCTATGTTGTGTTTCCGATTGATGTAGCCCCTAAGCAGTGACAGGCGAGAAACACTTTCATTGAAAGGGGTTGCCAAGCGTCCAAAAATTACGAATCTCCAGAAATCTCAGCAAACATTTTTTCACCCAAAGTGGATGATACTTTCAGGTAATGATGAGTACACTAAGCCCACTTGGTTCCCCAAATTTCGTTCTTCTATGTTGAAGCGTTCGTTTCCAGTAACAGTTTCAATTTTGGCGATTCACTCTGTTTTCTCCTATATTGATAGATGTATTTGGAACTCTAAATCAAGCACGGTTTGTGCTAGCTATTTGAAACTTGACACAAATAAGTAGTTTCAAGTTCTATCTCTATGTTTTGTTTCCTATTTGTGTACCTAAGCAGTGACAGACGAGAAACACTTTCATTGAAAGGGGTTGCCAAGCTTCCAAAAATTACGAATCTCCAGAAATCTCAGCAAATATTTTTACACCCAAACTGGGTGATACTTTCAGGAAATGATCAGTACACTGAGCCCACTTTGTTCCCCAAATTTCGTTCTTCAATGTTGAAGCTTTCGTTTCCAGTAACATTTTGAATTTTGGCGTTTCACTCTGTTTTCTCCTATATTGATAGATGTATTTGGAACTCTAAATCAAACACGGTTTGTGCTAGCTTCTTGAAACTTGACACAATTAATTAGTTTCAAGTTCTATCTCTACGTTCTGTTTCCTATTGATGTAGCCCTAAGCAGTGACAGGCGAGAAACACTTTCATTGAAAGGGGTTGCCAAGCTTCCAAAAATTACGAATCTCCAGAAATCTCAGCAAATATTTTTACACGCAAACTGGGTGATACTTTCAGATAATGATCAGTACACTGAGCCCACTTTGTTCCCCAAATTTCGTTCTTCAATGTTGAAGCTTTCGTTTCCAGTAACAGTTTGAATTTTTAGGTTTCACTCTGTTTTCTCCTATATTGATAGATGTATTTGGAACTCTAAATCAAACACGGTTTGTGTTAGCTTCTTGAAACTTGACACAATTAAGTAGTTTCAAGTTCTATCTCTATGTTCTGTTTCCGATTCATGTAGCCCTAAGCAGTGACAGGCGAGAAACACTTTCATTGAAAGGGGTTGCCAAGCTTCCAAAAATTACGAATCTCCAGAAATCTCTGCAAATATTTTTTCACCCAAACTGGATGATACTTTCAGGTAATGATCAGTACGCTAAGCCCACTTGGTTCCCCAAATTTCATTCTTCTATGTTGAAGCGTTCGTTTCCAGTAACAGTTTGAATTTTGGCGTTTCACTCTGTTTTCTTCTATATTGATAGATGTATTTGAAACTCTAAATCAAACATGGTTTGTGCTACCTTCTCGAAAGTTGACACAATTAAGTAGTTTCAAGTTCTATCACTATGTTCTGTTTCCTATTGATGTAGCCCTAAGAAGTGATAGGCGAGAAACACTTTCATTGAAAGGGGTTGCCAAGCTTCCAAAAATTACGAATCTCCAGAAATCTCAGCAAATATTTTTTTCACCCAAACTGGATGATACTTTCAGGTAATTATCAGTACCCTAAGCCCCCTTGGTTCCCAAAATTTCGTTCTTCTATATTGAAGCGTTCGTTTCCAGTAACAGTTTGAATTTTGGCGTTTCACTCTGTTTTCTCCTACATTGATAGATGTATTTGGAACTCTAAATCAAACACGGTTTGTGCTAGCTTCTTGAAACTTGACACAATTAATTAGTTTCAAGTTCTATCTCTATGTTCTGTTTCCTATTGATGTAGCCCTAAGCAGTGACAGGCGAGAAACACTTTCATTGAAAGGGGTTGCCAAGCTACCAAAAATTACGAATCTCCAGAAATCTCAGCAAATATTTTTACACCCAAACTGGGTGATACTTTCAGATAATGATCAGTACACTGAGCCCACTTTGTTCCCCAAATTTCGTTCTTCAATGTTGAAGTTTCGTTTCCAGTAACAGTTTGAATTTTTAGGTTTCACTCTGTTTTCTCCTATATTGATAGATGTATTTGGAACTCTAAATCAAACACGGTTTGTGTTAGCTTCTTGAAACTTGACACAATTAAGTAGTTTCAAGTTCTATCTCTATGTTCTGTTTCCGATTGATGTAGCCCTAAGCAGTGACAGGCGAGAAACACTTTCATTGAAAGGGGTTGCCAAGCTTCCAAAAATTACGAATCTCCAGAAATCTCTGCAAACATTTTTTTTCCCCAAACTGGATGATACTTTCAGGTAATGATCAGTACACTAAGCCCACTTGGTTCCCCAAATTTCGTTCTTCTATGTTGAAGCGATCGTTTCCAGTAACAGTTTGAATTTTGGCGTTTCACTCTGTTTTCTCCTATATTGATAGATGTATTTGGAACATTAAATCAAGCACGGTTTGTGCTAGCTTCTTGAAACTTGACAAAATTAACTAGTTTCAAGTTCTATCTCTACGTTCTGTTTCCTATTGATGTAGCCCTAAGCAGTGACAGGCGAGAAAGACTTTCATTAAAGGGGTTGCCAAGCTTCCAAAAATTATGAATCTCCAGAAATCTCAGCAAATATTTTTTCACCCAAACTGGATGATACTTTCAGGTAATGATCAGTTCACTGAGCCCACTTTGTTCCCCAAATTTCGTTCTTCTATGTTGAAGCGTTCGTTTCCAGTAACAGTTTGAATTTTGGCGTTTCACTCTGTTTTCTCCTATATTGATAGATGTATTTGGAACTCTAAATCACACACGGTTTGTGCTACCTTCTTGAAACTTGACACAATTAAGTAGTTTCAAGTTCTATCTCTATGTTCTGTTTCCTATTGATGTAGCCCTAAGCAGTGAAAGGCGAGAAACACTTTCATTGAAAGGGGTTGCCAAGCTTCCAAAAATTACGAATCTCCACAAATCTCAGCAAACATTTTTTCACCGAAACTGGATGATACTATCAGGTAATGATCAGTTCACTGAGCCCACTTTGTTTCCCAAATTTCGTTCTTCAATGTTGCAGCTTTCATTTCCAGTAACAGTTTGAATTTTTAGGTTTCACTCTGTTTTCTCCTATATTGATAGATGTATTTGGAACTCTAAATCAAACACGGTTTGTGTTACCTTCTTGAAACTTGACACAATTAATTAGTTTCAAGTTCTATCTCTATGTTCTGTTTCCTATTGATGTAGCCCTAAGCAGTGACAGACGAGAAACACTTACATTGAAAGGGATTGCCAAGCTTCCAAAAATTACGAATCTCCAGAAATCTCAGCAAATATTTTTCTCCCAAACTGGATGATACTTTCAGGTAATGATCAGTACACTAATCCCACTTTTTTCCCCAAATTTCGTTCTTCTATGTTGAAGCTTTCGTTTCCAGTAACAGTTTGAATTTTGGCGTTTCACTCTGTTTTCTCCTATATTGATAGATGTATTTGGAACTCTAAATCAAGCACGGTTTGTGCTAGCTTCTTGAAACTTGACAAAATTAAGTAGTTTCAAGTTCTATCTCTATGTTCTGTTTCCGATTGATGTAGCCCTATGCAGTGACAGACGAGAAACACTTTCATTGAAAGGGGTTGCCAAGCGTCCAAAAATTACGGATCTCCAGAAATCTCAGCAAACATTTTTTCACCCAAACTGGATGATACTTTCAGGTAATGATCAGTACACAGAGCCCACTTGGTTCCCCAAATTTCGTTCTTCTATGTTGAAGCGTTCGTTTCCAGTAACAGTTTGAATTTTGGCGTTTCACTCTGTTTTCTCCTATATTGATAGATGTATTTGGAACTCAAAATCAAGCACGGTTTGTGCTAGCTTCTTGAAACTTGACAAAATTAGTAAGTTTCAAGTTCTATCTCTATGTTCTGTTTCCTATTGATGTAGCCCTAAGCAGTGACAGGCGAGAAACACTTTCATTGAAAGGGGTTGCCAAGCTTCCAAAAATTACGAATCTCCAGAAATCTCAGCAAATATTTTTTCTCCCAAACTGGATGATACTTTCAGGTAATGATCAGTACACTAAGCCCACTTGGTTCCCCAAATTTCGTTCTTCTATGTTGAAGCATTCGTTTCCAGTAACAGTTTGAATTTTGGCGTTTCACTCTGTTTTCTCCTATATTGATAGATGTATTTGGAACTCTAAATCAAGCACGGTTTGTGCTAGATTCTTGAAACTTGACAAAATTAGTAAGTTTCAAGTTCTATCTCTATGTTCTGTTTCCTATTGATGTAGCCCTAAGCAGTGACAGGCAAGAAACACTTTCATTGAAAGGGGTTGCCAAGCTTCCAAAAATGACGAATCTCCAGAAATCTCAGCAAATATTTTTACACCCAAACTGGGTGATACTTTCAGGTAATGATCAGTACACTGAGCCCACTTTGTTCCCCAAATTTCGTTCTTCAATGTTGAAGCTTTCGTTTCCAGTAACAGTTTGAATTTTTAGGTTTCACTCTGTTTTCTCCTATATTGATAGATGTATTTGGAACTCTAAATCAAATACGGTTTGTGCTACCTTCTTGAAACTTGACACAATTAAGTAGTTTCAAGTTCTATCTCTGTGTTCTGTTTCCTATTGATGTAGCCCTAAGCAGTGAAAGGCGAGAAACACTTTCATTGAAAGGGGTTGCCAAGCTTCCAAAAATTACGAATCTCCAGAAATCTCAGCAAATATTTTTTCACCCAAACTGGATGATACTTTCAGGAAATGATCAGTACACTAAGCCCACTTGGTTCCCCAAATTTCGTTCTTCTATGTTGAAGCGTTCGTTTCCAGTAACATTTTGAATTTTGGCGTTTCACTCTGTTTTCTCCTATATTGATAGATGTATTTGGAACTCTAAATCAAACACGGTTTGTGCTAGCTTCTTGAAACTTGACACAATTAATTAGTTTCAAGTTCTATCTCTATGTTCTGTTTCCTATTGATGTAGCCCTAAGCAGTGACAGGCGAGAAACACTTTCATTGAAAGAGGTTGCCAAGCTTCGAAAATTACGAATCTCCAGAAATCTCAGCAAACATTTTTTCACCCAAACTGGATGATACTTTCAGGTAATGATCAGTACACTAAGCCCACTTGGTTCCCCAAATTTCGTTCTTCTATGTTGAAGCGTTCGTTTCCAGCAGCAGTTTGAATTTTGGCGTTTCACTCTGTTTTCTCCTATATTGATAGATGTATTTGGAACTCTAAATCAAGCACCGTTTGTGCTAGCTTCTTGAAACTTGACACAATTAAGTAGTTTCAAGTTCTATCTCTATATTTTGTTTCCTATTGGTGTAGCCCTAAGCAGTGACAGACGAGAAACACTTTCAATGAAAGGGGTTGCCAAGCGTCCAAAAATTACGAATCTCCAGAAATCTCAGCAAACATTTTTTCACCCAAACTAGATGATACTTTCAGGTAATGATCAGTACACTAAGCCCACTTGGTTCCCCAAATTTCGTTCTTCTATGTTGAAGCGTTCGTTTCCTGTAACAGTTTGAATTTTGGCGTTTCACTCTGTTTTCTCCTATATCGATAGATGTATTTGGTACTCTAAATCAAGCACGGTTTGTGCTAGCTTCTTGAACCTTGACACAGTTAAGTAGTTTCAAGTTCTATCTCTATGTTCTGTTTCCGATTGATATAGCCCTAAGAAGTGACAGGCGAGAAACACTTTCATTGAAAGGGGTTGCCAAGCGTCCCAAAATTAAGAATCTCCAGAAATCTCAGCAAACATTTTTTCACCCAAACTGGATGATACTTTCAGGTAATGATCAGTACACTAAGCCCACTTGGTTCCCCAAATTTCGTTCTTCTATGTTGAAGCGTTCGTTTCCAGTAACAGTTTGAATTTTGGCGTTTCACTCTGTTTTCTCCTATATTGATAGATGTATTTGGAACTCTAAATCAAGCACGGTTTGTGCTAGCTTTTTGAAACTTGACACAATTAAGGAGTTTTAAGTTCTATCTCTATGTTTTGTTTCCTATTGGTGTAGCCCTAAGCAGTGACAGACGAGAAACACTTTCATTGAAAGGGGTTGCCAAGCTTCCAAAAATTACGAATCTCCAGAAATCTCAGCAAATATTTTTACACCCAAACTGGGTGATACTTTCAGGTAATGATCAGTTCACTGAGCCCACTTTGTTCCCCAAATTTCGTTCTTCTATGTTGAAGCGTTCGTTTCCAGTAACATTTTGAATTTTGGCGTTTCACTCTGTTTTCTCCTATATTGATAGATGTATTTGGAACTCTAAATCACACACGGTTTGTGCTACCTCTTGAAACTTGACACAATTAAGTAATTTCAAGTTCTATCTCTATGTTCTGTTTCCTATTGATGTAGCCCTAAGCAGTGACAGGCGAGAAACACATTCATTGAAAGGGGTTGCCAAGCTTCCAAAAATTACGAATCTCCACAAATCTCAGCAAATATTTTTTCACCCAAACTGGATGATACTTTCAGGTAATGATCAGTTCACTGAGCCCACTTTGTTTCCCAAATTTCGTTCTTCAATGTTGCAGCTTTCGTTTCCAGTAACAGTTTGAATTTTTAGGTTTCACTCTGTTTTCTCCTATATTGATAGATGTATTTGGAACTCTAAATCAAGCACGGTTTGTGCTAGCTTCTTGAAACTTGACACAGTTAAGTAGTTTCAAGTTCTATCTCTATGTTCTGTTTCCGATTGATGTAGCCCCTAAGCAGTGACAGGCGAGAAACACTTTCATTGAAAGGGGTTGCCAAGCGTCCAAAAATTACGAATATCCAGAAATCTCAGCAAACATTTTTTCACCCAAAGTGGATGATACTTTCAGGTAATGATCAGTACACTAAGCCCACTTGGTTCCCCAAATTTCGTTCTTCTATGTTGAAGCGTTCGTTTCCTGTAACAGTTTGAATTTTGGCGTTTCACTCTGTTTTCTCCTATATCGATAGATGTATTTGGTACTCTAAATCAAGCACGGTTTGTGCTAGCTTCTTGAACCTTGACACAGTTAAGTAGTTTCAAGTTCTATCTCTATGTTCTGTTTCCGATTGATATAGCCCTAAGAAGTGACAGGCGAGAAACACTTTCATTGAAAGGGGTTGCCAAGCGTCCCAAAATTAAGAATCTCCAGAAATCTCAGCAAACATTTTTTCACCCAAACTGGATGATACTTTCAGGTAATGATCAGTACACTAAGCCCACTTGGTTCCCCAAATTTCGTTCTTCTATGTTGAAGCGTTCGTTTCCAGTAACAGTTTGAATTTTGGCGTTTCACTCTGTTTTCTCCTATATTGATAGATGTATTTGGAACTCTAAATCAAGCACGGTTTGTGCTAGCTTTTTGAAACTTGACACAATTAAGGAGTTTTAAGTTCTATCTCTATGTTTTGTTTCCTATTGGTGTAGCCCTAAGCAGTGACAGACGAGAAACACTTTCATTGAAAGGGGTTGCCAAGCTTCCAAAAATTACGAATCTCCAGAAATCTCAGCAAATATTTTTACACCCAAACTGGGTGATACTTTCAGGTAATGATCAGTTCACTGAGCCCACTTTGTTTCCCAAATTTCGTTCTTCAATGTTGCAGCTTTCGTTTCCAGTAACAGTTTGAATTTTTAGGTTTCACTCTGTTTTCTCCTATATTGATAGATGTATTTGGAACTCTAAATCAAACACGGTTTGTGCTACCTTCTTGAAACGTGACACAATTAAGTAGTTTCAAGTTCTATCTCTATGTTCTGTTTCCTATTGATGTAGCCCTAAGCAGTGACAGACGAGAAACACTTACATTGAAAGGGGTTGCCAAGCTTCCAAAAATTACGAATCTCCAGAAATCTCAGCAAATATTTTTCTCCCAAACTGGATGATACTTTCAGGTAATGATCAGTACACTAATCCCACTTTTTTCCCCAAATTTCGTTCTTCTATGTTGAAGCTTTCGTTTCCAGTAACAGTTTGAATTTTGGCGTTTCACTCTGTTTTCTCCTATATTGATAGAAGTATTTGGAACTCTAAATCAAGCACGGTTTGTGCTAGCTTCTTGAAACTTGACACAATTAAGTAGATTCAAGTTCTATCTCTATATTTTGTTTCCTATTGGTGTAACCCTAAGCAGTGACAGACGAGTAACACTTTCATTGAAAGGGGTTGCCAAGCTTCCAAAAATTACGAATCTCCAGAAATCTCAGCAAATATTTTTTCACCCAAACTGGATGATACTTTCAGGTAATGATCAGTACACTAAGCCCACTTGGTTCCCCAAATTTCGTTCTTCTATGTTGAAGCATTCGTTTCCAGTAACAGTTTGAATTTTGGCGTTTCACTCTGTTTTCTCCTATATTGATAGATGTATTTGGAACTCTAAATCAAGCACGGTTTGTGCTAGATTCTTGAAACTTGACAAAATTAGTAAGTTTCAAGTTCTATCTCTATGTTCTGTTTCCTATTGATGTAGCCCTAAGCAGTGACAGGCAAGAAACACTTTCATTGAAAGGGGTTGCCAAGCTTCCAAAAATGACGAATCTCCAGAAATCTCAGCAAATATTTTTACACCCAAACTGGGTGATACTTTCAGGTAATGATCAGTACACTGAGCCCACTTTGTTCCCCAAATTTCGTTCTTCAATGTTGAAGCTTTCGTTTCCAGTAACAGTTTGAATTTTTAGGTTTCACTCTGTTTTCTCCTATATTGATAGATGTATTTGGAACTCTAAATCAAATACGGTTTGTGCTACCTTCTTGAAACTTGACACAATTAAGTAGTTTCAAGTTCTATCTCTGTGTTCTGTTTCCTATTGATGTAGCCCTAAGCAGTGAAAGGCGAGAAACACTTTCATTGAAAGGGGTTGCCAAGCTTCCAAAAATTACGAATCTCCAGAAATCTCAGCAAATATTTTTTCACCCAAACTGGATGATACTTTCAGGAAATGATCAGTACACTAAGCCCACTTGGTTCCCCAAATTTCGTTCTTCTATGTTGAAGCGTTCGTTTCCAGTAACATTTTGAATTTTGGCGTTTCACTCTGTTTTCTCCTATATTGATAGATGTATTTGGAACTCTAAATCAAACACGGTTTGTGCTAGCTTCTTGAAACTTGACACAATTAATTAGTTTCAAGTTCTATCTCTATGTTCTGTTTCCTATTGATGTAGCCCTAAGCAGTGACAGGCGAGAAACACTTTCATTGAAAGAGGTTGCCAAGCTTCGAAAATTACGAATCTCCAGAAATCTCAGCAAACATTTTTTCACCCAAACTGGATGATACTTTCAGGTAATGATCAGTACACTAAGCCCACTTGGTTCCCCAAATTTCGTTCTTCTATGTTGAAGCGTTCGTTTCCAGCAGCAGTTTGAATTTTGGCGTTTCACTCTGTTTTCTCCTATATTGATAGATGTATTTGGAACTCTAAATCAAGCACCGTTTGTGCTAGCTTCTTGAAACTTGACACAATTAAGTAGTTTCAAGTTCTATCTCTATATTTTGTTTCCTATTGGTGTAGCCCTAAGCAGTGACAGACGAGAAACACTTTCAATGAAAGGGGTTGCCAAGCGTCCAAAAATTACGAATCTCCAGAAATCTCAGCAAACATTTTTTCACCCAAACTAGATGATACTTTCAGGTAATGATCAGTACACTAAGCCCACTTGGTTCCCCAAATTTCGTTCTTCTATGTTGAAGCGTTCGTTTCCTGTAACAGTTTGAATTTTGGCGTTTCACTCTGTTTTCTCCTATATCGATAGATGTATTTGGTACTCTAAATCAAGCACGGTTTGTGCTAGCTTCTTGAACCTTGACACAGTTAAGTAGTTTCAAGTTCTATCTCTATGTTCTGTTTCCGATTGATATAGCCCTAAGAAGTGACAGGCGAGAAACACTTTCATTGAAAGGGGTTGCCAAGCGTCCCAAAATTAAGAATCTCCAGAAATCTCAGCAAACATTTTTTCACCCAAACTGGATGATACTTTCAGGTAATGATCAGTACACTAAGCCCACTTGGTTCCCCAAATTTCGTTCTTCTATGTTGAAGCGTTCGTTTCCAGTAACAGTTTGAATTTTGGCGTTTCACTCTGTTTTCTCCTATATTGATAGATGTATTTGGAACTCTAAATCAAGCACGGTTTGTGCTAGCTTTTTGAAACTTGACACAATTAAGGAGTTTTAAGTTCTATCTCTATGTTTTGTTTCCTATTGGTGTAGCCCTAAGCAGTGACAGACGAGAAACACTTTCATTGAAAGGGGTTGCCAAGCTTCCAAAAATTACGAATCTCCAGAAATCTCAGCAAATATTTTTACACCCAAACTGGGTGATACTTTCAGGTAATGATCAGTTCACTGAGCCCACTTTGTTCCCCAAATTTCGTTCTTCTATGTTGAAGCGTTCGTTTCCAGTAACATTTTGAATTTTGGCGTTTCACTCTGTTTTCTCCTATATTGATAGATGTATTTGGAACTCTAAATCACACACGGTTTGTGCTACCTCTTGAAACTTGACACAATTAAGTAATTTCAAGTTCTATCTCTATGTTCTGTTTCCTATTGATGTAGCCCTAAGCAGTGACAGACGAGAAACACTTTCAATGAAAGGGGTTGCCAAGCGTCCAAAAATTACGAATCTCCAGAAATCTCAGCAAACATTTTTTCACCCAAACTAGATGATACTTTCAGGTAATGATCAGTACACTGAGCCCACTTGGTTCCCCAAATTTCGTTCTTCTAGTTGAAGCGTTCGTTTCCAGTAACAGTTTGAATTTTGGCGTTTCACTCTGTTTTCTCCTATATTGATAGATGTATTTGGAACTCTAAATCAAGCACGGTTTGTGCTAGCTTCTTGAAACTTGACACAGTTAAGTAGTTTCAAGTTCTATCTCTATGTTCTGTTTCCGATTGATGTAGCCCCTAAGCAGTGACAGGCGAGAAACACTTTCATTGAAAGGGGTTGCCAAGCGTCCAAAAATTACGAATATCCAGAAATCTCAGCAAACATTTTTTCACCCAAAGTGGATGATACTTTCAGGTAATGATGAGTACACTAAGCCCACTTGGTTCCCCAAATTTCGTTCTTCTATGTTGAAGCGTTCGTTTCCTGTAACAGTTTGAATTTTGGCGTTTCACTCTGTTTTCTCCTATATCGATAGATGTATTTGGTACTCTAAATCAAGCACGGTTTGTGCTAGCTTCTTGAACCTTGACACAGTTAAGTAGTTTCAAGTTCTATCTCTATGTTCTGTTTCCGATTGATATAGCCCTAAGAAGTGACAGGCGAGAAACACTTTCATTGAAAGGGGTTGCCAAGCGTCCCAAAATTAAGAATCTCCAGAAATCTCAGCAAACATTTTTTCACCCAAACTGGATGATACTTTCAGGTAATGATCAGTACACTAAGCCCACTTGGTTCCCCAAATTTCGTTCTTCTATGTTGAAGCGTTCGTTTCCAGTAACAGTTTGAATTTTGGCGTTTCACTCTGTTTTCTCCTATATTGATAGATGTATTTGGAACTCTAAATCAAGCACGGTTTGTGCTAGCTTTTTGAAACTTGACACAATTAAGGAGTTTTAAGTTCTATCTCTATGTTTTGTTTCCTATTGGTGTAGCCCTAAGCAGTGACAGACGAGAAACACTTTCATTGAAAGGGGTTGCCAAGCTTCCAAAAATTACGAATCTCCAGAAATCTCAGCAAATATTTTTACACCCAAACTGGGTGATACTTTCAGGTAATGATCAGTTCACTGAGCCCACTTTGTTTCCCAAATTTCGTTCTTCAATGTTGCAGCTTTCGTTTCCAGTAACAGTTTGAATTTTTAGGTTTCACTCTGTTTTCTCCTATATTGATAGATGTATTTGGAACTCTAAATCAAACACGGTTTGTGCTACCTTCTTGAAACGTGACACAATTAAGTAGTTTCAAGTTCTATCTCTATGTTCTGTTTCCTATTGATGTAGCCCTAAGCAGTGACAGACGAGAAACACTTACATTGAAAGGGGTTGCCAAGCTTCCAAAAATTACGAATCTCCAGAAATCTCAGCAAATATTTTTCTCCCAAACTGGATGATACTTTCAGGTAATGATCAGTACACTAATCCCACTTTTTTCCCCAAATTTCGTTCTTCTATGTTGAAGCTTTCGTTTCCAGTAACAGTTTGAATTTTGGCGTTTCACTCTGTTTTCTCCTATATTGATAGAAGTATTTGGAACTCTAAATCAAGCACGGTTTGTGCTAGCTTCTTGAAACTTGACACAATTAAGTAGATTCAAGTTCTATCTCTATATTTTGTTTCCTATTGGTGTAACCCTAAGCAGTGACAGACGAGTAACACTTTCATTGAAAGGGGTTGCCAAGCTTCCAAAAATTACGAATCTCCAGAAATCTCAGCAAATATTTTTTCACCCAAACTGGATGATACTTTCAGGTAATGATCAGTACACTAAGCCCACTTGGTTCCCCAAATTTCGTTCTTCTATGTTGAAGCATTCGTTTCCAGTAACAGTTTGAATTTTGGCGTTTCACTCTGTTTTCTCCTATATTGATAGATGTATTTGGAACTCTAAATCAAGCACGGTTTGTGCTAGATTCTTGAAACTTGACAAAATTAGTAAGTTTCAAGTTCTATCTCTATGTTCTGTTTCCTATTGATGTAGCCCTAAGCAGTGACAGGCAAGAAACACTTTCATTGAAAGGGGTTGCCAAGCTTCCAAAAATGACGAATCTCCAGAAATCTCAGCAAATATTTTTACACCCAAACTGGGTGATACTTTCAGGTAATGATCAGTACACTGAGCCCACTTTGTTCCCCAAATTTCGTTCTTCAATGTTGAAGCTTTCGTTTCCAGTAACAGTTTGAATTTTTAGGTTTCACTCTGTTTTCTCCTATATTGATAGATGTATTTGGAACTCTAAATCAAATACGGTTTGTGCTACCTTCTTGAAACTTGACACAATTAAGTAGTTTCAAGTTCTATCTCTGTGTTCTGTTTCCTATTGATGTAGCCCTAAGCAGTGAAAGGCGAGAAACACTTTCATTGAAAGGGGTTGCCAAGCTTCCAAAAATTACGAATCTCCAGAAATCTCAGCAAATATTTTTTCACCCAAACTGGATGATACTTTCAGGAAATGATCAGTACACTAAGCCCACTTGGTTCCCCAAATTTCGTTCTTCTATGTTGAAGCGTTCGTTTCCAGTAACATTTTGAATTTTGGCGTTTCACTCTGTTTTCTCCTATATTGATAGATGTATTTGGAACTCTAAATCAAACACGGTTTGTGCTAGCTTCTTGAAACTTGACACAATTAATTAGTTTCAAGTTCTATCTCTATGTTCTGTTTCCTATTGATGTAGCCCTAAGCAGTGACAGGCGAGAAACACTTTCATTGAAAGAGGTTGCCAAGCTTCGAAAATTACGAATCTCCAGAAATCTCAGCAAACATTTTTTCACCCAAACTGGATGATACTTTCAGGTAATGATCAGTACACTAAGCCCACTTGGTTCCCCAAATTTCGTTCTTCTATGTTGAAGCGTTCGTTTCCAGCAGCAGTTTGAATTTTGGCGTTTCACTCTGTTTTCTCCTATATTGATAGATGTATTTGGAACTCTAAATCAAGCACCGTTTGTGCTAGCTTCTTGAAACTTGACACAATTAAGTAGTTTCAAGTTCTATCTCTATATTTTGTTTCCTATTGGTGTAGCCCTAAGCAGTGACAGACGAGAAACACTTTCAATGAAAGGGGTTGCCAAGCGTCCAAAAATTACGAATCTCCAGAAATCTCAGCAAACATTTTTTCACCCAAACTAGATGATACTTTCAGGTAATGATCAGTACACTAAGCCCACTTGGTTCCCCAAATTTCGTTCTTCTATGTTGAAGCGTTCGTTTCCTGTAACAGTTTGAATTTTGGCGTTTCACTCTGTTTTCTCCTATATCGATAGATGTATTTGGTACTCTAAATCAAGCACGGTTTGTGCTAGCTTCTTGAACCTTGACACAGTTAAGTAGTTTCAAGTTCTATCTCTATGTTCTGTTTCCGATTGATATAGCCCTAAGAAGTGACAGGCGAGAAACACTTTCATTGAAAGGGGTTGCCAAGCGTCCCAAAATTAAGAATCTCCAGAAATCTCAGCAAACATTTTTTCACCCAAACTGGATGATACTTTCAGGTAATGATCAGTACACTAAGCCCACTTGGTTCCCCAAATTTCGTTCTTCTATGTTGAAGCGTTCGTTTCCAGTAACAGTTTGAATTTTGGCGTTTCACTCTGTTTTCTCCTATATTGATAGATGTATTTGGAACTCTAAATCAAGCACGGTTTGTGCTAGCTTTTTGAAACTTGACACAATTAAGGAGTTTTAAGTTCTATCTCTATGTTTTGTTTCCTATTGGTGTAGCCCTAAGCAGTGACAGACGAGAAACACTTTCATTGAAAGGGGTTGCCAAGCTTCCAAAAATTACGAATCTCCAGAAATCTCAGCAAATATTTTTACACCCAAACTGGGTGATACTTTCAGGTAATGATCAGTTCACTGAGCCCACTTTGTTCCCCAAATTTCGTTCTTCTATGTTGAAGCGTTCGTTTCCAGTAACATTTTGAATTTTGGCGTTTCACTCTGTTTTCTCCTATATTGATAGATGTATTTGGAACTCTAAATCACACACGGTTTGTGCTACCTCTTGAAACTTGACACAATTAAGTAATTTCAAGTTCTATCTCTATGTTCTGTTTCCTATTGATGTAGCCCTAAGCAGTGACAGGCGAGAAACACATTCATTGAAAGGGGTTGCCAAGCTTCCAAAAATTACGAATCTCCACAAATCTCAGCAAATATTTTTTCACCCAAACTGGATGATACTTTCAGGTAATGATCAGTTCACTGAGCCCACTTTGTTTCCCAAATTTCGTTCTTCAATGTTGCAGCTTTCGTTTCCAGTAACAGTTTGAATTTTTAGGTTTCACTCTGTTTTCTCCTATATTGATAGATGTATTTGGAACTCTAAATCAAGCACGGTTTGTGCTAGCTTCTTGAAACTTGACACAGTTAAGTAGTTTCAAGTTCTATCTCTATGTTCTGTTTCCGATTGATGTAGCCCCTAAGCAGTGACAGGCGAGAAACACTTTCATTGAAAGGGGTTGCCAAGCGTCCAAAAATTACGAATATCCAGAAATCTCAGCAAACATTTTTTCACCCAAATTGGATGATACTTTCAGGTAATGATCAGTACACTAAGCCCACTTGGTTCCCCAAATTTCGTTCTTCTATGTTGAAGCGTTCGTTTCCTGTAACAGTTTGAATTTTGGCGTTTCACTCTGTTTTCTCCTATATCGATAGATGTATTTGGTACTCTAAATCAAGCACGGTTTGTGCTAGCTTCTTGAACCTTGACACAGTTAAGTAGTTTCAAGTTCTATCTCTATGTTCTGTTTCCGATTGATATAGCCCTAAGAAGTGACAGGCGAGAAACACTTTCATTGAAAGGGGTTGCCAAGCGTCCCAAAATTAAGAATCTCCAGAAATCTCAGCAAACATTTTTTCACCCAAACTGGATGATACTTTCAGGTAATGATCAGTACACTAAGCCCACTTGGTTCCCCAAATTTCGTTCTTCTATGTTGAAGCGTTCGTTTCCAGTAACAGTTTGAATTTTGGCGTTTCACTCTGTTTTCTCCTATATTGATAGATGTATTTGGAACTCTAAATCAAGCACGGTTTGTGCTAGCTTTTTGAAACTTGACACAATTAAGGAGTTTTAAGTTCTATCTCTATGTTTTGTTTCCTATTGGTGTAGCCCTAAGCAGTGACAGACGAGAAACACTTTCATTGAAAGGGGTTGCCAAGCTTCCAAAAATTACGAATCTCCAGAAATCTCAGCAAATATTTTTACACCCAAACTGGGTGATACTTTCAGGTAATGATCAGTTCACTGAGCCCACTTTGTTTCCCAAATTTCGTTCTTCAATGTTGCAGCTTTCGTTTCCAGTAACAGTTTGAATTTTTAGGTTTCACTCTGTTTTCTCCTATATTGATAGATGTATTTGGAACTCTAAATCAAACACGGTTTGTGCTACCTTCTTGAAACGTGACACAATTAAGTAGTTTCAAGTTCTATCTCTATGTTCTGTTTCCTATTGATGTAGCCCTAAGCAGTGACAGACGAGAAACACTTACATTGAAAGGGGTTGCCAAGCTTCCAAAAATTACGAATCTCCAGAAATCTCAGCAAATATTTTTCTCCCAAACTGGATGATACTTTCAGGTAATGATCAGTACACTAATCCCACTTTTTTCCCCAAATTTCGTTCTTCTATGTTGAAGCTTTCGTTTCCAGTAACAGTTTGAATTTTGGCGTTTCACTCTGTTTTCTCCTATATTGATAGAAGTATTTGGAACTCTAAATCAAGCACGGTTTGTGCTAGCTTCTTGAAACTTGACACAATTAAGTAGATTCAAGTTCTATCTCTATATTTTGTTTCCTATTGGTGTAACCCTAAGCAGTGACAGACGAGTAACACTTTCATTGAAAGGGGTTGCCAAGCTTCCAAAAATTACGAATCTCCAGAAATCTCAGCAAATATTTTTTCACCCAAACTGGATGATACTTTCAGGTAATGATCAGTACACTAAGCCCACTTGGTTCCCCAAATTTCATTCTTCTATGTTGAAGCGTTCGTTTCCAGTAACAGTTTGAATTTTGGCGTTTCACTCTGTTTTCTCCTATATAGATAGATGTATTTGGAACTCTAAATCAAGCACGGTTTGTGCTAGCTTCTTGAAACTTGACACAATTAAGTAGTTTCAAGTTCTATCTCTATATTTTGTTTCCAATTGGTGTAGCCCTAAGCAGTGACAGACGAGAAACACTTTCATTGAAAGGGGTTGCCAAGCTTCCAAAAATTACGAATCTCCAGAAATCTCAGCAAACATTTTTTCACCCAAACTCGGTGATACTTTCAGGTAATGATCAGTACACTAAGCCCACTTGGTTCCCCAAATTTCGTTCTTCTATGTTGAAGCGTTCGTTTCCAGTAACAGTTTGAATTTTTAGGTTTCACTCTGTTTTCTCCTATATTGATAGATGTATTTGGAACTCTAAATCAAGCACGGTTTGTGCTAGCTTCTTGAAACTTGACACAATTAGTAAGTTTCAAGTTCTATCTCTATGTTCTGTTTCCTATTGATGTAGCCCTAAGCAGTGACAGGCGAGAAACACTTTAATTGAAAGGGGTTGCCAAGCTTCCAAAAATTACGAATCTCCAGAAATCTCAGCAAATATTTTTACACCCAAACTGGGTGATACTTGCAGGTAATGATCAGTACACTGAGCCCACTTTGTTCCCCAAATTTCGTTCTTCAATGTTGAAGCTTTCGTTTCCAGTAACAGTTTGAATTTTTAGGTTTCACTCTGTTTTCTCCTATATTGATAGATGTATTTGGAACTCTAAATCAAATACGGTTTGTGCTACCTTCTTGAAACTTGACACAATTAAGTAGTTTCAAGTTCTATCTCTATGTTCTGTTTCCTATTGATGTAGCCCTAAGCAGTGAAAGGCGAGAAACACTTTCATTGAAAGGGGTTGCCAAGCTTATAAAAATTACGAATCTCCAGAAATCTCAGCAAATATTTTTTCACCCAAACTGGATGATACTTTCAGGTAATGATCAGTACACTAAGCCCACTTGGTTCCCCAAATTTCGTTCTGCTATGTTGAAGCGTTCGTTTCCAGTAACATTTTGAATTTTGGCGTTTCACTCTGTTTTCTCCTATATTGATAGATGTATTTGGAACTCTAAATCAAACACGGTTTGTGCTAGCTTCTTGAAACTTGACACAATTAAGTAGTTTCAAGTTCTATCTCTATGTTCTGTTTCCTATTGGTGTAGCCCTAAGCAGTGACAGGCGAGAAACACTTTCATTGAAAAAGGTTGCCAAGCGTCCAAAAATTACGAATCTCCAGAAATCTCAGCAAACATTTTTTCACCCAAAGTGGATGATACTTTCAGGTAATGATGAGTACACTAAGCCCACTTGGTTCCCCAAATTTCGTTCTTCTATGTTGAAGCGTTCGTTTCCAGTAACAGTTTCAATTTTGGCGATTCACTCTGTTTTCTCCTATATTGATAGATGTATTTGGAACTCTAAATCAAGCACGGTTTGTGCTAGCTATTTGAAACTTGACACAAATAAGTAGTTTCAAGTTCTATCTCTATGTTTTGTTTCCTATTTGTGTACCTAAGCAGTGACAGACGAGAAACACTTTCATTGAAAGGGGTTGCCAAGCTTCCAAAAATTACGAATCTCCAGAAATCTCAGCAAATATTTTTACACCCAAACTGGGTGATACTTTCAGGTAATGATCAGTACACTGAGCCCACTTTGTTCCCCAAATTTCGTTCTTCAATTTTGAAGCTTTCGTTTCCAGTAACATTTTGAATTTTGGCGATTCACTCTGTTTTCTCCTATATTGATAGATGTATTTGGAACTCTAAATCAAACACGGTTTGTGCTAGCTTCTTGAAACTTGACACAATTAATTAGTTTCAAGTTCTATCTCTACGTTCTGTTTCCTATTGATGTAGCCCTAAGCAGTGACAGGCGAGAAACACTTTCATTGAAAGGGGTTGCCAAGCTTCCAAAAATTACGAATCTCCAGAAATCTCAGCAAATATTTTTACACCCAAACTGGGTGATACTTTCAGATAATGATCAGTACACTGAGCCCACTTTGTTCCCCAAATTTCGTTCTTCAATGTTGAAGCTTTCGTTTCCAGTAACAGTTTGAATTTTTAGGTTTCACTCTGTTTTCTCCTATATTGATAGATGTATTTGGAACTCTAAATCAAACACGGTTTGTGTTAGCTTCTTGAAATTTGACACAATTAAGTAGTTTCAAGTTCTATCTCTATGTTCTGTTTCCGATTGATGTAGCCCTAAGCAGTGACAGGCGAGAAACACTTTCATTGAAAGGGGTTGCCAAGCTTCCAAAAATTACGAATCTCCAGAAATCTCTGCAAACATTTTTTTTTACCCAAACTGGATGATACTTTCAGGTAATGATCAGTACACTAAGCACACTTGGTTCCCCAAATTTCGTTCTTCTATGTTGAAGCGATCGTTTCCAGTAACATTTTGAATTTTGGCGTTTCACTCTGTTTTCTCCTATATTGATAGATGTATTTGGAACTCTAAATCAAGCACGGTTTGTGCTAGCTTCTTGAAACTTGACACAATTAACTAGTTTCAAGTTCTATCTCTACGTTCTGTTTCCTATTGATGTAGCCCTAAGCAGTGACAGGCGAGAAAGACTTTCATTGAAAGGGGTTGCCAAGCTTCCAAAAATTACGAATCTCCAGAAATCTCAGCAAACATTTTTTCACCCAAAGTGGATGATACTTTCAGGTAATGATGAGTACACTAAGCCCACTTGGTTCCCCAAATTTCGTTCTTCTATGTTGAAGCGTTCGTTTCCAGTAACAGTTTCAATTTTGGCGATTCACTCTGTTTTCTCCTATATTGATAGATGTATTTGGAACTCTAAATCAAGCACGGTTTGTGCTAGCTATTTGAAACTTGACACAAATAAGTAGTTTCAAGTTCTATCTCTATGTTTTGTTTCCTATTTGTGTACCTAAGCAGTGACAGACGAGAAACACTTTCATTGAAAGGGGTTGCCAAGCTTCCAAAAATTACGAATCTCCAGAAATCTCAGCAAATATTTTTACACCCAAACTGGGTGATACTTTCAGGTAATGATCAGTACACTGAGCCCACTTTGTTCCCCAAATTTCGTTCTTCAATGTTGAAGCTTTCATTTCCAGTAACATTTTGAATTTTGGCGTTTCACTCTGTTTTCTCCTATATTGATAGATGTATTTGGAACTCTAAATCAAACACGGTTTGTGCTAGCTTCTTGAAACTTGACACAATTA
The DNA here is from genome assembly GCF_964194105.1 of Spermophilus citellus. NCBI lineage: Eukaryota > Metazoa > Chordata > Mammalia > Rodentia > Sciuridae > Spermophilus > Spermophilus citellus. The sequence goes on along the minus strand of NC_138193.1, from coordinate 33,208,301 downwards.
ATTAGTTTCAAGTTCTATCTCTACGTTCTGTTTCCTATTGATGTAGCCCTAAGCAGTGACAGGCGAGAAACACTTTCATTGAAAGGGGTTGCCAAGCTTCCAAAAATTACGAATCTCCAGAAATCTCAGCAAATATTTTTACACCCAAACTGGGTGATACTTTCAGATAATGATCAGTACACTGAGCCCACTTTGTTCCCCAAATTTCGTTCTTCAATGTTGAAGCTTTCGTTTCCAGTAACAGTTTGAATTTTTAGGTTTCACTCTGTTTTCTCCTATATTGATAGATGTATTTGGAACTCTAAATCAAACACGGTTTGTGTTAGCTTCTTGAAACTTGACACAATTAAGTAGTTTCAAGTTCTATCTCTATGTTCTGTTTCCGATTGATGTAGCCCTAAGCAGTGACAGGCGAGAAACACTTTCATTGAAAGGGGTTGCCAAGCTTCCAAAAATTACGAATCTCCAGAAATCTCTGCAAACATTTTTTTTACCCAAACTGGATGATACTTTCAGGTAATGATCAGTACACTAAGCCCACTTGGTTCCCCAAATTTCGTTCTTCTATGTTGAAGCGATCGTTTCCAGTAACAGTTTGAATTTTGGCGTTTCACTCTGTTTTCTCCTATATTGATAGATGTATTTGGAACTCTAAATCAAGCACGGTTTGTGCTAGCTTCTTGAAACTTGACACAATTAACTAGTTTCAAGTTCTATCTCTACGTTCTGTTTCCTATTGATGTAGCCCTAAGCAGTGACAGGCGAGAAAGACTTTCATTGAAAGGGGTTGCCAAGCTTCCAAAAATTACGAATCTCCAGAAATCTCAGCAAATATTTTTTCACCCAAACTGGATGATACTTTCAGGTAATGATCAGTACGCTAAGCCCACTTGGTTCCCCAAATTTCATTCTTCTATGTTCTAGCGTTCGTTTCCAGTAACAGTTTGAATTTTGGCGTTTCACTCTGTTTTCTTCTATATTGATAGATGTATTTGAAACTCTAAATCAAACATGGTTTGTGCTACCTTCTCGAAAGTTGACACAATTAAGTAGTTTCAAGTTCTATCACTATGTTCTGTTTCCTATTGATGTAGCCCTAAGAAGTGATAGGCGAGAAACACTTTCATTGAAAGGGGTTGCCAAGCTTCCAAAAATTACGAATCTCCAGAAATCTCAGCAAATATTTTTTTCACCCAAACTGGATGATACATTCAGGTAATGATCAGTACCCTAAGCCCCCTTGGTTCCCAAAATTTCGTTCTTCTATATTGAAGCGTTTGTTTCCAGTAACAGTTTGAATTTTGGCGTTTCACTCTGTTTTCTCCTACATTGATAGATGTATTTGGAACTCTAAATCAAACACGGTTTGTGCTAGCTTCTTGAAACTTGACACAATTAATTAGTTTCAAGTTCTATCTCTATGTTCTGTTTCCTATTGATGTAGCCCTAAGCAGTGAGGCGAGAAACACTTTCATTGAAAGGGGTTGCCAAGCTACCAAAAATTACGAATCTCCAGAAATCTCAGCAAATATTTTTACACCCCAACTGGGTGATACTTTCAGATAATGATCAGTACACTGAGCCCACTTTGTTCCCCAAATTTCGTTCTTCAATGTTGAAGCTTTCGTTTCCAGTAACAGTTTGAATTTTTAGGTTTCACTCTGTTTTCTCCTATATTGATAGATGTATTTGGAAATCTAAATCAAGCACGGTTTGTGCTAGCTTCTTGAAACTTGACAAAATTAACTAGTTTCAAGTTGTATCTCTACGTTCTGTTTCCTATTGATGTAGCCCTAAGCAGTGACAGGCGAGAAAGACTTTCATTAAAGGGGTTGCCAAGCTTCCAAAAATTATGAATCTCCAGAAATCTCAGCAAATATTTTTTCACCCAAACTGGATGATACTTTCAGGTAATGATCAGTACCCTAAGCCCACTTGGTTCCCCAAATTTCGTTCTTCTATGTTGAAGCGTTCGTTTCCAGTAACAGTTTGAATTTTGGCGTTTCACTCTGTTTTCTTCTATATTGATAGATGTATTTGGAACTCTAAATCAAACATGGTTTGTGCTACCTTCTTGAAAGTTGACACAATTAAGTAGTTTCAAGTTCTATCACTATGTTCTGTTTCCTATTGATGTAGCCCTAAGCAGTGACAGGCGAGAAACACTTTCATTGAAAGGGGTTGCCAAGCTTCCAAAAATTACGAATCTCCAGAAATCTCAGCAAATATTTTTACACCCAAACTGGGTGATACTTTCAGGTAATGATCAGTTCACTGTGCCCACTTTGTTCCCCAAGTTTCGTTCTTCTATGTTGAAGCGTTCGTTTCCAGTAACAGTTTGAATTTTGGCGTTTCACTCTGTTTTCTCCTATATTGATAGATGTATTTGGAACTCTAAATCACACACGGTTTGTGCTACCTTCTTGAAACTTGACACAATTAAGTAGTTTCAAGTTCTATCTCTATGTTCTGTTTCCTATTGATGTAGCCCTAAGCAGTGACAGGCGAGAAACACTTTCATTGAAAGGGGTTGCCAAGCTTCCAAAAATTACGAATCTCCACAAATCTCAGCAAACATTTTTTCACCCAAACTGGATGATACTTTCAGGTAATGATCAGTACACTAAGCCCACTTGGTTCCCCAAATTTCGTTCTTCTATGTTGAAGCGATCGTTTCCAGTAACAGTTTGAATTTTGGCGTTTCACTCTGTTTTCTCCTATATTGATAGATGTATTTGGAACTCTAAATCAAGCACGGTTTGTGCTAGCTTCTTGAAACTTGACACAATTAACTAGTTTCAAGTTCTATCTCTACGTTCTGTTTCCTATTGATGTAGCCCTAAGCAGTGACAGGCGAGAAAGACTTTCATTGAAAGGGGTTGCCAAGCTTCCAAAAATTACGAATCTCCAGAAATCTCAGCAAATATTTTTTCACCCAAACTGGATGATACTTTCAGGTAATGATCAGTACGCTAAGCCCACTTGGTTCCCCAAATTTCATTCTTCTATGTTGAAGCGTTCGTTTCCAGTAACAGTTTGAATTTTGGCGTTTCACTCTGTTTTCTTCTATATTGATAGATGTATTTGAAACTCTAAATCAAACATGGTTTGTGCTACCTTCTCGAAAGTTGACACAATTAAGTAGTTTCAAGTTCTATCACTATGTTCTGTTTCCTATTGATGTAGCCCTAAGAAGTGATAGGCGAGAAACACTTTCATTGAAAGGGGTTGCCAAGCTTCCAAAAATTACGAATCTCCAGAAATCTCAGCAAATATTTTTTTCACCCAAACTGGATGATACATTCAGGTAATGATCAGTACCCTAAGCCCCCTTGGTTCCCAAAATTTCGTTCTTCTATATTGAAGCGTTTGTTTCCAGTAACAGTTTGAATTTTGGCGTTTCACTCTGTTTTCTCCTACATTGATAGATGTATTTGGAACTCAAAATCAAGCACGGTTTGTGCTAGCTTCTTGAAACTTGACACAATTAGTAAGTTTCAAGTTCTATCTCTATGTTCTGTTTCCTATTGATGTAGCCCTAAGCAGTGACAGGCGAGAAACACTTTCATTGAAAGGGGTTGCCAAGCTACCAAAAATTACGAATCTCCAGAAATCTCAGCAAATATTTTTACACCCAAACTGGGTGATACTTTCAGATAATGATCAGTACACTGAGCCCACTTTGTTCCCCAAATTTCGTTCTTCAATGTTGAAGCTTTCGTTTCCAGTAACAGTTTGAATTTTTAGGTTTCACTCTGTTTTCTCCTATATTGATAGATGTATTTGGAAATCTAAATCAAGCACGGTTTGTGCTAGCTTCTTGAAACTTGACAAAATTAACTAGTTTCAAGTTGTATCTCTACGTTCTGTTTCCTATTGATGTAGCCCTAAGCAGTGACAGGCGAGAAAGACTTTCATTAAAGGGGTTGCCAAGCTTCCAAAAATTATGAATCTCCAGAAATCTCAGCAAATATTTTTTCACCCAAACTGGATGATACTTTCAGGTAATGATCAGTACCCTAAGCCCACTTGGTTCCCCAAATTTCGTTCTTCTATGTTGAAGCGATCGTTTCCAGTAACAGTTTGAATTTTGGCGTTTCACTCTGTTTTCTCCTATATTGATAGATGTATTTGGAACTCTAAATCACACACGGTTTGTGCTACCTTCTTGAAAGTTGACACAATTAAGTAGTTTCAAGTTCTATCTCTATGTTCTGTTTCCTATTGATGTAGCCCTAAGCAGTGACAGGCGAGAAACACTTTCATTGAAAGGGGTTGCCAAGCTTCCAAAAATGACGAATCTCCAGAAATCTCAGCAAACATTTTTTCACCCAAACTGGATGATACTTTCAGGTAATGATCAGTACACAGAGCCCACTTGGTTCCCCAAATTTCGTTCTTCTATGTTGAAGCGTTCGTTTGCAGTAACAGTTTGAATTTTTAGGTTTCACTCTGTTTTCTCCTATATTGATAGATGTATTTGGAACTCTAAATCAAACACGGTTTGTGCTAGCTTCTTGAAACTTGACAAAATTAAGTAGTTTCAAGTTCTATCTCTATGTTCTGTTTCCGATTGATGTAGCCCTATGCAGTGACAGACGAGAAACACTTTCATTGAAAGGGGTTGCCAAGCGTCCAAAAATTACGGATCTCCAGAAATCTCAGCAAACATTTTTTCACCCAAACTGGATCATACTTTCAGGTAATGATCAGTACACAGAGCCCACTTGGTTCCCCAAATTTCGTTCTTCTATGTTGAAGCGTTCGTTTCCAGTAACAGTTTGAATTTTGGCGTTTCACTCTGTTTTCTCCTATATTGATAGATGTATTTGGAACTCAAAATCAAGCACGGTTTGTGCTAGCTTCTTGAAACTTGACACAATTAAGTAGTTTCAAGTTCTATCTCTGTGTTCTGTTTCCTATTGATGTAGCCCTAAGCAGTGAAAGGCGAGAAACACTTTCATTGAAAGGGGTTGCCAAGCTTCCAAAAATTACGAATCTCCAGAAATCTCAGCAAATATTTTTTCACCCAAACTGGATGATACTTTCAGGAAATGATCAGTACACTAAGCCCACTTGGTTCCCCAAATTTCGTTCTTCTATGTTGAAGCGTTCGTTTCCAGTAACATTTTGAATTTTGGCGTTTCACTCTGTTTTCTCCTATATTGATAGATGTATTTGGAACTCTAAATCAAACACGGTTTGTGCTAGCTTCTTGAAACTTGACACAATTAATTAGTTTCAAGTTCTATCTCTATGTTCTGTTTCCTATTGATGTAGCCCTAAGCAGTGACAGGCGAGAAACACTTTCATTGAAAGAGGTTGCCAAGCTTCGAAAATTACGAATCTCCAGAAATCTCAGCAAACATTTTTTCACCCAAACTGGATGATACTTTCAGGTAATGATCAGTACACTAAGCCCACTTGGCTCCCCAAATTTCGTTCTTCTATGTTGAAGCGTTCGTTTCCAGCAGCAGTTTGAATTTTGGCGTTTCACTCTGTTTTCTCCTATATTGATAGATGTATTTGGAACTCTAAATCAAGCACCGTTTGTGCTAGCTTCTTGAAACTTGACACAATTAAGTAGTTTCAAGTTCTATCTCTATATTTTGTTTCCTATTGGTGTAGCCCTAAGCAGTGACAGACGAGAAACACTTTCAATGAAAGGGGTTGCCAAGCGTCCAAAAATTACGAATCTCCAGAAATCTCAGCAAACATTTTTTCACCCAAACTAGATGATACTTTCAGGTAATGATCAGTACACTAAGCCCACTTGGTTCCCCAAATTTCGTTCTTCTATGTTGAAGCGTTCGTTTCCAGTAACAGTTTGAATTTTGGCGTTTCACTCTGTTTTCTCCTATATTGATAGATGTATTTGGAACTCTAAATCAAGCACGGTTTGTGCTAGCTTCTTGAAACTTGACACAGTTAAGTAGTTTCAAGTTCTATCTCTATGTTCTGTTTCCGATTGATGTAGCCCCTAAGCAGTGACAGGCGAGAAACACTTTCATTGAAAGGGGTTGCCAAGCGTCCAAAAATTACGAATATCCAGAAATCTCAGCAAACATTTTTTCACCCAAAGTGGATGATACTTTCAGGTAATGATGAGTACACTAAGCCCACTTGGTTCCCCAAATTTCGTTCTTCTATGTTGAAGCGTTCGTTTCCTGTAACAGTTTGAATTTTGGCGTTTCACTCTGTTTTCTCCTATATCGATAGATGTATTTGGTACTCTAAATCAAGCACGGTTTGTGCTAGCTTCTTGAACCTTGACACAGTTAAGTAGTTTCAAGTTCTATCTCTATGTTCTGTTTCCGATTGATATAGCCCTAAGAAGTGACAGGCGAGAAACACTTTCATTGAAAGGGGTTGCCAAGCGTCCCAAAATTAAGAATCTCCAGAAATCTCAGCAAACATTTTTTCACCCAAACAGGATGATACTTTCAGGTAATGATCAGTACACAGAGCCCACTTGGTTCCCCAAATTTCGTTCTTCTATGTTGAAGCGTTCGTTTCCAGTAACAGTTTGAATTTTGGCGTTTCACTCTGTTTTCTCCTATATTGATAGATGTATTTGGAACTCAAAATCAAGCACGGCTTGTGCTAGCTTCTTGAAACTTGACACAATTAGTAAGTTTCAAGTTCTATCTCTATGTTCTGTTTCCTATTGATGTAGCCCTAAGCAGTGACAGGCGAGAAACACTTTAATTGAAAGGGGTTGCCAAGCTTCCAAAAATTACGAATCTCCAGAAATCTCAGCAAATATTTTTACACCCAAACTGGGTGATACTTGCAGGTAATGATCAGTACACTGAGCCCACTTTGTTCCCCAAATTTCGTTCTTCAATGTTGAAGCTTTCGTTTCCAGTAACAGTTTGAATTTTTAGGTTTCACTCTGTTTTCTCCTATATTGATAGATGTATTTGGAACTCTAAATCAAATACGGTTTGTGCTACCTTCTTGAAACTTGACACAATTAAGTAGTTTCAAGTTCTATCTCTATGTTCTGTTTCCTATTGATGTAGCCCTAAGCAGTGAAAGGCGAGAAACACTTTCATTGAAAGGGGTTGCCAAGCTTATAAAAATTACGAATCTCCAGAAATCTCAGCAAATATTTTTTCACCCAAACTGGATGATACTTTCAGGTAATGATCAGTACACTAAGCCCACTTGGTTCCCCAAATTTCGTTCTGCTATGTTGAAACGTTCGTTTCCAGTAACATTTTGAATTTTGGCATTTCACTCTGTTTTCTCCTATATTGATAGATGTATTTGGAACTCTAAATCAAACACGGTTTGTGCTAGCTTCTTGAAACTTGACACAATTAATTAGTTTCAAGTTCTATCTCTATGTTCTGTTTCCTATTGATGTAGCCCTAAGCAGTGACAGGCGAGAAACACTTTCATTGAAAGGGGTTGCCAAGCTTCCAAAAATTACGAATCTCCAGAAATCTCAGCAAATATTTTTACACCCAAACTGGGTGATACTTTCAGATAATGATCAGTACACTGAGCCCACTTTGTTCCCCAAATTTCGTTCTTCAATGTTGAAGCTTTCGTTTCCAGTAACAGTTTGAATTTTAGGTTTCACTCTGTTTTCTCCTATATTGATAGATGTATTTGGAACTCTAAATCAAACACGGTTTGTGTTAGCTTCTTGAAACTTGACACAATTAAGTAGTTTCAAGTTCTATCTCTATGTTCTGTTTCCGATTGATGTAGCCCTAAGCAGTGACAGGCGAGAAACACTTTCATTGAAAGGGGTTGCCAAGCTTCCAAAAATTACGAATCTCCAGAAATCTCTGCAAACATTTTTTTTACCCAAACTGGATGATACTTTCAGGTAATGATCAGTACACTAAGCCCACTTGGTTCCCCAAATTTTGTTCTTCTATGTTGAAGCGATCGTTTCCAGTAACAGTTTGAATTTTGGCGTTTCACTCTGTTTTCTCCTATATTGATAGATGTATTTGGAACTCTAAATCAAGCACGGTTTGTGCTAGCTTCTTGAAACTTGACACAATTAACTAGTTTCAAGTTCTATCTCTACGTTCTGTTTCCTATTGATGTAGCCCTAAGCAGTGACAGGCGAGAAAGTCTTTCATTGAAAGGGGTTGCCAAGCTTCCAAAAATTACGAATCTCCAGAAATCTCAGCAAATATTTTTTCACCCAAACTGGATGATACTTTCAGGTAATGATCAGTACCCTAAGCCCACTTGGTTCCCCAAATTTCGTTCTTCTATGTTGAAGCGTTCGTTTCCAGTAACAGTTTGAATTTTGGCGTTTCACTCTGTTTTCTTCTATATTGATAGATGTATTTGGAACTCTAAATAAAACATGGTTTGTGCTACCTTCTTGAAAGTTGACACAATTAAGTAGTTTCAAGTTCTATCACTATGTTCTGTTTCCTATTGATGTAGCCCTAAGCAGTGACAGGCGAGAAACACTTTCATTGAAAGAGGTTGCCAAGCTTCGAAAATTACGAATCTCCAGAAATCTCAGCAAACATTTTTTCACCCAAACTGGATGATACTTTCAGGTAATGATCAGTACACTAAGCCCACTTGGTTCCCCAAATTTCGTTCTTCTATGTTGAAGCGTTCGTTTCCAGCAGCAGTTTGAATTTTGGCGTTTCACTCTGTTTTCTCCTATATTGATAGATGTATTTGGAACTCTAAATCAAGCACCGTTTGTGCTAGCTTCTTGAAACTTGACACAATTAAGTAGTTTCAAGTTCTATCTCTATATTTTGTTTCCTATTGGTGTAGCCCTAAGCAGTGATAGACGAGAAACACTTTCAATGAAAGGGGTTGCCAAGCGTCCAAAAATTACGAATCTCCAGAAATCTCAGCAAACATTTTTTCACCCAAACTAGATGATACTTTCAGGTAATGATCAGTACACTAAGCCCACTTGGTTCCCCAAATTTCGTTCTTCTATGTTGAAGCGTTCGTTTCCAGTAACAGTTTGAATTTTGGCGTTTCACTCTGTTTTCTCCTATATTGATAGATGTATTTGGAACTCTAAATCAAGCACGGTTTGTGCTAGCTTCTTGAAACTTGACACAGTTAAGTAGTTTCAAGTTCTATCTCTATGTTCTGTTTCCGATTGATGTAGCCCCTAAGCAGTGACAGGCGAGAAACACTTTCATTGAAAGGGGTTGCCAAGCGTCCAAAAATTACGAATATCCAGAAATCTCAGCAAACATTTTTTCACCCAAAGTGGATGATACTTTCAGGTAATGATGAGTACACTAAGCCCACTTGGTTCCCCAAATTTCGTTCTTCTATGTTGAAGCGTTCGTTTCCTGTAACAGTTTGAATTTTGGCGTTTCACTCTGTTTTCTCCTATATCGATAGATGTATTTGGTACTCTAAATCAAGCACGGTTTGTGCTAGCTTCTTGAACCTTGACACAGTTAAGTAGTTTCAAGTTCTATCTCTATGTTCTGTTTCCGATTGATATAGCCCTAAGAAGTGACAGGCGAGAAACACTTTCATTGAAAGGGGTTGCCAAGCGTCCCAAAATTAAGAATCTCCAGAAATCTCAGCAAACATTTTTTCACCCAAACAGGATGATACTTTCAGGTAATGATCAGTACACAGAGCCCACTTGGTTCCCCAAATTTCGTTCTTCTATGTTGAAGCGTTCGTTTCCAGTAACAGTTTGAATTTTGGCGTTTCACTCTGTTTTCTCCTATATTGATAGATGTATTTGGAACTCAAAATCAAGCACAGCTTGTGCTAGCTTCTTGAAACTTGACACAATTAGTAAGTTTCAAGTTCTATCTCTATGTTCTGTTTCCTATTGATGTAGCCCTAAGCAGTGACAGGCGAGAAACACTTTAATTGAAAGGGGTTGCCAAGCTTCCAAAAATTACGAATCTCCAGAAATCTCAGCAAATATTTTTACACCCAAACTGGGTGATACTTGCAGGTAATGATCAGTACACTGAGCCCACTTTGTTCCCCAAATTTCGTTCTTCAATGTTGAAGCTTTCGTTTCCAGTAACAGTTTGAATTTTTAGGTTTCACTCTGTTTTCTCCTATATTGATAGATGTATTTGGAACTCTAAATCAAATACGGTTTGTGCTACCTTCTTGAAACTTGACACAATTAAGTAGTTTCAAGTTCTATCTCTATGTTCTGTTTCCTATTGATGTAGCCCTAAGCAGTGAAAGGCGAGAAACACTTTCATTGAAAGGGGTTGCCAAGCTTATAAAAATTACGAATCTCCAGAAATCTCAGCAAATATTTTTTCACCCAAACTGGATGATACTTTCAGGTAATGATCAGTACACTAAGCCCACTTGGTTCCCCAAATTTCGTTCTGCTATGTTGAAACGTTCGTTTCCAGTAACATTTTGAATTTTGGCATTTCACTCTGTTTTCTCCTATATTGATAGATGTATTTGGAACTCTAAATCAAACACGGTTTGTGCTAGCTTCTTGAAACTTGACACAATTAATTAGTTTCAAGTTCTATCTCTATGTTCTGTTTCCTATTGATGTAGCCCTAAGCAGTGACAGGCGAGAAACACTTTCATTGAAAGGGGTTGCCAAGCTTCCAAAAATTACGAATCTCCAGAAATCTCAGCAAATATTTTTACACCCAAACTGGGTGATACTTTCAGATAATGATCAGTACACTGAGCCCACTTTGTTCCCCAAATTTCGTTCTTCAATGTTGAAGCTTTCGTTTCCAGTAACAGTTTGAATTTTAGGTTTCACTCTGTTTTCTCCTATATTGATAGATGTATTTGGAACTCTAAATCAAACACGGTTTGTGTTAGCTTCTTGAAACTTGACACAATTAAGTAGTTTCAAGTTCTATCTCTATGTTCTGTTTCCGATTGATGTAGCCCTAAGCAGTGACAGGCGAGAAACACTTTCATTGAAAGGGGTTGCCAAGCTTCCAAAAATTACGAATCTCCAGAAATCTCTGCAAACATTTTTTTTACCCAAACTGGATGATACTTTCAGGTAATGATCAGTACACTAAGCCCACTTGGTTCCCCAAATTTTGTTCTTCTATGTTGAAGCGATCGTTTCCAGTAACAGTTTGAATTTTGGCGTTTCACTCTGTTTTCTCCTATATTGATAGATGTATTTGGAACTCTAAATCAAGCACGGTTTGTGCTAGCTACTTGAAACTTGACACAATTAACTAGTTTCAAGTTCTATCTCTACGTTCTGTTTCCTATTGATGTAGCCCTAAGCAGTGACAGGCGAGAAAGTCTTTCATTGAAAGGGGTTGCCAAGCTTCCAAAAATTACGAATCTCCAGAAATCTCAGCAAATATTTTTTCACCCAAACTGGATGATACTTTCAGGTAATGATCAGTACCCTAAGCCCACTTGGTTCCCCAAATTTCGTTCTTCTATGTTGAAGCGTTCGTTTCCAGTAACAGTTTGAATTTTGGCGTTTCACTCTGTTTTCTTCTATATTGATAGATGTATTTGGAACTCTAAATAAAACATGGTTTGTGCTACCTTCTTGAAAGTTGACACAATTAAGTAGTTTCAAGTTCTATCACTATGTTCTGTTTCCTATTGATGTAGCCCTAAGAAGTGATAGGCGAGAAACACTTTCATTGAAAGGGGTTGCCAAGCTTCCAAAAATTACGAATCTCCAGAAATCTCAGCAAATATTTTTTCACCCAAACTGGATGATACTTTCAGGTAATGATCAGTACACTAAGCCCACTTGGTTCCCCAAATTTCGTTCTTCTATATTGAAGCGTTCGTTTCCAATAACAGTTTGAATTTTGGCGTTTCACTCTTTTTCTCCTATATTGATAGATGTATTTGGAACTCTAAATCAAGCACCGTTTGTGCTAGCTTCTTGAAACTTGACACAATTAAGTAGTTTCAAGTTCTATCTCTATATTTTGTTTCCTATTGGTGTAGCCCTAAGCAGTGACAGACGAGAAACACTTTCATTGAAAACGGTTGCCAAGCGTCCAAAAATTACGAATCTCCAGAAATATCAGCAAACATTTTTTCACCCAAACTAGTTGATACTTTCAGGTAATGATCAGTACACTAAGCCCACTTGGTTCCCCAAATTTCGTTCTTCGATGTTGAAGCGTTCGTTTCCAGTAACAGTTTGAATTTTGGCGTTTCACTCTGTTTTCTCCTATATTGATAGATGTATTTGGAACTCTAAATCAAGCACCGTTTGTGCTAGCTTCTTGAAACTTGACACAGTTAAGTAGTTTCAAGTTCTATCTCTATGTTCTGTTTCCGATTGATGTAGCCCCTAAGCAGTGACAGGCGAGAAACACTTTCATTGAAAGGGGTTGCCAAGCGTCCAAAAATTTCGAATCTCCAGAAATCTCAGCAAACATTTTTTCACCCAAACTGGATGATACTTTCAGGTAATGATCAGTACACTAAGCCCACTTGGTTCCCCAAATTTCGTTCTTCTATGTTGAAGCGTTCGTTTCCAGTAACAGTTTGAATTTTGGCAATTCACTCTGTTTTCTTCTATATTGATAGATGTATTTGGAACTCTAAATCAAGCACGGTTTGTGCTAGCTATTTGAAACTTGACACAAATAAGTAGTTTCAAGTTCTATCTCTATGTTTTGTTTCCTATTTGTGTACCTAAGTAGTGACAGACGAGAAACACTTTCATTGAAAGGGGTTGCCAAGCTTCCAAAAATTACGAATCTCCAGAAATCTCAGCAAATATTTTTACACCCAAACTGGGTGATACTTGCAGGTAATGATCAGTACACTGAGCCCACTTTGTTCCCCAAATTTCGTTCTTCAATGTTGAAGCTTTCGTTTCCAGTAACAGTTTGAATTTTTAGGTTTCACTCTGTTTTCTTCTATATTGATAGATGTATTTGGAACTCTAAATCAAGCACCGTTTGTGCTAGCTTCTTGAAACTTGACACAATTTAGTAGTTTCCAGTTCTATCTCTATATTTTGTTTCCTATTGGTGTAGCCCTAAGCAGTGACAGACGAGAAACACTTTCATTGAAAGGGGTTGCCAAGCGTCCAAAAATTACGAATCTCCAGAAATCTCAGCAAATATTTTTTCACCCAAACTGGATGATACTTTCAGGTAATGATCAGTACACTAAGCCCACTTGGTTCCCCAAATTTCGTTCTTCTATGTTGAAGCGATCGTTTACAGTAACAGTTTGAATTTTGGCGTTTCACTCTGTTTTCTCCTATATTGATAGATGTATTTGGAACTCTAAATCAAGCACGGTTTGTGCTAGCTTCTTGAAACTTGACACAATTAACTAGTTTCAAGTTCTATCTCTACGTTCTGTTTCCTATTGATGTAGCCCTAAGCAGTGACAGGCGAGAAAGACTTTCATTGAAAGGGGTTGCCAAGCTTCCAAAAATTACGAATCTCCAGAAATCTCTGCAAACATTTTTTTTACCCAAACTGGATGATACTTTCAGGTAATGATCAGTACACTAAGCCCACTTGGTTCCCCAAATTTCGTTCTTCTATGTTGAAGCGATCGTTTCCAGTAACAGTTTGAATTTTGGCGTTTCACTCTGTTTTCTCCTATATTGATAGATGTATTTGGAACTCTAAATCAAGCACGGTTTGTGCTAGCTTCTTGAAACTTGACACAATTAACTAGTTTCAAGTTCTATCTCTACGTTCTGTTTCCTATTGATGTAGCCCTAAGCAGTGACAGGCGAGAAAGACTTTCATTGAAAGGGGTTGCCAAGCTTCCAAAAATTACGAATCTCCAGAAATCTCAGCAAATATTTTTTCACCCAAACTGGATGATACTTTCAGGTAATGATCAGTACGCTAAGCCCACTTGGTTCCCCAAATTTCATTCTTCTATGTTGAAGCGTTCGTTTCCAGTAACAGTTTGAATTTTGGCGTTTCACTCTGTTTTCTTCTATATTGATAGATGTATTTGGAACTCTAAATCAAACATGGTTTGTGCTACCTTCTCGAAAGTTGACACAATTAAGTAGTTTCAAGTTCTATCACTATGTTCTGTTTCCTATTGATGTAGCCCTAAGAAGTGATAGGCGAGAAACACTTTCATTGAAAGGGGTTGCCAAGCTTCCAAAAATTACGAATCTCCAGAAATCTCAGCAAATATTTTTTTCACCCACACTGGATGATACTTTCAGGTAATGATCAGTACCCTAAGCCCACTTGGTTCCCCAAATTTCGTTCTTCTATATTGAAGCGTTCGTTTCCAGTAACAGTTTGAATTTTGGCGTTTCACTCTGTTTTCTCCTACATTGATAGATGTATTTGGAACTCTAAATCAAACACGGTTTGTGCTAGCTTCTTGAAACTTGACACAATTAATTAGTTTCAAGTTCTATCTCTATGTTCTGTTTCCTATTGATGTAGCCCTAAGCAGTGACAGGCGAGAAACACTTTCATTGAAAGGGGTTGCCAAGCTACCAAAAATTACGAATCTCCAGAAATCTCAGCAAATATTTTTACACCCAAACTGGGTGATACTTTCAGATAATGATCAGTACACTGAGCCCACTTTGTTCCCCAAATTTCGTTCTTCAATGTTGAAGCTTTCGTTTCCAGTAACAGTTTGAATTTTTAGGTTTCACTCTGTTTTCTCCTATATTGATAGATGTATTTGGAACTCTAAATCAAACACGGTTTGTGTTAGCTTCTTGAAACTTGACACAATTAAGTAGTTTCAAGTTCTATCTCTATGTTCTGTTTCCGATTGATGTAGCCCTAAGCAGTGACAGGCGAGAAACACTTTCATTGAAAGGGGTTGCCAAGCTTCCAAAAATTACGAATCTCCAGAAATCTCTGCAAACATTTTTTTTCCCCAAACTGGATGATACTTTCAGGTAATGATCAGTACACTAAGCCCACTTGGTTCCCCAAATTTCGTTCTTCTATGTTGAAGCGATCGTTTCCAGTAACAGTTTGAATTTTGGCGTTTCACTCTGTTTTCTCCTATATTGATAGATGTATTTGGAACTCTAAATCAAGCACGGTTTGTGCTAGCTTTTTGAAACTTGACACAATTAAGGAGTTTTAAGTTCTATCTCTATGTTTTGTTTCCTATTGGTGTAGCCCTAAGCAGTGACAGACGAGAAACACTTTCATTGAAAGGGGTTGCCAAGCTTCCAAAAATTACGAATCTCCAGAAATCTCAGCAAATATTTTTACACCCAAACTGGGTGATACTTTCAGGTAATGATCAGTTCACTGAGCCCACTTTGTTCCCCAAATTTCGTTCTTCTATGTTGAAGCGTTCGTTTCCAGTAACATTTTGAATTTTGGCGTTTCACTCTGTTTTCTCCTATATTGATAGATGTATTTGGAACTCTAAATCACACACGGTTTGTGCTACCTCTTGAAACTTGACACAATTAAGTAATTTCAAGTTCTATCTCTATGTTCTGTTTCCTATTGATGCAGCCCTAAGCAGTGACAGGCGAGAAACACATTCATTGAAAGGGGTTGCCAAGCTTCCAAAAATTACGAATCTCCAGAAATCTCAGCAAACATTTTTTCACCCAAACTGGATGATACTTTCAGGTAATGATCAGTTCACTGAGCCCACTTTGTTTCCCAAATTTCGTTCTTCAATGTTGCAGCTTTCGTTTCCAGTAACAGTTTGAATTTTTAGGTTTCACTCTGTTTTCTCCTATATTGATAGATGTATTTGGAACTCTAAATCAAACACGGTTTGTGCTACCTTCTTGAAACGTGACACAATTAAGTAGTTTCAAGTTCTATCTCTATGTTCTGTTTCCTATTGATGTAGCCCTAAGAAGTGACAGACGAGAAACACTTACATTGAAAGGGGTTGCCAAGCTTCCAAAAATTACGAATCTCCAGAAATCTCAGCAAATATTTTTCTCCCAAACTGGATGATACTTTCAGGTAATGATCAGTACACTAATCCCACTTTTTTCCCCAAATTTCGTTCTTCTATGTTGAAGCTTTCGTTTCCAGTAACAGTTTGAATTTTGGCGTTTCACTCTGTTTTCTCCTATATTGATAGAAGTATTTGGAACTCTAAATCAAGCACGGTTTGTGCTAGCTTCTTGAAACTTGACACAATTAAGTAGATTCAAGTTCTATCTCTATATTTTGTTTCCTATTGGTGTAACCCTAAGCAGTGACAGACGAGTAACACTTTGATTGAAAGGGGTTGCCAAGCTTCCAAAAATTACGAATCTCCAGAAATCTCAGCAAATATTTTTTCACCCAAACTGGATGATACTTTCAGGTAATGATCAGTACACTAAGCCCACTTGGTTCCCCAAATTTCATTCTTCTATGTTGAAGCGTTCGTTTCCAGTAACAGTTTGAATTTTGGCGTTTCACTCTGTTTTCTCCTATATAGATAGATGTATTTGGAACTCTAAATCAAGCACGGTTTGTGCTAGCTTCTTGAAACTTGTCACAATTAAGTAGTTTCAAGTTCTATCTCTATATTTTGTTTCCAATTGGTGTAGCCCAAAGCTGTGACAGACGAGAAACACTTTCATTGAAAGGGGTTGCCAAGCTTCCAAAAATTACGAATCTCCAGAAATCTCAGCAAACATTTTTTCACCCAAACTGGATGATACTTTCAGGTAATGATCAGTACACTAAGCCCACTTGGTTCCCCAAATTTCGTTCTTCTATGTTGAAGCGTTCGTTTCCAGTAACAGTTTGAATTTTTAGGTTTCACTCTGTTTTCTCCTATATTGATAGATGTATTTGGAACTCTAAATCAAACACGGTTTGTGCTAGCTTCTTGAAACTTGACAAAATTAAGTAGTTTCAAGTTCTATCTCTATGTTCTGTTTCCGATTGATGTAGCCCTATGCAGTGACAGACGAGAAACACTTTCATTGAAAGGGGTTGCCAAGCGTCCAAAAATTACGAATCTCCAGAAATCTCAGCAAACATTTTTTCACCCAAACTGGATGATACTTTCAGGTAATGATCAGTACACAGAGCCCACTTGGTTCCCCAAATTTCGTTCTTCTATGTTGAAGCGTTCGTTTCCAGTAACAGTTTGAATTTTGGCGTTTCACTCTGTTTTCTCCTATATTGATAGATGTATTTGGAACTCAAAATCAAGCACGGTTTGTGCTAGCTTCTTGAAACTTGACAAAATTAGTAAGTTTCAAGTTCTATCTCTATGTTCTGTTTCCTATTGATGTAGCCCTAAGCAGTGACAGGCGAGAAACACTTTCATTGAAAGGGGTTGCCAAGCTTCCAAAAATTACGAATCTCCAGAAATCTCAGCAAATATTTTTTCTCCCAAACTGGATGATACTTTCAGGTAATGATCAGTACACTAAGCCCACTTGGATCCCCAAATTTCGTTCTTCTATGTTGAAGCATTCGTTTCCAGTAACAGTTTGAATTTTGGCGTTTCACTCTGTTTTCTCCTATATTGATAGATGTATTTGGAACTCTAAATCAAGCACGGTTTGTGCTAGATTCTTGAAACTTGACAAAATTAGTAAGTTTCAAGTTCTATCTCTATGTTCTGTTTCCTATTGATGTAGCCCTAAGCAGTGACAGGCAAGAAACACTTTCATTGAAAGGGGTTGCCAAGCTTCCAAAAATTACGAATCTCCAGAAATCTCAGCAAATATTTTTACACCCAAACTGGGTGATACTTTCAGGTAATGATCAGTACACTGAGCCCACTTTGTTCCCCAAATTTCGTTCTTCAATGTTGAAGCTTTCGTTTCCAGTAACAGTTTGAATTTTTAGGTTTCACTCTGTTTTCTCCTATATTGATAGATGTATTTGGAACTCTAAATCAAATACGGTTTGTGCTACCTTCTTGAAACTTGACACAATTAAGTAGTTTCAAGTTCTATCTCTGTGTTCTGTTTCCTATTGATGTAGCCCTAAGCAGTGAAAGGCGAGAAACACTTTCATTGAAAGGGGTTGCCAAGCTTCCAAAAATTACGAATCTCCAGAAATCTCAGCAAATATTTTTTCACCCAAACTGGATGATACTTTCAGGAAATGATGAGTACACTAAGCCCACTTGGTTCCCCAAATTTCGTTCTTCTATGTTGAAGCGTTCGTTTCCAGTAACATTTTGAATTTTGGCGTTTCACTCTGTTTTCTCCTATATTGATAGATGTATTTGGAACTCTAAATCAAACACGGTTTGTGCTAGCTTCTTGAAACTTGACACAATTAATTAGTTTCAATTTCTATCTCTATGTTCTGTTTCCTATTGATGTAGCCCTAAGCAGTGACAGGCGAGAAACACTTTCATTGAAAGAGGTTGCCAAGCTTCGAAAATTACGAATCTCCAGAAATCTCAGCAAACATTTTTTCACCCAAACTGGATGGTACTTTCAGGTAATGATCAGTACACTAAGCCCACTTGGTTCCCCAAATTTCGTTCTTCTATGTTGAAGCGTTCGTTTCCAGCAGCAGTTTGAATTTTGGCGTTTCACTCTGTTTTCTCCTATATTGATAGATGTATTTGGAACTCTAAATCAAGCACCGTTTGTGCTAGCTTCTTGAAACTTGACACAATTAAGTAGTTTCAAGTTCTATCTCTATATTTTGTTTCCTATTGTTGTAGCCCTAAGCAGTGACAGACGAGAAACACTTTCAATGAAAGGGGTTGCCAAGCGTCCAAAAATTACGAATCTCCAGAAATCTCAGCAAACATTTTTTCACCCAAACTAGATGATACTTTCAAGTAATGATCAGTACTCTAAGCCCACTTGGTTCCCCAAATTTCGTTCTTCTATGTTGAAGCGTTCGTTTCCAGTAACAGTTTGAATTTTGGCGTTTCACTCTGTTTTCTCCTATATTGATAGATGTATTTGGAACTCTAAATCAAGCACGGTTTGTGCTAGCTTCTTGAAACTTGACACAGTTAAGTAGTTTCAAGTTCTATCTCTATGTTCTGTTTCCGATTGATGTAGCCCCTAAGCAGTGACAGGCGAGAAACACTTTCATTGAAAGGGGTTGCCAAGCGTCCAAAAATTACGAATATCCAGAAATCTCAGCAAACATTTTTTCACCCAAAGTGGATGATACTTTCAGGTAATGATGAGTACACTAAGCCCACTTGGTTCCCCAAATTTCGTTCTTCTATGTTGAAGCGTTCGTTTCCTGTAACAGTTTGAATTTTGGCGTTTCACTCTGTTTTCTCCTATATCGATAGATGTATTTGGTACTCTAAATCAAGCACGGTTTGTGCTAGCTTCTTGAACCTTGACACAGTTAAGTAGTTTCAAGTTCTATCTCTATGTTCTGTTTCCGATTGATATAGCCCTAAGAAGTGACAGGCGAGAAACACTTTCATTGAAAGGGGTTGCCGAGCGTCCCAAAATTAAGAATCTCCAGAAATCTCAGCAAACATTTTTTCACCCAAACTGGATGATACTTTCAGGTAATGATCAGTACACTAAGCCCACTTGGTTGCCCAAATTTCGTTCTTCTATGTTGAAGCGTTCGTTTCCAGTAACAGTTTGAATTTTGGCGTTTCACTCTGTTTTCTCCTATATTGATAGATGTATTTGGAACTCTAAATCAAGCACGGTTTGTGCTAGCTTTTTGAAACTTGACACAATTAAGGAGTTTTAAGTTCTATCTCTATGTTTTGTTTCCTATTGCTGTAGCCCTAAGCAGTGACAGACGAGAAACACTTTCATTGAAAGGGGTTGCCAAGCTTCCAAAAATTACGAATCTCCAGAAATCTCAGCAAATATTTTTACACCCAAACTGGGTGATACTTTCAGGTAATGATCAGTTCACTGAGCCCACTTTGTTCCCCAAATTTCGTTCTTCTATGTTGAAGCGTTCGTTTCCAGTAACATTTTGAATTTTGGCGTTTCACTCTGTTTTCTCCTATATTGATAGATGTATTTGGAACTCTAAATCACACACGGTTTGTGCTACCTCTTGAAACTTGACACAATTAAGTAATTTCAAGTTCTATCTCTATGTTCTGTTTCCTATTGATGTAGCCCTAAGCAGTGACAGGCGAGAAACACATTCATTGAAAGGGGTTGCCAAGCTTCCAAAAATTACGAATCTCCAGAAATCTCAGCAAACATTTTTTCACCCAAACTGGATGATACTTTCAGGTAATGATCAGTTCACTGAGCCCACTTTGTTTCCCAAATTTCGTTCTTCAATGTTGCAGCTTTCGTTTCCAGTAACAGTTTGAATTTTTAGGTTTCACTCTGTTTTCTCCTATATTGATAGATGTATTTGGAACTCTAAATCAAACACGGTTTGTGCTACCTTCTTGAAACGTGACACAATTAAGTAGTTTCAAGTTCTATCTCTGTGTTCTGTTTCCTATTGATGTAGCCCTAAGCAGTGACAGACGAGAAACACTTACATTGAAAGGGGTTGCCAAGCTTCCAAAAATTACGAATCTCCAGAAATCTCAGCAAATATTTTTCTCCCAAACTGGATGATACTTTCAGGTAATGATCAGTACACTAATCCCACTTTTTTCCCCAAATTTCGTTCTTCTATGTTGAAGCTTTCGTTTCCAGTAACAGTTTGAATTTTGGCGTTTCACTCTGTTTTCTCCTATATTGATAGAAGTATTTGGAACTCTAAATCAAGCACGGTTTGTGCTAGCTTCTTGAAACTTGACACAATTAAGTAGATTCAAGTTCTATCTCTATATTTTGTTTCCTATTGGTGTAACCCTAAGCAGTGACAGACGAGTAACACTTTCATTGAAAGGGGTTGCCAAGCTTCCAAAAATTACGAATCTCCAGAAATCTCAGCAAATATTTTTTCACCCAAACTGGATGATACTTTCAGGTAATGATCAGTACACTAAGCCCACTTGGTTCCCCAAATTTCATTCTTCTATGTTGAAGCGTTCGTTTCCAGTAACAGTTTGAATTTTGGCGTTTCACTCTGTTTTCTCCTATATAGATAGATGTATTTGGAACTCTAAATCAAGCACGGTTTGTGCTAGCTTCTTGAAACTTGACACAATTAAGTAGTTTCAAGTTCTATCTCTATATTTTGTTTCCAATTGGTGTAGCCCAAAGCTGTGAGAGACGAGAAACACTTTCATTGAAAGGGTTGCCAAGCTTCCAAAAATTACGAATCTCCAGAAATCTCAGCAAACATTTTTTCACCCAAACTGGATGATACTTTCAGGTAATGATCAGTACACTAAGCCCACTTGGTTCCCCAAATTTCGTTCTTCTATGTTGAAGCGTTCGTTTCCAGTAACAGTTTGAATTTTTAGGTTTCACTCTGTTTTCTCCTATATTGATAGATGTATTTGGAACTCTAAATCAAGCACGGTTTGTGCTAGCTTCTTGAAACTTGACAAAATTAGTAAGTTTCAAGTTCTATCTCTATGTTCTGTTTCCTATTGATGTAGCCCTAAGCAGTGACAGGCGAGAAACACTTTCATTGAAAGGGGTTGCCAAGCTTCCAAAAATTACGAATCTCCAGAAATCTCAGCAAATATTTTTACACCCAAACTGGGTGATACTTGCAGGTAATGATCAGTACACTGAGCCCACTTTGTTCCCCAAATTTCGTTCTTCAATGTTGAAGCTTTCGTTTCCAGTAACAGTTTGAATTTTTAGGTTTCACTCTGTTTTATTCTATATTGATAGATGTATTTGTAACTCTAAATCAAGCACCGTTTGTGCTAGCTTCTTGAAACTTGACACAATTAAGTAGTTTCCAGTTCTATCTCTATATTTTGTTTCCTATTGGTGTAGCCCTAAGCAGTGACAGACGAGAAACACTTTCATTGAAAGGGGTTGCCAAGCGTCCAAAAATTACGAATCTCCAGAAATCTCAGCAAACATTTTTTCACCCAAACTGGATGATACTTTCAGGTAATGATCAGTACCCTAAGCCCACTTGGTTCCCCAAATTTCGTTCTTCTATGTTGAAGCGTTCGTTTCCAGTAACAGTTTGAATTTTGGCGTTTCACTCTGTTTTCTCCTATATTGATAGATGTATTTTGAACTCTAAATCAAGCACGGTTTGTGCTAGCTTCTTGAAACTTGACACAATTAAGTAGTTTCAAGTTCTATCTCTATGTTCTGTTTCCGATTGATGTAGCCCTAAGCAGTGACAGGCGAGAAACACTTTCATTGAAAGGGGTTGCCAAGCTTCCAAAAATTACAAATCTCCAGAAATCTCTGCAAACATTTTTTTCACCCAAACTGGATGATACTTTCAGGTAATGATCAGTTCACTGAGCCCACTTTGTTTCCCAAATTTCGTTCTTCAATGTTGCAGCTTTCGTTTCCAGTAACAGTTTGAATTTTTAGGTTTCACTCTGTTTTCTCCTATATTGATAGATGTATTTGGAACTCTAAATCAAACACGGTTTGTGCTACCTTCTTGAAACGTGACACAATTAAGTAGTTTCAAGTTCTATCTCTATGTTCTGTTTCCTATTGATGTAGCCCTAAGCAGTGACAGACGAGAAACACTTACATTGAAAGGGGTTGCCAAGCTTCCAAAAATTACGAATCTCCAGAAATCTCAGCAAATATTTTTCTCCCAAACTGGATGATACTTTCAGGTAATGATCAGTACACTAATCCCACTTTTTTCCCCAAATTTCGTTCTTCTATGTTGAAGCTTTCGTTTCCAGTAACAGTTTGAATTTTGGCGTTTCACTCTGTTTTCTCCTATATTGATAGAAGTATTTGGAACTCTAAATCAAGCACGGTTTGTGCTAGCTTCTTGAAACTTGACACAATTAAGTAGATTCAAGTTCTATCTCTATATTTTGTTTCCTATTGGTGTAACCCTAAGCAGTGACAGACGAGTAACACTTTCATTGAAAGGGGTTGCCAAGCTTCCAAAAATTACGAATCTCCAGAAATCTCAGCAAACATTTTTTCACCCAAACTGGATGATACTTTCAGGTAATGATCAGTACACTAAGCCCACTTGGTTCCCCAAATTTCGTTCTTCTATGTTGAAGCGTTCGTTTCCAGTAACAGTTTGAATTTTGGCGTTTCACTCTGTTTTCTCCTATATTGATAGATGTATTTGGAACTCTAAATCAAGCACGGTTTGTGCTAGCTTCTTGAAACTTGACAAAATTAGTAAGTTTCAAGTTCTATCTCTATGTTCTGTTTCCTATTGATGTAGCCCTAAGCAGTGACAGGCGAGAAACACTTTCATTGAAAGGGGTTGCCAAGCTTCCAAAAATTACGAATCTCCAGAAATCTCAGCAAATATTTTTACACCCAAACTGGGTGATACTTGCAGGTAATGATCAGTACACTGAGCCCACTTTGTTCCCCAAATTTCGTTCTTCAATGTTGAAGCTTTCGTTTCCAGTAACAGTTTGAATTTTTAGGTTTCACTCTGTTTTATTCTATATTGATAGATGTATTTGTAACTCTAAATCAAGCACCGTTTGTGCTAGCTTCTTGAAACTTGACACAATTAAGTAGTTTCCAGTTCTATCTCTATATTTTGTTTCCTATTGGTGTAGCCCTAAGCAGTGACAGACGAGAAACACTTTCATTGAAAGGGGTTGCCAAGCGTCCAAAAATTACGAATCTCCAGAAATCTCAGCAAACATTTTTTCACCCAAACTGGATGATACTTTCAGGTAATGATCAGTACCCTAAGCCCACTTGGTTCCCCAAATTTCGTTCTTCTATGTTGAAGCGTTCGTTTCCAGTAACAGTTTGAATTTTGGCGTTTCACTCTGTTTTCTCCTATATTGATAGATGTATTTGGAACTCTAAATCAAGCACGGTTTGTGCTAGCTTCTTGAAACTTGACACAATTAATAAGTTTCAAGTTCTATCTCTATGTTCTGTTTCCTATTGATGTAGCCCTAAGCAGTGACAGGCGAGAAACACTTTAATTGAAAAGGGTTGCCAAGCTTCCAAAAATTACGAATCTCCAGAAATCTCAGCAAATATTTTTACACCCAAACTGGGTGATACTTTCAGGTAATGATCAGTACACTGAGCCCACTTTGTTCCCCAAATTTCGTTCTTCAATGTTGAAGCTTTCATTTCCAGTAACAGTTTGAATTTTTAGGTTTCACTCTGTTTTCTCCTATATTGATAGATGTATTTGGAACTCTAAATCAAATACGGTTTGTGCTACCTTCTTGAAACTTGACACAATTAAGTAGTTTCAAGTTCTATCTCTATGTTCTGTTTCCTATTGATGTAGCCCTAAGCAGTGAAAGGCGAGAAACACTTTCATTGAAAGGGGTTGCCAAGCTTATAAAAATTACGAATCTCCAGAAATCTCAGCAAATATTTTTTCTCCCAAACTGGATGATACTTTCAGGTAATGATCAGTACACTAAGCCCACTTGGTTCCCCAAATTTCGTTCTGCTATGTTGAAGCGTTCGTTTCCAGTAACATTTTGAATTTTGGCGTTTCACTCTGTTTTCTCCTATATTGATAGATGTATTTGGAACTCTAAATCAAACACGGTTTGTGCTAGTTTCTTGAAACTAGACACAATTAATTAGTTTCAAGTTCTATCTCTATGTTCTGTTTCCTATTGGTGTAACCCTAAGCAGTGACAGGCGAGAAACACTTTAATTGAAAGGGGTTGCCAAGCTTCCAAAAATTACGAATCTCCAGAAATCTCAGCAAATATTTTTACACCCAAACTGGGTGATACTTTCAGATAATGATCAGTACACTGAGCCCACTTTGTTACCCAAATTTCGTTCTTCAATGTTGAAGCTTTCGTTTCCAGTAACAGTTTGAATTTTTAGGTTTCACTCTGTTTTCTCCTATATTGATAGATGTATTTGGAACTCTAAATCAAACACGGTTTGTGTTAGCTTCTTGAAACTTGACACAATTAAGTAGTTTCAAGTTCTATCTCTATGTTCTGTTTCCGATTGATGTAGCCCTAAGCAGTGACAGGCGAGAAACACTTTCATTGAAAGGGGTTGCCAAGCTTCCAAAAATTACGAATCTCCAGAAATCTCTGCAAACATTTTTTTTTTACCCAAACTGGATGATACTTTCAGGTAATGATCAGTACACTAAGCCCACTTGGTTCCCCAAATTTTGTTCTTCTATGTTGAAGCGATCGTTTCCAGTAACAGTTTGAATTTTGGCGTTTCACTCTGTTTTCTCCTATATTGATAGATGTATTTGGAACTCTAAATCAAGCACGGTTTGTGCTAGCTTCTTGAAACTTGACACAATTAACTAGTTTCAAGTTCTATCTCTACGTTCTGTTTCCTATTGATGTAGCCCTAAGCAGTGACAGGCGAGAAAGACTTTCATTGAAAGGGGTTGCCAAGCTTCCAAAAATTACGAATCTCCAGAAATCTCAGCAAATATTTTTTCACCCAAACTGGATGATACTTTCAGGTAATGATCAGTACCCTAAGCCCACTTGGTTCCCCAAATTTCGTTCTTCTATGTTGAAGCGTTCGTTTCCAGTAACAGTTTGAATTTTGGCGTTTCACTCTGTTTTCTTCTATATTGATAGATGTATTTGGAACTCTAAATAAAACATGGTTTGTGCTACCTTCTTGAAAGTTGACACAATTAAGTAGTTTCAAGTTCTATCACTATGTTCTGTTTCCTATTGATGTAGCCCTAAGAAGTGATAGGCGAGAAACACTTTCATTGAAAGGGGTTGCCAAGCTTCCAAAAATTACGAATCTCCAGAAATCTCAGCAAATATTTTTTCACCCAAACTGGATGATACTTTCAGGTAATGATCAGTACACTAAGCCCACTTGGTTCCCCAAATTTCGTTCTTCTATATTGAAGCGTTCGTTTCCAATAACAGTTTGAATTTTGGCGTTTCACTCTGTTTTCTCCTATATTGATAGATGTATTTGGAACTCTAAATCAAACACGGTTTGTGCTAGCTTCTTGAAACTTGACACAATTAATTAGTTTCAAGTTCTATCTCTATGTTCTGTTTCCTATTGATGTAGCCCTAAGCAGTGACAGGCGAGAAACACTTTCATTGAAAGGGGTTGCCAAGCTTCCAAAAATTACGAATCTCCAGAAATCTCAGCAAATATTTTTACACCCAAACTGGGTGATACTTTCAGATAATGATCAGTACACTGAGCCCACTTTGTTCCCCAAATTTCGTTCTTCAATGTTGAAGCTTTCGTTTCCAGTAACAGTTTGAATTTTTAGGTTTCACTCTGTTTTCTCCTATATTGATAGATGTATTTGGAACTCTAAATCAAACACGGTTTGTGTTAGCTTCTTGAAACTTGACACAATTAAGTAGTTTCAAGTTCTATCTCTATGTTCTGTTTCCGATTGATGTAGCCCTAAGCAGTGACAGGCGAGAAACACTTTCATTGAAAGGGGTTGCCAAGCTTCCAAAAATTACGAATCTCCAGAAATCTCTGCAAACATTTTTTTCCCCAAACTGGATGATACTTTCAGGTAATGATCAGTACACTAAGCCCACTTGGTTCCCCAAATTTCGTTCTTCTATGTTGAAGCGATCGTTTCCAGTAACAGTTTGAATTTTGGCGTTTCACTCTGTTTTCTCCTATATTGATAGATGTATTTGGAACTCTAAATCAAGCACGGTTTGTGCTAGCTTCTTGAAACTTGACACAATTAACTAGTTTCAAGTTCTATCTCTACGTTCTGTTTCCTATTGATGTAGCCCTAAGCAGTGACAGGCGAGAAAGACTTTCATTGAAAGGGGTTGCCAAGCTTCCAAAAATTATGAATCTCCAGAAATCTCAGCAAATATTTTTTCACCCAAACTGGATGATACTTTCAGGTAATGATCAGTACCCTAAGCCCACTTGGTTCCCCAAATTTCGTTCTTCTATATTGAAGCGTTCGTTTCCAGTAACAGTTTGAATTTTGGCGTTTCACTCTGTTTTCTTCTATATTGATAGATGTATTTGGAACTCTAAATCAAACATGGTTTGTGCTACCTTCTTGAAAGTTGACACAATTAAGTAGTTTCAAGTTCTATCACTATGTTCTGTTTCCTATTGATGTAGCCCTAAGAAGTGATAGGCGAGAAACACTTTCATTGAAAGGGGTTGCCAAGCTTCCAAAAATTACAAATCTCCAGAAATCTCAGCAAATATTTTTACACCCAAACTGGGTGATACTTTCAGGTAATGATCAGTTCACTGAGCCCACTTTGTTCCCCAAATTTCGTTCTTCTATGTTGAAGCGTTCGTTTCCAGTAACAGTTTGAATTTTGGCGTTTCACTCTGTTTTCTCCTATATTGATAGATGTATTTGGAACTCTAAATCACACACGGTTTGTGCTACCTTCTTGAAACTTGACACAATTAAATAGTTTCAAGTTCTATCTCTATGTTCTGTTTCCTATTGATGTAGCCCTAAGCAGTGACAGGCGAGAAACTCTTTCATTGAAAGGGGTTGCCAAGCTTCCAAAAATTACGAATCTCCAGAAATCTCAGCAAACATTTTTTCACCCAAACTGGATGATACTTTCAGGTAATGATCAGTTCACTGAGCCCACTTTGTTTCCCAAATTTCGTTCTTCAATGTTGCAGCTTTCGTTTCCAGTAACAGTTTGAATTTTTAGGTTTCACTCTGTTTTCTCCTATATTGATAGATGTATTTGGAACTCTAAATCAAGCACGGTTTGTGCTAGCTTCTTGAAACTTGACACAATTAATAAGTTTCAAGTTCTATCTCTATGTTCTGTTTCCTATTGATGTAGCCCTAAGCAGTGACAGGCGAGAAACACTTTAATTGAAAAGGGTTGCCAAGCTTCCAAAAATTACGAATCTCCAGAAATCTCAGCAAATATTTTTACACCCAAACTGGGTGATACTTTCAGGTAATGATCAGTACACTGAGCCCACTTTGTTCCCCAAATTTCGTTCTTCAATGTTGAAGCTTTCGTTTCCAGTAACAGTTTGAATTTTTAGGTTTCACTCTGTTTTCTCCTATATTGATAGATGTATTTGGAACTCTAAATCAAATATGGTTTGTGCTACCTTCTTGAAACTTGACACAATTAAGTAGTTTCAAGTTCTATCTCTATGTTCTGTTTCCTATTGATGTAGCCCTAAGCAGTGAAAGGCGAGAAACACTTTCATTGAAAGGGTTTGCCAAGCTTATAAAAATTACGAATCTCCAGAAATCTCAGCAAATATTTTTTCTCCCAAACTGGATGATACTTTCAGGTAATGATCAGTACACTAAGCCCACTTGGTTACCCAAATTTCGTTCTGCTATGTTGAAGCGTTCGTTTCCAGTAACATTTTGAATTTTGGCGTTTCACTCTGTTTTCTCCTATATTGATAGATGTATTTGGAACTCTAAATCAAACACGGTTTGTGCTAGTTTCTTGAAACTAGACACAATTAATTAGTTTCAAGTTCTATCTCTATGTTCTGTTTCCTATTGGTGTAACCCTAAGCAGTGACAGGCGAGAAACACTTTCATTGAAAGGGGTTGCCAAGCTTCCAAAAATTACGAATCTCCAGAAATCTCAGCAAATATTTTTACACCCAAACTGGGTGATACTTTCAGATAATGATCAGTACACTGAGCCCACTTTGTTCCCCAAATTTCGTTCTTCAATGTTGAAGCTTTCGTTTCCAGTAACAGTTTGAATTTTTAGGTTTCACTCTGTTTTCTCCTATATTGATAGATGTATTTGGAACTCTAAATCAAACACGGTTTGTGTTAGCTTCTTGAAACTTGACACAATTAAGTAGTTTCAAGTTCTATCTCTATGTTCTGTTTCCGATTGATGTAGCCCTAAGCAGTGACAGGCGAGAAACACTTTCATTGAAAGGGGTTGCCAAGCTTCCAAAAATTACGAATCTCCAGAAATCTCTGCAAACATTTTTTTTTTACCCAAACTGGATGATACTTTCAGGTAATGATCAGTACACTAAGCCCACTTGGTTCCCCAAATTTTGTTCTTCTATGTTGAAGCGATCGTTTCCAGTAACAGTTTGAATTTTGGCGTTTCACTCTGTTTTCTCCTATATTGATAGATGTATTTGGAACTCTAAATCAAGCACGGTTTGTGCTAGCTTCTTGAAACTTGACACAATTAACTAGTTTCAAGTTCTATCTCTACGTTCTGTTTCCTATTGATGTAGCCCTAAGCAGTGACAGGCGAGAAAGACTTTCATTGAAAGGGGTTGCCAAGCTTCCAAAAATTACGAATCTCCAGAAATCTCAGCAAATATTTTTTCACCCAAACTGGATGATACTTTCAGGTAATGATCAGTACCCTAAGCCCACTTGGTTCCCCAAATTTCGTTCTTCTTTGTTGAAGCGTTCGTTTCCAGTAACAGTTTGAATTTTGGCGTTTCACTCTGTTTTCTTCTATATTGATAGATGTATTTGGAACTCTAAATAAAACATGGTTTGTGCTACCTTCTTGAAAGTTGACACAATTAAGTAGTTTCAAGTTCTATCACTATGTTCTGTTTCCTATTGATGTAGCCCTAAGAAGTGATAGGCGAGAAACACTTTCATTGAAAGGGGTTGCCAAGCTTCCAAAAATTACGAATCTCCAGAAATCTCAGCAAATATTTTTTCACCCAAACTGGATGATACTTTCAGGTAATGATCAGTACACTAAGCCCACTTGGTTCCCCAAATTTCGTTCTTCTATATTGAAGCGTTCGTTTCCAATAACAGTTTGAATTTTGGCGTTTCACTCTGTTTTCTCCTATATTGATAGATGTATTTGGAACTCTAAATCAAACACGGTTTGTGCTAGCTTCTTGAAACTTGACACAATTAATTAGTTTCAAGTTCTATCTCTATGTTCTGTTTCCTATTGATGTAGCCCTAAGCAGTGACAGGCGAGAAACACTTTCATTGAAAGGGGTTGCCAAGCTTCCAAAAATTACGAATCTCCAGAAATCTCAGCAAATATTTTTACACCCAAACTGGGTGATACTTTCAGATAATGATCAGTACACTGAGCCCACTTTGTTCCCCAAATTTCGTTCTTCAATGTTGAAGCTTTCGTTTCCAGTAACAGTTTGAATTTTTAGGTTTCACTCTGTTTTCTCCTATATTGATAGATGTATTTGGAACTCTAAATCAAACACGGTTTGTGTTAGCTTCTTGAAACTTGACACAATTAAGTAGTTTCAAGTTCTATCTCTATGTTCTGTTTCCGATTGATGTAGCCCTAAGCAGTGACAGGCGAGAAACACTTTCATTGAAAGGGGTTGCCAAGCTTCCAAAAATTACGAATCTCCAGAAATCTCTGCAAACATTTTTTTCCCCAAACTGGATGATACTTTCAGGTAATGATCAGTACACTAAGCCCACTTGGTTCCCCAAATTTCGTTCTTCTATGTTGAAGCGATCGTTTCCAGTAACAGTTTGAATTTTGGCGTTTCACTCTGTTTTCTCCTATATTGATAGATGTATTTGGAACTCTAAATCAAGCACGGTTTGTGCTAGCTTCTTGAAACTTGACACAATTAACTAGTTTCAAGTTCTATCTCTACGTTCTGTTTCCTATTGATGTAGCCCTAAGCAGTGACAGGCGAGAAAGACTTTCATTGAAAGGGGTTGCCAAGCTTCCAAAAATTATGAATCTCCAGAAATCTCAGCAAATATTTTTTCACCCAAACTGGATGATACTTTCAGGTAATGATCAGTACCCTAAGCCCACTTGGTTCCCCAAATTTCGTTCTTCTATATTGAAGCGTTCGTTTCCAGTAACAGTTTGAATTTTGGCGTTTCACTCTGTTTTCTTCTATATTGATAGATGTATTTGGAACTCTAAATCAAACATGGTTTGTGCTACCTTCTTGAAAGTTGACACAATTAAGTAGTTTCAAGTTCTATCACTATGTTCTGTTTCCTATTGATGTAGCCCTAAGAAGTGATAGGCGAGAAACACTTTCATTGAAAGGGGTTGCCAAGCTTCCAAAAATTACAAATCTCCAGAAATCTCAGCAAATATTTTTACACCCAAACTGGGTGATACTTTCAGGTAATGATCAGTTCACTGAGCCCACTTTGTTCCCCAAATTTCGTTCTTCTATGTTGAAGCGTTCGTTTCCAGTAACAGTTTGAATTTTGGCGTTTCACTCTGTTTTCTCCTATATTGATAGATGTATTTGGAACTCTAAATCACACACGGTTTGTGCTACCTTCTTGAAACTTGACACAATTAAATAGTTTCAAGTTCTATCTCTATGTTCTGTTTCCTATTGATGTAGCCCTAAGCAGTGACAGGCGAGAAACACTTTCATTGAAAGGGGTTGCCAAGCTTCCAAAAATTACGAATCTCCAGAAATCTCAGCAAACATTTTTTCACCCAAACTGGATGATACTTTCAGGTAATGATCAGTTCACTGAGCCCACTTTGTTTCCCAAATTTCGTTCTTCAATGTTGCAGCTTTCGTTTCCAGTAACAGTTTGAATTTTTAGGTTTCACTCTGTTTTCTCCTATATTGATAGATGTATTTGGAACTCTAAATCAAACACGGTTTGTGTTACCTTCTTGAAACTTGACACAATTAATTAGTTTCAAGTTCTATCTCTATGTTCTGTTTCCTATTGATGTAGCCCTAAGCAGTGACAGACGAGAAACACTTACATTGAAAGGGGTTGCCAAGCTTCCAAAAATTACGAATCTCCAGAAATCTCAGCAAATATTTTTCTCCCAAACTGGATGATACGTTCAGGTAATGATCAGTACACTAATCCCACTTTTTTCCCCAAATTTCGTTCTTCTATGTTGAAGCTTTCGTTTCCAGTAACAGTTTGAATTTTGGCGTTTCACTCTGTTTTCTCCTATATTGATAGATGTATTTGGAACTCTAAATCAAGCACGGTTTGTGCTAGCTTCTTGAAACTTGACAAAATTAAGTAGTTTCAAGTTCTATCTCTATATTTTGTTTCCTATTGATGTAGCCCTAAGCAGTGACAGGCGAGAAACACTTTCATTGAAAGGGGTTGCCAAGCTTCCAAAAATGACGAATCTCCAGAAATCTCAGCAAACATTTTTTCACCCAAACTGGATGATACTTTCAGGTAATGATCAGTACACAGAGCCCACTTGGTTCCCCAAATTTCGTTCTTCTATGTTGAAGCGTTCGTTTCCAGTAACAGTTTGAATTTTTAGGTTTCACTCTGTTTTCTCCTATATTGATAGATGTATTTGGAACTCTAAATCAAACACGGTTTGTGCTAGCTTCTTGAAACTTGACAAAATTAAGTAGTTTCAAGTTCTATCTCTATGTTCTGTTTCCGATTGATGTAGCCCTATGCAGTGACAGACGAGAAACACTTTCATTGAAAGGGGTTGCCAAGCGTCCAAAAATTACGGATCTCCAGAAATCTCAGCAAACATTTTTCACCCAAACTGGATGATACTTTCAGGTAATGATCAGTAGATAGAGCCCACTTGGTTCCCCAAATTTCGTTCTTCTATGTTGAAGCGTTCGTTTCCAGTAACAGTTTGAATTTGGGCGTTTCACTCTGTTTTCTCCTATATTGATAGATGTATTTGGAACTCAAAATCAAGCACGGTTTGTGCTAGCTTCTTGAAACTTGACAAAATTAGTAAGTTTCAAGTTCTATCTCTATGTTCTGTTTCCTATTGATGTAGCCCTAAGCAGTGACAGGCGAGAAACACTTTCATTGAAAGGGGTTGCCAAGCTTCCAAAAATTACGAATCTCCAGAAATCTCAGCAAATATTTTTTCTCCCAAACTGGATGATACTTTCAGGTAATGATCAGTACACTAAGCCCACTTGGTTCCCCAAATTTCGTTCTTCTATGTTGAAGCATTCGTTTCCAGTAACAGTTTGAATTTTGGCGTTTCACTCTGTTTTCTCCTATATTGATAGATGTATTTGGAACTCTAAATCAAGCACGGTTTGTGCTAGCTTCTTGAAACTTGACACAATTAAGTAGTTTCCAGTTCTATCTCTATATTTTGTTTCCTATTGGTGTAGCCCTAAGCAGTGACAGACGAGAAACACTTTCATTGAAAGGGGTTGCCAAGCGTCCAAAAATTACGAATCTCCAGAAATATCAGCAAACATTTTTTCACCCAAACTGGATGATACTTTCAGGTAATGATCAGTACACTAAGCCCACTTGGTCCCCAAATTTCGTTCTTCTTGTTGAAGCGATCGTTTCCAGTAACAGTTTGAATTTTGGCGTTTCACTCTGTTTTCTCCTATATTGATAGATGTATTTGGAACTCAACATCAAGCACGGTTTGTGCTAGCTTCTTGAAACTTGACAAAATTAGTAAGTTTCAAGTTCTATCTCTATGTTCTGTTTCCTATTGATGTAGCCCTAAGCAGTGACAGGCAAGAAACACTTTCATTGAAAGGGGTTGCCAAGCTTCCAAAAATTACGAATCTCCAGAAATCTCAGCAAATATTTTTACACCCAAACTGGGTGATACTTTCAGGTAATGATCAGTACACTGAGCCCACTTTGTTCCCCAAATTTCGTTCTTCAATGTTGAAGCTTTCGTTTCCAGTAACAGTTTGAATTTTTAGGTTTCACTCTGTTTTCTCCTATATTGATAGATGTATTTGGAACTCTAAATCAAATTCGGTTTGTGCTACCTTCTTGAAACTTGACACAATTAAGTAGTTTCAAGTTCTATCTCTATGTTCTGTTTCCTATTGATGTAGCCCTAAGCAGTGAAAGGCGAGAAACACTTTCATTGAAAGGGGTTGCCAAGCTTCCAAAAATTACGAATCTCCAGAAATCTCAGCAAATATTTTTTCACCCAAACTGGATGATACTTTCAGGAAATGATCAGTACACTAAGCCCACTTGGTTCCCCAAATTTCGTTCTTCTATGTTGAAGCGTTCGTTTCCAGTAACATTTTGAATTTTGGCGTTTCACTCTGTTTTCTCCTATATTGATAGATGTATTTGGAACTCTAAATCAAACACGGTTTGTGCTAGCTTCTTGAAAGTTGACACAATTAATTAGTTTCAAGTTCTATCTCTATGTTCTGTTTCCTATTGATGTAGCCCTAAGCAGTGACAGGCGAGAAACACTTTCATTGAAAGAGGTTGCCAAGCTTCCAAAAATTACGAATCTCCAGAAATCTCAGCAAACATTTTTTCACCCAAACTGGATGATACTTTCAGGTAATGATCAGTACACTAAGCCCACTTGGTTCCCCAAATTTCGTTCTTCTATGTTGAAGCGTTCGTTTCCAGCAGCAGTTTGAATTTTGGCGTTTCACTCTGTTTTCTCTTATATTGATAGATGTATTTGGAACTCTAAATCAAGCACCGTTTGTGCTAGCTTCTTGAAACTTGACACAATTAAGTAGTTTCAAGTTCTATCTCTATATTTTGTTTCCTATTGGTGTAGCCCTAAGCAGTGACAGACGAGAAACACTTTCAATGAAAGGGGTTGCCAAGCGTCCAAAAATTACGAATCTCCAGAAATCTCAGCAAACATTTTTTCACCCAAACTAGATGATACTTTCAGGTAATGATCAGTACACTAAGCCCACTTGGTTCCCCAAATTTCGTTCTTCTATGTTGAAGCGTTCGTTTCCAGTAACAGTTTGAATTTTGGCGTTTCACTCTGTTTTCTCCTATATTGATAGATGTATTTGGAACTCTAAATCAAGCACGGTTTGTGCTAGCTTCTTGAAACTTGACACAGTTAAGTAGTTTCAAGTTCTATCTCTATGTTCTGGTTCCGATTGATGTAGCCCCTAAGCAGTGACAGGCGAGAAACACTTTCATTGAAAGGGGTTGCCAAGCGTCCAAAAATTACGAATATCCAGTAATCTCAGCAAACATTTTTTCACCCAAAGTGGATGATACTTTCAGGTAATGATGAGTACACTAAGCCCACTTGGTTCCCCAAATTTCGTTCTTCTATGTTGAAGCGTTCGTTTCCTGTAACAGTTTGAATTTTGGCGTTTCACTCTGTTTTCTCCTATATTGATAGATGTATTTGGAACTCTAAATCAAGCACGGTTTGTGCTAGCTTCTTGAAACTTGACACAGTTAAGTAGTTTCAAGTTCTATCTCTATGTTCTGTTTCCGATTGATGTAGCCCCTAAGCAGTGACAGGCGAGAAACACTTTCATTGAAAGGGGTTGCCAAGCGTCCAAAAATTACGAATATCCAGAAATCTCAGCAAACATTTTTTCACCCAAAGTGGATGATACTTTCAGGTAATGATCAGTACACAGAGCCCACTTGGTTCCCCAAATTTCGTTCTTCTATGTTGAAGCGTTCGTTTCCAGTAACAGTTTGAATTTTTAGGTTTCACTTTGTTTTCTCCTATATTGATAGATGTATTTGGAACTCTAAATCACACACGGTTTGTGCTACCTTCTTGAAACTTGACACAATTAAGTAGTTTCAAGTTCTATCTCTATGTTCTGTTTCCTATTGATGTAGCCCTAAGCAGTGACAGGCGAGAAACACTTTCATTGAAAGGGGTTGCCAAGCTTCCAAAAATTAGAAATCTCCAGAAATCTCAAGCAAACATTTTTTCACCCAAACTGGATGATACTTTCAGGTAATGATCAGTTCACTGAGCCCACTTTGTTTCCCAAATTTCGTTCTTCAATGTTGCAGCTTTCGTTTCCAGTAGCAGTTTGAATTTTTAGGTTTCACTCTGTTTTCTCCTATATTGATAGATGTATTTGGAACTCTAAATCAAACACGGTTTGTGCTACCTTCTTCAAACGTGACACAATTAAGTAGTTTCAAGTTCTATCTCTATGTTCTGTTTCCTATTGATGT
The DNA here is from genome assembly GCF_964194105.1 of Spermophilus citellus. Classification (NCBI taxonomy): domain Eukaryota; kingdom Metazoa; phylum Chordata; class Mammalia; order Rodentia; family Sciuridae; genus Spermophilus; species Spermophilus citellus. Next base: position 33,172,659 of record NC_138193.1, on the reverse strand, counting down.
AGCCCTAAGCAGTGACAGACGAGAAACACTTACATTGAAAGGGGTTGCCAAGCTTCCAAAAATTACGAATCTCCAGAAATCTCAGCAAATATTTTTCTCCCAAACTGGATGATACTTTCAGGTAATGATCAGTACACTAATCCCACTTTTTTCCCCAAATTTCGTTCTTCTATGTTGAAGCTTTCGTTTCCAGTAACAGTTTGAATTTTGGCGTTTCACTCTGATTTCTCCTATATTGATAGATGTATTTGGAACTCTAAATCAAGCACGGTTTGTGCTAGCTTCTTGAAACTTGACAAAATTAAGTAGTTTCAAGTTCTATCTCTATATTTTGTTTCCTATTGATGTAGCCCTAAGCAGTGACAGGCGAGAAACACTTTCATTGAAAGGGGTTGCCAAGCTTCCAAAAATGACGAATCTCCAGAAATCTCAGCAAATATTTTTTCACCCAAACTGGATGATACTTTCAGGTAATGATCAGTACACAGAGCCCACTTGGTTCCCCAAATTTCGTTCTTCTATGTTGAAGCGTTCGTTTCCAGTAACAGTTTGAATTTTTAGGTTTCACTTTGTTTTCTCCTATATTGATAGATGTATTTGGAACTCTAAATCAAACACGGTTTGTGCTACCTTCTTGAAACTTGACACAATTATTTAGTTTCAAGTTCTATCTCTATTTTCTGTTTCCTATTGATGTAGCCCTAAGCAGTGACAGGCGAGAAACACTTTCATTGAAAGGGGTTGCCAAGCTTCCAAAAATTACGAATCTCCAGAAATCTCAGCAAACATTTTTTCACCCAAACTGGATGATACTTTCAGGTAATGATCAATTCACTGAGCCCACTTTGTTTCCCAAATTTCGTTCTTCAATGTTGCAGCATTCGTTTCCAGTAACAGTTTGAATTTTTAGGTTTCACTCTGTTTTCTCCTATATTGATAGATGTATTTGGAACTCTAAATCAAACACGGTTTGTGCTACCTTCTTGAAACTTGACACAATTAATTACGTTCAAGTTCTATCTCTATGTTCTGTTTCCTATTGATGTAGCCCTAAGCAGTGACAGACGAGAAACACTTACATTGAAAGGGGTTGCCAAGCTTCCAAAAATTACGAATCTCCAGAAATCTCAGCAAATATTTTTCTCCCAAACTGGATGATACTTTCAGGTAATGATCAGTACACTAATCCCACTTTTTTCCCCAAATTTCGTTCTTCAATGTTGAAGCTCTCCTTTCCAGTAACAGTTTGAATTTTTAGGTTTCACTCTGTTTTCTCCTATATTGATAGATGTATTTGGAACTCTAAATCAAATACGGTTTGTGCTACCTTCTTGAAACTTGACACAATTAAGTAGTTTCAAGTTCTATCTCTATGTTCTGTTTCCTATTGATGTAGCCCTAAGCAGTGACAGACGAGAAACACTTTCATTGAACGGGGTTGCCAAGCTTCCAAAAATTACAAATCTCCAGAAATCTCAGCAAATATTTTTACACCAAAACTGGGTGATACTTTCAGGTAATGATCAGTTCACTGAGCCCACTTTGTTCCCCAAATTTCGTTCTTCTATGTTGAAGCGTTCGTTTCCAGTAACAGTTTGAATTTTGGCGTTTCACTCTGTTTTCTCCTATATTGATAGATGTATTTGGAACTCTAAATCACACACGGTTTGTGCTACCTTCTTGAAACTTGACACAATTAAGTAGTTTTAAGTTCTATCTCTATGTTATGTTTCCTATTGATGTAGCCCTAAGCAGTGACAGGCGAGAAACACTTTCATTGAAAGGGGTTGCCAAGCTTCCAAAAATTACGAATCTCCAGAAATCTCAGCAAACATTTTTTCACCCAAACTGGATGATACTTTCAGGTAATGATCAGTTCACTGAGCCCACTTTGTTTCCCAAATTTCGTTCTTCAATGTTGCAGCTTTCGTTTCCAGTAACAGTTTGAATTTTTAGGTTTCACTCTGTTTTCTCCTATATTGATAGATGTATTTGGAACTCTAAATCAAACACGGTTTGTGTTACCTTCTTGAAACTTGACACAATTAATTAGTTTAAAGTTCTATCTCTATGTTCTGTTTCCTATTGATTTAGCCCTAAGCAGTGACAGATGAGAAACACTTACATTGAAAGGGGTTGCCAAGCTTCCAAAAATTACGAATCTCCAGAAATCTCAGCAAATATTTTTCTCCCAAACTGGATGATACTTTCAGGTAATGATCAGTACACTAATCCCACTTTTTTCCCCAAATTTCGTTCTTCTATGTTGAAGCTTTCGTTTCCAGTAACAGTTTGAATTTTGGCATTTCACTCTGTTTTCTCCTATATGGATAGATGTATTTGGAACTCTAAATCAAGCACGGTTTGTGCTAGCTTCTTGAAACTTGACAAAATTAAGTAGTTTCAAGTTCTATCTCTATATTTTGTTTCCTATTGATGTAGCCCTAAGCAGTGAAAGGCGAGAAACACTTTCATTGAAAGGGGTTGCCAAGCTTCCAAAAATGACGAATCTCCAGAAATCTCAGCAAACATTTTTTCACCCAAACTGGATGATACTTTCAGGTAATGATCAGTACACAGAGCCCACTTGGTTCCCCAAATTTCGTTCTTCTATGTTGAAGCGTTCGTTTCCAGTAACAGTTTGAATTTTTAGGTTTCACTCTGTTTTCTCCTATATTGATAGATGTATTTGGAACTCTAAATCAAACACGGTTTGTGCTAGCTTCTTGAAACTTGACAAAATTAAGTAGTTTCAAGTTCTATCTCTATGTTCTGTTTCCGATTGATGTAGCCCTATGCAGTGACAGACGAGAAACACTTTCATTGAAAGGGGTTGCCAAGCGTCCAAAAATTACGAATCTCCAGAAATCTCAGCAAACATTTTTTCACCCAAACTGGATGATACTTTCAGGTAATGATCAGTACACAGAGCCCACTTGGTTCCCCAAATTTCGTTCTACTATGTTGAAGCGTTCGTTTCCAGTAACAGTTTGAATTTTGGTGTTTCACTCTGTTTTCTCCTATATTGATAGATGTATTTGGAACTCAAAATCAAGCACGGTTTGTGCTAGCTTCTTGAAACTTGACAAAATTAGTAAGTTTCAAGTTCTATCTCTATGTTCTGTTTCCTATTGATGTAGCCCTAAGCAGTGACAGGCGAGAAACACTTTCATTGAAAGGGGTTGCCAAGCTTCCAAAAATTACGAATCTCCAGAAATCTCAGCAAATATTTTTTCTCCCAAACTGGATGATACTTTCAGGTAATGATCAGTACACTAAGCCCACTTGGTTCCCCAAATTTCGTTCTTCTATGTTGAAGCATTCGTTTCCAGTAACAGTTTGAATTTTTAGGTTTCACTCTGTTTTCTGCTATATTGATAGATGTATTTGGAACTCTAAATCAAGCACGGTTTGTGCTAGCTTCTTGAAACTTGACACAGTTAAGTAGTTTCCAGTTCTATCTCTATATTTTGTTTCCTATTGGTGTAGCCCTAAGCAGTGACAGACGAGAAACACTTTCATTGAAAGGGGTTGCCAAGCTTCCAAAAATTACGAATCTCCAGAAATCTCAGCAAATATTTTTTCTCCCAAACTGGATGATACTTTCAGGTAATGATCAGTACACTAAGCCCACTTGGTTCCCCAAATTTCGTTCTTCTATGTTGAAGCATTCGTTTCCAGTAACAGTTTGAATTTTGGCGTTTCACTCTGTTTTCTCCTATATTGATAGATGTATTTGGAACTCTAAATCAAGCACGGTTTGTGCTAGCTTCTTGAAACTTGACACAATTAAGTAGTTTCCAGTTCTTTCTCTATATTTTGTTTCCGATTGGTGTAGCCCTAAGCAGTGACAGACGAGAAACACTTTCATTGAAAGGGGTTGCCAAGCTTCCAAAAATTACGAATCTCCAGAAATCTCAGCAAACATTTTTTCACCCAAACAGGATGATACTTTCAGGTAATGATCAGTACACTAAGCCCACTTGGTTCCCCAAATTTCGTTCTTCTATGTTGAAGCATTCGTTTCCAGTAACAGTTTGAATTTTGGCGTTTCACTCTGTTTTCTCCTATATTGATAGATGTATTTGGAACTCTAAATCAAGCACGGTTTGTGCTAGCTTCTTGAAACTTGACACAATTAAGTAGTTTCCAGTTCTGTCTCTATATTTTGTTTCCTATTGGTGTAGCCCTAAGCAGTGACAGACGAGAAACACTTTCATTGAAAGGGGTTGCCAAGCGTCCAAAAATTACGAATCTCCAGAAATCTCAGCATACATTTTTTCACCCAAACTGGATGATACTTTCAGGTAATAATCAGTACACTAAGCCCACTTGGTTCCCCAAATTTCGTTCTTCTATGTTGAAGCGTTCGTTTCCAGTAACAGTTTGAATTTTGGCGTTTCACTCTGTTTTCTCCTATATTGATAGATGTATTTGGAACTCTAAATCACACACGGTTTGTGCTACCTTCTTGAAACTTGGCACAATTAAGTAGTTTCAAGTTCTATCTCTATGTTCTGTTTCCTATTGATGTAGCCCTAAGCAGTGACAGGCGAGAAACACTTTCATTGAAAGGGGATGCCAAGCTTCCAAAAATTACGAATCTCCAGAAATCTCAGCAAACATTTTTTCACCCAAACTGGATGATACTTTCAGGTAATGATCAGTTCACTGAGCCCACTTTGTTTCCCAAATTTCGTTCTTCAATGTTGCAGCTTTCGTTTCCAGTAACAGTTTGAATTTTTAGGTTTCACTCTGTTTTCTCCTATATTGATAGATGTATTTGGAACTCTAAATCAAACACGGTTTGTGCTACCTTCTTGAAACTTGACACAATTAATTAGTTTCAAGTTCTATCTCTATGTTCTGTTTCCTATTGATGTAGCCCTAAGCAGTGACAGGCGAGAAACACTTTCATTGAAAGGGGTTGCCAAGCTTCCAAAAATTACGAATCTCCAGAAATCTCAGCAAACATTTTTCTCCAAAACTGGATGATACTTTCAGGTAATGATCAGTACACTAATCCCACTTTTTTCCCCAAATTTCGTTCTTCAATGTTGAAGCTTTCCTTTCCAGTAACAGTTTGAATTTTTAGGTTTCACTCTGTTTTCTCCTATATTGATAGATGTATTTGGAACTCAAAATCAAATACGGTTTGTGCTACCTTCTTGAAACTTGACACAATTAAGTAGTTTCAAGTTCTATCTCTATGTTCTGTTTCCTATTGATGTAGCCCTAAGCAGTGACAGACGAGAAACACTTTCATTGAAAGGGGTTGCCAAGCTTCCAAAAATTACGAATCTCCAGAAATCTGAGCAAATATTTTTACACCCAAACTGGGTGATACTTTCAGGTAATGATCAGTTCACTGAGCCTACTTTGTTCCCCAAATTTCGTTCTTCTATGTTGAAGCGTTCGTTTCCAGTAACAGTTTGAATTTTGGCGTTTCACTCTGTTTTCTCCTATATTGATAGATGTATTTGGAACTCTAAATCACACACGGTTTGTGCTACCTTCTTGAAACTTGACACAATTAAGTAGTTTCAAGTTCTATCTCTATGTTCTGTTTCCTATTGATGTAGCCCTAAGCAGTGAAAGGCGAGAAACACTTTCATTGAAAGAAGTTGCCAAGCTTCCAAAAATTACGAATCTCCAGAAATCTCAGCAAATATTTTTTCACCCAAACTGGATGATACTTTCAGGTAATGATCAGTACACTAAGCCCACTTGGTTCCCCAAATTTCGTTCTTCTATGTTGAAGCATTCGTTTCCAGTAACAGTTTGAATTTTGGCGTTTCACTCTGTTTTCTCCTATATTGATAGATGTATTTGGAACTCTAAATCAAGCACGGTTTGTGCTAGCTTCTTGAAACTTGACACAATTAAGTAGTTTCCAGTTCTGTCTCTATATTTTGTTTCCTATTGGTGTAGCCCTAAGCAGTGACAGACGAGAAACACTTTCATTGAAAGGGGTTGCCAAGCGTCCAAAAATTACGAATCTCCAGAAATCTCAGCATACATTTTTTCACCCAAACTGGATGATACTTTCAGGTAATAATCAGTACACTAAGCCCACTTGGTTCCCCAAATTTCGTTCTTCTATGTTGAAGCGTTCGTTTCCAGTAACAGTTTGAATTTTGGCGTTTCACTCTGTTTTCTCCTATATTGATAGATGTATTTGGAACTCTAAATCACACACGGTTTGTGCTACCTTCTTGAAACTTGGCACAATTAAGTAGTTTCAAGTTCTATCTCTATGTTCTGTTTCCTATTGATGTAGCCCTAAGCAGTGACAGGCGAGAAACACTTTCATTGAAAGGGGATGCCAAGCTTCCAAAAATTACGAATCTCCAGAAATCTCAGCAAACATTTTTTCACCCAAACTGGATGATACTTTCAGGTAATGATCAGTTCACTGAGCCCACTTTGTTTCCCAAATTTCGTTCTTCAATGTTGCAGCTTTCGTTTCCAGTAACAGTTTGAATTTTTAGGTTTCACTCTGTTTTCTCCTATATTGATAGATGTATTTGGAACTCTAAATCAAACACGGTTTGTGCTACCTTCTTGAAACTTGACACAATTAATTAGTTTCAAGTTCTATCTCTATGTTCTGTTTCCTATTGATGTAGCCCTAAGCAGTGACAGGCGAGAAACACTTTCATTGAAAGGGGTTGCCAAGCTTCCAAAAATTACGAATCTCCAGAAATCTCAGCAAACATTTTTCTCCAAAACTGGATGATACTTTCAGGTAATGATCAGTACACTAATCCCACTTTTTTCCCCAAATTTCGTTCTTCAATGTTGAAGCTTTCCTTTCCAGTAACAGTTTGAATTTTTAGGTTTCACTCTGTTTTCTCCTATATTGATAGATGTATTTGGAACTCAAAATCAAATACGGTTTGTGCTACCTTCTTGAAACTTGACACAATTAAGTAGTTTCAAGTTCTATCTCTATGTTCTGTTTCCTATTGATGTAGCCCTAAGCAGTGACAGACGAGAAACACTTTCATTGAAAGGGGTTGCCAAGCTTCCAAAAATTACGAATCTCCAGAAATCTGAGCAAATATTTTTACACCCAAACTGGGTGATACTTTCAGGTAATGATCAGTTCACTGAGCCTACTTTGTTCCCCAAATTTCGTTCTTCTATGTTGAAGCGTTCGTTTCCAGTAACAGTTTGAATTTTGGCGTTTCACTCTGTTTTCTCCTATATTGATAGATGTATTTGGAACTCTAAATCACACACGGTTTGTGCTACCTTCTTGAAACTTGACACAATTAAGTAGTTTCAAGTTCTATCTCTATGTTCTGTTTCCTATTGATGTAGCCCTAAGCAGTGAAAGGCGAGAAACACTTTCATTGAAAGAAGTTGCCAAGCTTCCAAAAATTACGAATCTCCAGAAATCTCAGCAAATATTTTTTCACCCAAACTGGATGATACTTTCAGGTAATGATCAGTACACTAAGCCCACTTGGTTCCCCAAATTTCGTTCTTCTATGTTGAAGCATTCGTTTCCAGTAACAGTTTGAATTTTGGCGTTTCACTCTGTTTTCTCCTATATTGATAGATGTATTTGGAACTCTAAATCAAGCACGGTTTGTGCTAGCTTCTTGAAACTTGACACAGTTAAGTAGTTTCCAGTTCTGTCTCTATATTTTGTTTCCTATTGGTGTAGCCCTAAGCAGTGACAGACGAGAAACACTTTCATTGAAAAAGGTTGCCAAGCGTCCAAAAATTACGGATCTCCAGAAATCTCAGCAAACATTTTTTCACCCAAACTGGATGATACTTTCAGGTAATGATCAGTACAGAGAGCCCACTTGGTTCCCCAAATTTCGTTCTTCTATGTTGAGGCGTTCGTTTCCAGTAACAGTTTGAATTTTGGCGTTTCACTCTGTTTTCTCCTATATTGATAGATGTATTTGGAACTCAAAATCAAGCACGGTTTGTGCTAGCTTCTTGAAACTTGACAAAATTAGTAAGTTTCAAGTTCTATCTCTATGTTCTGTTTCCTATTGATGTAGCCCTAAGCAGTGACAGGCGAGAAACACTTTCATTGAAAGGGGTTGCCAAGCTTCCAAAAATTACGAATCTCCAGAAATCTCAGCAAATATTTTTTCTCCCAAACTGGATGATACTTTCAGGTAATGATCAGTACACTAAGCCCACTTGGTTCCCCAAATTTCGTTCTTCTATGTTGAAGCATTCGTTTCCAGTAACAGTTTGAATTTTGGCGTTTCACTCTGTTTTCTCCTATATTGATAGATGTATTTGGAACTCTAAATCAAGCACGGTTTGTGCTAGCTTCTTGAAACTTGACACAATTAAGTAGTTTCCAGTTCTTTCTCTATATTTTGTTTCCGATTGGTGTAGCCCTAAGCAGTGACAGACGAGAAACACTTTCATTGAAAGGGGTTGCCAACCGTCCAAAAATTACGAATCTCCAGAAATCTCAGCAAACATTTTTTCACCCAAACTGGATGATACTTTCAGGTAATGATCAGTACACTAAGCCCACTTGGTCCCCAAATTTCGTTCTTCTATGTTGAAGCGTTCGTTTCCAGTAACAGTTTGAATTTTGGCGTTTCACTCTGTTTTCTCCTATATTGATAGATGTATTTGGAACTCAAAATCAAGCACGGTTTGTGCTAGCTTCTTGAAACTTGACAAAATTAGTAAGTTTCAAGTTCTATCTCTATGTTCTGTTTCCTATTGATGTAGCCCTAAGCAGTGACAGGCAAGAAACACTTTCATTGAAAGGGGTTGCCAAGCTTCCAAAAATTACGAATCTCCAGAAATCTCAGCAAATATTTTTAGACCCAAACTGGGTGATACTTGCAGGTAATGATCAGTACACTGAGCCCACTTTGTTCCCCAAATTTCGTTCTTCAATGTTGAAGCTTTCGTTTCCAGTAACAGTTTGAATTTTTAGGTTTCACTCTGTTTTCTTCTATATTGATAGATGTATTTGGAACTCTAAATCAAGCACCGTTTGTGCTAGCTTCTTGAAACTTGACACAATTAATTAGTTTCCAGTTCTATCTCTATATTTTGTTTCCTATTGGTGTAGCCCTAAGCAGTGACAGACGAGAAACACTTTCATTGAAAGGGGTTGCCAAGCGTCCAAAAATTACGAATCTCCAGAAATCTCAGCAAATATTTTTTCACCCAAACTGGATGATACTTTCAGGTAATGATCAGTACACTAAGCCCACTTGGTTCCCCAAATTTCGTTCCTCTATGTTGAAGCGTTCGTTTCCAGTAACAGTTTGAATTTTGGCGTTTCACTCTGTTTTCTCCTATATTGATAGATGTATTTTGAACTCTAAATCAAGCACGGTTTGTGCTAGCTTCTTGAAACTTGACACAATTAATAAGTTTCAAGTTCTATCTCTATGTTCTGTTTCCTATTGATGTAACCCTAAGCAGTGACAGGCGAGAAACACTTTCATTGAAAGGGGTTGCCAAGCTTCCAAAAATTACGAATCTCCAGAAATCTCAGCAAATATTTTTACACCCAAACTGGGTGATACTTTCAGGTAATGATCAGTACACTGAGCCCACTTTGTTCCCCAAATTTCGTTCTTCAATGTTGAAGCTTTCGTTTCCAGTAACAGTTTGAATTTTTAGGTTTCACTCTGTTTTCTCCTATATTGATAGATGTATTTGGAACTCTAAATCAAATACGGTTTGTGCTACCTTTTTGAAACTTGACACAATTAAGTAGTTTCAAGTTCTATCTCTATGTTCTGTTTCCTATTGATGTAGCCCTAAGCAGTGAAAGTCGAGAAACACTTTCATTGAAAGGGGTTGCCAAGCTTCCAAAAATTACGAATCTCCAGAAATCTCAGCAAATATTTTTTCACCCAAACTGGATGATACTTTCAGGAAATGATCAGTACACTAAGCCCACTTGGTTCCCCAAATTTCGTTCTTCTATGTTGAAGCGTTCGTTTCCAGTAACATTTTGAATTTTGGCGTTTCACTCTGTTTTCTCCTATATTGATAGATGTATTTGGAACTCTAAATCAAACACGGTTTGTGCTAGCTTCTTGAAACTTGACACAATTAATTAGTTTCAAGTTCTATCTCTATGTTCTGTTTCCTATTGATGTAGCCCTAAGCAGTGACAGGCGAGAAACACTTTCATTGAAAGGGGTTGCCAAGCTTCCAAAAATTACGAATCTCCAGAAATCTCAGCAAACATTTTTTCACCCAAACTGGATGATACTTTCAGGTAATGATCAGTACACTAAGCCCACTTGGTTCCCCAAATTTCGTTCTTCTATGTTGAAGCATTCGTTTCCAGTAACAGTTTGAATTTTGGCGTTTCACTCTGTTTTCTCCTATATTGATAGATGTATTTGGAACTCTAAATCAAGCACGGTTTGTGCTAGCTTCTTGAAACTTGACACAATTAAGTAGTTTCCAGTTCTGTCTCTATATTTTGTTTCCTATTGGTGTAGCCCTAAGCAGTGACAGACGAGAAACACTTTCATTGAAAGGGGTTGCCAAGCGTCCAAAAATTACGAATCTCCAGAAATCTCAGCATACATTTTTTCACCCAAACTGGATGATACTTTCAGGTAATAATCAGTACACTAAGCCCACTTGGTTCCCCAAATTTCGTTCTTCTATGTTGAAGCGTTCGTTTCCAGTAACAGTTTGAATTTTGGCGTTTCACTCTGTTTTCTCCTATATTGATAGATGTATTTGGAACTCTAAATCACACACGGTTTGTGCTACCTTCTTGAAACTTGACACAATTAAGTAGTTTCAAGTTCTATCTCTATGTTCTGTTTCCTATTGATGTAGCCCTAAGCAGTGACAGGCGAGAAACACTTTCATTGAAAGGGGATGCCAAGCTTCCAAAAATTACGAATCTCCAGAAATCTCAGCAAACATTTTTTCACCCAAACTGGATGATACTTTCAGGTAATGATCAGTTCACTGAGCCCACTTTGTTTCCCAAATTTCGTTCTTCAATGTTGCAGCTTTCATTTCCAGTAACAGTTTGAATTTTTAGGTTTCACTCTGTTTTCTCCTATATTGATAGATGTATTTGGAACTCTAAATCAAACACGGTTTGTGCTACCTTCTTGAAACTTGACACAATTAATTAGTTTCAAGTTCTATCTCTATGTTCTGTTTCCTATTGATGTAGCCCTAAGCAGTGACAGGCGAGAAACACTTTCATTGAAAGGGGTTGCCAAGCTTCCAAAAATTACGAATCTCCAGAAATCTCAGCAAACATTTTTCTCCAAAACTGGATGATACTTTCAGGTAATGATCAGTACACTAATCCCACTTTTTTCCCCAAATTTCGTTCTTCAATGTTGAAGCTTTCCTTTCCAGTAACAGTTTGAATTTTTAGGTTTCACTCTGTTTTCTCCTATATTGATAGATGTATTTGGAACTCTAAATCAAATACGGTTTGTGCTACCTTCTTGAAACTTGACACAATTAAGTAGTTTCAAGTTCTATCTCTATGTTCTGTTTCCTATTGATGTAGCCCTAAGCAGTGACAGACGAGAAACACTTTCATTGAAAGGGGTTGCCAAGCTTCCAAAAATTACGAATCTCCAGAAATCTGAGCAAATATTTTTACACCCAAACTGGGTGATACTTTCAGGTAATGATCAGTTCACTGAGCCTACTTTGTTCCCCAAATTTCGTTCTTCTATGTTGAAGCGTTCGTTTCCAGTAACAGTTTGAATTTTGGCGTTTCACTCTGTTTTCTCCTATATTGATAGATATATTTGGAACTCTAAATCACACACGGTTTGTGCTACCTTCTTGAAACTTGACACAATTAAGTAGTTTCAAGTTCTATCTCTATGTTCTGTTTCCTATTGATGTAGCCCTAAGCAGTGACAGGCGAGAAACACTTTCATTGAAAGGGGTTGCCAAGCTTCCAAAAATTACGAATCTCCAGAAATCTCAGCAAATATTTTTACACCCAAACTGGGTGATACTTTCAGGTAATGATCAGTTCACTGAGCCCACTTTGTTTCCCAAATTTCGTTCTTCAATGTTGCAGCTTTCGTTTCCAGTAACAGTTTGAATTTTTAGGTTTCACTCTGTTTTCTCCTATATTGATAGATGTATTTGGAACTCTAAATCAAACACGGTTTGTGTTACCTTCTTGAAACTTGACACAATTAATTAGTTTCAAGTTCTATCTCTATGTTCTGTTTCCTATTGATGTAGCCCTAAGCAGTGACAGACGAGAAACACTTACATTGAAAGGGGTTGCCAAGCTTCCAAAAATTACGAATCTCCAGAAATCTCAGCAAATATTTTTCTCCCAAACTGGATGATACTTTCAGGTAATGATCAGTACACTAATCCCACTTTTTTCCCCAAATTTCGTTCTTCTATGTTGAAGCGTTCGTTTCCAGTAACAGTTTGAATTTTGGCATTTCACTCTGTTTTCTCCTATATTGATAGATGTATTTGGAACTCAAAATCAAGCACGGTTTGTGCTAGCTTCTTGAAACTTGACAGAATTAAGTAGTTTCAAGTTCTATCTCTATATTTTGTTTCCTATTGATGTAGCCCTAAGCAGTGACAGGCGAGAAACACTTTCATTGAAAGGGGTTGCCAAGCTTCCAAAAATGACGAATCTCCAGAAATCTCAGCAAACATTTTTTCACCCAAACTGGATGATAGTTTCAGGTAATGATCAGTACACAGAGCCCACTTGGTTCCCCAAATTTCGTTCTTCTATGTTGAAGCGTTCGTTTCCAGTAACAGTTTGAATTTTGGCGTTTCACTCTGTTTTCTCCTATATTGATAGATGTATTTGGAACTCAAAATCAAGCACGGTTTGTGCTAGCTTCTTGAAACTTGACAAAATTAGTAAGTTTCAAGTTCTATCTCTATGTTCTGTTTCCTATTGATGTAGCCCTAAGCAGTGACAGGCGAGAAACACTTTCATTGAAAGGGGTTGCCAAGCTTCCAAAAATTACGAATCTCCAGAAATCTCAGCAAATATTTTTTCTCCCAAACTGGATGATACTTTCAGGTAATGATCAGTACACTAAGCCCACTTGGATCCCCAAATTTCGTTCTTCTATGTTGAGGCATTCGTTTCCAGTAACAGTTTGAATTTTGGCGTTTCACTCTGTTTTCTCCTATATTGATAGATGTATTTGGAACTCAAAATCAAGCACGGTTTGTGCTAGCTTCTTGAAACTTGACAAAATTAGTAAGTTTCAAGTTCTATCTCTATGTTCTGTTTCCTATTGATGTAGCCCTAAGCAGTGACAGACGAGAAACACTTTCATTGAAAGGGGTTGCCAAGCTTCCAAAAATTACGAATCTCCAGAAATCTCAGCAAATATTTTTTCACCCAAACTGGATGATACTTTCAGGAAATGATCAGTACACTAAGCCCACTTGGTTCCCCAAATTTCGTTCTTCTATGTTGAAGCGTTCGTTTCCAGTAACATTTTGAATTTTTGCGTTTCACTCTGTTTTCTCCTATATTGATAGATGTATTTGGAACTCTAAATCAAACACGGTTTGTGCTAGCTTCTTGAAACTTGACACAATTAATTAGTTTCAAGTTCTATCTCTATGTTCTGTTTCCTATTGATGTAGCCCTAAGCAGTGACAGGCGAGAAACACTTTCATTGAAAGGGGTTGCCAAGCTTCCAAAAATTACGAATCTCCAGAAATCTCAGCAAACATTTTTTCACCCAAACTGGATGATACTTTCAGGTAATGATCAGTACACTAAGCCCACTTGGTTCCCCAAATTTCGTTCTTCTATGTTGAAGCATTCGTTTCCAGTAACAGTTTGAATTTTGGCGTTTCACTCTGTTTTCTCCTATATTGATAGATGTATTTGGAACTCTAAATCAAGCACGGTTTGTGCTAGCTTCTTGAAACTTGACACAATTAAGTAGTTTCCAGTTCTGTCTCTATATTTTGTTTCCTATTGGTGTAGCCCTAAGCAGTGACAGACGAGAAACACTTTCATTGAAAGGGGTTGCCAAGCGTCCAAAAATTACGAATCTCCAGAAATCTCAGCATACATTTTTTCACCCAAACTGGATGATACTTTCAGGTAATAATCAGTACACTAAGCCCACTTGGTTCCCCAAATTTCGTTCTTCTATGTTGAAGCGTTCGTTTCCAGTAACAGTTTGAATTTTGGCGTTTCACTCTGTTTTCTCCTATATTGATAGATGTATTTGGAACTCTAAATCACACACGGTTTGTGCTACCTTCTTGAAACTTGACACAATTAAGTAGTTTCAAGTTCTATCTCTATGTTCTGTTTCCTATTGATGTAGCCCTAAGCAGTGACAGGCGAGAAACACTTTCATTGAAAGGGGTTGCCAAGCTTCCAAAAATTACGAATCTCCAGAAATCTCAGCAAACATTTTTTCACCCAAACTGGATGATACTTTCAGGTAATGATCAGTTCACTGAGCCCACTTTGTTTCCCAAATTTCGTTCTTCAATGTTACAGCTTTCGTTTCCAGTAACAGTTTGAATTTTTAGGTTTCACTCTGTTTTCTCCTATATTGATAGATGTATTTGGAACTCTAAATCAAACACGGTTTGTGCTACCTTCTTGAAACTTGACACAATTAATTAGTTTCAAGTTCTATCTCTATGTTCTGTTTCCTATTGATGTAGCCCTAAGCAGTGACAGGCGAGAAACACTTTCATTGAAAGGGGTTGCCAAGCTTCCAAAAATTACGAATCTCCAGAAATCTCAGCAAACATTTTTCTCCCAAACTGGATGATACTTTCAGGTAATGATCAGTACACTAATCCCACTTTTTTCCCCAAATTTCGTTCTTCAATGTTGAAGCTTTCCTTTCCAGTAACAGTTTGAATTTTTAGGTTTCACTCTGTTTTCTCCTATATTGATAGATGTATTTGGAACTCTAAATCAAATACGGTTTGTGCTACCTTCTTGAAACTTGACACAATTAAGTAGTTTCAAGTTCTATCTCTATGTTCTGTTTCCTATTGATGTAGCCCTAAGCAGTGACAGACGAGAAAGACTTTCATTGAAAGGGGTTGCCAAGCTTCCAAAAATTACGAATCTCCAGAAATCTCAGCAAATATTTTTACACCCAAACTGGGTGATACTTTCAGGTAATGATCAGTTCACTGAGCCTACTTTGTTCCCCAAATTTCGTTCTTCTATGTTGAAGCGTTCGTTTCCAGTAACAGTTTGAATTTTGGCGTTTCACTCTGTTTTCTCCTATATTGATAGATGTATTTGGAACTCTAAATCACACACGGTTTGTGCTACCTTCTTGAAACTTGACACAATTAAGTAGTTTCAAGTTCTATCTCTATGTTCTGTTTCCTATTGATGTAGCCCTAAGCAGTGACAGGCGAGAAACACTTTCATTGAAAGGGGTTGCCAAGCTTCCAAAAATTACGAATCTCCAGATATCTCAGCAAACATTTTTTCACCCAAACTGGATGATACTTTCAGGTAATGATCAGTTCACTGAGCCCACTTTGTTTCCCAAATTTCGTTCTTCAATGTTGCAGCTTTCGTTTCCAGTAACAGTTTGAATTTTTAGGTTTCACTCTGTTTTCTCCTATATTGATAGATGTATTTGGAACTCTAAATCAAACACGGTTTGTGTTAGCTTCTTGAAACTTGACACAATTAATTAGTTTCAAGTTCTATCTCTATGTTCTGTTTCCTATTGATGTAGCCCTAAGCAGTGACAGACGAGAAACACTTACATTGAAAGGGGTTGCCAAGCTTCCAAAAATTACGAATCTTCAGAAATCTCAGCAAATATTTTTCTCCCAAACTGGATGATACTTTCAGGTAATGATCAGTACACTAATCCCACTTTTTTCCCCAAATTTCGTTCTTCTATGTTGAAGCTTTCGTTTCCAGTAACAGTTTGAATTTTGGCGTTTCACTCTGTTTTCTCCTATATTGATAGATGTATTTGGAACTCTAAATCAAGCACGGTTTGTGCTAGCTTCTTGAAACTTGACAGAATTAAGTAGTTTCAAGTTCTATCTCTATATTTTGTTTCCTATTGATGTAGCCCTAAGCAGTGACAGGCGAGAAACACTTTCATTGAAAGGGGTTGCCAAGCTTCCAAAAATGACGAATCTCCAGAAATCTCAGCAAACATTTTTTCACCCAAACTGGATCATACTTTCAGGTAATGATCAGTACACAGAGCCCACTTGGTTCCCCAAATTTCGTTCTTCTATGTTGAAGCGTTCGTTTCCAGTAACAGTTTGAATTTTTAGGTTTCACTCTGTTTTCTCCTATATTGATAGATGTATTTGGAACTCTAAATCAAACACGGTTTGTGCTAGCTTCTTAAAACTTGACACAATTAAGTAGTTTCCAGTTCTATCTCTATATTTTGTTTCCTATTGGTGTAGCCCTAAGCAGTGACAGACGAGAAACACTTTCATTGAAAGGGGTTGCCAAGCTTCCAAAAATTACGAATCTCCAGAAATCTCAGCAAATATTTTTACACCCAAACTGGGTGATACTTTCAGGTAATGATCAGTACAGTGAGCCCACTTTGTTCCCCAAATTTCGTTCTTCAATGTTGAAGCTTTCGTTTCCAGTAACAGTTTGAATTTTTAGGTTTCACTCTGTTTTCTCCTATATTGATAGATGTATTTGGAACTCTAAATCAAATACGGTTTGTGCTACCTTCTTGAAACTTGACACAATTAAGTAGTTTCAAGTTCTATCTCTATGTTCTGTTTCCTATTGATGTAGCCCTAAGCAGTGAAAGGCGAGAAACACTTTCATTGAAAGGGGTTGCCAAGCTTCCAAAAATTACGAATCTCCAGAAATCTCAGCAAATATTTTTTTCACCCAAACTGGATGATACTTTCAGGAAATGATCAGTACACTAAGCCCACTTGGTTCCCCAAATTTCGTTCTTCTATGTTGAAGCCTTCGTTTCCAGTAACATTTTGAATTTTGGCGTTTCACTCTGTTTTCTCCTATATTGATAGATATATTTGGAACTCTAAATCAAACACGGTTTGTGCTGGCTTCTTGAAACTTGACACAATTAATTAGTTTCAAGTTCTATCTCTATGTTCTGTTTCCTATTGATGTAGCCCTAAGCAGTGACAGGCGAGAAACACTTTCATTGAAAGGGGTTGCCAAGCTTCCAAAAATTACGAATCTCCAGAAATCTCAGCAAATATTTTTTCACCCAAACTGGATGATACTTTCAGGTAATGATCAGTACACTAAGCCCACTTGGTTCCCCAAATTTCGTTCTTCTATGTTGAAGCGTTCGTTTCCAGTAACAGTTTGAATTTTGGCGTTTCACTCTGTTTTCTCCTATATTGATAGATGTATTTGGAACTCTAAATCAAGCACGGTTTGTGCTAGCTTCTTGAAACTTGACACAGTTAAGTAGTTTCAAGTTCTATCTCTATGTTCTGTTTCTGATTGATGTAGCCCCTAAGCAGTGACAGGCGAGAAACACTTTCATTGAAAGGGGTTGCAAAGCGTCCAAAAATTACGAATATCCAGAAATCTCAGCAAACATTTTTTCACCGAAAGTGGATGATACTTTCAGGTAATGATGAGTACACTAAGCCCACTTGGTTCCCCAAATTTCGTTCTTCTATGTTGAAGCGTTCGTTTCCAGTAACAGTTTGAATTTTGGCGTTTCACTCTGTTTTCTCCTATATTGATAGATGTATTTGGAACTCTAAATCACACACGGTTTGTGCTACCTTCTTGAAACTTGACACAATTAAGTAGTTTCAAGTTCTATCTCTATGTTCTGTTTCCTATTGATGTAGCCCTAAGCAGTGACAGGCGAGAAACACTTTCATTGAAAGGGGTTGCCAAGCTTCCAAAAATTACGAATCTCCAGAAATCACAGCAAACATTTTTTCACCCAAACTGGATGATACTTTCAGGTAATGATCAGTTCACTGAGCCCACTTTGTTTCCCAAATTTCGTTCTTCAATGTTGCAGAATTCGTTTCCAGTAACAGTTTGAATTTTTAGGTTTCACTCTGTTTTCTCCTATATTGATAGATGTATTTGGAACTCTAAATCAAACACGGTTTGTGCTACCTTCTTGAAACTTGACACAATTAATTAGTTTCAAGTTCTATCTCTATGTTCTGTTTCCTATTGATGTAGCCCTAAGCAGTGACAGACGAGAAACACTTACATTGAAAGGGGTTGCCAAGCTTCCAAAAATTACGAATCTCCAGAAATCTCAGCAAATATTTTTCTCCCAAACTGGATGATACTTTCAGGTAATGATCAGTACACTAATCCCACTTTTTTCCCCAAATTTCGTTCTTCTATGTTGAAGCTTTCGTTTCCAGTAACAGTTTGAATTTTGGCGTTTCACTCTGTTTTCTCCTATATTGATAGATGTATTTGGAACTCTAAATCAAGCACGGTTCGTGCTAGCTTGTTGAAACTTGACAAAATTAAGTAGTTTCAAGTTCTATCTCTATATTTTGTTTCCTATTGATGTAGACCTAAGCAGTGACAGGCGAGAAACACTTTCATTGAAAGGGGTTGCCAAGCTTCCAAAAATGACGAATCTCCAGAAATCTCAGCAAATATTTTTTCACCCAAACTGGATGATACTTTCAGGTAATGATCAGTACACAGAGCCCACTTGGTTCCCCAAATTTCGTTCTTCTATGTTGAAGCGTTCATTTCCAGTAACAGTTTGAATTTTGGCGTTTCACTCTGTTTTCTCCTATATTGATAGATGTATTTGGAACTCTAAATCAAACACGGTTTGTGCTAGCTTCTTGAAACTTGACAAAATTAAGTAGTTTCAAGTTCTATCTCTATGTTCTGTTTCCGATTGATGTAGCCCTATGCAGTGACAGACGAGAAACACTTTCATTGAAAGGGGTTGCCAAGCGTCCAAAAATTACGAATCTCCAGAAATCTCAGCAAACATTTTTTCACCCAAACTGGATGATACTTTCATGTAATGATCAGTACACAGAGCCCACTTGGTTCCCCAAATTTCGTTCTTCTATGTTGAAGCGTTCGTTTCCAGTAACAGTTTGAATTTTTAGGTTTCACTCTGTTTTCTCCTATATTGATAGATGTATTTGGAACTCTAAATCAAACACGGTTTGTGCTACCTTCTTGAAACTTGACACAATTAATTAGTTTCAAGTTCTATCTCTAAGTTCTGTTTCCTATTGATGTAGCCCTAAGCAGTGACAGACGAGAAACACTTACATTGAAAGGGGTTGCCAAGCTTCCAAAAATTACGAATCTCCAGAAATCTCAGCAAATATTTTTCTCCCAAACTGGATGATACTTTCAGGTAATGATCAGTACACTAATCCCACTTTTTTCCCCAAATTTCGTTCTTCTATGTTGAAGCTTTCGTTTCCAGTAACAGTTTGAATTTTGGCGTTTCACTCTGTTTTCTCCTATATTGATAGATGTATTTGGAACTCTAAATCAAGCTCGGTTTGTGCTAGCTTGTTGAAACTTGACAAAATTAAGTAGTTTCAAGTTCTATCTCTATATTTTGTTTCCTATTGATGTAGCCCTAAGCAGTGACAGGCGAGAAACACTTTCATTGAAAGGGGTTGCCAAGCTTCCAAAAATGACGAATCTCCAGAAATCTCAGCAAATATTTTTTCACCCAAACTGGATGATACTTTCAGGTAATGATCAGTACACAGAGCCCACTTGGTTCCCCAAATTTCGTTCTTCTATGTTGAAGCGTTCGTTTCCAGTAACAGTTTGAATTTTTAGGTTTCACTCTGTTTTCTCCTATATTGATAGATGTATTTGGAACTCTAAATCAAGCACGGATTGTGCTAGCTTCTTGAAACTTGACACAATTAAGTAGTTTCCAGTTCTATCTCTATATTTTGTTTCCTATTGGTGTAGCCCTAAGCAGTGACAGACGAGAAACACTTTCATTGAAAGGGGTTGCCAAGCGTCCAAAAATTACGAATCTCCAGAAATCTCAGCAAACATTTTTTCACCCAAACTGGATGATACTTTCAGGTAATGATCAGTACACTAAGCCCACTTGGTTCCCCAAATTTCGTTCTTCTATGTTGAAGCGTTCGTTTCCAGTAACAGTTTGAATTTTGGCGTTTCACTCTGTTTTCTCCTATATTGATAGATGTATTTGGAACTCTAAATCACACACGGTTTGTGCTACCTTCTTGAAACTTGACACAATTAAGTAATTTCAAGTTCTATCTCTATGTTCTGTTTCCTATTGATGTAGCCCTAAGCAGTGACAGGCGAGAAACGCTTTCATTGAAAGGGGTTGCCAAGCTTCCAAAAATTACGAATCTCCAGAAATCTCAGCAAACATTTTTTCACCCAAACTGGATGATACTTTCAGGTAATGATCAGTTCACTGAGCCCACTTTGTTTCCCAAATTTCGTTCTTCAATGTTGCAGCTTTCGTTTCCAGTAACAGTTTGAATTTTTAGGTTTCACTCTGTTTTCTCCTATATTGATAGATGTATTTGGAACTCTAAATTAAACACGGTTTGTGCTACCTTCTTGAAACTTGACACAATTAATTAGTTTCAAGTTCTATCTCTATGTTCTGTTTCCTATTGATGTAGCCCTAAGCAGTGACAGACGAGAAACACTTACATTGAAAGGGGTTGCCAAGCTTCCAAAAATTACAAATCTCCAGAAATCTCAGCAAATATTTTTCTCCCAAACTGGATGATACTTTCAGGTAATGATCAGTACACTAATCCCACTTTTTTCCCCAAATTTCGTTCTTCTATGTTGAAGCTTTCGTTTCCAGTAACAGTTTGAATTTTGGCGTTTCACTCTGTTTTCTCCTATATTGATAGATGTATTTGGAACTCTAAATCAAGCACGGTTTGTGCTAGCTTCTTGAAACTTGACAAAATTAAGTAGTTTCAAGTTCTATCTCTATATTTTGTTTCCTATTGATGTAGCCCTAAGCAGTGACAGGCGAGAAACACTTTCATTGAAAGGGGTTGCCAAGCTTCCAAAAATTACGAATCTCCAGATATCTCAGCAAACATTTTTTCACCCAAACTGGGTGATACTTTCAGGTAATGATCAGTACACAGAGCCCACTTTGTTCCCCAAATTTCGTTCTTCTATGTTGAAGCGTTCGTTTCCAGTAACAGTTTGAATTTTGGCGTTTCACTCTGTTTTCTCCTATATTGATAGATGTATTTGGAACTCTAAATCAAACACGGTTTGTGCTAGCTTCTTGAAACTTGACACAATTAATTAGTTTCAAGTTCTATCTCTATGTTCTGTTTCCTATTGATGTAGCCCTAAGCAGTGACAGGCGAGAAACACTTTCATTGAAAGGGGTTGCCAAGCTTCCAAAAATTACGAATCTCCAGAAATCTCAGCAAATATTTTTACACCAAACTGGGTGGTACTTTCAGTTAATGATTAGTACACTGAGCCCACTTTGTTCCCCAAATTTCGTTCTTCAATGTTGAAGCTTTCGTTTCCAGTAACAGTTTGAATTTTTAGGTTTCACTCTGTTTTCTTCTATATTGATAGATGTATTTGGAACTCTAAATCAAGCATCGTTTGTGCTAGCTTCTTGAAACTTGACACAATTAAGTAGTTTCCAGTTCTATCTCTATATTTTGTTTCCTATTGGTGTAGCCCTAAGCAGTGACAGACGAGAAACACTTTCATTGAAAGGGGTTGCCAAGCGTCCAAAAATTACGAATCTCCAGAAATCTCAGCAAACATTTTTTCACCCAAACTGGATGATACTTTCAGGTAATGATCAGTACACTAAGCCCACTTGGTTCCCCAAATTTCGTTCTTCTATGTTGAAGCGTTCGTTTCCAGTAACAGTTTGAATTTTGGCGTTTCACTCTGTTTTCTCCTATATTGATAGATGTATTTGGAACTCTAAATCAAACACGGTTTGTGCTAGCTTCTTGAAACTTGACACAATTAATTAGTTTCAAGTTCTATCTCTACGTTCTGTTTCCTATTGATGTAGCCCTAAGCAGTGACAGGCGAGAAACACTTACATTGAAAGGGGTTGCCAAGCTTCCAAAAATTATGAATCTCCAGAAATCTCAGAAAACATTTTTTCACCCAAACTGGATGATACTTTCAGGTAATGATCAGTACACTAAGCCCACTTGGTTCCCCAAATTTCGTTCTTCTATGTTGAAGCGTTCGTTTCCAGCAACAGTTTGAATTTTGGCGTTTCACTCTGTTTTCTCCTATATTGATAGATGTATTTTGAACTCTAAATCAAGCACGGTTTGTGCTAGCTTCTTGAAACTTGACACAATTAAGTAGTTTCCAGTTCTATCTCTATATTTTGTTTCCTATTGGTGTAGCCCTAAGCAGTGACAGACGAGAAACACTTTCATTGAAAGGGGTTGCCAAGTGTCCAAAAATTACGAATCTCCAGAAATCTCAGCAAACATTTTTTCACCCAAACTGGATGATACTTTCAGGTAATGATCAGTACACTAAGCCCACTTGGTCCCCAAATTTCGTTCTTCTATGTTGAAGCGTTCGTTTCCAGTAACAGTTTGAATTTTGGCGTTTCACTCTGTTTTCTCCTATATTGATAGATGTATTTGGAACTCAAAATCAAGCACGGTTTGTGCTAGCTTCTTGAAACTTGACAAAATTAGTAAGTTTCAAGTTCTATCTCTATGTTCTGTTTCCTATTGATGTAGCCCTAAGCAGTGACAGGCGAGAAACACTTTCATTGAAAGGGGTTGCCAAGCGTCCCAAAATTAAGAATCTCCAGAAATCTCAGCAAACATTTTTTCACCCAAACTGGATGATACTTTCAGGTAATGATCAGTACACTAAGCCCACTTGGTTCCCCAAATTTCGTTCTTCTATGTTGAAGCGTTCGTTTCCAGCAACAGTTTGAATTTTGGCGTTTCACTCTGTTTTCTCCTATATTGATAGATGTATTTGGAACTCTAAATCAAGCACGGTTTGTGCTAGCTTTTTGAAACTTGACACAATTAAGGAGTTTTAAGTTCTATCTCTATGTTTTGTTTCCTATTGGTGTAGCCCTAAGCAGTGACAGACGAGAAACACTTTCATTGAAAGGGGTTGCCAAGCTTCCAAAAATTACGTATCTCCAGAAATCTCAGCAAATATTTTTACACCCAAACTGGGTGATACTTTCAGGTAATGATCAGTTCACTGAGCCCACTTTGTTCCCCAAATTTCGTTCTTCTATGTTGAAGCGTTCGTTTCCAGTAACAGTTTGAATTTTGGCGTTTCACTCTGTTTTCTCCTATATTGATAGATGTATTTGGAACTCTAAATCACACACGGTTTGTGCTACCTTCTTGAAACTTGACACAATTAAGTAATTTCAACTTCTATCTCTATGTTCTGTTTCCTATTGATGTAGCCCTAAGCAGTGACAGGCGAGAAACACTTTCATTGAAAGGGGTTGCCAAGCTTCCAAAAATTACGAATCTCCAGAAATCTCAGCAAACATTTTTTCACCCAAACTGGATGATACTTTCAGATAATGATCAGTTCACTGAGCCCACTTTGTTTCCCAAATTTCGTTCTTCAATGTTGCAGCTTTCGTTTCCAGTAACAGTTTGAATTTTTAGGTTTCACTCTGTTTTCTCCTATATTGATAGATGTATTTGGAACTCTAAATCAAACACGGTTTGTGCTACCTTCTTGAAACTTGACACAATTAATTACTTTCAAGTTCTATCTCTATGTTCTGTTTCCTATTGATGTAGCCCTAAGCATTGACAGACGAGAAACACTTACATTGAAAGGGGTTGCCAAGCTTCCAAAAATTACGAATCTCCAGAAATCTCAGCAAATATTTTTCTCCCAAACTGGATGATACTTTCAGGTAATGATCAGTACACTAATCCCACTTTTTTCCCCAAATTTCCTTCTTCTATGTTGAAGCTTT
This sequence comes from Spermophilus citellus, assembly GCF_964194105.1. Lineage (NCBI taxonomy): Eukaryota > Metazoa > Chordata > Mammalia > Rodentia > Sciuridae > Spermophilus > Spermophilus citellus. Next base: position 33,148,756 of record NC_138193.1, on the reverse strand, counting down.
CGTTTCCAGTAACAGTTTGAATTTTGGCGTTTCACTCTGTTTTCTCCTATATTGATAGATGTATTTGGAACTCTAAATCAAGCACGGTTTGTGCTAGCTTCTTGAAACTTGACAAAATTAAGTAGTTTCCAGTTCTATCTCTATATTTTGTTTCCTATTGGTGTAGCCCTAAGTAGTGACAGACGAGAAACACTTTCATTGAAAGGGGTTGCCAAGTGTCCAAAAATTACGAATCTCCAGAAATCTCAGCAAACATTTTTTCACCCAAACTGGATGATACTTTCAGGTAATGATCAGTACACTAAGCCCACTTGGTCCCCAAATTTCGTTCTTCTATGTTGAAGCGTTCGTTTCCAGTAACAGTTTGAATTTTGGCGTTTCACTCTGTTTTCTCCTATATTGATAGATGTATTTGGAACTCAAAATCAAGCACGGTTTGTGCTAGCTTCTTGAAACTTGACAAAATTAGTAAGTTTCAAGTTCTATCTCTATGTTCTGTTTCCTATTGATGTAGCCCTAAACAGTGACAGGCGAGAAACACTTTCATTGAAAGGGGTTGCCAAGCGTCCCAAAATTAAGAATCTCCAGAAATCTCAGCAAACATTTTTTCACCCAAACTGGATGATACTTTCAGGTAATGATCAGTACACTAAGCCCACTTGGTTCCCCAAATTTTGTTCTTCTATGTTGAAGCGTTCGTTTCCAGTAACAGTTTGAATTTTGGCGTTTCACTCTGTTTTCTCCTATATTGATAGATGTATTTGGAACTCTAAATCAAGCACGGTTTGTGCTAGCTTTTTGAAACTTGACACAATTAAGGAGTTTTAAGTTCTATCTCTATGTTTTGTTTCCTATTGGTGTAGCCCTAAGCAGTGACAGACGAGAAACACTTTCATTGAAAGGGGTTGCCAAGCTTCCAAAAATTACGTATCTCCAGAAATCTCAGCAAATATTTTTACACCCAAACTGGGTGATACTTTCAAGTAATGATCAGTTCACTGAGCCCACTTTGTTCCCCAAATTTCGTTCTTCTATGTTGAAGCGTTCGTTTCCAGTAACAGTTTGAATTTTGGCGTTTCACTCTGTTTTCTCCTATATTGATAGATGTATTTGGAACTCTAAATCACACACGGTTTGTGCTACCTTCTTGAAACTTGACACAATTAAGTAATTTCAAGTTCTATCTCTATGTTCTGTTTCCTATTGATGTAGCCCTAAGCAGTGACAGGCGAGAAACACTTTCATTGAAAGGGGTTGCCAAGCTTCCAAAAATTACGAATCTCCAGAAATCTCAGCAAACATTTTTTCACCCAAACTGGATGATACTTTCAGGTAATGATCAGTTCACTGAGCCCACTTTGTTTCCCAAATTTCGTTCTTCAATGTTGCAGCTTTCGTTTCCAGTAACAGTTTGAATTTTTAGGTTTCACTCTGTTTTCTCCTATATTGATAGATGTATTTGGAACTCTAAATCAAACACGGTTTGTGCTACCTTCTTGAAACTTGACACAATTAATTAGTTTCAAGTTCTATCTCTATGTTCTGTTTCCTATTGATGTAGCCCTAAGCATTGACAGACGAGAAACACTTACATTGAAAGGGGTTGCCAAGCTTCCAAAAATTACGAATCTCCAGAAATCTCAGCAAATATTTTTCTCCCAAACTGGATGATACTTTCAGGTAATGATCAGTACACTAATCCCACTTTTTTCCCCAAATTTCCTTCTTCTATGTTGAAGCTTTCGTTTCCAGTAACAGTTTGAATTTTGGCGTTTCACTCTGTTTTCTCCTATATTGATAGATGTATTTGGAACTCTAAATCAAGCACGGTTTGTGCTAGCTTCTTGAAACTTGACAAAATTAAGTAGTTTCAAGTTTTATCTCTATATTTTGTTTCCTATTGATGTAGCCCTAAGCAGTGACAGGCGAGAAACACTTTCATTGAAAGGGGTTGCCAAGCTTCCAAAAATGACGAATCTCCAGAAATCTCAGCAAATATTTTTTCACCCAAACTGGATGATACTTTCAGGTAATGATCAGTACACAGAGCCCACTTGGTTCCCCAAATTTCGTTCTTCTATGTTGAAGCGTTCGTTTCCAGTAACAGTTTGAATTTTTATGTTTCACTCTGTTTTCTCCTATATTGATAGATGTATTTGGAACTCTAAATCAAACACGGTTTGTGCTAGCTTCTTGAAACTTGACAAAATAAGTAGTTTCAAGTTCTATCTCTATGTTCTGTTTCCGATTGATGTAGCCCTATGCAGTGACAGACGAGAAACACTTTCATTGTTAGGGGTTGCCAAGCGTCCAAAAATTACGAATCTCCAGAAATCTCAGCAAACATTTTTTCACCCAAACTGGATGATACTTTCAGGTAATGATCAGTACACAGAGCCCACTTGGTTCCCCAAATTTCGTTCTTCTATGTTGAAGCGTTCGTTTCCAGTAACAGTTTGAATTTTTAGGTTTCACTTTGTTTTCTCCTATATTGATAGATGTATTTGGAACTCTAAATCAAACACGGTTTGTGCTACCTTCTTGAAACTTGACACAATTATTTAGTTTCAAGTTCTATCTCTATGTTCTGTTTCCTATTGATGTAGCCCTAAGCAGTGACAGACGAGAAACACTTTCATTGAAAGGGGTTGCCAAGCTTCCAAAAATTACGAATCTCCAGAAATCTCAGCAAATATTTTTTCTCCGAAACTGGATGATACTTTCAGGTAATGATCAGTACACTAAGCCCACTTGGTTCCCCAAATTTCGTTCTTCTATGTTGAAGCATTCGTTTCCAGTAACTGTTTGAATTTTGGCGTTTCACTCTGTTTTCTCCTATATTGATAGATGTATTTGGAACTCTAAATCAAGCACGGATTGTGCTAGCCTCTTGAAACTTGACACAATTAAGTAGTTTCCAGTTCTATCTCTATATTTTGTTTCCTATTGGTGTAGCCCTAAGCAGTGACAGACGAGAAACACTTTCATTGAAAGGGGTTGCCAAGCGTCCAAAAATTACGAATCTCCAGAAATCTCAGCAAACATTTTTTCACCCAAACTGGATGATACTTTCAGGTAATGATCAGTACACTAAGCCCACTTGGTTCCCCAAATTTCGTTCTTCTATGTTGAAGCGTTCGTTTCCAGTAACAGTTTGAATTTTGGCGTTTCACTCTGTTTTCTCCTATATTGATAGATGTATTTGGAACTCTAAATCACACACGGTTTGTGCTACCTTCTTGAAACTTGACACAATTAAGTAATTTCATCTTCTATCTCTATGTTCTGTTTCCTATTGATGTAGCCCTAAGTAGTGACAGGCGAGAAACACTTTCATTGAAAGGGGTTGCCAAGCTTCCAAAAATTACGAATCTCCAGAAATCTCAGCAAACATTTTTTCACCCAAACTGGATGATACTTTCAGGTAATGATCAGTTCACTGAGCCCACTTTGTTTCCCAAATTTCGTTCTTCAATGTTGCAGCTTTCGTTTCCAGTAAAAGTTTGAATTTTTAGGCCACTCTGTTTTCTCCTATATTGATAGATGTATTTGGAACTCTAAATCAAACACGGTTTGTGCTACCTTCTTGAAACTTGACACAATTAATTAGTTTCAAGTTCTATCTCTATGTTCTGTTTCCTATTGATGTAGCCCTAAGCAGTGACAGACGAGAAACACTTACATTGAAAGGGGTTGCCAAGCTTCCAAAAATTACGAATATCCAGAAATCTCAGCAAATATTTTTCTCCCAAACTGGATGATACTTTCAGGTAATGATCAGTACACTAATCCCACTTTTTTCCCCAAATTTCTTTCTTCTATGTTGAAGCTTTCGTTTCCAGTAACAGTTTGAATTTTGGCGTTTCACTCTGTTTTCTCCTATATTGATAGATGTATTTGGAACTCTAAATCAAGCACGGTTTGTGCTAGCTTCTTGAAACTTGACAAAATTAAGTAGTTTCAAGTTCTATCTCTATATTTCGTTTCCTATTGATGTAGCCCTAAGCAGTGACAGGCGAGAAACACTTTCATTGAAAGGGGTTGCCAAGCTTCCAAAAATGACGAATCTCCAGAAATCTCAGCAAATATTTTTACACCCAAACTGGGTGATACTTTCAGGTAATGATCAGTACACAGAGCCCACTTTGTTCCCCAAATTTCGTTCTTCTATGTTGAAGCGTTCGTTTCCAGTAACAGTTTGAATTTTGGCGTTTCACTCTGTTTTCTCCTATATTGATAGATGTATTTGGAACTCTAAATCAAACACGGTTTGTGCTAGCTTCTTGAAACTTGACACAATTAATTAGTTTCAAGTTCTATCTCTATGTTCTGTTTCCTATTGATGTAGCCCTAAGCAGTGACAGGCGAGAAACACTTTCATTGAAAGGGGTTGCCAAGCGTCCAAAAATTACGAATCTCCAGAAATCTCAGCAAACATTTTTTCACCCAAACTGGATGATACTTTCAGGTAATGATCAGTACACTAAGCCCACTTGGTTCCCCAAATTTCGTTCTTCTATGTTGAAGCGTTCGTTTCCAGTAACAGTTTGAATTTTGGCGTTTCACTCTGTTTTCTCCTATATTGATAGATGTATTTGGAACTCTAAATCAAACACGGTTTGTGCTACCTTCTTGAAACTTGACACAATTAAGTAATTTCATCTTCTATCTCTATGTTCTGTTTCCTATTGATGTAGCCCTAAGTAGTGACAGGCGAGAAACACTTTCATTGAAAGGGGTTTCCAAGCGTCCCAAAATTACGAATCTCCAGAAATCTCAGCAAACATTTTTTCACCCAAACTGGATGATACTTTCAGGTAATGATCAGTACACTAAGCCCACTTGGTTCCCCAAATTTCGTTCTTCTATGTTGAAGCGTTCGTTTCCAGTAACAGTTTGAATTTTGGCGTTTCACTCTGTTTTCTCCTATATTGATAGATGTATTTGGAACTCTAAATCAAGCACGGTTTGTGCTAGCTTTTTGAAACTTGACACAATTAATTAGTTTCAAGTTCTGTCTCTATGTTTTGTTTCCTATTGGTGTAGCCCTAAGCAGTGACAGACGAGAAACACTTTCATTGAAAGGGGTTGCCAAGCTTCCAAAAATTACGAATCTCCAGAAATCTCAGCAAATATTTTTACACCCAAACTGGGTGATACTTTCAGGTAATGATCAGTACACAGAGCCCACTTTGTTCCCCAAATTTCGTTCTTCTATGTTGAAGCTTTCGTTTCCAGTAACAGTTTGAATTTTGGCGTTTCACTCTGTTTTCTCCTATATTGATAGATGTATTTGGAACTCTAAATCAAGCACGGTTTGTGCTAGCTTCTTGAAACTTGACAAAATTAAGTAGTTTCAAGTTCTATCTCTATATTTTGTTTCCTATTGATGTAGCCCTAAGCAGTGACAGGCGAGAAACACTTTCATTGAAAGGGGTTGCCAAGCTTCCAAAAATGATGAATCTCCAGAAATCTCAGCAAATATTTTTACACCCAAACTGGGTGATACTTTCAGGTAATGATCAGTACACAGAGCCCACTTTGTTCCCCAAATTTCGTTCTTCTATGTTGAAGCGTTCGTTTCCAGTAACAGTTTGAATTTTGGCGTTTCACTCTGTTTTCTCCTATATTGATAGATGTATTTGGAACTCTAAATCAAGCACGGTTTGTGCTAGCTTTTTGAAACTTGACACAATTAAGGAGTTTTAAGTTCTATCTCTATGTTTTGTTTCCTATTGGTGTAGCCCTAAGCAGTGACAGACGAGAAACACTTTCATTGAAAGGGGTTGCCAAGCTTCCAAAAATTACGTATCTCCAGAAATCTCAGCAAATATTTTTACACCCAAACTGGGTGATACTTTCAGGTAATGATCAGTTCACTGAGCCCACTTTGTTCCCCAAATTTCGTTCTTCTATGTTGAAGCGTTCGTTTCCAGTAACAGTTTGAATTTTGGCGTTTCACTCTGTTTTCTCCTATATTGATAGATGTATTTGGAACTCTAAATCACACACGGTTTGTGCTACCTTCTTGAAACTTGACACAATTAAGTAATTTCAAGTTCTATCTCTATGTTCTGTTTCCTATTGATGTAGCCCTAAGCAGTGACAGGCGAGAAACACTTTCATTGAAAGGGGTTGCCAAGCTTCCAAAAATTACGAATCTCCAGAAATCTCAGCAAACATTTTTTCACCCAAACTGGATGATACTTTCAGGTAATGATCAGTTCACTGAGCCCACTTTGTTTCCCAAATTTCGTTCTTCAATGTTGCAGCTTTCGTTTCCAGTAACAGTTTGAATTTTTAGGTTTCACTCTGTTTTCTCCTATATTGATAGATGTATTTGGAACTCTAAATCAAACACGGTTTGTGCTACCTTCTTGAAACTTGACACAATTAATTAGTTTCAAGTTCTATCTCTATGTTCTGTTTCCTATCGATGTAGCCCTAAGCATTGACAGACGAGAAACACTTACATTGAAAGGGGTTGCCAAGCTTCCAAAAATTACGAATCTCCAGAAATCTCAGCAAATATTTTTCTCCCAAACTGGATGATACTTTCAGGTAATGATCAGTACACTAATCCCACTTTTTTCCCCAAATTTCCTTCTTCTATGTTGAAGCTTTCGTTTCCAGTAACAGTTTGAATTTTGGCGTTTCACTCTGTTTTCTCCTATATTGATAGATGTATTTGGAACTCTAAATCAAGCACGGTTTGTGCTAGCTTCTTGAAACTTGACAAAATTAAGTAGTTTCAAGTTCTATCTCTATATTTTGTTTCCTATTGATGTAGCCCTAAGCAGTGACAGGCGAGAAACACTTTCATTGAAAGGGGTTGCCAAGCTTCCAAAAATGACGAATCTCCAGAAATCTCAGCAAATATTTTTTCACCCAAACTGGATGATACTTTCAGGTAATGATCAGTACACAGAGCCCACTTGGTTCCCCAAATTTCGTTCTTCTATGTTGAAGCGTTCGTTTCCAGTAACAGTTTGAATTTTTATGTTTCACTCTGTTTTCTCCTATATTGATAGATGTATTTGGAACTCTAAATCAAACACGGTTTGTGCTAGCTTCTTGAAACTTGACAAAATAAGTAGTTTCAAGTTCTATCTCTATGTTCTGTTTCCGATTGATGTAGCCCTATGCAGTGACAGACGAGAAACACTTTCATTGTTAGGGGTTGCCAAGCGTCCAAAAATTACGAATCTCCAGAAATCTCAGCAAACATTTTTTCACCCAAACTGGATGATACTTTCAGGTAATGATCAGTACACAGAGCCCACTTGGTTCCCCAAATTTCGTTCTTCTATGTTGAAGCGTTCGTTTCCAGTAACAGTTTGAATTTTTAGGTTTCACTTTGTTTTCTCCTATATTGATAGATGTATTTGGAACTCTAAATCAAACACGGTTTGTGCTACCTTCTTGAAACTTGACACAATTATTTAGTTTCAAGTTCTATCTCTATGTTCTGTTTCCTATTGATGTAGCCCTAAGCAGTGACAGACGAGAAACACTTTCATTGAAAGGGGTTGCCAAGCTTCCAAAAATTACGAATCTCCAGAAATCTCAGCAAATATTTTTTCTCCCAAACTGGATGATACTTTCATGTAATGATCAGTACACTAAGCCCACTTGGTTCCCCAAATTTCGTTCTTCTATGTTGAAGCATTCGTTTCCAGTAACTGTTTGAATTTTGGCGTTTCACTCTGTTTTCTCCTATATTGATAGATGTATTTGGAACTCTAAATCAAGCACGGATTGTGCTAGCCTCTTGAAACTTGACACAATTAAGTAGTTTCCAGTTCTATCTCTATATTTTGTTTCCTATTGGTGTAGCCCTAAGCAGTGACAGACGAGAAACACTTTCATTGAAAGGGGTTGCCAAGCGTCCAAAAATTACGAATCTCCAGAAATCTCAGCAAACATTTTTTCACCCAAACTGGATGATACTTTCAGGTAATGATCAGTACACTAAGCCCACTTGGTTCCCCAAATTTCGTTCTTCTATGTTGAAGAGTTCGTTTCCAGTAACAGTTTGAATTTTGGCGTTTCACTCTGTTTTCTAATATATTGATAGATGTATTTGGAACTCTAAATCACACACGGTTTGTGCTACCTTCTTGAAACTTGACACAATTAAGTAATTTCATCTTCTATCTCTATGTTCTGTTTCCTATTGATGTAGCCCTAAGCAGTGACAGGCGAGAAACACTTTCATTGAAAGGGGTTGCCAAGCTTCCAAAAATTACGAATCTCCAGAAATCTCAGCAAACATTTTTTCACCCAAACTGGATGATACTTTCAGGTAATGATCAGTTCACTGAGCCCACTTTGTTTCCCAAATTTCGTTCTTCAATGTTGCAGCTTTCGTTTCCAGTAAAAGTTTGAATTTTTAGGTTTCACTCTGTTTTCTCCTATATTGATAGATGTATTTGGAACTCTAAATCAAACACGGTTTGTGCTACCTTCTTGAAACGTGACACAATTAAGTAGTTTCAAGTTCTATCTCTATATTTTGTTTCCTATTGGTGTAGCCCTAAGCAGTGACAGACGAGAAACACTTACATTGAAAGGGGTTGCCAAGCTTCCAAAAATTACGAATATCCAGAAATCTCAGCAAATATTTTTCTCCCAAACTGGATGATACTTTCAGGTAATGATCAGTACACTAATCCCACTTTTTTCCCCAAATTTCTTTCTTCTATGTTGAAGCTTTCGTTTCCAGTAACAGTTTGAATTTTGGCGTTTCACTCTGTTTTCTCCTATATTGATAGATGTATTTGGAACTCTAAATCAAGCACAGTTTGTGCTAGCTTCTTGAAACTTGACAAAATTAAGTAGTTTCAAGTTCTATCTCTATATTTTGTTTCCTATTGATGTAGCCCTAAGCAGTGACAGGCGAGAAACACTTTCATTGAAAGGGGTTGCCAAGCTTCCAAAAATGATGAATCTCCAGAAATCTCAGCAAATATTTTTACACCCAAACTGGGTGATACTTTCAGGTAATGATCAGTACACAGAGCCCACTTTGTTCCCCAAATTTCGTTCTTCTATGTTGAAGCGTTCGTTTCCAGTAACAGTTTGAATTTTGGCGTTTCACTCTGTTTTCTCCTATATTGATAGATGTATTTGGAACTCTAAATCAAACACGGTTTGTGCTAGCTTCTTGAAACTTGACACAATTAATTAGTTTCAAGTTCTATCTCTATGTTCTGTTTCCTATTGATGTAGCCCTAAGCAGTGACAGGGGAGAAACACTTTCATTGAAAGGGGTTGCCAAGCGTCCAAAAATTACGAATCTCCAGAAATCTCAGCAAACATTTTTTCACCCAAAGTGGATGATACTTTCAGGTAATTATCAGTACACTGAGCCCACTTTGTTCCCCAAATTTCGTTCTTCTATGTTGAAGCGTTCGTTTCCAGTAACAGTTTGAATTTTGGCGTTTCACTCTGTTTTCTTCTATATTGATAGATGTATTTGGAACTCTAAATCAAGCACCGTTTGTGCTAGCTTCTTGAAACTTGACACAATTAAGTAGTTTCCAGTTCTATCTCTATATTTTGTTTCCTATTGGTGTAGCCCTAAGCAGTGACAGACGAGAAACACTTTCATTGAAAGGGGTTTCCAAGCGTCCCAAAATTACGAATCTCCAGAAATCTCAGCAAACATTTTTTCACCCAAACTGGATGATACTTTCAGGTAATGATCAGTACACTAAGCCCACTTGGTTCCCCAAATTTCGTTCTTCTATGTTGAAGCGTTCGTTTCCAGTAACAGTTTGAATTTTGGCGTTTCACTCTGTTTTCTCCTATATTGACAGATGTATTTGGAACTCTAAATCAAGCACGGTTTGTGCTAGCTTTTTGAAACTTGACACAATTAATTAGTTTCAAGTTCTGTCTCTATGTTTTGTTTCCTATTGGTGTAGCCCTAAGCAGTGACAGACGAGAAACACTTTCATTGAAAGGGGTTGCCAAGCTTCCAAAAATTACGAATCTCCAGAAATCTCAGCAAATATTTTTACACCCAAACTGGGTGATACTTTCAGGTAATGATCAGTACACTGAGCCCACTTTGTTCCCCAAATTTCGTTCTTCTATGTTGAAGCTTTCGTTTCCAGTAACAGTTTGAATTTTTATGTTTCACTCTGTTTTCTCCTATATTGATAGATATATTTGGAACTCTAAATCAAGCACGGTTTGTGCTAGCTTCTTGAAACTTGACAAAATTAAGTAGTTTCAAGTTCTATCTCTATATTTTGTTTCCTATTGGTTTAGCCCTAATCAGTGACAGAGGAGAAACACTTTCATTGAAAGGGGTTGCCAAGCGTCCAAAAATTACGAATCTCCAGAAATCTCAGCAAATATTTTTACACCCAAACTGGGTGATACTTTCAGGTAATGATCAGTACACTAAGCCCACTTGGTTCCCCAAATTTCGTTCTTCAATGTTGAAGCTTTCATTTCCAGTAACATTTTGAATTTTTAGGTTTCACTCTGTTTTCTCCTATATTGATAGATGTATTTGGAACTCTAAATCAAACACGGTTTGTGTTAGCTTCTTGAAACTTGACACATTTAAGTAGTTTCAAGTTTTATCTCTATGTTCTGTTTCCTATTGATGTAGCCCTAAGCAGTGACAGGCGAGAAACACTTTCATTGAAAGGGGTTGCCAAGCTTCCAAAAATTACGAATCTCCAGAAATCTCAGCAAACATTTTTTCACCCAAACTGGATGATACTTTCAGGTAATGATCAGTACACTAAGCCCACTTGGTTCCCCAAATTTCGTTCTTCTATGTTGAAGCGTTCGTTTCCAGGAACATTTTGTATTTTGGCGTTTCACTCTGTTTTCTCCTATATTGATAGATGTATTTGGAACTCTAAATCAAGCACGGTTTGTGCTAGCTTTTTGAAACTTGACACAATTAAGTAGTTTCAAGTACTATCCCTATGTTTTGTTTCCTATTGGTGTAGCCCTAAGCAGTGACATACGAGAAACACATTCATTGAAAGGGGTTGCCAAGCTTCCAAAAATTACGAATCTCCAGAAATCTCAGCAAATATTTTTACACCCAAACTGGGTGATACTTTCAGGTAATGATCAGTACACTGAGCCCACTTTGTTCCCCAAATTTCGTTCTTCAATGTTGCAGATTTCGTTTCCTTAACAGTTTGAATTTTTAGGTTTCACTCTGTTTTCTCCTATATTGATAGATGTATTTGGAACTCTAAATCAAGCACCGTTTGTGCTAGCTTCTTGAAACTTGACACAATTAATTAGTTTCAAGTTCTATCTCTATGTTCTGTTTCCTATTGATGTAGCCCTAAGCAGTGACAGGCGAGAAACACTTTCATTGAAAGGGGTTGCCAAGCTTCCAAAAATTACGAATCTCCAGAAATCTCAGCAAATATTTTTACACCCAAACTGGGTGATACTTTCAGGTAATGATCAGTACACTGAGCCCACTTTGTTCATCAAATTTCGTTCTTCAATGTTGCAGATTTCGTTTCCTTAACAGTTTGAATTTTTAGGTTTCACTCTGTTTTCTCCTATATTGATAGATGTATTTGGAACTCTAAATCAAACACAGTTTGTGCTAGCTTCTTGAAACTTGACACAATTAATAAGTTTCAAGTTCTGTCTCTATGTTCTGTTTCCTATTGATGTAGCCCTAAGCAGTGACAGGCGAGAAACACTTTCATTGAAAGGGGTTGCCAAGCTTCCAAAAATTACGAATCTCCAGAAATCTCAGCAAATATTTTTACACCCAAACTGGGTGAGACTTTCAGGTAATGATCAGTACACTGAGCCCACTTTGTTCCCCAAATTTCGTTCTTCAATGTTGAAGCTTTCGTTTCCAGTAACAGTTTGAATTTTTAGGTTTCACTCTGTTTTCTTCTATATTGATAGATGTATTTGGAACTCTAAATCAAGCACCGTTTGTGCTAGCTTCTTGAAACTTGACACAATTAAGTAGTTTCCAGTTCTATCTCTATATTTTGTTTCCTATTGGTGTAGCCCTAAGCAGTGACAGACGAGAAACACTTTCATTGAAAGGGGTTGCCAAGCGTCCAAAAATTACGAATCTCCAGAAATTTCAGCAAACATTTTTTCACCCAAACTGGATGATACTTTCAGGTAATGATCAGTACACTAAGCCCACATGGTTCCCCAAATTTCGTTCTTCTATGTTGAAGCGTTCGTTTCCAGTAACAGTTTGAATTTTGGCGTTTCACTCTGTTTTCTCCTATATTGATAGATGTATTTTGAACTCTAAATCAAGCACGGTTTGTGCTAGCTTCTTGAAACTTGACACAATTAATAAGTTTCAAGTTCTATCTCTATGTTCTGTTTCCTATTGATGTAGCCCTAAGCAGTGACAGGCGAGAAACACTTTCATTGAAAGGGGTTGCCAAGCTTCCAAAAATTACGAATCTCCAGAAATCTCAGCAAATATTTTTACACCCAAACTGGGTGATACTTTCAGGTAATGATCAGTACACTGAGCCCACTTTGTTCCCCAAATTTCGTTCTTCAATGTTGAAGCTTTCGTTTCCAGTAACAGTTTGAATTTTTAGGTTTCACTCTGTTTTCTCCTATATTGATAGATGTATTTGGAACTCTAAATCAAACACGGTTTGTGCTAGCTTCTTGAAACTTGACACAATTAATTAGTTTCAAGTTCTATCTCTATGTTCTGTTTCCTATTGATGTAGCCCTAAGCAGTGACAGGCGAGAAACACTTTCATTGAAAGGGGTTGCCAAGCTTCCAAAAATTACGAATCTCCAGAAATCTCAGCAAACATTTTTTCACCCAAACTGGATGATACTTTCAGGTAATGATCAGTACACTAAGCCCACTTGGTTCCCCAAATTTCGTTCTTCTATGTTGAAGCGTTCGTTTCCAGCAACAGTTTGAATTTTTAGGTTTCACTCTGTTTTCTCCTATATTGATAGATGTATTTGGAACTCTAAATCAAGCACCGTTTGTGCTAGCTTCTTGAAACTTGACACAATTAAGTAGTTTCATGTTCTATCTCTATATTTTGTTTCCTATTGGTGTAGCCCTAAGCAGTGACAGACGAGAAACACTTTCAATGAAAGTGGTTGCCAAGCGTCCAAAAATTACGAATCTCCAGAAATCTCAGCAAACATTTTTTCACCCAAACTAGATGATACTTTCAGGTAATGATCAGTACACTAAGCCCACTTGGTTCCCCAAATTTCGTTCTTCTATGTTGAAGCGTTCGTTTCCAGTAACAGTTTGAATTTTGGCGTTTCACTCTGTTTTCTTCTATATTGATAGATGTATTTGGAACTCTAAATCAAGCACCGTTTGTGCTAGCTTCTTGAAACTTGACACAATTAAGTAGTTTCCAGTTCTATCTCTATATTTTGTTTCCTATTGGTGTAGCCCTAAGCAGTGACAGACGAGAAACACTTTCATTGAAAGGGGTTTCCAAGCGTCCCAAAATTACGAATCTCCAGAAATCTCAGCAAACATTTTTTCACCCAAACTGGATGATACTTTCAGGTAATGATCAGTACACTAAGCCCACTTGGTTCCCCAAATTTCGTTCTTCTATGTTGAAGCGTTCGTTTCCAGTAACAGTTTGAATTTTGGCGTTTCACTCTGTTTTCTCCTATATTGATAGATGTATTTGGAACTCTAAATCAAGCACGGTTTGTGCTAGCTTTTTGAAACTTGACACAATTAAGGAGTTTTAAGTTCTATCTCTATGTTTTGTTTCCTATTGGTGTAGCCCTAAGCAGTGACAGGCGAGAAACACTTTCATTGAAAGGGGTTGCCAAGCTTCCAAAAATTACGAATCTCCAGCAATCTCAGCAAATATTTTTACACCCAAACTGGGTGATACTTTCAGGTAATGATCAGTACACTGAGCCCACTTTGTTCCCCAAATTTCGTTCTTCTATGTTGAAGCTTTCGTTTCCAGTAACAGTTTGAATTTTTAGGTTTCACTCTGTTTTCTCCTATATTGATAGATATATTTGGAACTCTAAATCAAGCACGGTTTGTGCTAGCTTCTTGAAACTTGACAAAATTAAGTAGTTTCAAGTTCTATCTCTATATTTTGTTTCCTATTGGTTTAGCCCTAATCAGTGACAGACGAGAAACACTTTCATTGAAAGGGGTTGCCAAGCGTCCAAAAATTACGAATCTCCAGAAATCTCAGCAAATATTTTTACACCCAAACTGGGTGATACTTTCAGGTAATGATCAGTACACTAAGCCCACTTGGTTCCCCAAATTTCGTTCTTCAATGTTGAAGCTTTCATTTCCAGTAACATTTTGAATTTTTAGGTTTCACTCTGTTTTCTCCTATATTGATAGATGTATTTGGAACTCTAAATCAAACACGGTTTGTGTTAGCTTCTTGAAACTTGACACATTTAAGTAGTTTCAAGTTTTATCTCTATGTTCTGTTTCCTATTGATGTAGCCCTAAGCAGTGACAGGCGAGAAACACTTTCATTGAAAGGGGTTGCCAAGCTTCCAAAAATTACGAATCTCCAGAAATCTCAGCAAACATTTTTTCACCCAAACTGGATGATACTTTCAGGTAATGATCAGTACACTAAGCCCACTTGGTTCCCCAAATTTCGTTCTTCTATGTTGAAGCGTTCGTTTCCAGGAACAGTTTGTATTTTGGCGTTTCACTCTGTTTTCTCCTATATTGATAGATGTATTTGGAACTCTAAATCAAGCACGGTTTGTGCTAGCTTTTTGAAACTTGACACAATTAATTAGTTTCAAGTTCTATCCCTATGTTTTGTTTCCTATTGGTGTAGCCCTAAGCAGTGACATACGAGAAACACATTCATTGAAAGGGGTTGCCAAGCTTCCAAAAATTACGAATCTCCAGAAATCTCAGCAAATATTTTTACACCCAAACTGGGTGATACTTTCAGGTAATGATCAGTACACTGAGCCCACTTTGTTCATCAAATTTCGTTCTTCAATGTTGCAGATTTCGTTTCCTTAACAGTTTGAATTTTTAGGTTTCACTCTGTTTTCTCCTATATTGATAGATGTATTTGGAACTCTAAATCAAGCACAGTTTGTGCTAGCTTCTTGAAAGTTGACACAATTAAGTAGTTTCAAGTTCTATCTCTATATTTTGTTTCCTATTGGTGTAGCCCTAAGCAGTGACAGACGAGAAACACTTTCATTGAAAAAGATTGCCAAGCGTCCAAAAATTACGAATCTCCAGAAATCTCAGCAAACATTTTTTCACCCAAACTAGATGATACTTTCAGGTAATGATCAGTACAGTGAGCCCACTTTGTTCCCCAAATTTCGTTCTTCAATGTTGAAGCTCTCGTTTCCAGTAACAGTTTGAATTTTTAGGTTTCACTCTGTTTTCTCCTATATTGATAGATGTATTTGGAACTCTAAATCAAACACGGTTTGTGCTAGCTTCTTGAAACTTGACACAATTAATTAGTTTCAAGTTCTATCTCTATGTTCTGTTTCCTATTGATGTAGCCCTAAGCAGTGACAGGCGAGAAACACTTTCATTGAAAGGGGTTGCCAAGCTTCCAAAAATTACGAATCTCCAGAAATCTCAGCAAACATTTTTTCACCCAAACTGGATGATACTTTCAGGTAATGATCAGTACACTAAGCCCACTTGGTTCCCCTAATTTCGTTCTTCTATGTTGAAGCGTTCGTTTCCAGCAACAGTTTGAATTTTGGCGTTTCACTCTGTTTTCTCCTATATTGATAGATGTATTTGGAACTCTAAATCAAGCACCGTTTGTGCTAGCTTCTTGAAACTTGACACAATTAAGTAGTTTCATGTTCTATCTCTATATTTTGTTTCCTATTGGTGTAGCCCTAAGCAGTGACAGACGAGAAACACTTTCAATGAAAGTGGTTGCCAAGCGTCCAAAAATTACGAATCTCCAGAAATCTCAGCAAACATTTTTTCACCCAAACTAGATGATACTTTCAGGTAATGATCAGTACACTAAGCCCACTTGGTTCCCCAAATTTCGTTCTTCTATGTTGAAGCGTTCGTTTCCAGTAACAGTTTGAATTTTGGCGTTTCACTCTGTTTTCTTCTATATTGATAGATGTATTTGGAACTCTAAATCAAGCACCGTTTGTGCTAGCTTC
Source organism: Spermophilus citellus (assembly GCF_964194105.1). Classification (NCBI taxonomy): domain Eukaryota; kingdom Metazoa; phylum Chordata; class Mammalia; order Rodentia; family Sciuridae; genus Spermophilus; species Spermophilus citellus. The sequence goes on along the minus strand of NC_138193.1, from coordinate 33,132,613 downwards.
TTGAAACTTGACACAATTAAGTAGTTTCCAGTTCTATCTCTATATTTTGTTTCCTATTGGTGTAGCCCTAAGCAGTGACAGACGAGAAACACTTTCATTGAAAGGGGTTTCCAAGCGTCCCAAAATTACGAATCTCCAGAAATCTCAGCAAACATTTTTTCACCCAAACTGGATGACACTTTCAGGTAATGATCAGTACACTAAGCCCACTTGGTTCCCCAAATTTCGTTCTTCTATGTTGAAGCGTTCGTTTCCAGTAACAGTTTGAATTTTGGCGTTTCACTCTGTTTTCTCCTATATTGATAGATGTATTTGGAACTCTAAATCAAGCACGGTTTGTGCTAGCTTTTTGAAACTTGACACAATTAAGGAGTTTTAAGTTCTATCTCTATGTTTTGTTTCCTATTGGTGTAGCCCTAAGCAGTGACAGGCGAGAAACACTTTCATTGAAAGGGGTTGCCAAGCTTCCAAAAATTACGAATCTCCAGCAATCTCAGCAAATATTTTTACACCCAAACTGGGTGATACTTTCAGGTAATGATCAGTACACTGAGCCCACTTTGTTCCCCAAATTTCGTTCTTCTATGTTGAAGCTTTCGTTTCCAGTAACAGTTTGAATTTTTAGGTTTCACTCTGTTTTCTCCTATATTGATAGATATATTTGGAACTCTAAATCAAGCACGGTTTGTGCTAGCTTCTTGAAACTTGACAAAATTAAGTAGTTTCAAGTTCTATCTCTATATTTTGTTTCCTATTGGTTTAGCCCTAATCAGTGACAGACGAGAAACACTTTCATTGAAAGGGGTTGCCAAGCGTCCAAAAATTACGAATCTCCAGAAATCTCAGCAAATATTTTTACACCCAAACTGGGTGATACTTTCAGGTAATGATCAGTACACTAAGCCCACTTGGTTCCCCAAATTTCGTTCTTCAATGTTGAAGCTTTCATTTCCAGTAACATTTTGAATTTTTAGGTTTCACTCTGTTTTCTCCTATATTGATAGATGTATTTGGAACTCTAAATCAAACACGGTTTGTGTTAGCTTCTTGAAACTTGACACATTTAAGTAGTTTCAAGTTTTATCTCTATGTTCTGTTTCCTATTGATGTAGCCCTAAGCAGTGACAGGCGAGAAACACTTTCATTGAAAGGGGTTGCCAAGCTTCCAAAAATTACGAATCTCCAGAAATCTCAGCAAACATTTTTTCACCCAAACTGGATGATACTTTCAGGTAATGATCAGTACACTAAGCCCACTTGGTTCCCCAAATTTCGTTCTTCTATGTTGAAGAGTTCGTTTCCAGGAACAGTTTGTATTTTGGCGTTTCACTCTGTTTTCTCCTATATTGATAGATGTATTTGGAACTCTAAATCAAGCACGGTTTGTGCTAGCTTTTTGAAACTTGACACAATTAAGTAGTTTCAAGTTCTATCCCTATGTTTTGTTTCCTATTGGTGTAGCCCTAAGCAGTGACATACGAGAAACACATTCATTGAAAGGGGTTGCCAAGCTTCCAAAAATTACGAATCTCCAGAAATCTCAGCAAATATTTTTACACCCAAACTGGGTGATACTTTCAGGTAATGATCAGTACACTGAGCCCACTTTGTTCATCAAATTTCGTTCTTCAATGTTGCAGATTTCGTTTCCTTAACAGTTTGAATTTTTAGGTTTCACTCTGTTTTCTCCTATATTGATAGATGTATTTGGAACTCTAAATCAAGCACCGTTTGTGCTAGCTTCTTGAAACTTGACACAATTAAGTAGTTTCAAGTTCTATCTCTATATTTTGTTTCCTATTGGTGTAGCCCTAAGCAGTGACAGACGAGAAACACTTTCATTGAAAAAGATTGCCAAGCGTCCAAAAATTACGAATCTCCAGAAATCTCAGCAAACATTTTTTCACCCAAACTAGATGATACTTTCAGGTAATGATTAGTACACTAAGGCCACTTGGTTCCCCAAATTTCGTTCTTCAATGTTGAAGCTTTCGTTTCCAGTAACAGTTTGAATTTTTAGGTTTCACTCTGTTTTCTCCTATATTGATAGATGTATTTGGAACTCTAAATCAAACACGGTTTGTGCTAGCTTCTTGAAACTTGACACAATTAATTAGTTTCAAGTTCTATCTCTATGTTCTGTTTCCTATTGATGTAGCCCTAAGCAGTGACAGGCGAGAAACACTTTCATTGAAAGGGGTTGCCAAGCTTCCAAAAATTACGAATCTCCAGAAATCTCAGCAAACATTTTTTCACCCAAACTGGATGATACTTTCAGGTAATGATCAGTACACTAAGCCCACTTGGTTCCCCAAATTTCGTTCTTCTATGTTGAAGCGTTCGTTTCCAGCAACAGTTTGAATTTTGGCGTTTCACTCTGTTTTCTCCTATATTGATAGATGTATTTGGAACTCTAAATCAAGCACCGTTTGTGCTAGCTTCTTGAAACTTGACACAATTAAGTAGTTTCATGTTCTATCTCTATATTTTGTTTCCTATTGGTGTAGCCCTAAGCAGTGACAGACGAGAAACACTTTCAATGAAAGTGGTAGCCAAGCGTCCAAAAATTACGAATCTCCAGAAATCTCAGCAAACATTTTTTCCCCCAAACTAGATGATACTTTCAGGTAATGATCAGTACACTGAGCCCACTTGGTTCCCCAAATTTCGTTCTTCTATGTTGAAGCGTTCGTTTCCAGTAACAGTTTGAATTTTGGCGTTTCACTCTGTTTTCTTCTATATTGATAGATGTATTTGGAACTCTAAATCAAGCACCGTTTGTGCTAGCTTCTTGAAACTTGACACAATTAAGTAGTTTCCAGTTCTATCTCTATATTTTGTTTCCTATTGGTGTAGCCCTAAGCAGTGACAGGCGAGAAACACTTTCATTGAAAGGGGTTGCCAAGCTTCCAAAAATTACGAATCTCCAGCAATCTCAGCAAATATTTTTACACCCAAACTGGGTGATACTTTCAGGTAATGATCAGTACACTGAGCCCACTTTGTTCCCCAAATTTCGTTCTTCTATGTTGAAGCTTTCGTTTCCAGTAACAGTTTGAATTTTTAGGTTTCACTCTGTTTTCTCCTATATTGATAGATATATTTGGAACTCTAAATCAAGCACGGTTTGTGCTAGCTTCTTGAAACTTGACAAAATTAAGTAGTTTCAAGTTCTATCTCTATATTTTGTTTCCTATTGGTTTAGCCCTAATCAGTGACAGACGAGAAACACTTTCATTGAAAGGGGTTGCCAAGCGTCCAAAAATTACGAATCTCCAGAAATCTCAGCAAATATTTTTACACCCAAACTGGGTGATACTTTCAGGTAATGATCAGTACACTAAGCCCACTTGGTTCCCCAAATTTCGTTCTTCAATGTTGAAGCTTTCATTTCCAGTAACATTTTGAATTTTTAGGTTTCACTCTGTTTTCTCCTATATTGATAGATGTATTTGGAACTCTAAATCAAACACGGTTTGTGTTAGCTTCTTGAAACTTGACACATTTAAGTAGTTTCAAGTTTTATCTCTATGTTCTGTTTCCTATTGATGTAGCCCTAAGCAGTGACAGGCGAGAAACACTTTCATTGAAAGGGGTTGCCAAGCTTCCAAAAATTACGAATCTCCAGAAATCTCAGCAAACATTTTTTCACCCAAACTGGATGATACTTTCAGGTAATGATCAGTACACTAAGCCCACTTGGTTCCCCAAATTTCGTTCTTCTATGTTGAAGCGTTCGTTTCCAGGAACAGTTTGTATTTTGGCGTTTCACTCTGTTTTCTCCTATATTGATAGATGTATTTGGAACTCTAAATCAAGCACGGTTTGTGCTAGCTTTTTGAAACTTGACACAATTAAGTAGTTTCAAGTTCTATCCCTATGTTTTGTTTCCTATTGGTGTAGCCCTAAGCAGTGACATACGAGAAACACATTCATTGAAAGGGGTTGCCAAGCTTCCAAAAATTACGAATCTCCAGAAATCTCAGCAAATATTTTTACACCCAAACTGGGTGATACTTTCAGGTAATGATCAGTACACTGAGCCCACTTTGTTCATCAAATTTCGTTCTTCAATGTTGCAGATTTCGTTTCCTTAACAGTTTGAATTTTTAGGTTTCACTCTGTTTTCTCCTATATTGATAGATGTATTTGGAACTCTAATTCAAGCACCGTTTGTGCTAGCTTCTTGAAACTTGACACAATTAAGTAGTTTCAAGTTCTATCTCTATATTTTGTTTCCTATTGGTGTAGCCCTAAGCAGTGACAGACGAGAAACACTTTCATTGAAAAAGATTGCCAAGCGTCCAAAAATTACGAATCTCCAGAAATCTCAGCAAACATTTTTTCACCCAAACTAGATGATACTTTCAGGTAATGATTAGTACACTAAGGCCACTTGGTTCCCCAAATTTCGTTCTTCTATGTTGAAGCTTTCGTTTCCAGTAACAGTTTGAATTTTGGCGTTTCACTCTGTTTTCTCCTATATTGATAGAAGTATTTGGAACTCTAAATCAAGCACGGTTTGTGCTAGCTTCTTGAAACTTGACACAGTTAAGTAGTTTCAAGTTCTATCTCTATGTTCTGTTTCCGATTGATGTAGCCCCTAAGCAGTGACAGGCGAGAAACACTTTCATTGAAAGGGGTTGCCAAGCGTCCAAAAATTACGAATCTCCAGAAATCTCAGCAAACATTTTTTCACCCAAACTGGATGATACTTTCAGGTAATGATCAGTACACTAAGCCCACTTGGTTCCCCAAATTTCGTTCTTCTATGTTGAAGCGTTCGTTTCAAGTAACAGTTTGAATTTTGGCGTTTCACTCTGTTTTCTCCTATATTGATAGATGTATTTTGAACTCTAAATCAAGCACGGTTTGTGCTAGCTTCTTGAAACTTGACACAATTAATAAGTTTCAAGTTCTATCTCTATGTTCTGTTTCCTATTGATGTAGCCCTAAGCAGTGACAGGCGAGAAACACTTTCATTGAAAGGGGTTGCCAAGCTTCCAAAAATTACGAATCTCCAGAAATCTCAGCAAATATTTTTACACCCAAACTGGGTGATACTTTCAGGTAATGATCAGTACACTGAGCCCACTTTGTTCCCCAAATTTCGTTCTTCAATGTTGAAGCTTTCGTTTCCAGTAACAGTTTGAATTTTTAGGTTTCACTCTGTTTTCTCCTATATTGATAGATGTATTTGGAACTCTAAATCAAACACGGTTTGTGCTAGCTTCTTGAAACTTGACACAATTAATTAGTTTCAAGTTCTATCTCTATGTTCTGTTTCCTATTGATGTAGCCCTAAGCAGTGACAGGCGAGAAACACTTTCATTGAAAGGGGTTGCCAAGCTTCCAAAAATTACGAATCTCCAGAAATCTCAGCAAACATTTTTTCACCCAAACTGGATGATACTTTCAGGTAATGATCAGTACACTAAGCCCACTTGGTTCCCCAAATTTCGTTCTTCTATGTTGAAGCGTTCGTTTCCAGCAACAGTTTGAATTTTGGCGTTTCACTCTGTTTTCTCCTATATTGATAGATGTATTTGGAACTCTAAATCAAGTACCGTTTGTGCTAGCTTCTTGAAACTTGACACAATTAAGTAGTTTCATGTTCTATCTCTATATTTTGTTTCCTATTGGTGTAGCCCTAAGCAGTGACAGACGAGAAACACTTTCAATGAAAGTGGTTGCCAAGCGTCCAAAAATTACGAATCTCCAGAAATCTCAGCAAACATTTTTTCACCCAAACTAGATGATACTTTCAGGTAATGATCAGTACACTAAGCCCACTTGGTTCCCCAAATTTCGTTCTTCTATGTTGAAGCGTTCGTTTCCAGTAACAGTTTGAATTTTGGCGTTTCACTCTGTTTTCTTCTATATTGATAGATGTATTTGGAACTCTAAATCAAGCACCGTTTGTGCTAGCTTCTTGAAACTTGACACAATTAAGTAGTTTCCAGTTCTATCTCTATATTTTGTTTCCTATTGGTGTAGCCCTAAGCAGTGACAGACGAGAAACACTTTCATTGAAAGGGGTTGCCAAGCGTCCCAAAATTACGAATCTCCAGAAATCTCAGCAAACATTTTTTCACCCAAACTGGATGATACTTTCAGGTAATGATCAGTACACTAAGCCCACTTGGTTCCCCAAATTTCGTTCTTCTATGTTGAAGCGTTCGTTTCCAGTAACAGTTTGAATTTTGGCGTTTCACTCTGTTTTCTCCTATATTGATAGATGTATTTGGAACTCTAAATCAAGCACGGTTTGTGCTAGCTTTTTGAAACTTGACACAATTAAGGAGTTTTAAGTTCTATCTCTATGTTTTGTTTCCTATTGGTGTAGCCCTAAGCAGTGACAGGCGAGAAACACTTTCATTGAAAGGGGTTGCCAAGCTTCCAAAAATTACGAATCTCCAGCAATCTCAGCAAATATTTTTACACCCAAACTGGGTGATACTTTCAGGTAATGATCAGTACACTGAGCCCACTTTGTTCCCCAAATTTCGTTCTTCTATGTTGAAGCTTTTGTTTCCAGTAACAGTTTGAATTTTTAGGTTTCACTCTGTTTTCTCCTATATTGATAGATATATTTGGAACTCTAAATCAAGCACGGTTTGTGCTAGCTTCTTGAAACTTGACAAAATTAAGTAGTTTCAAGTTCTATCTCTATATTTTGTTTCCTATTGGTTTAGCCCTAATCAGTGACAGACGAGAAACACTTTCATTGAAAGGGGTTGCCAAGCGTCCAAAAATTACGAATCTCCAGAAATCTCAGCAAATATTTTTACACCCAAACTGGGTGATACTTTCAGGTAATGATCAGTACACTAAGCCCACTTGGTTCCCCAAATTTCGTTCTTCAATGTTGAAGCTTTCATTTCCAGTAACATTTTGAATTTTTAGGTTTCACTCTGTTTTCTCCTATATTGATAGATGTATTTGGAACTCTAAATCAAACACGGTTTGTGTTAGCTTCTTGAAACTTGACACATTTAAGTAGTTTCAAGTTTTATCTCTATGTTCTGTTTCCTATTGATGTAGCCCTAAGCAGTGACAGGCGAGAAACACTTTCATTGAAAGGGGTTGCCAAGCTTCCAAAAATTACGAATCTCCAGAAATCTCAGCAAACATTTTTTCACCCAAACTGGATGATACTTTCAGGTAATGATCAGTACACTAAGCCCACTTGGTTCCCCAAATTTCGTTCTTCTATGTTGAAGCGTTCGTTTCCAGGAACAGTTTGTATTTTGGCGTTTCACTCTGTTTTCTCCTATATTGATAGATGTATTTGGAACTCTAAATCAAGCACGGTTTGTGCTAGCTTTTTGAAACTTGACACAATTAAGTAGTTTCAAGTTCTATCCCTATGTTTTGTTTCCTATTGGTGTAGCCCTAAGCAGTGACATACGAGAAACACATTCATTGAAAGGGGTTGCCAAGCTTCCAAAAATTACGAATCTCCAGAAATCTCAGCAAATATTTTTACACCCAAACTGGGTGATACTTTCAGGTAATGATCAGTACACTGAGCCCACTTTGTTCATCAAATTTCGTTCTTCAATGTTGCAGATTTCGTTTCCTTAACAGTTTGAATTTTTAGGTTTCACTCTGTTTTCTCCTATATTGATAGATGTATTTGGAACTCTAAATCAAGCACCGTTTGTGCTAGCTTCTTGAAACTTGACACAATTAAGTAGTTTCAAGTTCTATCTCTATATTTTGTTTCCTATTGGTGTAGCCCTAAGCAGTGACAGACGAGAAACACTTTCATTGAAAAAGATTGCCAAGCGTCCAAAAATTACGAATCTCCAGAAATCTCAGCAAACATTTTTTCACCCAAACTAGATGATACTTTCAGGTAATGATTAGTACACTAAGGCCACTTGGTTCCCCAAATTTCGTTCTTCTATGTTGAAGCGTTCGTTTCCAGTAACAGTTTGAATTTTGGCGTTTCACTCTGTTTTCTCCTATATTGATAGAAGTATTTGGAACTCTAAATCAAGCACGGTTTGTGCTAGCTTCTTGAAACTTGACACAGTTAAGTAGTTTCAAGTTCTATCTCTATGTTCTGTTTCCGATTGATGTAGCCCCTAAGCAGTGACAGGCGAGAAACACTTTCATTGAAAGGGGTTGCCAAGCGTCCAAAAATTACGAATCTCCAGAAATCTCAGCAAACATTTTTTCACCCAAACTGGATGATACTTTCAGGTAATGATCAGTACGCTAAGCCCACTTGGTTCCCCAAATTTCGTTCTTCTATGTTGAAGCGTTCGTTTCCAGTAACAGTTTGAATTTTGGCGTTTCACTCTGTTTTCTCCTATATTGATAGATGTATTTTGAACTCTAAATCAAGCACGGTTTGTGCTAGCTTCTTGAAACTTGACACAATTAATAAGTTTCAAGTTCTATCTCTATGTTCTGTTTCCTATTGATGTAGCCCTAAGCAGTGACAGGCGAGAAACACTTTCATTGAAAGGGGTTGCCAAGCTTCCAAAAATTACGAATCTCCAGAAATCTCAGCAAATATTTTTACACCCAAACTGGGTGATACTTTCAGGTAATGATCAGTACACTGAGCCCACTTTGTTCCCCAAATTTCGTTCTTCAATGTTGAAGCTTTCGTTTCCAGTAACAGTTTGAATTTTTAGGTTTCACTCTGTTTTCTCCTATATTGATAGATGTATTTGGAACTCTAAATCAAACACGGTTTGTGCTAGCTTCTTGAAACTTGACACAATTAATTAGTTTCAAGTTCTATCTCTATGTTCTGTTTCCTATTGATGTAGCCCTAAGCAGTGACAGGCGAGAAACACTTTCATTGAAAGGGGTTTCCAAGCTTCCAAAAATTACGAATCTCCAGAAATCTCAGCAAATATTTTTTCACCCAAACTGGATGATACTTTCAGGTAATGATCAGTACACTAAGCCCACTTGGTTCCCCAAATTTCGTTCTTCTATGTTGAAGCGTTCGTTTCCAGCAACAGTTTGAATTTTGGCGTTTCACTCTGTTTTCTCCTATATTGATAGATGTATTTGGAACTCTAAATCAAGCACCGTTTGTGGTAGCTTCTTGAAACTTGACACAATTAAGTAGTTTCATGTTCTATCTCTATATTTTGTTTCCTATTGGTGTAGCCCTAAGCAGTGACAGACGAGAAACACTTTCAATGAAAGTGGTTGCCAAGCGTCCAAAAATTACGAATCTCCAGAAATCTCAGCAAACATTTTTTCACCCAAACTAGATGATACTTTCAGGTAATGATCAGTACACTGAGCCCACTTTGTTCCCCAAATTTCGTTCTTCAATGTTGAAGCGTTCGTTTCCAGTAACATTTTGAATTTTAGCGTTTCACTCTGTTTTCTCCTATATTGATAGATGTATTTGGAACTCTAAATCAAACACGGTTTGTGCTAGCTTCTTGAAACTTGACACAATTAATTAGTTTCAAGTTCTATCTCTATGTTCTGTTTCCTATTGATGTAGCCCTAAGCAGTGACAGGCGAGAAAGACTTTCATTGAAAGGGGTTGCCAAGCTTCCAAAAATTACGAATCTCCAGAAATCTCAGCAAATATTTTTACACCCAAACTGGGTGATACTTTCAGATAATGATCAGTACACTGAGCCCACTTTGTTCCCCAAATTTCGTTCTTCAATGTTGAAGCTTTCGTTTCCAGTAACAGTTTGAATTTTTAGGTTTCACTCTGTTTTCTCCTATATTGATAGATGTATTTGGAACTCTAAATCAAACACGGTTTGTGTTAGCTTCTTGAAACTTGACACAATTAAGTGGTTTCAAGTTCTATCTCTATGTTCTGTTTCCGATTGATGTAGCCCTAAGCAGTGACAGGCGAGAAACACTTTCATTGAAAGGGGTTGCCAAGCTTCCAAAAATTACGAATCTCCAGAAATCTCTGCAAACATTTTTTTTACCCAAACTGGATGATACTTTCAGGTAATGATCAGTACGCTAAGCCCACTTGGTTCCCCAAATTTCGTTCTTCTATGTTGAAGCGATCGTTTCCAGTAACAGTTTGAATTTTGGCGTTTCACTCTGTTTTCTCCTATATTGATAGATGTATTTGGAACTCTAAATCAAGCACGGTTTGTGCTAGCTTCTTGAAACTTCACACAATTAAGTAGTTTCAAGTTCTATCTCTACGTTCTGTTTCCTATTGATGTAGCCCTAAGCAGTGACAGGCGAGAAAGACTTTCATTGAAAGGGGTTGCCAAGCTTCCAAAAATTACGAATCTCCAGAAATCTCAGCAAATATTTTTTCACCCAAACTGGATGATACTTTCAGGTAATGATCAGTACGCTAAGCCCACTTGGTTCCCCAAATTTCGTTCTTCTATGTTGAAGCGTTCGTTCCCAGTAACAGTTTGAATTTTGGCGTTTCACTCTGTTTTCTTCTATATTGATAGATGTATTTGGAACTCTAAATCAAACATGGTTTGTGCTACCTTCTCGAAAGTTGACACAATTAAGTAGTTTCAAGTTCTATCACTATGTTCTGTTTCCTATTGATGTAGCCCTAAGAAGTGATAGGCGAGAAACACTTTCATTGAAAGGGGTTGCCAAGCTTCCAAAAATTACGAATCTCCAGAAATCTCAGCAAATATTTTTACACCCAAACTGGGTGATACTTTCAGATAATGATCAGTACACTGAGCCCACTTTGTTCCCCAAATTTCGTTCTTCAATGTTGAAGCTTTCGTTTCCAGTAACAGTTTGAATTTTTAGGTTTCACTCTGTTTTCTCCTATATTGATAGATGTATTTGGAACTCTAAATCAAACACGGTTTGTGTTAGCTTCTTGAAACTTGACACAATTAAGTAGTTTCAAGTTCTATCTCTATGTTCTGTTTCCGATTGATGTAGCCCTAAGCAGTGACAGGCGAGAAACACTTTCATTGAAAGGGGTTGCCAAGCGTCCAAAAATTACGAATCTCCAGAAATCTCAGCAAACATTTTTTCACCCAAACTGGATGATACTTTCAGGTAATGATCAGTACACTAAGCCCACTTGGTTCCCCAAATTTCGTTCTTCTATGTTGAAGCGTTCGTTTCCAGTAACAGTTTGAATTTTGGCGTTTCACTCTGTTTTCTCCTATATTGATAGATGTATTTTGAACTCTAAATCAAGCACGGTTTGTGCTAGCTTCTTGAAACTTGACACAATTAATAAGTTTCAAGTTCTATCTCTATGTTCTGTTTCCTATTGATGTAGCCCTAAGCAGTGACAGGCGAGAAACACTTTCATTGAAAGGGGTTGCCAAGCTTCCAAAAATTACGAATCTCCAGAAATCTCAGCAAATATTTTTACACCCAAACTGGGTGATACTTTCAGGTAATGATCAGTACACTGAGCCCACTTTGTTCCCCAAATTTCGTTCTTCAATGTTGAAGCTTTCGTTTCCAGTAACAGTTTGAATTTTTAGGTTTCACTCTGTTTTCTCCTATATTGATAGATGTATTTGGAACTCTAAATCAAACACGGTTTGTGCTAGCTTCTTGAAACTTGACACAATTAATTAGTTTCAAGTTCTATCTCTATGTTCTGTTTCCTATTGATGTAGCCCTAAGCAGTGACAGGCGAGAAACACTTTCATTGAAAGGGGTTGCCAAGCTTCCAAAAATTACGAATCTCCAGAAATCTCAGCAAATATTTTTTCACCCAAACTGGATGATACTTTCAGGTAATGATCAGTACACTAAGCCCACTTGGTTCCCCAAATTTCGTTCTTCTATGTTGAAGCGTTCGTTTCCAGCAACAGTTTGAATTTTGGCGTTTCACTCTGTTTTCTCCTATATTGATAGATGTATTTGGAACTCTAAATCAAGCACCGTTTGTGCTAGCTTCTTGAAACTTGACACAATTAAGTAGTTTCATGTTCTATCTCTATATTTTGTTTCCTATTGGTGTAGCCCTAAGCAGTGACAGACGAGAAACACTTTCAATGAAAGTGGTTGCCAAGCGTCCAAAAATTACGAATCTCCAGAAATCTCAGCAAACATTTTTTCACCCAAACTGGATGATACTTTCAGGTAATGATCAGTACACTAAGCCCACTTGGTTCCCCAAATTTCGTTCTTCTATGTTGAAGCGTTCGTTTCCAGTAACAGTTTGAATTTTGGCGTTTCACTCTGTTTTCTTCTATATTGATAGATGTATTTCGAACTCTAAATCAAGCACCGTTTGTGCTAGCTTCTTGAAACTTGACACAATTAAGTAGTTTCCAGTTCTATCTCTATATTTTGTTTCCTATTGGTGTAGCCCTAAGCAGTGACAGACGAGAAACACTTTCATTGAAAGGGGTTTCCAAGCGTCCCAAAATTACGAATCTCCAGAAATCTCAGCAAACATTTTTTCACCCAAACTGGATGATACTTTCAGGTAATGATCAGTACACTAAGCCCACTTGGTTCCCCAAATTTCGTTCTTCTATGTTGAAGCGTTCGTTTCCAGTAACAGTTTGAATTTTGGCGTTTCACTCTGTTTTCTCCTATATTGATAGATGTATTTGGAACTCTAAATCAAGCACGGTTTGTGCTAGCTTTTTGAAACTTGACACAATTAAGGAGTTTTAAGTTCTATCTCTATGTTTTGTTTCCTATTGGTGTAGCCCTAAGCAGTGACAGGCGAGAAACACTTTCATTGAAAGGGGTTGCCAAGCTTCCAAAAATTACGAATCTCCAGCAATCTCAGCAAATATTTTTACACCCAAACTGGGTGATACTTTCAGGTAATGATCAGTACACTGAGCCCACTTTGTTCCCCAAATTTCGTTCTTCTATGTTGAAGCTTTCGTTTCCAGTAACAGTTTGAATTTTTAGGTTTCACTCTGTTTTCTCCTATATTGATAGATATATTTGGAACTCTAAATCAAGCACGGTTTGTGCTAGCTTCTTGAAACTTGACAAAATTAAGTAGTTTCAAGTTCTATCTCTATATTTTGTTTCCTATTGGTTTAGCCCTAATCAGTGACAGACGAGAAACACTTTCATTGAAAGGGGTTGCCAAGCGTCCAAAAATTACGAATCTCCAGAAATCTCAGCAAATATTTTTACACCCAAACTGGGTGATACTTTCAGGTAATGATCAGTACACTAAGCCCACTTGGTTCCCCAAATTTCGTTCTTCAATGTTGAAGCTTTCATTTCCAGTAACATTTTGAATTTTTAGGTTTCACTCTGTTTTCTCCTATATTGATAGATGTATTTGGAACTCTAAATCAAACACGGTTTGTGTTAGCTTCTTGAAACTTGACACATTTAAGTAGTTTCAAGTTTTATCTCTATGTTCTGTTTCCTATTGATGTAGCCCTAAGCAGTGACAGGCGAGAAACACTTTCATTGAAAGGGGTTGCCAAGCTTCCAAAAATTACGAATCTCCAGAAATCTCAGCAAACATTTTTTCACCCAAACTGGATGATACTTTCAGGTAATGATCAGTACACTAAGCCCACTTGGTTCCCCAAATTTCGTTCTTCTATGTTGAAGCGTTCGTTTCCAGGAACAGTTTGTATTTTGGCGTTTCACTCTGTTTTCTCCTATATTGATAGATGTATTTGGAACTCTAAATCAAGCACGGTTTGTGCTAGCTTTTTGAAACTTGACACAATTAAGTAGTTTCAAGTTCTATCCCTATGTTTTGTTTCCTATTGGTGTAGCCCTAAGCAGTGACATACGAGAAACACATTCATTGAAAGGGGTTGCCAAGCTTCCAAAAATTACGAATCTCCAGAAATCTCAGCAAATATTTTTACACCCAAACTGGGTGATACTTTCAGGTAATGATCAGTACACTGAGCCCACTTTGTTCATCAAATTTCGTTCTTCAATGTTGCAGATTTCGTTTCCTTAACAGTTTGAATTTTTAGGTTTCACTCTGTTTTCTCCTATATTGATAGATGTATTTGGAACTAAATCAAACACGGTTTGTGTTAGCTTCTTGAAACTTGACACAATTAAGTAGTTTCAAGTTCTCTCTCTATGTTCTGTTTCCTATTGATGTAGCCCTAAGCAGTGACAGGCGAGAAAGACTTTCATTGAAAGGGGTTGCCAAGCTTCCAAAAATAACGAATCTCCAGAAATCTCAGCAAATATTTTTTCACCCAAACTGGATGATACTTTCAGGTAATGATCAGTACCCTAAGCCCACTTGGTTCCCCAAATTTCGTTCTTCTATGTTGAAGCGTTCGTTTCCAGTAACAGTTTGAATTTTGGCGTTTCACTCTGTTTTCTTCTATATTGATAGATGTATTTGGAACTCTAAATCAAACACGGTTTGTGCTACCTTCTTGAAAGTTGACACAATTAAGTAGTTTCAAGTTCTATCACCATTTTCTGTTTCCTATTGATGTAGCCCTAAGCAGTGACCGACGAGAAACACTTTCATTGAAAGGGGTTGCCAAGCTTCCAAAAATTACGAATCTCCAGAAATCTCAGCAAATATTTTTTCTCCCAAACTGGATGATACTTTCAGGTAATGATTAGTACACTAAGCCCACTTGGTTCCCCAAATTTCGTTCTTCTATGTTGAAGAATTCGTTTCCAGTAACAGTTTGAATTTTGGCGTTTCACTCTGTTTTCTCCTATATTGATAGATGTATTTGGAACTCTAAATCAAGCACGGTTTGTGCTAGCTTCTTGAAACTTGACAAAATTAAGTAGTTTCAAGTTCTATCTCTATATTTTGTTTCCTATTGGTTTAGCCCTAATCAGTGACAGACGAGAAACACTTTCATTGAAAGGGGTTGCCAAGCATCCAAAAATTACGAATCTCCAGAAATCTCAGCAAATATTTTTAGACCCAAACTGGGTGATACTTTCAGGTAATGATCAGTACACAGAGCCCACTTTGTTCCCCAAATTTCGTTCTTCTATGTTGAAGCTTTCGTTTCCAGTAACAGTTTGAATTTTTAGGTTTCACTCTGTTTTCTCCTATATTGATAGATGTGTTTGGAACTCTAAATCAAACACGGTTTGTGTTAGCTTCTTGAAACTTGACACAATTAAGTAGTTTCAAGTTCTATCTCTATGTTCTGTTTCCGACTGATGTAGCCCTAAGGAGTGACAGGCGAGTAACACTTTCATTGAAAGGGTTTGCCAAGCTTCCAAAAATTACGAATCTCCAGAAATCTCAGGAAATATTTTTTCACCCAAACTGGATGATACTTTCAGGTAATGATCAGTACACTAAGCCCACTTGGTTCCCCAAATTTCGTTCTTCTATGTTGAAGCGTTCGTTTCCAGTAACAGTTTGAATTTTGGCGTTTCACTCTGTTTTCTCCTATATAGATAGATGTATTTGGAACTCTAAATCAAGCACGGTTTGTGCTAGCTTTTTGAAACTTGACACAATTAAGTAGTTTCAAGTTCTATCTCTATGTTTTGTTTCCTATTGGTGTAGCCCTAAGCAGTGACATACGAGAAACACTTTCATTGAAAGGGGTTGCCAAGCTTCCAAAAATTACGAATCTCCAGAAATCTCAGCAAATATTTTTACACCCAAACTGGGTGATACTTTCAGGTAATGATCAGTACACTTAGCCCACTTTGTTCATCAAATTTCGTTCTTCAATATTGCAGATTTCGTTTCCTTAACAGTTTGAATTTTTAGGTTTCACTCTGTTTTCTCCTATATTGATAGATGTATTTGGAACTCTAAATCAAACACAGTTTGTGCTAGCTTCTTGAAACTTGACACAATTAATAAGTTTCAAGTTCTATCTCTATGTTCTGTTTCCTATTGATGTAGCCCTAAGCAGTGACAGGCGAGAAACACTTTCATTGAAAGGGGTTGCCAAGCTTCCAAAAATTACGAATCTCCAGAAATCTCAGCAAATATTTTTACACCCAAACTGGGTGAGACTTTCAGGTAATGATCAGTACACTGAGCTCACTTTGTTCCCCAAATTTCGTTCTTCAATGTTGAAGCTTTCGTTTCCAGTAACAGTTTGAATTTTTAGGTTTCACTCTGTTTTCTCCTATATTGATAGATGTATTTGGAACTCTAAATCAAGCACGGTTTGTGCTAGCTTCTTGAAACTTGACACAATTAAGTAGATTCAAGTTCTATCTCTATATTTTGTTTCCTATTGGTGTAACCCTAAGCAGTGACAGACGAGTAACACTTTCATTGAAAGGGGTTGCCAAGCTTCCAAAAATTACGAATCTCCAGAAATCTCAGCAAATATTTTTTCACCCAAACTGGATGATACTTTCAGGTAATGATCAGTACACTAAGCCCACTTGGTTCCCCAAATTTCATTCTTCTATGTTGAAGCGTTCATTTCCAGTAACAGTTTGAATTTTGGCGTTTCACTCTGTTTTCTCCTATATAGATAGATGTATTTGGAACTCTAAATCAAGCACGGTTTGTGCTAGCTTCTTGAAACTTGACACAATTAAGTAGTTTCAAGTTCTATGTCTATGTTCTGTTTCCTATTGATGTAGCCCTAAGCAGTGAAAGGCGAGAAACACTTTCATTGAAAGGGGTTGCCAAGCTTATAAAAATTACGAATCTCCAGAAATCTCAGCAAATATTTTTTCACCCAAACTGGATGATACTTTCAGGTAATGATCAGTACACTAAGCCCACTTGGTTCCCCAAATTTCGTTCTGCTATGTTGAAGCGTTCGTTTCCAGTAACATTTTGAATTTTGGCGTTTCACTCTGTTTTCTCCTATATTGATAGATGTATTTGAAACTCTAAATCAAACACGGTTTGTGCTAGCTTCTTGAAACTTGACATAATTAATTAGTTTCAAGTTCTATCTCTATGTTCTGTGTCCTATTGATGTAGCCCTAAGCAGTGACAGGCGAGAAACACTTTCATTGAAAGGGGTTGCCAAGCTTCCAAAAATTACGAATCTCCAGAAATCTCAGCAAATATTTTTACACCCAAACTGGGTGATACTTTCAGATAATGATCAATACACTGAGCCCACTTTGTTCCCCAAATTTCGTTCTTCAATGTTGAAGCTTTCGTTTCCAGTAACAGTTTGAATTTTTAGGTTTCACTCTGTTTTCTCCTATATTGATAGATGTATTTGGAACTCTAAATCAAACACGGTTTGTGTTAGCTTCTTGAAACTTGACACAATTAAGTAGTTTCAAGTTCTATCTCTATGTTCTGTTTCCGATTGATGTAGCCCTAAGCAGTGACAGGCGAGAAACACTTTCATTGAAAGGGGTTGCCAAGCTTCCAAAAATTACGAATCTCCAGAAATCTCTGCAAACATTTTTTTTACCCAAACTGGATGATACTTTCAGGTAATGATCAGTACACTAAGCCCACTTGGTTCCCCAAATTTCGTTCTTCTATGTTGAAGCGATCGTTTCCAGTAACAGTTTGAATTTTGGCGTTTCACTCTGTTTTCTCCTATATTGATAGATGTATTTGGAACTCTAAATCAAGCATGGTTTGTGCTAGCTTCTTGAAACTTGACACAATTAACTAGTTTCAAGTTCTATCTCTACGTTCTGTTTCCTATTCATGTAGCCCTAAGCAGTGACAGGCAAGAAAGACTTTCATTGAAAGGGGTTGCCAAGCTTCCAAAAATTACGAATCTCCAGAAATCTCAGCAAATATTTTTTCACCCAAACTGGATGATACTTTCAGGTAATGATCAGTACCGTAAGCCCACTTGGTTCCCCAAATTTCGTTCTTCTATGTTGAAGCGTTCGTTTCCAGTAACAGTTTGAATTTTGGCGTTTCACTCTGTTTTCTTCTATATTGATAGATGTATTTGGAACTCTAAATCAAACATGGTTTGTGCTACCTTCTTGAAAGTTGACACAATTAAGTAGTTTCAAGTTCTATCACTATGTTCTGTTTCCTATTGATGTAGCCCTAAGAAGTGATAGGCGAGAAACACTTTCATTGAAAGGGGTTGCCAAGCTTCCAAAAATTACGAATCTCCAGAAATCTCAGCAAACATTTTTTCACCCAAACTAGATGATACTTTCAGGTAATGATCAGTACACTAAGGCCACTTGGTTCCCCAAATTTCGTTCTTCTATGTTGAAGCGTTCGTTTCCAGTAACAGTTTGAATTTTGGCGTTTCACTCTGTTTTCTCCTATATTGATAGATGTATTTGGAACTCTAAATCAAGCACGGTTTGTGCTAGCTTCTTGAAACTTGACACAGTTAAGTAGTTTCGAGTTCTATCTCTATGTTCTGTTTCCGATTGATGTAGCCCCTAAGCAGTGACAGGCGAGAAACACTTTCATTGAAAGGGGTTGCCAAGCGTCCAAAAATTACGAATCTCCAGAAATCTCAGCAAACATTTTTTCACCCAAAGTGGATGATACTTTCAGGTAATGATGAGTACACTAAGCCCACTTGGTTCCCCAAATTTCGTTCTTCTATGTTGAAGCGTTCGTTTCCAGTAACAGTTTGAATTTTGGCGATTCACTCTGTTTTCTCCTATATTGATAGATGTATTTGGAACTCTAAATCAAGCACGGTTTGTGCTAGCTATTTGAAACTTGACACAAATAAGTAGTTTCAAGTTCTATCTCTATGTTTTGTTTCCTATTTGTGTACCTAAGCAGTGACAGACGAGAAACACTTTCATTGAAAGGGGTTGCCAAGCTTCCAAAAATTACGAATCTCCAGAAATCTCAGCAAATATTTTTACACCCAAACTGGGTGATACTTTCAGGTAATGATCAGTACACTGAGCCCACTTTGTTCCCCAAATTTCGTTCTTCAATGTTGAAGAGTTCGTTTCCAGTAACATTTTGAATTTTGGCGTTTCACTCTGTTTTCTCCTATATTGATAGATGTATTTGGAACTCTAAATCAAACACGGTTTGTGCTAGCTTCTTGAAACTTGACACAATTAATTAGTTTCAAGTTCTATCTCTATGTTCTGTTTCCTATTGATGTAGCCCTAAGCAGTGACAGGCGAGAAAGACTTTCATTGAAAGGGGTTGCCAAGCTTCCAAAAATTACGAATCTCCAGAAATCTCAGCAAATATTTTTACACCCAAACTGGGTGATACTTTCAGATAATGATCAGGACACTGAGCCCACTTTGTTCCCCAAATTTCGTTCTTCAATGTTGAAGCTTTCGTTTCCAGTAACAGTTTGAATTTTTAGGTTTCACTCTGTTTTCTCCTATATTGATAGATGTATTTGGAACTCTAAATCAAACACGGTTTGTGTTAGCTTCTTGAAACTTGACACAATTAAGTGGTTTCAAGTTCTATCTCTATGTTCTGTTTCCGATTGATGTAGCCCTAAGCAGTGACAGGCGAGAAACACTTTCATTGAAAGGGGTTGCCAAGCTTCCAAAAATTACGAATCTCCAGAAATCTCTGCAAACATTTTTTTTACCCAAACTGGATGATACTTTCAGGTAATGATCAGTACACTAAGCCCACTTGGTTCCCCAAATTTCGTTCTTCTATGTTGAAGCGATCGTTTCCAGTAACAGTTTGAATTTTGGCGTTTCACTCTGTTTTCTCCTATATTGATAGATGTATTTGGAACTCTAAATCAAGCACGGTTTTTGCTAGCTTCTTGAAACTTGACACAATTAAGTAGTTTCAAGTTCTATCTCTACGTTCTGTTTCCTATTGATGTAGCCCTAAGCAGTGACAGGCGAGAAAGACTTTCATTGAAAGGGGTTGCCAAGCTTCCAAAAATTACGAATCTCCAGAAATCTCAGCAAATATTTTTTCACCCAAACTGGATGATACTTTCAGGTAATGATCAGTACGCTAAGCCCACTTGGTTCCCCAAATTTCGTTCTTCTATGTTGAAGCGTTCGTTTCCAGTAACAGTTTGAATTTTGGCGTTTCACTCTGTTTTCTCCTATATTGATAGATGTATTTGGAACTCTAAATCAAACACGGTTTGTGCTAGCTTCTTGAAACTTGACACAATTAATTAGTTTCAAGTTCTATCTCTATGTTCTGTTTCCTATTGATGTAGCCCTAAGCAGTGACAGGCGAGAAAGACTTTCATTGAAAGGGGTTGCCAAGCTTCCAAAAATTACGAATCTCCAGAAATCTCAGCAAATATTTTTACACCCAAACTGGGTGATACTTTCAGATAATGATCAGTACACTGAGCCCACTTTGTTCCCCAAATTTCGTTCTTCAATGTTGAAGCTTTCGTTTCCAGTAACAGTTTGAATTTTTAGGTTTCACTCTGTTTTCTCCTATATTGATAGATGTATTTGGAACTCTAAATCAAACACGGTTTGTGTTAGCTTCTTGAAACTTGACACAATTAAGTGGTTTCAAGTTCTATCTCTATGTTCTGTTTCCGATTGATGTAGCCCTAAGCAGTGACAGGCGAGAAACACTTTCATTGAAAGGGGTTGCCAAGCTTCCAAAAATTACGAATCTCCAGAAATCTCTGCAAACATTTTTTTTACCCAAACTGGATGATACTTTCAGGTAATGATCAGTACACTAAGCCCACTTGGTTCCCCAAATTTCGTTCTTCTATGTTGAAGCGATCGTTTCCAGTAACAGTTTGAATTTTGGCGTTTCACTCTGTTTTCTCCTATATTGATAGATGTATTTGGAACTCTAAATCAAGCACGGTTTGTGCTAGCTTCTTGAAACTTGACACAATTAAGTAGTTTCAAGTTCTATCTCTACGTTCTGTTTCCTATTGATGTAGCCCTAAGCAGTGACAGGCGAGAAAGACTTTCATTGAAAGGGGTTGCCAAGCTTCCAAAAATTACGAATCTCCAGAAATCTCAGCAAATATTTTTTCACCCAAACTGGATGATACTTTCAGGTAATGATCAGTACGCTAAGCCCACTTGGTTCCCCAAATTTCGTTCTTCTATGTTGAAGCGTTCGTTTCCAGTAACAGTTTGAATTTTGGCGTTTCACTCTGTTTTCTTCTATATTGATAGATGTATTTGGAACTCTAAATCAAACATGGTTTGTGCTACCTTCTTGAAAGTTGACACAATTAAGTAGTTTCAAGTTCTATCACTATGTTCTGTTTCCTATTGATGTAGCCCTAAGAAGTGATAGGCGAGAAACACTTTCATTGAAAGGGGTTGCCAAGCTTCCAAAAATTACGAATCTCCAGAAATCTCAGCAAATATTTTTTCACCCAAACTGGATGATACTTTCAGGTAATGATCAGTACACTGAGCCCACTTTGTTCCCCAAATTTCGTTCTTCTATATTGAAGCGTTCGTTTCCAGTAACAGTTTGAATTTTGGCGTTTCACTCTGTTTTCTCCTATATTGATAGATGTATTTGGAACTCTAAATCAAGCACCGTTTGTGCTAGCTTCTTGAAACTTGACACAATTAAGTAGTTTCAAGTTCTTTCTCTATATTTTGTTTCCTATTGGTGTAACCCTAAGCAGTGACAGACGAGAAACACTTTCATTGAAAGGGGTTGCCAAGCGTCCAAAAATTACGAATCTCCAGAAATCTCAGCAAACATTTTTTCACCCAAACTGGATGATACTTTCAGGTAATGATCAGTACACTAAGACTACTTGGTTCCCCAAATTTCGTTCTTCTATGTTGAAGCGATCATTTCCAGTAACAGTTTGAATTTTGGCGTTTCACTCTGTTTTCTCCTATATTGATAGATGTATTTGGAACTCTAAATCAAGCACGGTTTGTGCTAGCTTCTTGAAACTTGACACAGTTAAGTAGTTTCAAGTTCTATCTCTATGTTCTGTTTCCGATTGATGTAGCCCCTAAGCAGTGACAGGCGAGAAACACTTTCATTGAAAGGGGTTGCCAAGCGTCCAAAAATTACGAATCTCCAGAAATCTCAGCAAACATTTTTTCACCCAAAGTGGATGATACTTTCAGGTAATGATGAGTACACTAAGCCCACTTGGTTCCCCAAATTTCGTTCTTCTATGTTGAAGCGTTCGTTTCCAGTAACAGTTTGAATTTTGGCGATTCACTCTGTTTTCTCCTATATTGATAGATGTATTTGGAACTCTAAATCAAGCACGGTTTGTGCTAGCTATTTGAAACTTGACACAAATAAGTAGTTTCAAGTTCTATCTCTATGTTTTGTTTCCTATTTGTGTACCTAAGCAGTGACAGACGAGAAACACTTTCATTGAAAGGGGTTGCCAAGCTTCCAAAAATTACGAATCTCCAGAAATCTCAGCAAATATTTTTACATCCAAACTGGGTGATACTTTCAGGTAATGATCAGTACACTGAGCCCACTTTGTTCCCCAAATTTCGTTCTTCAATGTTGAAGCTTTCGTTTCCAGTAACAGTTTGAATTTTTAGGTTTCACTCTGTTTTCTCCTATATTGATAGATGTATTTGGAACTCTAAATCAAACACGGTTTGTGTTAGCTTCTTGAAACTTGACACAATTAAGTAGTTTCAAGTTCTATCTCTATGTTCTGTTTCCGATTGATGTAGCCCTAAGCAGTGACAGGCGAGAAACACTTTCATTGAAAGGGGTTGCCAAGCTTCCAAAAATTACGAATCTCCAGAAATCTCTGCAAACATTTTTTTTACCCAAACTGGATGATACTTTCAGGTAATGATCAGTACACTAAGCCCACTTGGTTCCCCAAATTTCGTTCTTCTATGTTGAAGCGATCTTTTCCAGTAACAGTTTGAATTTTGGCGTTTCACTCTGTTTTCTCCTATATTGATAGATGTATTTGGAACTCTAAATCAAGCACGGTTTGTGCTAGCTTCTTGAAACTTGACACAATTAACTAGTTTCAAGTTCTATCTCTACGTTCTGTTTCCTATTGATGTAGCCCTAAGCAGTGACAGGCGAGAAAGACTTTCATTGAAAGGGGTTGCCAAGCTTCCAAAAATTACGAATCTCCAGAAATCTCAGCAAATATTTTTTCACCAAAACTGGATGATACTTTCAGGTAATGATCAGTACCCTAAGCCCACTTGGTTCCCCAAATTTCGTTCTTCTATATTGAAGCGTTCGTTTCCAGTAACAGTTTGAATTTTGGCGTTTCACTCTGTTTTCTTCTATATTGATAGATGTATTTGGAACTCTAAATCAAACATGGTTTGTGCTACCTTCTCGAAAGTTGACACAATTAAGTAGTTTCAAGTTCTATCACTATGTTCTCTTTCCTATTGATGTAGCCCTAAGAAGTGATAGGCGAGAAACACTTTCATTGAAAAGGGTTGCCAAGCTTCCATAAATTACGAATCTCCAGAAATCTCAGCAAATATTTTTACACCCAAACTGGATGATACTTTCAGGTAATGATCAGTACCCTAAGCCCACTTGGTTCCCCAAATTTCGTTCTTCTATATTGAAGCGTTCGTTTCCAGTAACAGTTTGAATTTTGGCGTTTCACTCTGTTTTCTCCTATATTGATAGATGTATTTGGAACTCTAAATCAAACACGGTTTGTGCTAGCTTCTTGAAACTTGACACAATTAATTAGTTTCAAGTTCTATCTCTATGTTCTGTGTCCTATTGATGTAGCCCTAAGCAGTGACAGGCGAGAAACACTTTCATTGAAAGGGGTTGCCAAGCTTCCAAAAATTACGAATCTCCAGAAATCTCAGCAAATATTTTTTCACCCAAACTAGATGATACTTTCAGGTAATGATCAGTACACAAAGCCCACTTGGTTCCCCAAATTTCGTTCTTCTATGTTGAAGCGTTCGTTTCCAGTAACAGTTTGAATTTTTAGGTTTCACTCTGTTTTCTCCTATATTGATAGATGTATTTGGAACTCTAAATCAAACACGGTTTGTGTTAGCTTCTTGAAACTTGACACAATTAAGTAGTTTCAAGTTCTATCTCTATGTTCTGTTTCCGATTGATGTAGCCCTAAGCAGTGACAGGCGAGAAACACTTTCATTGAAAGGGGTTGCCAAGCTTCCAAAAATTACGAATCTCCAGAAATCTCTGCAAACATTTTTTTTACCCAAACTGGATGATACTTTCAGGTAATGATCAGTACACTAAGCCCACTTGGTTCCCCAAATTCCTTTCTTCTATGTTGAAGCGATCGTTTCCAGTAACAGTTTGAATTTTGGCGTTTCACTCTGTTTTCTCCTATATTGATAGATGTATTTGGAACTCTAAATCAAGCACGGTTTGTGCTAGCTTCTTGAAACTTGACACAATTAACTAGTTCCAAGTTCTATCTCTACGTTCTGTTTCCTATTGATGTAGCCCTAAGCAGTGACAGGCGAGAAAGACTTTCATTGAAAGGGGTTGCCAAGCTTCCAAAAATTATGAATCTCCAGAAATCTCAGCAAATATTTTTTCACCCAAACTGGATGATACTTTCAGGTAATGATCAGTACCCTAAGCCCACTTGGTTCCCCAAATTTCGTTCTTCTATGTTGAAGCGTTCGTTTCCAGTAACAGTTTGAATTTTGGCGTTTCACTCTGTTTTCTTCTATATTGATAGATGTATTTGGAACTCTAAATCAAACATGGTTTGTGCTACCTTCTTGAAAGTTGACACAATTAAGTAGTTTCAAGTTCTATCACTATATTCTGTTTCCTATTGATGTAGCCCTAAGAAGTGATAGGCGAGAAACACTTTCATTGAAAGGGGTTGCCAAGCTTCCAAAAATTACGAATCTCCAGAAATCTCAGCAAATATTTTTTCACCCAAACTGGATGATACTTTCAGGTAATGATCAGTACACTAAGCCCACTTGGTTCCCCAAATTTCGTTCTTCTATATTGAAGGGTTTGTTTCCAGTAACAGTTTGAATTTTGGCGTTTCACTCTGTTTTCTCCTATATTGATAGATGTATTTGGAACTCTAAATCAAGCACCGTTTGTGCTAGCTTCTTGAAACTTGACACAATTAAGTAGTTTCAAGTTCTATCTCTATATTTTGTTTCCTATTGGTGTAGCCCTAAGCAGTGACAGACGAGAAACACTTTCATTGAAAGGGGTTGCCAAGCGTCCAAAAATTACGAATCTCCAGAAATCTCAGCAAACATTTTTTCACCCAAACTGGATGATACTTTCAGGTAATGATCAGTACACTAAGCCCACTTGGTTCCCCAAATTTCGTTCTTCTATGTTGAAGCGTTCGTTTCCAGTAACAGTTTGAATTTTGCCGTTTCACTCTGTTTTCTCCTATATTGATAGATGTATTTGGAACTCTAAATCAAGCACGGTTTGTGCTAGCTATTTGAAACTTGACACAACTAAGTAGTTTCAAGTTCTATCTCTATGTTTTGTTTCCTATTTGTGTACCTAAGCAGTGACAGACGAGAAACACTTTCATTGAAAGGGGTTGCCAAGCTTCCAAAAATTACGAATCTCCAGAAATCTCAGCAAATATTTTTTACACCCAAACTGGGTGATACTTTCAGGTAATGATCAGTACACTGAGCCCACTTTGTTCCCCAAATTTCGTTCTTCAATGTTGAAGCTTTCGTTTCCAGTAACAG
The DNA here is from genome assembly GCF_964194105.1 of Spermophilus citellus. Classification (NCBI taxonomy): domain Eukaryota; kingdom Metazoa; phylum Chordata; class Mammalia; order Rodentia; family Sciuridae; genus Spermophilus; species Spermophilus citellus. Next base: position 33,107,224 of record NC_138193.1, on the reverse strand, counting down.
TTTGAATTTTTACGTTTCACTCTTTTTTCTCCTATATTGATAGATGTATTTGGACTCTAAATCAAACCCGGTTTGTGCTAGCTTCTTGAAACTTGACACAATTAACTAGTTTCAAGTTCTATCTCTATGTTCTGTTTCCTATTGATGTAGCCCTAAGCAGTGACAGGCGAGAAACACTTTCATTGAAAGGGGTTGCCAAGCTTCCAAAAATGACGAATCTCCAGAAATCTCAGCAAATATTTTTTCACCCAAACTGGATGAAACTTTCAGGTAATGATCAGTACACTAAGCCCACTTGGTTCCCCAAATTTCGTTCTTCTATGTTGAAGCGTTCGTTTCCAGTAACAGTTTGAATTTTGGCGTTTCACTCTGTTTTCTCCTATATTGATAGATGTATTTGGAACTCTAAATCAAGCACGGTTTGTTCTAGCTTCTTGATACTTGACACAGTTAAGTAGTTTCAAGTTCTATCTCTATGTTCTGTTTCCGATTGATGTAGCCCTAAGCAGTGAAAGGCGAAAAACACTTTCATTGAAAGGGGTTGCCAAGCGTCCAAAAATTATGAATCTCCAGAAATCTCAGCAAACATTTTTTCACCCAAACTGGATGATACTTCCAGGTAATGATCAGTACACTAAGCCCACGTGGTTCCCCAAATTTCGTTCTTCTATGTTGAAGCGTTCGTTTCCAGTAACAGTTTGAATTTTGGCGTTTCACTCTGTTTTCTCCTATATTGATAGATGTATTTGGAACTCTAAATCAAACACGGTTTGTGTTAGCTTCTTGAAACTTGACACAATTAAGTGGTTTCAAGTTCTATCTCTATGTTCTGTTTCCGATTGATGTAGCCCTAAGCAGTGACAGGCGAGAAACACTTTCATTGAAAGGGGTTGCCAAGCTTCCAAAAATTACGAATCTCCAGAAATCTCTGCAAACATTTTTTTTACCCAAACTGGATGATACTTTCAGGTAATGATCAGTACACTAAGCCCACTTGGTTCCCCAAATTTCGTTCTTCTATGTTGAAGCGATCGTTTCCAGTAACAGTTTGAATTTTGGCGTTTCACTCTGTTTTCTCCTATATTGATAGATGTATTTGGAACTCTAAATCAAGCACGGTTTGTGCTAGCTTCTTGAAACTTGACACAATTAAGTAGTTTCAAGTTCTATCTCTACGTTCTGTTTCCTATTGATGTAGCCCTAAGCAGTGACAGGCGAGAAAGACTTTCATTGAAAGGGGTTGCCAAGCTTCCAAAAATTACGAATCTCCAGAAATCTCAGCAAATATTTTTTCACCCAAACTGGATGATACTTTCAGGTAATGATCAGTACGCTAAGCCCACTTGGTTCCCCAAATTTCGTTCTTCTATGTTGAAGCGTTCGTTTCCAGTAACAGTTTGAATTTTGGCGTTTCACTCTGTTTTCTCCTATATTGATAGATGTATTTGGAACTCTAAATCAAACACGGTTTGTGCTAGCTTCTTGAAACTTGACACAATTAATTAGTTTCAAGTTCTATCTCTATGTTCTGTTTCCTATTGATGTAGCCCTAAGCAGTGACAGGCGAGAAAGACTTTCATTGAAAGGGGTTGCCAAGCTTCCAAAAATTACGAATCTCCAGAAATCTCAGCAAATATTTTTACACCCAAACTGGGTGATACTTTCAGATAATGATCAGTACACTGAGCCCACTTTGTTCCCCAAATTTCGTTCTTCAATGTTGAAGCTTTCGTTTCCAGTAACAGTTTGAATTTTTAGGTTTCACTCTGTTTTCTCCTATATTGATAGATGTATTTGGAACTCTAAATCAAACACGGTTTGTGTTAGCTTCTTGAAACTTGACACAATTAAGTGGTTTCAAGTTCTATCTCTATGTTCTGTTTCCGATTGATGTAGCCCTAAGCAGTGACAGGCGAGAAACACTTTCATTGAAAGGGGTTGCCAAGCTTCCAAAAATTACGAATCTCCAGAAATCTCTGCAAACATTTTTTTTACCCAAACTGGATGATACTTTCAGGTAATGATCAGTACACTAAGCCCACTTGGTTCCCCAAATTTCGTTCTTCTATGTTGAAGCGATCGTTTCCAGTAACAGTTTGAATTTTGGCGTTTCACTCTGTTTTCTCTTATATTGATAGATGTATTTGGAACTCTAAATCAAGCACGGTTTGTGCTAGCTTCTTGAAACTTGACACAATTAAGTAGTTTCAAGTTCTATCTCTACGTTCTGTTTCCTATTGATGTAGCCCTAAGCAGTGACAGGCGAGAAAGACTTTCATTGAAAGGGGTTGCCAAGCTTCCAAAAATTACGAATCTCCAGAAATCTCAGCAAATATTTTTTCACCCAAACTGGATGATACTTTCAGGTAATGATCAGTACGCTAAGCCCACTTGGTTCCCCAAATTTCGTTCTTCTATGTTGAAGCGTTCGTTTCCAGTAACAGTTTGAATTTTGGCGTTTCACTCTGTTTTCTTCTATATTGATAGATGTATTTGGAACTCTAAATCAAACATGGTTTGTGCTACCTTCTTGAAAGTTGACACAATTAAGTAGTTTCAAGTTCTATCACTATGTTCTGTTTCCTATTGATGTAGCCCTAAGAAGTGATAGGCGAGAAACACTTTCATTGAAAGGGGTTGCCAAGCTTCCAAAAATTACGAATCTCCAGAAATCTCAGCAAATATTTTTTCACCCAAACTGGATGATACTTTCAGGTAATGATCAGTACACTGAGCCCACTTTGTTCCCCAAATTTCGTTCTTCTATATTGAAGCGTTCGTTTCCAGTAACAGTTTGAATTTTGGCGTTTCACTCTGTTTTCTCCTATATTGATAGATGTATTTGGAACTCTAAATCAAGCACCGTTTGTGCTAGCTTCTTGAAACTTGACACAATTAAGTAGTTTCAAGTTCTTTCTCTATATTTTGTTTCCTATTGGTGTAACCCTAAGCAGTGACAGACGAGAAACACTTTCATTGAAAGGGGTTGCCAAGCGTCCAAAAATTACGAATCTCCAGAAATCTCAGCAAACATTTTTTCACCCAAACTGGATGATACTTTCAGGTAATGATCAGTACACTAAGACCACTTGGTTCCCCAAATTTCGTTCTTCTATGTTGAAGCGTTCGTTTCCAGTAACAGTTTGAATTTTGGCGTTTCACTCTGTTTTCTCCTATATTGATAGATGTATTTGGAACTCTAAATCAAACATGGTTTGTGCTACCTTCTTGAAAGTTGACACAATTAAGTAGTTTCAAGTTCTATCACTATGTTCTGTTTCCTATTGATGTAGCCCTAAGAAGTGATAGGCGAGAAACACTTTCATTGAAAGGGGTTGCCAAGCTTCCAAAAATTACGAATCTCCAGAAATCTCAGCAAATATTTTTTCACCCAAACTGGATGATACTTTCAGGTAATGATCAGTACACTGAGCCCACTTTGTTCCCCAAATTTCGTTCTTCTATATTGAAGCGTTCGTTTCCAGTAACAGTTTGAATTTTGGCGTTTCACTCTGTTTTCTCCTATATTGATAGATGTATTTGGAACTCTAAATCAAGCACCGTTTGTGCTAGCTTCTTGAAACTTGACACAATTAAGTAGTTTCAAGTTCTTTCTCTATATTTTGTTTCCTATTGGTGTAACCCTAAGCAGTGACAGACGAGAAACACTTTCATTGAAAGGGGTTGCCAAGCGTCCAAAAATTACGAATCTCCAGAAATCTCAGCAAACATTTTTTCACCCAAACTGGATGATACTTTCAGGTAATGATCAGTACACTAAGACCACTTGGTTCCCCAAATTTCGTTCTTCTATGTTGAAGCGTTCGTTTCCAGTAACAGTTTGAATTTTGGCGTTTCACTCTGTTTTCTCCTATATTGATAGATGTATTTGGAACTCTAAATCAAGCACGGTTTGTGCTAGCTTCTTGAAACTTGACACAGTTAAGTAGTTTCAAGTTCTATCTCTATGTTCTGTTTCCGATTGATGTAGCCCCTAAGCAGTGACAGGCGAGAAACACTTTCATTGAAAGGGGTTGCCAAGCGTCCAAAAATTACGAATCTCCAGAAATCTCAGCAAACATTTTTTCACCCAAACTGGATGATACTTTCAGGTAATGATGAGTACACTAAGCCCACTTGGTTCCCCAAATTTCGTTCTTCTATGTTGAAGCGTTCGTTTCCAGTAACAGTTTGAATTTTGGCGATTCACTCTGTTTTCTCCTATATTGATAGATGTATTTGGAACTCTAAATCAAGCACGGTTTGTGCTAGCTATTTGAAACTTGACACAAATAAGTAGTTTCAAGTTCTATCTCTATGTTTTGTTTCCTATTTGTGTACCTAAGCAGTGACAGACGAGAAACACTTTCATTGAAAGGGGTTGCCAAGCTTCCAAAAATTACGAATCTCCAGAAATCTCAGCAAATATTTTTACATCCAAACTGGGTGATACTTTCAGGTAATGATCAGTACACTGAGCCCACTTTGTTCCCCAAATTTCGTTCTTCAATGTTGAAGCTTTCGTTTCCAGTAACAGTTTGAATTTTTAGGTTTCACTCTGTTTTCTCCTATATTGATAGATGTATTTGGAACTCTAAATCAAACACGGTTTGTGTTAGCTTCTTGAAACTTGACACAATTAAGTAGTTTCAAGTTCTATCTCTATGTTCTGTTTCCGATTGATGTAGCCCTAAGCAGTGACAGGCGAGAAACACTTTCATTGAAAGGGGTTGCCAAGCTTCCAAAAATTACGAATCTCCAGAAATCTCTGCAAACATTTTTTTTACCCAAACTGGATGATACTTTCAGGTAATGATCAGTACACTAAGCCCACTTGGTTCCCCAAATTTCGTTCTTCTATGTTGAAGCGATCGTTTCCAGTAACAGTTTGAATTTTGGCGTTTCACTCTGTTTTCTCCTATATTGATAGATGTATTTGGAACTCTAAATCAAGCACGGTTTGTGCTAGCTTCTTGAAACTTGACACAATTAACTAGTTTCAAGTTCTATCTCTACGTTCTGTTTCCTATTGATGTAGCCCTAAGCAGTGACAGGCGAGAAAGACTTTCATTGAAAGGGGTTGCCAAGCTTCCAAAAATTACGAATCTCCAGAAATCTCAGCAAATATTTTTTCACCAAAACTGGATGATACTTTCAGGTAATGATCAGTACCCTAAGCCCACTTGGTTCCCAAATTTCGTTCTTCTATATTGAAGCGTTCGTTTCCAGTAACAGTTTGAATTTTGGCGTTTCACTCTGTTTTCTTCTATATTGATAGATGTATTTGGAACTCTAAATCAAACATGGTTTGTGCTACCTTCTCGAAAGTTGACACAATTAAGTAGTTTCAAGTTCTATCACTATGTTCTGTGTCCTATTGATGTAGCCCTAAGCAGTGACAGGCGAGAAACACTTTCATTGAAAGGGGTTGCCAAGCTTCCAAAAATTACGAATCTCCAGAAATCTCAGCAAATATTTTTTCACCCAAACTGGATGATACTTTCAGGTAATGATCAGTACACTAAGCCCACTTGGTTCCCCAAATTTCGTTCTTCTATATTGAAGGGTTTGTTTCCAGTAACAGTTTGAATTTTGGCGTTTCACTCTGTTTTCTCCTATATTGATAGATGTATTTGGAACTCTAAATCAAGCACCGTTTGTGCTAGCTTCTTGAAACTTGACACAATTAAGTAGTTTCAAGTTCTATCTCTATATTTTGTTTCCTATTGGTGTAGCCCTAAGCAGTGACAGACGAGAAACACTTTCATTGAAAGGGGTTGCCAAGCGTCCAAAAATTACGAATCTCCAGAAATCTCAGCAAACATTTTTTCACCCAAACTGGATGATACTTTCAGGTAATGATCAGTACACTAAGCCCACTTGGTTCCCCAAATTTCGTTCTTCTATGTTGAAGCGTTCGTTTCCAGTAACAGTTTGAATTTTGCCGTTTCACTCTGTTTTCTCCTATATTGATAGATGTATTTGGAACTCTAAATCAAGCACGGTTTGTGCTAGCTATTTGAAACTTGACACAACTAAGTAGTTTCAAGTTCTATCTCTATGTTTTGTTTCCTATTTGTGTACCTAAGCAGTGACAGACGAGAAACACTTTCATTGAAAGGGGTTGCCAAGCTTCCAAAAATTACGAATCTCCAGAAATCTCAGCAAATATTTTTTACACCCAAACTGGGTGATACTTTCAGGTAATGATCAGTACACTGAGCCCACTTTGTTCCCCAAATTTCGTTCTTCAATGTTGAAGCTTTCGTTTCCAGTAACAGTTTGAATTTTTACGTTTCACTCTTTTTTCTCCTATATTGATAGATGTATTTGGACTCTAAATCAAACCCGGTTTGTGCTAGCTTCTTGAAACTTGACACAATTAACTAGTTTCAAGTTCTATCTCTATGTTCTGTTTCCTATTGATGTAGCCCTAAGCAGTGACAGGCGAGAAACACTTTCATTGAAAGGGGTTGCCAAGCTTCCAAAAATGACGAATCTCCAGAAATCTCAGCAAATATTTTTTCACCCAAACTGGATGAAACTTTCAGGTAATGATCAGTACACTAAGCCCACTTGGTTCCCCAAATTTCGTTCTTCTATGTTGAAGCGTTCGTTTCCAGTAACAGTTTGAATTTTGGCGTTTCACTCTGTTTTCTCCTATATTGATAGATGTATTTGGAACTCTAAATCAAGCACGGTTTGTTCTAGCTTCTTGATACTTGACACAGTTAAGTAGTTTCAAGTTCTATCTCTATGTTCTGTTTCCGATTGATGTAGCCCTAAGCAGTGACAGGCGAAAAACACTTTCATTGAAAGGGGTTGCCAAGCGTCCAAAAATTATGAATCTCCAGAAATCTCAGCAAACATTTTTTCACCCAAACTGGATGATACTTCCAGGTAATGATCAGTACACTAAGCCCACGTGGTTCCCCAAATTTCGTTCTTCTATGTTGAAGCGTTCGTTTCCAGTAACAGTTTGAATTTTGGCGTTTCACTCTGTTTTCTCCTATATTGATAGAGGTATTTGGAACTCTAAATCAAGCACCGTTTGTGCTAGCTTCTTGAAACTTGACACAGTTAAGTAGTTTCAAGTTCTATCTCTATGTTCTGTTTCCGATTGATGTAGCCCCTAAGCAGTGACAGGCGAGAAAGACTTTCATTGAAAGGGGTTGCCAAGCGTCCAAAAATTACGAATCTCCAGAAATCTCAGCAAACATTTTTTCACCGAAAGTGGATGATACTTTCAGGTAATGATGAGTACACTAAGCCCACTTGGTTCCCCAAATTTCGTTCTTCTATGTTGAAGCGTTCGTTTCCAGTAACAGTTTGAATTTTGGCGTTTCACTCTGTTTTCTTCTATATTGATAGATGTATTTGGAACTCTAAATCAAACATGGTTTGTGCTACCTTCTTGAAAGTTGTCACAATTAAGTAGTTTCAAATTCTATCACTATGTTCTGTTTCCTATTGATGTAGCCCTAAGAAGTGATAGGCGAGAAACACTTTCATTGAAAGGGGTTGCCAAGCTTCCAAAAATTACGAATCTCCAGAAATCTCAGCAAATATTTTTTCACCCAAACTGGATGATACTTTCAGGTAATGATCAGTACACTAAGCCCACTTGGTTCCCCAAATTTCGTTCTTCTATATTGAAGCGTTCGTTTCCAGTAACAGTTTGAATTTTGGCGTTTCACTCTGTTTTCTCCTATATTGATAGATGTATTTGGAACTCTAAATCAAGCACCGTTTGTGCTAGCTTCTTGAAACTTGACACAATTAAGTAGTTTCAAGTTCTATCTCTATATTTTGTTTCCTATTGGTGTAGCCCTAAGCAGTGACAGACGAGAAACACTTTCATTGAAAGGGGTTGCCAAGCGTCCAAAAATTACGAATCTCCAGAAATCTCAGCAAACATTTTTTCACCCAAAGTGGATAATACTTTCAGGTAATGATGAGTACACTAAGCCCACTTGGTTCCCCAAATTTCGTTCTTCTATGTTGAAGCGTTCGTTTCCAGTAACAGTTTGAATTTTGGCGTTTCACTCTGTTTTCTCCTATATTGATAGATGTATTTGGAACTCTAAATCAAGCACGGTTTGTGCTAGCTTCTCGAAACTTGACACAGTTAAGTAGTTTCAAGTTCTATCTCTATGTTCTGTTTCCGATTGATGTAGCCCCTAAGCAGTGACAGGCGAGAAAGACTTTCATTGAAAGGGGTTGCCAAGCGTCCAAAAATTACGAATCTCCAGAAATCTCAGCAAATATTTTTACACCCAAACTGGGTGATACTTTCAGGTAATGATCAGTACACTGAGCCCACTTTGTTCCCCAAATTTCTTTCTTCAATGTTGAAGCTTTCGTTTCCAGTAACAGTTTGAATTTTTACGTTTCACTCTGTTTTCTCCTATATTGATAGAAGTATTTGGACTCTAAATCAAACACGGTTTGTGGTAGCTTCTTGAAACTTGACACAATTAACTAGTTTCAAGTTCTATCTCTACGTTCTGTTTCCGATTGATGTAGCCCTAAGCAGTGACAGGCGAGAAACACTTTCATTGAAAGGGGTTGCCAAGCTTCCAAAAATTACGAATCTCCAGAAATCTCAGCAAAATTTTTACACCCAAACTGGGTGATACTTTCAGGTAATGATCAGTACACTGAGCCCACTTTGTTCCCCAAATTTCGTTCTTCTATGTTGAAGCGTTCGTTTCCAGTAACAGTTTGAATTTTTACGTTTCACTCTTTTTTCTCCTATATTGATAGATGTATTTGGACTCTAAATCAAACCCGGTTTGTGCTAGCTTCTTGAAACTTGACACAATTAACTAGTTTCAAGTTCTATCTCTATGTTCTGTTTCCTATTGATGTAGCCCTAAGCAGTGACAGGCGAGAAACACTTTCATTGAAAGGGGTTGCCAAGCTTCCAAAAATGACGAATCTCCAGAAATCTCAGCAAATATTTTTTCACCCAAACTGGATGAAACTTTCAGGTAATGATCAGTACACTAAGCCCACTTGGTTCCCCAAATTTCGTTCTTCTATGTTGAAGCGTTCGTTTCCAGTAACAGTTTGAATTTTGGCGTTTCACTCTGTTTTCTCCTATATTGATAGATGTATGTGGAACTCTAAATCAAGCACGGTTTGTTCTAGCTTCTTGATACTTGACACAGTTAAGTAGTTTCAAGTTCTATCTCTATGTTCTGTTTCCGATTGATGTAGCCCTAAGCAGTGACAGGCGAAAAACACTTTCATTGAAAGGGGTTGCCAAGCGTCCAAAAATTATGAATCTCCAGAAATCTCAGCAAACATTTTTTCACCCAAACTGGATGATACTTCCAGGTAATGATCAGTACACTAAGCCCACGTGGTTCCCCAAATTTCGTTCTTCTATGTTGAAGCGTTCGTTTCCAGTAACAGTTTGAATTTTGGCGTTTCACTCTGTTTTCTCCTATATTGATAGATGTATTTGGAACTCTAAATCAAGCACCGTTTGTGCTAGCTTCTTGAAACTTGACACAGTTAAGTAGTTTCAAGTTCTATCTCTATGTTCTGTTTCCGATTGATGTAGCCCCTAAGCAGTGACAGGCGAGAAAGACTTTCATTGAAAGGGGTTGCCAAGCGTCCAAAAATTACGAATCTCCAGAAATCTCAGCAAACATTTTTTCACCGAAAGTGGATGATACTTTCAGGTAATGATGAGTACACTAAGCCCACTTGGTTCCCCAAATTTCGTTCTTCTATGTTGAAGCGTTCGTTTCCAGTAACAGTTTGAATTTTGGCGTTTCACTCTGTTTTCTTCTATATTGATAGATGTATTTGGAACTCTAAATCAAACATGGTTTGTGCTACCTTCTTGAAAGTTGTCACAATTAAGTAGTTTCAAGTTCTATCACTATGTTCTGTTTCCTATTGATGTAGCCCTAAGAAGTGATAGGCGAGAAACACTTTCATTGAAAGGGGTTGCCAAGCTTCCAAAAATTACGAATCTCCAGAAATCTCAGCAAATATTTTTTCACCCAAACTGGATGATACTTTCAGGTAATGATCAGTACACTAAGCCCACTTGGTTCCCCAAATTTCGTTCTTCTATATTGAAGCGTTCGTTTCCAGTAACAGTTTGAATTTTGGCGTTTCACTCTGTTTTCTCCTATATTGATAGATGTATTTGGAACTCTAAATCAAGCACCGTTTGTGCTAGCTTCTTGAAACTTGACACAATTAAGTAGTTTCAAGTTCTATCTCTATATTTTGTTTCCTATTGGTGTAGCCCTAAGCAGTGACAGACGAGAAACACTTTCATTGAAAGGGGTTGCCAAGCGTCCAAAAATTACGAATCTCCAGAAATCTCAGCAAATATTTTTTACACCCAAACTGGGTGATACTTTCAGGTAATGATCAGTACACTGAGCCCACTTTGTTCCCCAAATTTCGTTCTTCAATGTTGAAGCTTTCGTTTCCAGTAACAGTTTGAATTTTTACGTTTCACTCTGTTTTCTCCTATATTGATAGATGTATTTGGACTCTAAATCAAACCCGGTTTGTGCTAGCTTCTTGAAACTTGACACAATTAACTAGTTTCAAGTTCTATCTCTATGTTCTGTTTCCTATTGATGTAGCCCTAAGCAGTGACAGGCGAGAAACACTTTCATTGAAAGGGGTTGCCAAGCTTCCAAAAATGACGAATCTCCAGAAATCTCAGCAAATATTTTTTCACCCAAACTGGATGATACTTTCAGGTAATGATCAGTACACTAAACCCACTTGGTTCCCCAAATTTCGTTCTTCTATGTTGAAGCGTTCGTTTCCAGTAACAGTTTGAATTTTGGCGTTTCACTCTGTTTTCTCCTATATTGATAGATGTATTTGGAACTCTAAATCAAGCACGGTTTGTTCTAGCTTCTTGATACTTGACACAGTTAAGTAGTTTCAAGTTCTATCTCTATGTTCTGTTTCCGATTGATGTAGCCCTAAGCAGTGACAGGCGAAAAACACTTTCATTGAAAGGGGTTGCCAAGCGTCCAAAAATTATGAATCTCCAGAAATCTCAGCAAACATTTTTTCACCCAAACTGGATGATACTTTCAGGTAATGATCAGTACACTAAGCCCACGTGGTTCCCCAAATTTCGTTCTTCTATGTTGACGCGATCGTTTCCAGTAACAGTTTGAATTTTGGCGTTTCACTCTGTTTTCTCCTATATTGATAGATGTATTTGGAACTCTAAATCAAGCACGGTCTGTGCTAGCTTCTTGAAACTTGACACAATTAACTAGTTTCAAGTTCTATCTCTACGTTCTGTTTCCTATTGATGTAGCCCTAAGCAGTGACAGGCGAGAAACACTTTCATTGAAAGGGGTTGCCATGCTTCCAAAAATTACGAATCTCCAGAAATCTCAGCAAATATTTTTTCACCCAAACTGGATGATACTTTCAGGTAATGATCAGTACCCTAAGCCCACTTGGTTCCACAAATTTCGTTCTTCTATGTTGAAGCGTTCGTTTCCAGTAACAGTTTGAATTTTGGCGTTTCATTCTGTTTTCTTCTATATTGATAGATGTATTTGGAACTCTAAATCAAACATGGTTTGTGCTACCTTCTTGAAAGGTGACACAATTAAGTAGTTTCAAGTTCTATCACTATGTTCTGTTTCCTATTGATGTAGCCCTAAGAAGTGATAGGCGAGAAACACTTTCATTGAAAGGGGTTGCCAAGCTTCCAAAAATTACGAATCTCCAGAAATCTCAGCAGATATTTTTTCACCCAAACTGGATGATACTTTCAGGTAATGATCACTACACTAAGCCCACTTGGTTCCCCAAATTTCGTTCTTCTATGTTGAAGCGTTCGTTTCCAGTAACAGTTTGAATTTTGGCGTTTCACTCTGTTTTCTCCTATATTGATAGATGTATTTGGAACTCTAAATCAAGCACGGTTTGTGCTAGCTATTTGAAACTTGACACAACTAAGTAGTTTCACGTTCTATCTCTATGTTTTGTTTCCTATTTGTGTACCTAAGCAGTGACAGACGAGAAACAATTTCATTGAAAGGGGTTGCCAAGCTTCCAAAAATTACGAATCTCCAGAAATCTCAGCAAATATTTTTTACACCCAAACTGGGTGATACTTTCAGGTAATGATCAGTACACTGAGCCCACTTTGTTCCCCAAATTTCGTTCTTCAATGTTGAAGCTTTCGTTTCCAGTAACAGTTTGAATTTTTACGTTTCACTCTGTTTTCTTCTATATTGATAGATGTATTTGGAACTCTAAATCAAACATGGTTTGTGCTACCTTCTTGAAAGTTGTCACAATTAAGTAGTTTCAAGTTCTATCACTATGTTCTGTTTCCTATTGATGTAGCCCTAAGAAGTGATAGGCGAGAAACACTTTCATTGAAAGGGGTTGCCAAGCTTCCAAAAATTACGAATCTCCAGAAATCTCAGCAAATATTTTTTCACCCAAACTGGATGATACTTTCAGGTAATGATCAGTACACTAAGCCCACTTGGTTCCCCAAATTTCGTTCTTCTATGTTGAAGCGTTCGTTTCCAGTAACAGTTTGAATTTTGGCGTTTCACTCTGTTTTCTCCTATATTGATAGATGTATTTGGAACTCTAAATCAAGCACCGTTTGTGCTAGCTTCTTGAAACTTGACACAATTAAGTAGTTTCAAGTTCTATCTCTATATTTTGTTTCCTATTGGTGTAGCCCTAAGCAGTGACAGACGAGAAACACTTTCATTGAAAGGGGTTGCCAAGCGTCCAAAAATTACGAATCTCCAGAAATCTCAGCAAACATTTTTTCACCCAAACTAGATGATACTTTCAGGTAATGATCAGTACACAAAGCCCACTTGGTTCCCCAAATTTCGTTCTTCTATGTTGAAGCGTTCGTTTCCAGTAACAGTTTGAATTTTGGCGTTTCACTCTGTTTTCTCCTATATTGATAGATGTATTTGGAACTCTAAATCAAGCACGGTTTGTGCTAGCTTCTCGAAACTTGACACAGTTAAGTAGTTTCAAGTTCTATCTCTATGTTCTGTTTCCTATTGATGTAGCCCCTAAGCAGTGACAGGCGAGAAAGACTTTCATTGAAAGGGGTTGCCAAGCGTCCAAAAATTACGAATCTCCAGAAATCTCAGCAAATATTTTTACACCCAAACTGGGTGATACTTTCAGGTAATGATCAGTACACTGAGCCCACTTTGTTCCCCAAATTTCGTTCTTCAATGTTGAAGCTTTCGTTTCCAGTAACAGTTTGAATTTTTACGTTTCACTCTGTTTTCTCCTATATTGATAGAAGTATTTGGACTCTAAATCAAACACGGTTTGTGGTAGCTTCTTGAAACTTGACACAATTAACTAGTTTCAAGTTCTATCTCTATGTTCTGTTTCCGATTGATGTAGCCCTAAGCAGTGACAGGCGAGAAACACTTTCATTGAAAGGGGTTGCCAAGCTTCCAAAAATTACGAATCTCCAGAAATCTCAGCAAAATTTTTACACCCAAACTGGGTGATACTTTCAGGTAATGATCAGTACACTGAGCCCACTTTGTTCCCCAAATTTCGTTCTTCTATGTTGAAGCGTTCGTTTCCAGTAACAGTTTGAATTTTTACGTTTCACTCTTTTTTCTCCTATATTGATAGATGTATTTGGACTCTAAATCAAACCCGGTTTGTGCTAGCTTCTTGAAACTTGACACAATTAACTAGTTTCAAGTTCTATCTCTATGTTCTGTTTCCTATTGATGTAGCCCTAAGCAGTGACAGGCGAGAAACACTTTCATTGAAAGGGGTTGCCAAGCTTCCAAAAATGACGAATCTCCAGAAATCTCAGCAAATATTTTTTCACCCAAACTGGATGAAACTTTCAGGTAATGATCAGTACACTAAGCCCACTTGGTTCCCCAAATTTCGTTCTTCTATGTTGAAGCGTTCGTTTCCAGTAACAGTTTGAATTTTGGCGTTTCACTCTGTTTTCTCCTATATTGATAGATGTATTTGGAACTCTAAATCAAGCACGGTTTGTTCTAGCTTCTTGATACTTGACACAGTTAAGTAGTTTCAAGTTCTATCTCTATGTTCTGTTTCCGATTGATGTAGCCCTAAGCAGTGACAGGCGAAAAACACTTTCATTGAAAGGGGTTGCCAAGCGTCCAAAAATTATGAATCTCCAGAAATCTCAGCAAACATTTTTTCACCCAAACTGGATGATACTTCCAGGTAATGATCAGTACACTAAGCCCACGTGGTTCCCCAAATTTCGTTCTTCTATGTTGAAGCGTTCGTTTCCAGTAACAGTTTGAATTTTGGCGTTTCACTCTGTTTTCTCCTATATTGATAGATGTATTTGGAACTCTAAATCAAGCACCGTTTGTGCTAGCTTCTTGAAACTTGACACAGTTAAGTAGTTTCAAGTTCTATCTCTATGTTCTGTTTCCGATTGATGTAGCCCCTAAGCAGTGACAGGCGAGAAAGACTTTCATTGAAAGGGGTTGCCAAGCGTCCAAAAATTACGAATCTCCAGAAATCTCAGCAAACATTTTTTCACCGAAAGTGGATGATACTTTCAGGTAATGATGAGTACACTAAGCCCACTTGGTTCCCCAAATTTCGTTCTTCTATGTTGAAGCGTTCGTTTCCAGTAACAGTTTGAATTTTGGCGTTTCACTCTGTTTTCTTCTATATTGATAGATGTATTTGGAACTCTAAATCAAACATGGTTTGTGCTACCTTCTTGAAAGTTGTCACAATTAAGTAGTTTCAAGTTCTATCACTATGTTCTGTTTCCTATTGATGTAGCCCTAAGAAGTGATAGGCGAGAAACACTTTCATTGAAAGGGGTTGCCAAGCTTCCAAAAATTACGAATCTCCAGAAATCTCAGCAAATATTTTTTCACCCAAACTGGATGATACTTTCAGGTAATGATCAGTACACTAAGCCCACTTGGTTCCCCAAATTTCGTTCTTCTATATTGAAGCGTTCGTTTCCAGTAACAGTTTGAATTTTGGCGTTTCACTCTGTTTTCTCCTATATTGATAGATGTATTTGGAACTCTAAATCAAGCACCGTTTGTGCTAGCTTCTTGAAACTTGACACAATTAAGTAGTTTCAAGTTCTATCTCTATATTTTGTTTCCTATTGGTGTAGCCCTAAGCAGTGACAGACGAGAAACACTTTCATTGAAAGGGGTTGCCAAGCGTCCAAAAATTACGAATCTCCAGAAATCTCAGCAAACATTTTTTCACCCAAACTGGATAATACTTTCAGGTAATGATGAGTACACTAAGCCCACTTGGTTCCCCAAATTTCGTTCTTCTATGTTGAAGCGTTCGTTTCCAGTAACAGTTTGAATTTTGGCGTTTCACTCTGTTTTCTCCTATATTGATAGATGTATTTGGAACTCTAAATCAAGCACGGTTTGTGCTAGCTATTTGAAACTTGACACAACTAAGTAGTTTCACGTTCTATCTCTATGTTTTGTTTCCTATTTGTGTACCTAAGCAGTGACAGACGAGAAACACTTTCATTGAAAGGGGTTGCCAAGCTTCCAAAAATTACGAATCTCCAGAAATCTCAGCAAATATTTTTTACACCCAAACTGGGTGATACTTTCAGGTAATGATCAGTACACTGAGCCCACTTTGTTCCCCAAATTTCGTTCTTCAATGTTGAAGCTTTCGTTTCCAGTAACAGTTTGAATTTTTACGTTTCACTCTGTTTTCTCCTATATTGATAGATGTATTTGGACTCTAAATCAAACCCGGTTTGTGCTAGCTTCTTGAAACTTGACACAATTAACTAGTTTCAAGTTCTATCTCTATGTTCTGTTTCCTATTGATGTAGCCCTAAGCAGTGACAGGCGAGAAACACTTTCATTGAAAGGGGTTGCCAAGCTTCCAAAAATGACGAATCTCCAGAAATCTCAGCAAATATTTTTTCACCCAAACTGGATGATACTTTCAGGTAATGATCAGTACACTAAACCCACTTGGTTCCCCAAATTTCGTTCTTCTATGTTGAAGCGTTCGTTTCCAGTAACAGTTTGAATTTTGGCGTTTCACTCTGTTTTCTCCTATATTGATAGATGTATTTGGAACTCTAAATCAAGCACGGTTTGTTCTAGCTTCTTGATACTTGACACAGTTAAGTAGTTTCAAGTTCTATCTCTATGTTCTGTTTCCGATTGATGTAGCCCTAAGCAGTGACAGGCGAAAAACACTTTCATTGAAAGGGGTTGCCAAGCGTCCAAAAATTATGAATCTCCAGAAATCTCAGCAAACATTTTTTCACCCAAACTGGATGATACTTTCAGGTAATGATCAGTACACTAAGCCCACGTGGTTCCCCAAATTTCGTTCTTCTATGTTGACGCGATCGTTTCCAGTAACAGTTTGAATTTTGGCGTTTCACTCTGTTTTCTCCTATATTGATAGATGTATTTGGAACTCTAAATCAAGCACGGTTTGTGCTAGCTTCTTGAAACTTGACACAATTAACTAGTTTCAAGTTCTATCTCTACGTTCTGTTTCCTATTGATGTAGCCCTAAGCAGTGACAGGCGAGAAACACTTTCATTGAAAGGGGTTGCCAAGCTTCCAAAAATTACGAATCTCCAGAAATCTCAGCAAATATTTTTTCACCCAAACTGGATGATACTTTCAGGTAATGATCAGTACCCTAAGCCCACTTGGTTCCCCAAATTTCGTTCTTCTATGTTGAAGCGTTCGTTTCCAGTAACAGTTTGAATTTTGGCGTTTCATTCTGTTTTCTTCTATATTGATAGATGTATTTGGAACTCTAAATCAAACATGGTTTGTGCTACCTTCTTGAAAGGTGACACAATTAAGTAGTTTCAAGTTCTATCACTATGTTCTGTTTCCTATTGATGTAGCCCTAAGAAGTGATAGGCGAGAAACACTTTCATTGAAAGGGGTTGCCAAGCTTCCAAAAATTACGAATCTCCAGAAATCTCAGCAAATATTTTTTCACCCAAACTGGATGATACTTTCAGGTAATGATCACTACACTAAGCCCACTTGGTTCCCCAAATTTCGTTCTTCTATGTTGAAGCGTTCTTTTCCAGTAACAGTTTGAATTTTGGCGTTTCACTCTGTTTTCTCCTATATTGATAGATGTATTTGGAACTCTAAATCAAGCACCGTTTGTGCTAGCTTCTTGAAACTTGACACAATTAAGTAGTTTCAAGTTCTATCTCTATATTTTGTTTCCTATTGGTGTAGCCCTAAGCAGTGACAGACGAGAAACACTTTCATTGAAAGGGGTTGCCAAGCGTCCAAAAATTACGAATCTCCAGAAATATCAGCAAACATTTTTTCACCCAAACTAGATGATACTTTCAGGTAATGATCAGTACACAAAGCCCACTTGGTTCCCCAAATTTCGTTCTTCTATGTTGAAGCGTTCGTTTCCAGTAACAGTTTGAATTTTGGCGTTTCACTCTGTTTTCTCCTATATTGATAGATGTATTTGGAACTCTAAATCAAGCACGGTTTGTGCTAGCTTCTCGAAACTTGACACAGTTAAGTAGTTTCAAGTTCTATCTCTATGTTCTGTTTCCGATTGATGTAGCCCCTAAGCAGTGACAGGCGAGAAAGACTTTCATTGAAAGGGGTTGCCAAGCGTCCAAAAATTACGAATCTCCAGAAATCTCAGCAAATATTTTTACACCCAAACTGGGTGATACTTTCAGGTAATGATCAGTACACTGAGCCCACTTTGTTCCCCAAATTTCGTTCTTCAATGTTGAAGCTTTCGTTTCCAGTAACAGTTTGAATTTTTACGTTTCACTCTGTTTTCTCCTATATTGATAGAAGTATTTGGACTCTAAATCAAACACGGTTTGTGGTAGCTTCTTGAAACTTGACACAATTAACTAGTTTCAAGTTCTATCTCTACGTTCTGTTTCCGATTGATGTAGCCCTAAGCAGTGACAGGCGAGAAACACTTTCATTGAAAGGGGTTGCCAAGCTTCCAAAAATTACGAATCTCCAGAAATCTCAGCAAAATTTTTACACCCAAACTGGGTGATACTTTCAGGTAATGATCAGTACACTGAGCCCACTTTGTTCCCCAAATTTCGTTCTTCAATGTTGAAGCTTTCGTTTCCAGTAACAGTTTGAATTTTTAGGTTTCACTCTATTTTCTCCTATATTGATTGATGTATTTGGAACTCTAAATCAAGCATGGTTTGTTCTAGCTTCTTGATACTTGACACAGTTAAGTAGTTTCAAGTTCTATCTCTATGTTCTGTTTCCGATTGATGTAGCCCTAAGCAGTGACAGGCGAAAAACACTTTCATTGAAAGGGGTTGCCAAGCGTCCAAAAATTATGAATCTCCAGAAATCTCAGCAAACATTTTTTCACCCAAACTGGATGATACTTTCAGGTAATGATCAGTACACTAAGCCCACGTGGTTCCCCAAATTTCGTTCTTCTATGTTGAAGCGATCGTTTCCAGTAACAGTTTGAATTTTGGCGTTTCACTCTGTTTTCTCCTATATTGATAGATGTATTTGGAACTCTAAATCAAGCACGGTTTGTGCTGGCTTCTTGAAACTTGACACAATTAACTAGTTTCAAGTTCTATCTCTACGTTCTGTTTCCTATTGATGTAGGGCTAAGCAGTGACAGGCGAGAAACACTTTCATTGAAAGGGGTTGCCAAGCTTCCAAAAATTACGAATCTCCAGAAATCTCAGCAAATATTTTTTCACCCAAACTGGATGAATCTTTCAGGTAATGATCAGTACGCTAAGCCCACTTGGTTCCCCAAATTTCGTTCTTCTATGTTGAAGCGTTCGTTTCCAGTAACAGTTTGAATTTTGGCGTTTCACTCTGTTTTCTTCTATATTGATAGATGTATTTGGAACTCTAAATCAAACATGGTTTGTGCTACCTTCTCGAAAGTTGACACAATTAAGTAGTTTCAAGTTCTATCACTATGTTCTGTTTCCTATTGATTTAGCCCTAAGAAGTGATAGGCGAGAAACACTTTCATTGAAAGGGGTTGCCAAGCTTCCAAAAATTACGAATCTCCAGAAATCTCAGCCAATATTTTTACACCCAAACTGGGTGATACTTTCAGATAATGATCAGTACACTGAGCCCACTTTGTTCCCCAAATTTCGTTCTTCAATGTTGAAGCTTTCGTTTCCAGTAACAGTTTGAATTTTTAGGTTTCACTCTGTTTTCTCCTATATTGATAGATGTATTTGGAACTCTAAATCAAACACGGTTTGTGTTAGCTTCTTGAAACTTGACACAATTAAGTAGTTTCAAGTTCTATCTCTATGTTCTGTTTCCGATTGATGTAGCCCTAAGCAGTGACAGGCGAGAAACACTTTCATTGAAAGGGGTTGCCAAGCTTCCAAAAATTACGAATCTCCAGAAATCTCTGCAAACATTTTTTTTTCCCCAAACTGGATGATACTTTCAGGTAATGATCAGTACACTAAGCCCACTTGGTTCCCCAAATTTCGTTCTTCTATGTTGAAGCGATCGTTTCCAGTAACAGTTTGAATTTTGGCGTTTCACTCTGTTTTCTCCTATATTGATAGATGTATTTGGAAGTCTAAATCAAGCACGGTTTGTGCTAGCTTCTTGAAACTTGACACAATTAACTAGTTTCAAGTTCTATCTCTACGTTCTGTTTCCTATTGATGTAGCCCTAAGCAGTGACAGGCGAGAAAGACTTTCATTGAAAGGGGTTGCCAAGCTTCCAAAAATTATGAATCTCCAGAAATCTCAGCAAATATTTTTTCACCCAAACTGGATGATACTTTCAGGTAATGATCAGTACCCTAAGCCCACTTGGTTCCCCAAATTTCGTTCTTCTATGTTGAAGCGTTCGTTTCCAGTAACAGTTTGAATTTTGGCGTTTCACTCTGTTTTCTTCTATATTGATAGATGTATTTGGAACTCTAAATCAAACATGGTTTGTGCTACCTTCTTGAAAGTTGACACAATTAAGTAGTTTCAAGTTCTATCACTATGTTCTGTTTCCTATTGATGTAGCCCTAAGAAGTGATAGGCGAGAAACACTTTCATTGAAAGGGGTTGCCAAGCTTCCAAAAATTACGAATCTCCAGAAATCTCAGCAAATATTTTTTCACCCAAACTGGATGATACTTTCAGGTAATGATCAGTACACTAAGCCCACTTGGTTCCCCAAATTTCGTTCTTCTATATTGAAGCGTTCGTTTCCAGTAACAGTTTGAATTTTGGCGTTTCACTCTGTTTTCTCCTATATTGATAGATGTATTTGGAACTCTAAATCAAGCACCGTTTGTGCTAGCTTCTTGAAACTTGACACAATTAAGTAGTTTCAAGTTCTTTCTCTATATTTTGTTTCCTATTGGTGTAACCCTAAGCAGTGACAGACGAGAAACACTTTCATTGAAAGGGGTTGCCAAGCGTCCAAAAATTACGAATCTCCAGAAATCTCAGCAAACATTTTTTCACCCAAACTGGATGATACTTTCAGGTAATGATCAGTACACTAAGCCCACTTGGTTCCCCAAATTTCGTTCTTCTATGTTGAAGCGTTCGTTTCCAGTAACAGTTTGAATTTTGGCGTTTCACTCTGTTTTCTCCTATATTGATAGATGTATTTGGAACTCTAAATCAAGCACGGTTTGTGCTAGCTTCTTGAAACTTGACACAGTAAAGTAGTTTCAAGTTCTATCTCTATGTTCTGTTTCCGATTGATGTAGCCCCTAAGCAGTGACAGGCGAGAAACAGTTTCATTGAAAGGGGTTGCCAAGCGTCCAAAAATTACGAATCTCCAGAAATCTCAGCAAACATTTTTTCACCCAAAGTGGATGATACTTTCAGGTAATGATGAGTACACTAAGCCCACTTGGTTCCCCAAATTTCGTTCTTCTATGTTGAAGCGTTCGTTTCCAGTAACAGTTTGAATTTTGGCGATTCACTCTGTTTTCTCCTATATTGATAGATGTATTTGGAACTCTAAATCAAGCACGGTTTGTGCTAGCTATTTGAAACTTGACACAAATAAGTAGTTTCAAGTTCTATCTCTATGTTTTGTTTCCTATTTGTGTACCTAAGCAGTGACAGACGAGAAACACTTTCATTCAAAGGGGTTGCCAAGCTTCCAAAAATTACGAATCTCCAGAAATCTCAGCAAATATTTTTACACCCAAACGGGGTGATACTTTCAGGTAATGATCAGTACACTGAGCCCACTTTGTTCCCCAAATTTCGTTCTTCAATGTTGAAGCGTTCGTTTCCAGTAACATTTTGAATTTTGGCGTTTCACTCTGTTTTCTCCTATATTGATAGATGTATTTGGAACTCTAAATCAAACACGGTTTGTGCTAGCTTCTTGAAACTTGACACAATTAATTAGTTTCAAGTTCTATCTCTATGTTCTGTTTCCTATTGATGTAGCCCTAAGCAGTGACAGGCGAGAAACACTTTCATTGAAAGGGGTTGCCAAGCTTCCAAAAATTACGAATCTCCAGAAATCTCAGCAAATATTTTTACACCCAAACTGGGTGATACTTTCAGATAATGACCAGTACACTGAGCCCACTTTGTTCCCCAAATTTCGTTCTTCAATGTTGAAGCTTTCGTTTCCAGTAACAGTTTGAATTTTTAGGTTTCACTCTGTTTTCTCCTATATTGAGAGATGTATTTGGAACTCTAAATCAAACACGGTTTGTGTTAGCTTCTTGAAACTTGACACAATTAAGTAGTTTCAAGTTCTATCTCTATGTTCTGTTTCCGATTGATGTAGCCCTAAGCAGTGACAGGCGAGAAACACTTTCATTGAAAGGGGTTGCCAAGCTTCCAAAAATTACGAATCTCCAGAAATCTCTGCAAACATTTTTTTTACCCAAACTGGATGATACTTTCAGGTAATGATCAGTACACTAAGCCCACTTGGTTCCCCAAATTTCGTTCTTCTATGTTGAAGCGTTCGTTTCCAGTAACAGTTTGAATTTTGACGTTTCACTCTGTTTTCTCCTATATTGATAGATGTATTTGGAACTCTAAATCAAGCACGGTTTGTGCTAGCTATTTGAAACTTGACACAACTAAGTAGTTTCAAGTTCTATCTCTATGTTTTGTTTCCTATTTGTGTACCTAAGCAGTGACAGACGAGAAACACTTTCATTGAAAGGGGTTGCCAAGCTTCCAAAAATTACGAATCTCCAGAAATCTCAGCAAATATTTTTTACACCCAAACTGGGTGATACTTTCAGGTAATGATCAGTACACTGAGCCCACTTTGTTCCCCAAATTTCGTTCTTCAATGTTGAAGCTTTCGTTTCCAGTAACAGTTTGAATTTTTACGTTTCACTCTGTTTTCTCCTATATTGATAGATGTATTTGGACTCTAAATCAAACCCGGTTTGTGCTAGCTTCTTGAAACTTGACACAATTAACTAGTTTCAAGTTCTATCTCTATGTTCTGTTTCCTATTGATGTAGCCCTAAGCAGTGACAGGCGAGAAACACTTTCATTGAAAGGGGTTGCCAAGCTTCCAAAAATGACGAATCTCCAGGAATCTCAGCAAATATTTTTTCACCCAAACTGGATGATACTTTCAGGTAATGATCAGTACACTAAGCCCACTTGGTTCCCCAAATTTCGTTCTTCTATGTTGAAGCGTTCGTTTCCAGTAACAGTTTGAATTTTGGCGTTTCACTCTGTTTTCTCCTATATTGATAGATGTATTTGGAACTCTAAATCAAGCACGGTTTGTTCTAGCTTCTTGATACTTGACACAGTTAAGTAGTTTCAAGTTCTATCTCTATGTTCTGTTTCCGATTGATGTAGCCCTAAGCAGTGACAGACGAGTAACACTTTCATTGAAAGGGGTTGCCAAGCGTCCAAAAATTATGAATCTCCAGAAATCTCAGCAAACATTTTTTCACCCAAACTGGATGATACTTCCAGGTAATGATCAGTACACTAAGCCCACGTGGTTCCCCAAATTTCGTTCTTCTATGTTGAAGCGTTCGTTTCCAGTAACAGTTTGAATTTTGGCGTTTCACTCTGTTTTCTCCTATATTGATAGATGTATTTGGAACTCTAAATCAAACATGGTTTGTGCTACCTTCTTGAAAGTTGTCACAATTAAGTAGTTTCAAGTTCTATCACTATGTTCTGTTTCCTATTGATGTAGCCCTAAGAAGTGATAGGCGAGAAACACTTTCATTGAAAGGGGTTGCCAAGCTTCCAAAAATTACGAATCTCCAGAAATCTCAGCAAATATTTTTTCACCCAAACTGGATGATACTTTCAGGTAATGATCAGTACACTAAGCCCACTTGGTTCCCCAAATTTCGTTCTTCTATATTGAAGCGTTCGTTTCCAGTAACAGTTTGAATTTTGGCGTTTCACTCTGTTTTCTCCTATATTGATAGATGTATTTGGAACTCTAAATCAAGCACCGTTTGTGCTAGCTTCTTGAAACTTGACACAATTAAGTAGTTTCAAGTTCTATCTCTATATTTTGTTTCCTATTGGTGTAGCCCTAAGCAGTGACAGACGAGAAACACTTTCATTGAAAGGGGTTGCCAAGCGTCCAAAAATTACGAATCTCCAGAAATCTCAGCAAACATTTTTTCACCCAAAGTGGATGATACTTTCAGGTAATGATGAGTACACTAAGCCCACTTGGTTCCCCAAATTTCGTTCTTCTATGTTGAAGCGTTCGTTTCCAGTAACAGTTTGAATTTTGGCGTTTCACTCTGTTTTCTCCTATATTGATAGATGTATTTGGAACTCTAAATCAAGCACGGTTTGTGCTAGCTATTTGAAACTTGACACAACTAAGTAGTTTCACGTTCTATCTCTATGTTTTGTTTCCTATTTGTGTACCTAAGCAGTGACAGACGAGAAACACTTTCATTGAAAGGGGTTGCCAAGCTTCCAAAAATTACGAATCTCCAGAAATCTCAGCAAATATTTTTTACACCCAAACTGGGTGATAC
Organism: Spermophilus citellus; assembly: GCF_964194105.1. Lineage (NCBI taxonomy): Eukaryota > Metazoa > Chordata > Mammalia > Rodentia > Sciuridae > Spermophilus > Spermophilus citellus. Next base: position 33,083,235 of record NC_138193.1, on the reverse strand, counting down.
TTTCAGGTAATGATCAGTACACTGAGCCCACTTTGTTCCCCAAATTTCGTTCTTCTATGTTGAAGCGTTCGTTTCCAGTAACAGTTTGAATTTTGGCGTTTCACTCTGTTTTCTCCTATATTGATAGATGTATTTGGACTCTAAATCAAACCCGGTTTGTGCTAGCTTCTTGAAACTTGACACAATTAACTAGTTTCAAGTTCTATCTCTATGTTCTGTTTCCTATTGATGTAGCCCTAAGCAGTGACAGGCGAGAAACACTTTCATTGAAAGGGGTTGCCAAGCTTCCAAAAATGACGAATCTCCAGAAATCTCAGCAAATATTTTTTCACCCAAACTGGATGATACTTTCAGGTAATGATCAGTATACTAAACCCACTTGGTTCCCCAAATTTCGTTCTTCTATGTTGAAGCGTTCGTTTCCAGTAACAGTTTGAATTTTGGCGTTTCACTCTGTTTTCTCCTATATTGATAGATGTATTTGGAACTCTAAATCAAGCACGGTTTGTTCTAGCTTCTTGATACTTGACACAGTTAAGTAGTTTCAAGTTCTATCTCTATGTTCTGTTTCCGATTGATGTAGCCCTAAGCAGTGACAGGCGAAAAACACTTTCATTGAAAGGGGTTGCCAAGCGTCCAAAAATTATGAATCTCCAGAAATCTCAGCAAACATTTTTTCACCCAAACTGGATGATACTTTCAGGTAATGATCAGTACACTAAGCCCACGTGGTTCCCCAAATTTCGTTCTTCTATGTTGAAGCGATCGTTTCCAGTAACAGTTTGAATTTTGGCGTTTCACTCTGTTTTCTCCTATATTGATAGATGTATTTGGAACTCTAAATCAAGCACGGTTTGTGCTAGCTTCTTGAAACTTGACACAATTAACTAGTTTCAAGTTCTATCTCTACGTTCTGTTTCCTATTGATGTAGCCCTAAGCAGTGACAGGCGAGAAACACTTTCATTAAAAGGGGTTGCCAAGCTTCCAAAAATTACGAATCTCCAGAAATCTCAGCAAATATTTTTTCACCCAAACTAGATGATACTTTCAGGTAATGATCAGTACCCTAAGCCCACTTGGTTCCCCAAATTTCGTTCTTCTATGTTGAAGCGTTCGTTTCCAGTAACAGTTTGAATTTTGGCGTTTCACTCTGTTTTCTCCTATATTGATAGATGTATTTGGAACTCTAAATCAAGCACCGTTTGTGCTAGCTTCTTGAAACTTGACACAATTAAGTAGTTTCAAGTTCTATCTCTATATTTTGTTTCCTATTGGTGTAGCCCTAAGCAGTGACAGACGAGAAACACTTTCATTGAAAGGGGTTGCCAAGCGTCCAAAAATTACGAATCTCCAGAAATCTCAGCAAACATTTTTTCACCCAAACTGGATGATACTTTCAGGTAATGATCAGTACACTAAGCCCACTTGGTTCCCCAAATTTCGTTCTTCTATGTTGAAGCGTTCGTTTCCAGTAACAGTTTGAATTTTGGCGTTTCACTCTGTTTTCTCCTATATTGATAGATGTATTTGGAACTCTAAATCAAGCACGGTTTGTTCTAGCTTCTTGAAACTTGACACAGTTAAGTAGTTTCAAGTTCTATCTCTATGTTCTGTTTCCTATTGATGTAGCCCTAAGCAGTGACAGGCGAGAAACACTTTCATTGAAAGGGGTTGCCAAGCTTCCAAAAATTACGAATCTCCAGAAATCTCAGCAAATATTTTTACACCCAAACTGGGTGATACTTTCAGGTAATGATCAGTACACTGAGCCCACTTTGTTCCCCAAATTTCGTTCTTCAATGTTGAAGCTTTTGTTTCCAGTAACAGTTTGAATTTTTAGGTTTCACTCTGTTTTCTCCTATATTGATAGATGTATTTGGAAATCTAAATCAAACACGGTTGGTGCTACCTTCTTGAATCTTGACACAATTAATAAGTTTCAAGTTCTATCTCTATGTTCTGATTCCTATTGATGTAGCCCTAAGCAGTGACAGGCGAGAAACACTTTCATTGAAAGGGGTTGCCAAGCTTCCAAAAATGACGAATCTCCAGAAATCTCAGCAAATATTTTTTCACCCAAACTGGATGATACTTTCAGGTAATGATCAGTACACTAAGCCCACTTGGTTCCCCAAATTTCGTTCTTCTATGTTGAAGCGTTCGTTTCCAGTAACATTTTGAATTTTGGCGTTTCACTCTGTTTTCTCCTATATTGATAGATGTATTTGGAACTCTAAATCAAGCACGGTTTGTGCTAGCTTCTTGAAACTTGACACAATTAAGTAGTTTCAAGTTCTATCTCTATATTTTGTTTCCTATTGGTGTAGCCCTAAGCAGTGACAGACGAATAACACTTTCATTGAAAGGGGTTGCCAAGCTTCCAAAAATTACGAATCTCCAGAAATATCAGCAAATATTTTTTCACCCAAACTGGATGATACTTTCAGGAAATAATCAGTACACTAAGCCCACTTGGTCCCCCAAATTTCGTTCTTCTATGTTGAAGCGTTCGTTTCCAATAACAGTTTGAAATTTGGCGTTTCACTCTGTTTTCTCCTATATTGATAGATGTATTTGGAACTCTAAATCAAACACGGTTTGTGCTAGCTTCTTGAAACTTGACACAATTAATAAGTTTCAAGTTCTATCTCTATGTTCTGTTTCCTATTGATGTAGCAATAAGCAGTGACAGGCGAGAAACACTTTCATTGAAGGGGGTTGCCAAGCTTCCAAAAATTACGAATCTCCAGAAATCTCAGCAAATATTTTTACACCGAAACTGGGTGATACTTTCAGGTAATGATCAGTACACTGAGCCCACTTTGTTCCCCAAATTTCGTTCTTCAATGTTGAAGCTTTCGGTTCCAGTAACAGTTTGAATTTTTAGGTTTCACTCTGTTTTCTCCTATATTGATAGATGTATTTGGAACTCTAAACAAACACGGTTGGTGCTACCTTCTTGAATCTTGACACAATTAAGTAGTTTCAAGTTCTATCTCTATGTTCTGTTTCCTATTGATGTAGCCCTAAGCAGTGACAGGCGAGAAACCTTTCATTGAAAGGGGTTGCCAAGCTTCCAAAAATGACGAATCTCCAGAAATCTCAGCAAATATTTTTTTCACCCAAACTGGATGATACTTTCAGGTAATGATCAGTACACTAAGCCCACTTGGTTCCCCAAATTTCGTTCTTCTATGTTGAAGCGTTCGTTTCCAGTAACAGTTTGAATTTTGGCGTTTCACTCTGTTTTCTCCTATATTGATAGATGTATTTGGAACTCTAAATCAAACACGGTTTGTGCTAGCTTCTTGAAACTTGACACAATTAATTAGTTTCAAGTTCTATCTCTATGTTCTGTTTCCTATTGATGTAGCCCTAAGCAGTGACAGGCGAGAAACACTTTCATTGAAGGGGGTTGCCAAGCTTCCAAAAATTACGAATCTCCAGAAATCTCAGCAAATATTTTTACACCCAAACGGGGTGATACTTTCAGGTAATGATCAGTACACTGAGCCCACTTTGTTCCCCAAATTTCGTTCTTCAATGTTGAAGCTTTCCTATCCAGTAACAGTTTGAATTTTTAGGTTTCACTCTGTTTTCTCCTATATTGATAGATGTATTTGGAACTCTAAACAAACACGGTTGGTGCTACCTTCTTGAAACTTGACACAATTAAGTAGTTTCAAGTTCTATCTCTATGTTCTGTTTCCTATTGATGTAGCCCTAAGCAGTGACAGGCGAGAAACCTTTCATTGAAAGGGGTTGCCAAGCTTCCAAAAATTACGAATCTCCAGAAATCTCAGCAAATATTTTTTCACCCAAACTGGATGATACTTTCAGGTAATGATCAGTACACTAAGCCCACTTGGTTCCCCAAATTTAGTTCTTCTATGTTGAAGCGTTCGTTTCCAGTAATATTTTGAATTTTTGCGTTTCACTCTGTTTCTCCTATATTGATAGATGTATTTGGAACTCTAAATCAAGCACGGTTTGTGCTAGCTTCTTGAAACTTGACACAATTAATTAGTTTCAGGTTCTATCTCTATGTTCTGTTTCCTATTTATGTAGCCCTAAGCAGTGACAGGCGAGAAACACTTTCATTGAAAGGGGTTGCCAAGCTTCCAAAAATTACGAATCTCCAGAAATCTCAGCAAATATTTTTACACCCAAACTGGGTGATACTTTCAGGTAATGATCAGTACACTGAGCCCACTTTGTTCCCCAAATTTCGTTCTTCAATGTTGCAGCTTTCGTTTGCAGTAACAGTTTGAATTTTTAGGTTTCACTCTGTTTTCTCCTATATTGATAGATGTATTTGGAACTCTAAATCAAACACGGTTTGTGCTACCTTCTTTAAACTTGACAAAATTAAGTAGTTTCAAGTTCTATCTCTATGTTCTGTTTCCTATTGGTGTAGCCCTAAGCATTGACAGACGAGAAACACTTTCATTGAAAGGGGTTGCAAACTTCCAAAAATGACGAATCTCCAGAAATCTCAGCAAACATTTTTTCACCCAAACTGGATGATACTTTCAGGTTATGATCAGTACACTAAGCCCACTTGGTTTCCCAAATTTCGTTCTTCAATATTGCAGCTTTCCTTTCCAGTAACAGTTTGAATTTTTAGGTTTCACTCTGTTTTCTCCTATATTGATAGATGTATTTGGAACTCTAAATCAAACACGGTTTGTGCTAGCTTCTTGAAACGTGACAAAATTAATTAGTTTCAAGTTCTATCTCTATGTTCTGTTTCCTATTGATGTAGCCCTAAGCAGTGACAGGCGAGAAACACTTTCATTGAAAGTGGTTGCCAAGCTTCCAAAAATTAGGAATATCCAGAAATCTCAGCAAATATTTTTACATCCAAACTGGGTGATACTTTCAGGTAATGATCAGTACACTGAGCCCACTTTGTTCCCCAAATTTCATTCTTCAATGTTGAAGCTTTCGTTTCCAGTAACAGTTTGAATTTTTAGGTTTCACTCTGTTTTCTCCTATATTGATAGATGTATTTGGAACTCTAAATCAAACACGGTTTGTGCTAGGTTCTTGAAACTTGACACAATTAACTAGTTTAAAGTTCTATCTCTACGTTCTGTTTCCTATTGATGTAGCCCTAAGCAGTGAGAGGCGAGAAACACTTTCATTGAAAGGGGTTGCCAACCTTCCAAAAATTACGAATCTCCAGAAATATCAGCAAATATTTTTTCACCCAAACTGGATGATACTTTCAGGTAATGATCAGTACACTAACCCCACTAGGTTCCCCAAATTTCGTTCTTCTATGTTGAAGCGTTCGTTTCCAGTAACAATTTGAATTTTGGCGTTTCACTCTGTTTTCTCCTATATTGATAGATGTATTTGGAACTCTAAATCAAGCACGGTTTGTGCTAGCTTCTTGAAACTGGACACAATTAAGTAGTTTCAAGTTCTATCTCTATGTTCTGTTTCCGGTTGATGTAGCGGTAAGCAGTGACAGGCGAGAAACACTTTCATTGAAGGGGGTTGCCAAGCTTCCAAAAATTACGAATCTCCAGAAATCTCAGCAAATATTTTTACACCCAAACTGGGTGATACTTTCAGGTAATGATCAGTACACTGAGCCCACTTTGTTCCCCAAATTTCGTTCTTTAATATTGAAGCTTTCCTTTCCAGTAACAGTTTGAATTTTTAGGTTTCACTCTGTTTTCTCCTATATTTATAGATGTATTTGGAACTCTAAACAAACACGGTTGGTGCTACCTTCTTGAAACTTGACACAATTAAGTAGTTTCCAGTTCTATCTCTATGTTCTGTTTCCTATTGATGTAGCCCTAAGTAGTGACAGGCGAGAAACCTTTCATTGAAAGGGGTTGCCAAGCTTCCAAAAATTACGAATCTCCAGAAATCTCAGCAAATATTTTTTCACCCAAACTGGATGATACTTTCAGGTAATGATCAGTACACTAAGCCCACTTGGTTCCCCAAATTTCGTTCTTCTATGTTGAAGCGTTCGTTTCCAGTAATATTTTGAATTTTGGCATTTCACTCTGTTTTCTCCTATATTGATAGATGTATTTGGAACTCTAAATCAAGCACGGTTTGTGCTAGCTTCTTGAAACTTGACACAATTAAGTAGTTTCAAGTTCTATCTCTATATTTTGTTTCCTATTGGTGTAGCCCTAAGCAGTGACAGACGAGTAACACTTTCATTGAAAGGGGTTGCCAAGCTTCCAAAAATTACGAATCTCCAGAAATCTCAGCAAATATTTTTTCACCCAAACTGGATGATACTTTCAGGTAATCATCAGTACACTAAGCCCACTTGGTTCCCCAAATTTCGTTCTTCTATGTTGAAGCGTTCGTTTCCAGTAACAGTTTGAATTTTGGCGTTTCACTCTGTTTTCTCCTATATTGATAGATGTATTTGGAACTCAAAATCAAACACGGTTTGTGCTAGCTTCTTGAAACTTGACACAATTAATTAGTTTCAAGTTCTATCTCTAAGTTCTGTTTCCTATTTATGTAGCCCTAAGCAGTGACAGGCGAGAAACCCTTTCATTGAAAGGGGTTGCCAAGCTTCCAAAAATTACGAATCTCCAGAAATCTCAGCAAATATTTTTACACCCAAACTGGGTGATACTTTCAGGTAATGATCAGTACACTGAGCCCACTTTGTTCCCCAAATTTCGTTCTTCAATGTTGCAGCTTTCGTTTCCAGTAACAGTTTGAATTTTTAGGTTTCACTCTGTTTTCTCCTATATTGATAGATGTATTTGGAACTCTAAATCAAACACGGTTTGTGCTACCTTCTTGAAACTTGACACAATTAAGTAGTTTCAAGTTCTATCTCTATGTTCTGTTTCTATTGGTGTAGCCCGAAGCAGTGACAGACGAGAAACACTTTCATTGAAAGGGGTTGCAAACTTCCAAAAATGACGAATCTCCAGAAATCTCAGCAAACATTTTTTCACCCAAACTGGATGATACTTTCAGGTAATGATCAGTACACTAAGACCACTTGGTTCCCCAAATTTCGTTCTTCTATGTTGAAGCGTTCGTATCCAGTAACAGTTTGAATTTTGGCGTTTCACTCTGTTTTCTCCTATATTGATAGATGTATTTGGAACTCTAAATCAAGCACGGTTTGTGCTAGCTTCTTGAAACTTGACACAGTTAAGTAGTTTCAAGTTCTATCTCTATGTTCTGTTTCCGATTGATGCAGCCCTAAGCAGTGACAGGTGAGAAACACTTTCATTGAAAGGGGTTGCCAAGCGTCCAAAAATTACGAATCTTCAGAAATCTCAGCAAACATTTTTTTCACCCAAACTGGATGATACTTTCAGGTAATGATCAGTACTCTAAACCCACTTGGTTCCCCAAATTTCGTTCTTCTATGTTGAAGCGTTCGTTTCCAGTAACAGTTTGAATTTTTACGTTTCACTCTGTTTTCTCCTATATTGATAGATGTATTTGGAACTCTAAATCAAACACGGTTTGTGCTAGCTTCTTGAAACTTGACACAATTAACTAGTTTCAAGTTCTATCTCTACGTTCTGTTTCCTATTGATGTAGCCCTAAGCAGTGACAGGCGAGAAACACTTTCATTGAAAGGGGTTGCCAAGATTCCAAAAATTACGAATCTCCAGAAATCTCAGCAAATATTTTTACACCATAACTGGGTGATAATTTCAGGTAATGATCAGTACACTGAGCCCACTTAATTCCCCAAATTTCGTTCTTCAATATTGCAGCTTTCCTTTCCCGTAACAGTTTGAATTTTTAGGTTTCACTCTGTTTTCTCCTATATTGATAGATGTATTTGGAACTCTAAATCAAACACGGTTTGTGCTAGCTTCTTGAAACGTGACAAAATTAATTAGTTTCAAGTTCTATCTCTATGTTCTGTTTCCTATTGATGTAGCCCTTAGCAGTGACAGGCGAGAAACACTTTCATTGAAAGGGGTTGCCAAGCTTCCAAAAATTAGGAATCTCCAGAAATCTCAGCAAATATTTTTACATCCAAACTGGATGATACTTTCAGGTAATGATCAGTACACTGAGCCCACTTTGTTCCCCAAATTACATTCTTCAATGTTGAAGCTTTCGTTTCCAGTAACAGTTTGAATTTTTAGGTTTCACTCTGTTTTCTCCTATATTGATAGATGTATTTGGAACTCTAAATCAAACACGGTTTGTGCTAGCTTCTTGAAACTTGACACAATTAACTAGTTTAAAGTTCTATCTCTACGTTCTGTTTCCTATTGATGTAGCCCTAAGCAGTGAGAGGCGAGAAACACTTTCATTGAAAGGGGTTGCCAACCTTCCAAAAATTACGAATCTCCCGAAATCTCAGCAAACATTTTTTCACCCAAACTGGATGATACTTTCAGGTAATGATCAGTACACTAACCCCACTAGGTTCCCCAAATTTCGTTCTTCTATGTTGAAGCGTTCGTTTCCAGTAACAGTTTGAATTTTGGCGTTTCACTCTGTTTTCTCCTATATTGATAGATGTATTTGGAACTCTAAATCAAGCACAGTTTGTGCTAGCTTCTTGAAACTTGACACAATTAATAAGTTTCAAGTTCTATCTCTATGTTCTGTTTCCTATTGATGTAGCCCTAAGCAGTGACAGGCGAGAAACACTTTCATTGAAAGGGGTTGCCAAGCTTCCAAAAATTACGAATCTCCAGAAATCTCAGCAAATATTTTTACACCCAAACTGGGTGATACTTTCAGGTAATGATCAGTACACTGAGCCCACTTTGTTCCCCAAATTTCATTCTTCAATGTTGAAGCTTTCGTTTCCAGTAACAGTTTGAATTTTTACGTTTCACTCTGTTTTCTCCTATATTGATAGATGTATTTGGAACTCTAAATCAAACACGGTTTGTGCTAGCTTCTTGAAAATTGACACAATTAACTAGTTTAAAGTTCTATCTCTACATTCTGTTTCCTATTGATGTAGCCCTAAGCAGTGAGAGGCGAGAAACACTTTCATTGAAAGAGGTTGCCAAGCTTCCAAAAATTACGAATCTCCAGAAATCTCAGCAAACATTTTTTCACCCAAACTGGATGATACTTTCAGGTAATGATCAGTACACTAACCCCACGAGGTTCCCCAAATTTCGTTCTTCTATGTTGAAGCGTTCGTTTCCAGTAACAGTTTGAATTTTGGCGTTTCACTCTTTTTTCTCCTATATTGATAGATGTATTTGGAACTCTAAATCAAGCACGGTTTGTGCTAGCTTCTTGAAACTTGACACAATTAAGTAGTTTCAAGTTCTATCTCTATATTTTGTTTCCTATTGGTGTAACCCTAAGCAGTGACAGACGAGTAACACTTTCATTGAAAGGGGTTGCCAAGCTTCCAAAAATTACGAATCTCCAGAAATCTCCGCAAATATTTTTACACCCAAACTGGGTGATACTTTCAGGTAATGATCAGTACACTGAGCCCACTTTGTTCCCCAAATTTCGTTCTTCAATGTTGAAGCTTTCCTTTCCAGTAACAGTTTGAATTTTTAGGTTTCACTCTGTTTTCTCCTATATTGATAGATGTATTTGGAACTCTAAATCAAACACGGTTTGTGCTAGCTTCTTGAAACTTGACACAATTAAGTAGTTTCAAGTTCTATCTCTACGTTCTGTTTCCTATTGATGTAGCCCTAAGCAGTGACAGGCCAGAAACACTTTCATTGAAAGGGGTTGCCAAGCTTCCAAAAATGACGAATCTCCAGAAATCTCAACAAATATTTTTTCACCCAAACTGGATGATACTTTCAGGTAATGATCAGTACACTAAGCCCACTTGGTTCCCCAAATTTCGTTCTTCTATGTTGAAGCGTTCGTTTCCAGTAACAGTTTGAATTTTGACGTTTCACTCTGTTTTCTCCTATATTGATAGATGTATTTGGAACTCTAAATCAAGCACGGTTTGTGCTAGCTTCTTGAAACTTGACACAGTTAAGTAGTTTCAAGTTCTATCTCTATGTTCTGTTTCCGATTGATGTAGCCCTAAGCAGTGACAGGTGAGAAACACTTTCATTGAAAGGGGTTGCCAAGCTTCCAAAAATTACGAATCTCCAGAAATCTCAGCAAATATTTTTACACCCAAACTGGGTGATACTTTCAGGTAATGATCAGTACACTGAGCCCACTTTGTTCCCCAAATTTCGTTCTTCAATGTTGAAGCTTTCGTTTCCAGTAACAGTTTGAATTTTTAGGTTTCACTCTGTTTTCTCCTATATTGATAGATGTATTTGAAACTCTAAATCAAACACGGTTTGTACTAGCTTCTTGAAACTTGACACAATTAATAAGTTTCAAGTTCTATCTCTATGTTCTGTTTCCTATTGATGTAGCCCTAAGCAGTGACAGGCGAGAAACACTTTCATTGAAGGGGGTTGCCAAGCTTCCAAAAATTACGAATCTCCAGAAATCTCAGCCAATATTTTTACACCCAAACTGGGTGATACTTTCAGGTAATGATCAGTACACTGAGCCCACTTTGTTCACCAAATTTCGTTCTTCAATGTTGAAGCTTTCGTTTCCAGTAACAGTTTGAATTTTTACGTTTCACTCTGTTTTCTCCTGTATTGATAGATGTATTTGGAACTCTAAATCAAACACGGTTTGTGCTAGCTTCTTGAAACTTGACACAATTAAGTAGTTTCAAGTTCTATCTCTACGTTCTGTTTCTTATTGATGTAGCCCTAAGCAGTGACAGGCCAGAAACACTTTCATTGAAAGGGGTTGCCAAGCTTCCAAAAATGACGAATCTCCAGAAATCTCAACAAATATTTTTTCACCCAAACTGGATGATACTTTCAGGTAATGATCAGTACACTAAGCCCACTTGGTTCCCCAAATTTCGTTCTTCTATGTTGAAGCGTTCGTTTCCAGTAACAGTTTGAATTTTGGCGTTTCACTCTGTTTTCTCCTATATAGATAGATGTATTTGGAACTCTAAATCAAGCACGGTTTGTGCTAGCTTTTTGAAACTTGACACAATTAATTAGTTTCAAGTTCTATCTCTATGTTCTGTTTCATATTTATGTAGCCCTAAGCAGTGACAGGCGAGAAACTCTTTCATTGAAAGGGGTTGCCAAGCTTCCAAAAATTACGAATCTCCAGAAATCTCAGCAAATATTTTTACACCCAAACTGGGTGATATTTTCAGGTAATGATCAGTACACTGAGCCCACGTTGTTCCCCAAATTTCGTTCTTCAATGTTGCAGCTTCCGTTTCCAGTAACAGTTTGAATTTTTAGGTTTCAATCTGTTTTCTCCTATATTGATAGATGTATTTGGAACTCTAAATCAAACACGGTTTGTGCTAGCTTCTTGAAACTTGACACAATTAACTAGTTTCAAGTTCTATCTCTACGTTCTGTTTCCTATTGATGTAGCCCTAAGCAGTGACAGGCCAGAAACACTTTCATTGAAAGGGGTTGCCAAGCTTCCAAAAATGACGAATCTCCAGAAATCTCACCAAATATTCTTTCACCCAAACTGGATGATACTTTCAGGTAATGATGAGTACACTAAGCCCACTTGGTTCCCCAAATTTCGTTCTTCTATGTTGAAGCGTTCGTTTCCAGTAACAGTTTGAATTTTGACGTTTCACTCTGTTTTCTCCTATATTGATAGATGTATTTGGAACTCTAAATGAAGCACGGTTTGTGCTAGCTTCTTGAAACTTGACACAAATAAGTAGTTTCAAGTTCTATCTCTATGTTCTCTTTCCGATTGATGTAGCCCTAAGCAGTGACAGGTGAGAAACACTTTCATTGAAAGGGGTTGCCAAGCTTCCAAAAATTACGAATCTCCAGAAATCTCAGCAAATATTTTTACACCCAAACTGGGTGATACTTTCAGGTAATGATCAGTACACTGAGCCCACTTTGTTCCCCAAAATTCGTTCTTCAATGTTGAAGCTTTCGTTTCCAGTAACAGTTTGAATTTTTAGGTTTCACTCTGTTTTCTCCTATATTGATAGATGTATTTGGAACTCTAAATCAAACACGGTTTGTGCTACCTTCTTGAAACTTGACACAATTAAGTAGTTTCAAGTTCTATCTCTATCTTCTGTTTCCTATTGATGTAGCCCTAAGCAGTGACAGGCGAGAAACACTTTCATTGAAAGGGGTTGCCAAGCTTCTAAAAATTACGAATCTCCAGAAATCTCAGCAAATATTTTTTCACCCAAACTGGATGATACTTTCAGGTAATGATCAGTACACTTAGCCCACTTGGTTCCCCAAATTTCGTTCTTCTATGTTGAAGCGTTCGTTTCCAGTAACATTTTGAATTTTGGCGTTTCACTCTGTTTTCTCCTATATTGATAGATGTATTTGGAACTCTAAATCAAGCACGGTTTGTGCTAGCTTCTTGAAACTTGACACAATTAAGTAGTTTCAAGTTCTATCTCTATATTTTGTTTCCTATTGGTGTAGCCCTAAGCAGTGACAGACGAGTAACACTTTAATTGAAAGGGGTTGCCAAGCTTCCAAAAATTACGAATCTCCAGAAATCTCAGCAAATATTTTTTCACCCAAACTGGATGATACTTTCAGGTAATGATCAGTACACTATGCCCACTTGGTTCCCCAAATTTCGTTCTTCTATGTTGAAGCGTTCGTTTCCAGTAACAGTTTGAATTTTGGCGTTTCACTCTGTTTTCTCCTATATTGATAGATGTATTTGGAACTCTAAATCAAACACGGTTTGTGCTAGCTTCTTGAAACTTGACACAATTAATAAGATTCAAGTTCTATCTCTATGTTCTGTTTCCTATTGATGTAGCCCTAAGCAGTGACAGGCGAGAAACACTTTCATTGAAGGGGGTTGCCAATCTTCCAAAAATTACGAATCTCCAGAAATCTCAGCAAATATTTTTACACCCAAACTGGGTGATACTTTCAGGTAATGATCAGTACACTGAGCCCACTTTGTTCCCCAAATTTCGTTCTTCAATGTTGAAGCTTTCCTTTCCAGTAACAGTTTGAATTTTTAGGTTTCACTCTGTTTTCTCCTATATTGATAGATGTATTTGGAACTCTAAACAAACACGGTTGGTGCTACCTTCTTCAAACTTGACACAATTAAGTAGTTTCAAGTTCTATCTCTATGTTCTGTTTCCTATTGGTGTAGCCCTAAGCAGTGACAGACGAGAAACACTTCCATTGAAAGGGGTTGCCAAGCTTCCAAAAATGACGAATCTCCAGAAATCTCAGCAAACATTTTTTCACCCAAACTGGGTGATACTTTCAGGTAATGATAAGTACACTGAGCCCACTTTGTTCCCCAAATTTCGTTCTTCAATGTTGCAGATTTTGTTTCCAGTAACAGTTTGAATTTTTAGGTTTCACTCTGTTTTCTCCTATATTGATAGATGTATTTGGAACTCTAAATCAAACACGGTTTGTGCTACCTTCTTGAAACGTGACACAATTAAGTAGTTTCAAGTTCTATCTCTATGTTCTGTTTCCTATTGGTGTAGCCCTAAGCAGTGACAGACGAGAAACACTTCCATTGAAAGGGGTTGCCAAGCTTCCAAAAATGACGAATCTCCAGAAATCTCAGCAAACATTTTTTCACCCAAACTGGATGATACTTTCAGGTAATGATCAGTACACTTAGCCCACTTGGTTCCCCAAATTTCGTTCTTCTATGTTGAAGCATTCATATCCAGTAACAGTTTGAATTTTTAGGTTTCACTCTGTTTTCTCCTATATTGATAGATGTATTTGGAACTCTAAATCAAGCACGGTTTGTGCTAGCTTCTTGAAACTTGACACAATTAAGTAGTTTCAAGTTCTATCTCTATATTTTGTTTTCTATTGGTGTAGCCCTAAGCAGTGACAGACGAGTAACACTTTCATCGAAAGGGGTTGCCAAGCTTCCAAAAATTACGAATCTCCAGAAATCTCAGCAAATATTTTTTCACCCAAACTGGATGATACTTTCAGGTAATAATCAGTACACTAAGCCCACTTGCTTCCCCAAATTTAGTTTTCTATTTTGAAGCGTTCGTTTCCAGTAACAGTTTGAATTTTGGCGTTTCACTCTGTTTTCTCCTATATTGATAGATGTATTTGGAACTCTAAATCAAACACGGTTTGTGCTAGCTTCTTGAAACTTGACACAATTAATTAGTTTCAAGTTCTATCTCTATGTTCTGTTTCCTATTTATGTAGCCCTAAGCAGTGAGAGGCGAGAAACACTTTCATTGAAAGGGGTTGCCAAGCTTCCAAAAATTACGAATCTCCAGAAATCTCAGCAAATATTTTTTCACCCAAACTGGATGATACTTTCAGGTAATGATCAGTACACTGAGCCTACTTTGTTCCCCAAATTTCGTTCTTCAATGTTGCAGCTTTCGTTTCCAGTAACAGTTTGAATTTTTAGGTTTCACTCTGTTTTCTCCTATATTGATAGTTGTATTTGGAACTCTAAATCAAGCACGGTTTGTGCTAGTTTCTTGAAACTTGACACAATTAAGTAGTTTCAAGTTCTATCTCTATGTTCTGTTTCCGATTGATGTAGCCCTAAGCAGTGACAGGCGAGAAACACTTTCATTGAAAGGGGTTGCCAAGCTTCCAAAAATTACGAATCTCCAGAAATCTCAGCAAATATTTTTTCACCCAAACTGGATGATACTTTCAGGTAATGATCAGTACACTAAGCCCACTTGGTTCCCCAAATTTCGTTCTTCTATGTTGAAGCATTCGTATCCAGTAACAGTTTGAATTTTTAGGTTTCACTCTGTTTTCTCCTATATTGATAGATGTATTTGGAACTCTAAACAAACACGGTTGGTGCTACCTTCTTGAAACTTGACACAATTAAGTAGTTTCAAGTTCTATCTCTATGTTCTGTTTCCTATTGATGTAGCCCTAAGCAGTGACAGGCGAGAAACCTTTCATTGAAAGGGGTTGCCAAGCTTCCAAAAATTACGAATATCCAGAAATCTCAGCAAATATTTTTTCACGCAAACTGGATGATACTTTCAGGTAATGATCACTACACTAAGCCCACTTGGTTCCCCAAATTTCGTTCTTCTATGTTGAAGCGTTGTTTTCCAGTAATATTTTGAATTTTGGCATTTCACTCTGTTTTCTCCTATATTGATAGATGTATTTGGAACTCTAAATCAAGCAAGGTTTGTGCTAGCTTCTTGAAACTTGACACAATTAAGTAGTTTCAAGTTCTGTCTCTATATTTTGTTTCCTATTGGTGTAGCCCTAAGCAGTGACAGACGAGTAACACTTTCATTGAAAGGGGTTGCCAAGCTTCCAAAAATTACGAATCTCCAGAAATCTCAGCAAATATTTTTTCACCCAAACTGGATGATACTTTCAGGTAATAATCAGTACACTAAGCCCACTTGGTTCCCCAAATTTCGTTCTTCTATGTTGAAGCGTTCGTTTCCAGTAACAGTTTGAATTTTTGCGTTTCACTCTGTTTTTTCCTATATTGATAGATGTATTTGGAACTCTAAATCAAGCACGGTTTGTGCTATTTTCTTGAAACTTGACACAATTAAGTAGTTTCAAGTTCTATCTCTATATTTTGTTTCCTATTGGTGTAGTCCTAAGCAGTGACAGGCGAGAAACACTTTCATTGAAAGGGGTTGCCAAGCTTCCAAAAATTACGAATATCCAGAAATCTCAGCAAATATTTTTACACCCAAACTGGGTGATACTTTCAGGTAATGATCAGTACACTGAGCCCACTTTGTTCCCCAAATTTCGTTCTTCAATGTTGCAGATTTCGTTTCCAGTAACAGTTTGAATTTTTAGGTTTCACTCTGTTTTCTCCTATATTGATAGATGTATTTGGAACTCTAAATCAAACACGGTTTGTGCTACCTTCTTGAAACGTGACACAATTAAGTAGTTTCAAGTTCTATCTCTATGTTCTGTTTCCTATTGGTGTAGCCCTAAGCAGTGACAGGCGAGAAACACTTCCATTGAAAGGGGTTGCCAAGCTTCCAAAAATGACGAATCTCCAGAAATCTCAGCAAACATTTTTTCACCCAAACTGGATAATACTTTCAGGTAATGATCAGTACACTAAGCCCACTTGGTTCCCCAAATTTCGTTCTTCTATGTTGAAGCGTTCGTTTCCAGTAATATTTTGAATTTTGGCGTTTCACTCTGTTTTCTCCTATATTGATAGATGTATTTGGAACTCTAAATCAAGCACGGTTTGTGCTAGCTTCTTGAAACTTGACACAATTAAGTAGTTTCAAGTTCTATCTCTATATTTTGTTTCCTATTGGTGTAGCCCTAAGCAGTGACAGACGAGTAACACTTTCATTGAAAGGGGTTGCCAAGCTTCCAAAAATTACGAATCTCCAGAAATCTCAGCAAATATTTTTTCACCCAAACTGGATGATACTTTCAGGTAATAATCAGTACACTAAGCCCACTTGGTTCCCCAAATTTCGTTCTTCTATGTTGAAGCGTTCGTTGCCAGTAACAGTTTGAATTTTGGCATTTCACTCTGTTTTTTCCTATATTGATAGATGTATTTGGAACTCTAAATCAAACAGGGTTTGTGCTAGCTTCTTGAAACTTGACACAATTAATTAGTTTCAAGTTCTATCTCTATGTTCTGTTTCCTATTTATGTAGCCCTAAGCAGTGACAGGCGAGAAACACTTTCATTGAAAGGGGTTGCCAAGCTTCCAAAACTTACGAATCTCCAGAAATCTCAGCAAATATTTTTACACCCAAACTGGGTGATACTTTCAGGTAATGATAAGTACACTGAGCCCACTTTGTTCCCCAAATTTCGTTCTTCAATGTTGCAGATTTTGTTTCCAGTAACAGTTTGAATTTTTAGGTTTCACTCTGTTTTCTTCTATATTGATAGATGTATTTGGAACTCTAAATCAAACACGGTTTGTGCTACCTTCTTGAAACGTGACACAATTAAGTAGTTTCAAGTTCTATCTCTATGTTCTGTTTCCTATTGGTGTAGCCCTAAGCAGTGACAGACGAGAAACACTTCCATTGAAAGGGGTTGCCAAGCTTCCAAAATGACGAATCTCCAGAAATCTCAGCAAACATTTTTTCACCCAAACTGGATGATACTTTCAGGTAATGATCAGTACACTAAGCCCACTTGGTTCCCCAAATTTCGTTCTTCTATGTTGAAGCATTCATATCCAGTAACAGTTTGAATTTTTAGGTTTCACTCTGTTTTCTCCTATATTGATAGATGTATTTGGAACTCTAAATCAAGCACGGTTTGTGCTAGCTTCTTGAAACTTGACACAATTAAGTAGTTTCAAGTTCTATCTCTATATTTTGTTTTCTATTGGTGTAGCCCTAAGCAGTGACAGACGAGTAACACTTTCATTGAAAGGGGTTGCCAAGCTTCCAAAAATTACGAATCTCCAGAAATCTCAGCAAATATTTTTTCACCCAAACTGGATGATACGTTCAGGTAATAATCAGTACACTAAGCCCACTTGCTTCCCCAAATTTCGTTCTTCTATGTTGAAGCGTTCGTTTCCAGTAACAGTTTGAATTTTGGCGTTTCACTCTGTTTTCTCCTATATTGATAGATGTATTTGGAACTCTAAATCAAACACGGTTTGTGCTAGCTTCTTGAAACTTGACACAATTAATTAGTTTCAAGTTCTATCTCTATGTTCTGTTTCCTATTTATGTAGCCCTAAGCAGTGACAGGCGAGAAACACTTTCATTGAAAGGGGTTGCCAAGCTTCCAAAAATTACGAATCTCCAGAAATCTCAGCAAATATTTTTACACCCAAACTGGGTGATACTTTCAGGTAATGATCAGTACACTGAGCCCACTTTGTTCCCCAAATTTCGTTCTTCAATGTTGAAGCTTTCGTTTCCAGTAACAGTTTGAATTTTTACGTTTCACTCTGTTTTCTCCTATATTGATAGATGTATTTGGAACTCTAAACAAACACGGTTGGTGCTACCTTCTTGAAACTTGACACAATTAAGTAGTTTCATGTTCTATCTCTATGTTCTGTTTCCTATTGATGTAGCCCTAAGCAGTGACAGACGAGAAACCTTTCATTGAAAGGGGTTGCCAAGCTTCCAAAAATTACGAATCTCCAGAAATCTCACCAAATATTTTTTCACCCAAACTGGATGGTACTTTCAGGTAATGATCAGTACACTAAGCCCACTTGGTTCCCCAAATTTCGTTCTTCTATGTTGAAGCGTTCGTTTCCAGTAATATTTTGAATTTTGGCGTTTCACTCTGTTTTCTCCTATATTGATAGATGTATTTGGAACTCTAAATCAAGCACGGTTTGTGCTAGCTTCTTGAAACTTGACACAATTAAGTAGTTTGAAGTTCTATCTCTATATTTTGTTTCCTATTGGTGTAGCCCTAAGCAGTGACAGACGAGTAACACTTTCATTGAAAGGGGTTGCCAAGCTTCCAAAAATTACGAATCTCCAGAAATCTCAGCAAACATTTTTTCACCCAAACTGGATGATACTTTCAGGTAATAATCAGTACACTAAGCCCACTTGGTTCCCCAAATTTCGTTCTTCTATGTTGAAGCGTTCGTTTCCAGTAACAGTTTGAATTTTGGCGTTTCACTCTGTTTTTTCCTATATTGATAGATGTATTTGGAACTCTAAATCAAACACGATTTGTGCTAGCTTCTTGAAACTTGACACAATTAATTAGTTTCAAGTTCTATCTCTATGTTCTGTTTCCTATTTATGTAGCCCTAAGCAGTGACAGGCGAGAAACACTTTCATTGAAAGGGGTTGCCAAGCTTCCAAAAATTACGAATCTCCAGAAATCTCAGCAAATATTTTTACACCCAAACTGGGTGATACTTTCAGGTAATGATCAGTACACTGAGCCCACTTTGTTCCCCAAATTTCGTTCTTCAATGTTGCAGATTTTGTTTCCAGTAACAGTTTGAATTTTTAGGTTTCACTCTGTTTTCTCCTATATTGATAGATGTATTTGGAACTCTAAATCAAACACGGTTTGTGCTACCTTCTTGAAACGTGACACAATTAAGTAGTTTCAAGTTCTATCTCTATGTTCTGTTTCCTATTGGTGTAGCCCTAAGCAGTGACAGACGAGAAACACTTCCATTGAAAGGGGTTGCCAAGCTTCCAAAAATGACGAATCTCCAGAAATCTCAGCAAGCATTTTTTCACCCAAACTGGATGATACTTTCAGGTAATGATCAGTACACTAAGCCCACTTGGTTCCCCAAATTTCGTTCTTCTATGTTGAAGCGTTCGTATCCAGTAACAGTTTGAATTTTTAGTTTCACTCTGTTTTCTCCTATATTGATAGATGTATTTGGAACTCTAAACAAACACGGTTGGTGCTACCTTCTTGAAACTTGACACAATTAAGTAGTTTCAAGTTCTATCTCTATGTTCTGTTTCCGATTGATGTAGCCCTATGCAGTGACAGACGAGAAACACTTTCATTGAAAGGGGTTGCCAAGCGTCCAAAAATTACGAATCTCCAGAAATCTCAGCAAACATTTTTTCACCCAAACTGGATGATACTTTCAGGTAATGATCAGTACACTGAGCCCACTTTGTTCCCCAAATTTCGTTCTTCTATGTTGAAGCGTTCGTTTCCAGTAACAGTTTGAATTTTGGCGTTTCACTCTGTTTTCTCCTATATAGATAGATGTATTTGGAACTCTAAATCAAGCACGGTTTGTGCTAGCTTTTTGAAACTTGACACAATTAATTAGTTTCAAGTTCTATCTCTATGTTCTGTTTCATATTTATGTAGCCATAAGCAGTGACAGGCGAGAAACTCTTTCATTGAAAGGGGTTGCCAAGCTTCCAAAAATTACGAATCTCCAGAAATCTCAGCAAATATTTTTACACCCAAACTGGGTGATACTTTCAGGTAATGATCAGTACACTGAGCCCACGTTGTTCCCCAAATTTCGTTCTTCAATGTTGCAGCTTCCGTTTCCAGTAACAGTTTGAATTTTTAGGTTTCAATCTGTTTTCTCCTATATTGATATATGTATTTGGAACTCTAAATCAAACACGGTTTGTGCTAGCTTCTTGAAACTTGACACAATTAACTAGTTTCAAGTTCTATCTCTACGTTCTGTTTCCTATTGATGTAGCCCTAAGCAGTGACAGGCCAGAAACACTTTCATTGAAAGGGGTTGCCAAGCTTCCAAAAATGACGAATCTCCAGAAATCTCACCAAATATTCTTTCACCCAAACTGGATGATATTTTCAGGTAATGATCAGTACACTAAGCCCACTTGGTTCCCCAAATTTCGTTCTTCTATGTTGAAGCGTTCGTTTCCAGTAACAGTTTGAATTTTGACGTTTCACTCTGTTTTCTCCTATATTGATAGATGTATTTGGAACTCTAAATCAAGCACGGTTTGTGCTAGCTTCTTGAAACTTGACACAAATAAGTAGTTTCAAGTTCTATCTCTATGTTCTCTTTCCGATTGATGTAGCCCTAAGCAGTGACAGGTGAGAAACACTTTCATTGAAAGGGGTTGCCAAGCTTCCAAAAATTACGAATCTCCAGAAATCTCAGCAAATATTTTTACACCCAAACTGGGTGATACTTTCAGGTAATGATCAGTACACTGAGCCCACTTTGTTCCCCAAAATTCGTTCTTCAATGTTGAAGCTTTCGTTTCCAGTAACAGTTTGAATTTTTAGGTTTCACTCTGTTTTCTCCTATATTGATAGATGTATTTGGAACTCTAAACAAACACGGTTGGTGCTACCTTCTTGAAACTTGACACAATTAAGTAGTTTAAAGTTCTATCTCTATCTTCTGTTTCCTATTGATGTAGCCCTAAGCAGTGACAGGCGAGAAACACTTTCATTGAAAGGGGTTGCCAAGCTTCTAAAAATTACGAATCTCCAGAAATCTCAGCAAATATTTTTTCACCCAAACTGGATGATACTTTCAGGTAATGATCAGTACACTTAGCCCACTTGGTTCCCCAAATTTCGTTCTTCTATGTTGAAGCGTTCGTTTCCAGTAACATTTTGAATTTTGGCGTTTCACTCTGTTTTCTCCTATATTGATAGATGTATTTGGAACTCTAAATCAAGCACGGTTTGTGCTAGCTTCTTGAAACTTGACACAATTAAGTAGTTTCAAGTTCTATCTCTATATTTTGTTTCCTATTGGTGTAGCCCTAAGCAGTGACAGACGAGTAACACTTTAATTGAAAGGGGTTGCCAAGCTTCCAAAAATTACGAATCTCCAGAAATCTCAGCAAATATTTTTTCACCCAAACTGGATGATACTTTCAGGTAATGATCAGTACACTATGCCCACTTGGTTCCCCAAATTTCGTTCTTCTATGTTGAAGCGTTCGTTTCCAGTAACAGTTTGAATTTTGGCGTTTCACTCTGTTTTCTCCTATATTGATAGATGTATTTGGAACTCTAAATCAAACACGGTTTGTGCTAGCTTCTTGAAACTTGACACAATTAATAAGATTCAAGTTCTATCTCTATGTTCTGTTTCCTATTGATGTAGCCCTAAGCAGTGACAGGCGAGAAACACTTTCATTGAAGGGGATTGCCAAGCTTCCAAAAATTACGAATCTCCAGAAATCTCAGCAAATATTTTTACACCCAAACTGGGTGATACTTTCAGGTAATGATCAGTACACTGAGCCCACTTTGTTCCCCAAATTTCGTTCTTCAATGTTGAAGCTTTCCTTTCCAGTAACAGTTTGAATTTTTAGGTTTCACTCTGTTTTCTCCTATATTGATAGATGTATTTGGAACTCTAAACAAACACGGTTGGTGCTACCTTCTTGAAACTTGACACAATTAAGTAGTTTCAAGTTCTATCTCTATGTTCTGTTTCCTATTGGTGTAGCCCTAAGCAGTGACAGACGAGAAACACTTCCATTGAAAGGGGTTGCCAAGCTTCCAAAAATGACGAATCTCCAGAAATCTCAGCAAACATTTTTTCACCCAAACTGGGTGATACTTTCAGGTAATGATAAGTACACTGAGCCCACTTTGTTCCCCAAATTTCGTTCTTCAATGTTGCAGATTTTGTTTCCAGTAAGAGTTTGAATTTTTAGGTTTCACTCTGTTTTCTCCTATATTGATAGATGTATTTGGAACTCTAAATCAAACACGGTTTGTGCTACCTTCTTGAAACGTGACACAATTAAGTAGTTTCATGTTCTATCTCTATGTTCTGTTTCCTATTGGTGTAGCCCTAAGCAGTGACAGACGAGAAACACTTCCATTGAAAGGGGTTGCCAAGCTTCCAAAAATGACGAATCTCCAGAAATCTCAGCAAACATTTTTTCACCCAAACTGGATGATACTTTCAGGTAATGATCAGTACACTTAGCCCACTTGGTTCCCCAAATTTCGTTCTTCTATGTTGAAGCATTCATATCCAGTAACAGTTTGAATTTTTAGGTTTCACTCTGTTTTCTCCTATATTGATAGATGTATTTGGAACTCTAAATCAAGCACGGTTTGTGCTAGCTTCTTGAAACTTGACACAATTAGGTAGATTCAAGTTCTATCTCTATATTTTGTTTTCTATTGGTGTAGCCCTAAGCAGTGACAGACGAGTAACACTTTCATCGAAAGGGGTTGCCAAGCTTCCAAAAATTACGAATCTCCAGAAATCTCAGCAAATATTTTTTCACCCAAACTGGATGATACTTTCAGGTAATAATCAGTACACTAAGCCCACTTGCTTCCCCAAATTTAGTTCTTCTATGTTAAAGCGTTCGTTTCCAGTAACAGTTTGAATTTTGGCGTTTCACTCTGTTTTCTCCTATATTGATAGATGTATTTGGAACTCTAAATCAAGCACGGTTTCTGCTAGCTTCTTGAAACTTGACACAATTAAGTAGTTTCAAGTTCTATCTCTATATTTTGTTTTCTATTGGTGTAGCCCTAAGCAGTGACAGACGAGTAACACTTTCATTGAAAGGGGTTGCCAAGCCTCCAAAAATTACGAATCTCCAGAAATCTCAGCAAATATTTTTTCACCCAAACTGGATGATACTTTCAGGTAATAATCAGTACACTAAGCCCACTTGGTTCCCCAAATTTCGTTCTTCTATGTTGAAGCGTTCGTTTCCAGTAACAGTTTGAATTTTGGCGTTTCACTCTGTTTTCTCCTATATTGATAGATGTATTTGGAACTCTAAATCAAACACGGTTTGTGCTAGCTTCTTGAAACTTGACACAATTAATTAGTTTCAAGTTCTATCTCTATGTTCTGTTTCCTATTTATGTAGCCCTAAGCAGTGACAGGCGAGAAACACTTTCATTGAAAGGGGTTGCCAAGCTTCCAAAAATTACGAATCTCCAGAAATCTCAGCAAATATTTTTACACCCAAACTGGGTGATACTTTCAGGTAATGATCAGTACACCGAGCCCACTTTGTTCCCCAAATTTCGTTCTTCAATGTTGAAGCTTTCCTTTCCAGTAACAGTTTGAATTTTTAGGTTTCACTCCGTTTTCTCCCATATTGATAGATGTATTTTTAACTCTAAACAAACACGGTTGGTGCTACCTTCTTGAAACTTGACACAATTAAGTAGTTTCATGTTCTATCTCTATGTTCTGTTTCCTATTGATGTAGCCCTAAGCAGTGACAGGCGAGAAACCTTTCATTGAAAGGGGTTGCCAAGCTTCCAAAAATTACGAATCTCCAGAAATCTCAGCAAATATTTTTTCACCCAAACTGGATGATACTTTCAGGTAATGATCAGTACACTAAGCCCACTTGGTTCCCCAAATTTCGTTCTTCTATGTTGAAGCAATCGTATCCAGTAACAGTTTGAATTTTTAGGTTTCACTCTGTTTTCTCCTATATTGATAGATGTATTTGGAACTCTAAACAAACACGGTTGGTGCTACCTTCTTGAAACTTGACACAATTAAGTAGTTTCAAGTTCTATCTCTATGTTCTGTTTCCTATTGATGTAGCCCTAAGCAGTGACAGGCGAGAAACCTTTCATTGAAAGGGGTTGCCAAGCTTCCAAAAATTACGAATATCCAGAAATCTCAGCAAATATTTTTTCACGCAAACTGGATGATACTTTCAGGTAATGATCAGTACACTAAGCCCACTTGGTTCCCCAAATTTCGTTCTTCTATGTTGAAGCGTTGTTTTCCAGTAATATTTTGAATTTTGGCATTTCACTCTGTTTTCTCCTATATTGATAGATGTATTTGGAACTCTAAATCAAGCAAGGTTTGTGCTAGCTTCTTGAAACTTGACACAATTAAGTAGTTTCAAGTTCTATCTCTATATTTTGTTTCCTATTGGTGTAGCCCTAAGCAGTGACAGACGAGTAACACTTTCATTGAAAGGGGTTGCCAAGCTTCCAAAAATTACGAATCTCCAGAAATCTCAGCAAATATTTTTTCACCCAAACTGGATGATACTTTCAGGTAATAATCAGCACACTAAGCCCACTTGGTTCCCCAAATTTCGTTCTTCTATGTTGAAGCGTTCGTTTCCAGTAACAGTTTGAATTTTTGCGTTTCACTCTGTTTTTTCCTATATTGATAGATGTATTTGGAACTCTAAATCAAGCACGGTTTGTGCTATTTTCTTGAAACTTGACACAATTAAGTAGTTTCAAGTTCTATCTCTATATTTTGTTTCCTATTGGTGTAGTCCTAAGCAGTGACAGGCGAGAAACACTTTCATTGAAAGGGGTTGCCAAGCTTCCAAAAATTACGAATCTCCAGAAATCTCAGCAAATATTTTTACACCCAAACTGGGTGATACTTTCAGGTAATGATCAGTACACTGAGCCCACATGTTCCCCAAATTTCGTTCTTCAATGTTGCAGAATTCGTTTCCAGTAACAGTTTGAATTTTTAGGTTTCACTCTGTTTTCTCCTATATTGATAGATGTATTTGGAAGTCTAAATCAAACACGGTTTGTGCTACCTTCTTGAAACGTGACACAATTAAGTAGTTTCAAGTTCTATCTCTATGTTCTGTTTCCTATTGGTGTAGCCCTAAGCAGTGACAGGCGAGAAACACTTCCATTGAAAGGGGTTGCCAAGCTTCCAAAAATGACGAATCTCCAGAAATCTCAGCAAACATTTTTTCACCCAAACTGGATAATACTTTCAGGTAATGATCAGTACACTAAGCCCACTTGGTTCCCCAAATTTCGTTCTTCTATGTTGAAGCGTTCGTTTCCAGTAACAGTTTGAATTTTGGCGTTTCACTCTGTTTTCTCCTATATTGATAGATGTATTTGGAACTCTAAATCAAGCACGGTTTGTGCTAGCTTCTTGAAACTTGACACAATTAAGTAGTTTCAAGTTCTATCTCTATATTTTGTTTCCTATTGGTGTAGCCCTAAGCAGTGACAGACGAGTAACACTTTCATTGAAAGGGGTTGCCAAGCTTCCAAAAATTACGAATCTCCAGAAATCTCAGCAAATATTTTTTCACCCAAACTGGATGATACTTTCAGGTAATAATCAGTACACTAAGCCCACTTGGTTCCCCAAATTTCGTTCTTCTATGTTGAAGCGTTCGTTGCCAGTAACAGTTTGAATTTTGGCATTTCACTCTGTTTTTTCCTATATTGATAGATGTATTTGGAACTCTAAATCAAACAGGGTTTGTGCTAGCTTCTTGAAACTTGACACAATTAATTAGTTTCAAGTTCTATCTCTATGTTCTGTTTCCTATTTATGTAGCCCTAAGCAGTGACAGGCGAGAAAAACTTTCATTGAAATTGGTTGCCAAGCTTCCAAAAATTACGAATCTCCAGAAATCTCAGCAAATATTTTTACACCCAAACTGGGTGATACTTTCAGGTAATGATAAGTACACTGAGCCCACTTTGTTCCCCAAATTTCGTTCTTCAATGTTGCAGATTTTGTTTCCAGTAACAGTTTGAATTTTTAGGTTTCACTCTGTTTTCTTCTATATTGATAGATGTATTTGGAACTCTAAATCAAACACGGTTTGTGCTACTTTCTTGAAACGTGACAGAATTAAGTAGTTTCAAGTTCTATCTCTATGTTCTGTTTCCTATTGGTGTAGCCCTAAGCAGTGACAGACGAGAAACACTTCCATTGAAAGGGGTTGCCAAGCTTCCAAAATGACGAATCTCCAGAAATCTCAGCAAACATTTTTTCACCCAAACTGGATGATACTTTCAGGTAATGATCAGTACACTAAGCCCACTTGGTTCCCCAAATTTCGCTCTTCTATGTTGAAGCATTCATATCCAGTAACAGTTTGAATTTTTAGGTTTCACTCTGTTTTCTCCTATATTGATAGATGTATTTGGAACTCTAAATCAAGCACGGTTTGTGCTAGCTTCTTGAAACTTGACACAATTAAGTAGTTTCAAGTTCTATCTCTATATTTTGTTTTCTATTGGTGTAGCCCTAAGCAGTGACAGACGAGTAACACTTTCATCGAAAGGGGTTGCCAAGCTTCCAAAAATTACGAATCTCCAGAAATCTCAGCAAATATTTTTTCACCCAAACTGGATGATACATTCAGGTAATAATCAGTACACTAAGCCCACTTGCTTCCCCAAATTTCGTTCTTCTATGTTGAAGCGTTCGTTTCCAGTAACAGTTTGAATTTTGGCGTTTCACTCTGTTTTCTCCTATATTGATAGATGTATTTGGAACTCTAAATCAAACACGGTTTGTGCTACCTTCTTGAAACTTGACACAATTAATTAGTTTCAAGTTCTATCTCTATGTTCTGTTTCCTATTTATTTAGCCCTAAGCAGTGACAGGCGAGAAACACTTTCATTGAAAGGGGTTGCCAAGCTTCCAAAAATTACGAATCTCCAGAAATCTCAGCAAATATTTTTACACCCAAACTGGGTGATACTTTCAGGTAATGATCAGTACACTGAGCCCACTTTGTTCCCCAAATTTCGTTCTTCAATGTTGAAGCTTTCGTTTCCAGTAACAGTTTGAATTTTTACGTTTCACTCTGTTTTCTCCTATATTGATAGATGTATTTGGAACTCTAAACAAACACGGTTGGTGCTACCTTCTTGAAACTTGACACAATTAAGTAGTTTCATGTTCTATCTCTATGTTCTGTTTCCTATTGATGTAGCCCTAAGCAGTGACAGACGAGAAACCTTTCATTGAAAGGGGTTGCCAAGCTTCCAAAAATTACGAATCTCCAGAAATCTCACCAAATATTTTTTCACCCAAACTGGATGGTACTTTCAGGTAATGATCAGTACACTAAGCCCACTTGGTTCCCCAAATTTCGTTCTTCTATGTTGAAGCGTTCGTTTCCAGTAATATTTTGAATATTGGCGTTTCACTCTGTTTTCTCCTATATTGATAGATGTATTTGGAACTCTAAATCAAGCACGGTTTGTGCTAGCTTCTTGAAACTTGACACAATTAAGTAGTTTGAAGTTCTATCTCTATATTTTGTTTCCTATTGGTGTAGCCCTAAGCAGTGACAGACGAGTAACACTTTCATTGAAAGGGGTTGCCAAGCTTCCAAAAATTACGAATCTCCAGAAATCTCAGCAAACATTTTTTCACCCAAACTGGATGATACTTTCAGGTAATAATCAGTACACTAAGCCCACTTGGTTCCCCAAATTTCGTTCTTCTATGTTGAAGCGTTCGTTTCCAGTAACAGTTTGAATTTTGGCGTTTCACTCTGTTTTTTCCTATATTGATAGATGTATTTGGAACTCTAAATCAAACACGGTTTGTGCTAGCTTCTTGAAACTTGACACAATTAATTAGTTTCAAGTTCTATCTCTATGTTCTGTTTCCTATTTATGTAGCCCTAAGCAGTGACAGGCGAGAAACACTTTCATTGAAAGGGGTTGCCAAGCTTCCAAAAATTACGAATCTCCAGAAATCTCAGCAAATATTTTTACACCCAAACTGGGTGATACTTTCAGGTAATGATCAGTACACTGAGCCCACTTTGTTCCCCAAATTTCGTTCTTCAATGTTGCAGATTTTGTTTCCAGTAACAGTTTGAATTTTTAGGTTTCACTCTGTTTTCTCCTATATTGATAGATGTATTTGGAACTCTAAATCAAACACGGTTTGTGCTACCTTCTTGAAACGTGACACAATTAAGTAGTTTCAAGTTCTATCTCTATGTTCTGTTTCCTATTGGTGTAGCCCTAAGCAGTGACAGACGAGAAACACTTCCATTGAAAGGGGTTGCCAAGCTTCCAAAAATGACGAATCTCCAGAAATCTCAGCAAACATTTTTTCACCCAAACTGGATGATACTTTCAGGTAATGATCAGTACATAAAGCCCACTTGGTTCCCCAAATTTCGTTCTTCTATGTTGAAGCGTTCGTATCCAGTAACAGTTTGAATTTTTAGGTTTCACTCTGTTTTCTTCTATATTGATAGATGTATTTGGAACTCTAAATCAAACACGGTTTGTGCTACCTTCTTGAAACGTGACACAATTAAGTAGTTTCAAGTTCTATCTCTATGTTCTGTTTCCTATTGGTGTAGCCCTAAGCAGTGACAGACGAGAAACACTTCCATTGAAAGGGGTTGCCAAGCTTCCAAAATGACGAATCTCCAGAAATCTCAGCAAACATTTTTTCACCCAAACTGGATGATACTTTCAGGTAATGATCAGTACACTAAGCCCACTTGGTTCCCCAAATTTCGTTCTTTTATGTTGAAGCATTCATATCCAGTAACAGTTTGAATTTTTAGGTTTCACTCTGTTTTCTCCTATATTGATAGATGTATTTGGAACTCTAAATCAAGCACGGTTTGTGCTAGCTTCTTGAAACTTGACACAATTAAGTAGTTTCAAGTTCTATCTCTATATTTTGTTTTCTATTGGTGTAGCCCTAAGCAGTGACAGACGAGTAACACTTTCATCGAAAGGGGTTGCCAAGCTTCCAAAAATTACGAATCTCCAGAAATCTCAGCAAATATTTTTTCACCCAAACTGGATGATACGTTCAGGTAATAATCAGTACACTAAGCCCACTTGCTTCCCCAAATTTCGTTCTTCTATGTTGAAGCGTTCGTTTCCAGTAACAGTTTGAATTTTGGCGTTTCACTCTGTTTTCTCCTATATTGATAGATGTATTTGGAACTCTAAATCAAACACGGTTTGTGCTAGCTTCTTGAAACTTGACACAATTAATTAGTTTCAAGTTCTCTCTCTATGTTCTGTTTCCTATTTATGTAGCCCTAAGCAGTGACAGGCGAGAAACACTTTCATTGAAAGGGGTTGCCAAGCTTCCAAAAATTACGAATCTCCAGAAATCTCAGCAAATATTTTTACACCCAAACTGGGTGATACTTTCAGGTAATGATCAGTACACTGAGCCCACTTTGTTCCCCAAATTTCGTTCTTCAATGTTGAAGCTTTCGTTTCCAGTAACAGTTTGAATTTTTACGTTTCACTCTGTTTTCTCCTATATTGATAGATGTATTTGGAACTCTAAACAAACACGGTTGGTGCTACCTTCTTGAAACTTGACACAATTAAGTAGTTTCATGTTCTATCTCTATGTTCTGTTTCCTATTGATGTAGCCCTAAGCAGTGACAGACGAGAAACCTTTCATTGAAAGGGGTTGCCAAGCTTCCAAAAATTACGAATCTCCAGAAATCTCACCAAATATTTTTTCACCCAAACTGGATGGTACTTTCAGGTAATGATCAGTACACTAAGCCCACTTGGTTCCCCAAATTTCGTTCTTCTATGTTGAAGCGTTCGTTTCCAGTAATATTTTGAATTTTGGCGTTTCACTCTGTTTTCTCCTATATTGATAGATGTATATGGAACTCTAAATCAAGCACGGTTTGTGCTAGCTTCTTGAAACTTGACACAATTAAGTAGTTTGAAGTTCTATCTCTATATTTTGTTTCCTATTGGTGTAGCCCTAAGCAGTGACAGACGAGTAACACTTTCATTGAAAGGGGTTGCCAAGCTTCCAAAAATTACGAATCTCCAGAAATCTCAGCAAACATTTTTTCACCCAAACTGGATGATACTTTCAGGTAATAATCAGTACACTAAGCCCACTTGGTTCCCCAAATTTCGTTCTTCTATGTTGAAGCGTTCGTTTCCAGTAACAGTTTGAATTTTGGCGTTTCACTCTGTTTTTTTCCTATATTGATAGATGTATTTGGAACTCTAAATCAAACACGATTTGTGCTAGCTTCTTGAAACTTGACACAATTAATTAGTTTCAAGTTCTATCTCTATGTTCTGTTTCCTATTTATGTAGCCCTAAGCAGTGACAGGCGAGAAACACTTTCATTGAAAGGGGTTGCCAAGCTTCCAAAAATTACGAATCTCCAGAAATCTCAGCAAATATTTTTACACCCAAACTGGGTGATACTTTCAGGTAATGATCAGTACACTGAGCCCACTTTGTTCCCCAAATTTCGTTCTTCAATGTTGCAGATTTTGTTTCCAGTAACAGTTTGAATTTTTAGGTTTCACTCTGTTTTCTCCTATATTGATAGATGTATTTGGAACTCTAAATCAAACACGGTTTGTGCTACCTTCTTGAAACGTGACACAATTAAGTAGTTTCAAGTTCTATCTCTATGTTCTGTTTCCTATTGGTGTAGCCCTAAGCAGTGACAGACGAGAAACACTTCCATTGAAAGGGGTTGCCAAGCTTCCAAAAATGACGAATCTCCAGAAATCTCAGCAAGCATTTTTTCACCCAAACTGGATGATACTTTCAGGTAATGATCAGTACACTAAGCCCACTTGGTTCCCCAAATTTCGTTCTTCTATGTTGAAGCGTTCGTATCCAGTAACAGTTTGAATTTTTAGTTTCACTCTGTTTTCTCCTATATTGATAGATGTATTTGGAACTCTAAACAAACACGGTTGGTGCTACCTTCTTGAAACTTGACACAATTAAGTAGTTTCAAGTTCTATCTCTATGTTCTGTTTCCGATTGATGTAGCCCTATGCAGTGACAGACGAGAAACACTTTCATTGAAAGGGGTTGCCAAGCGTCCAAAAATTACGAATCTCCAGAAATCTCAGCAAACATTTTTTCACCCAAACTGGATGATACTTTCAGGTAATGATCAGTACACTGAGCCCACTTTGTTCCCCAAATTTCGTTCTTCTATGTTGAAGCGTTCGTTTCCAGTAACAGTTTGAATTTTGGCGTTTCACTCTGTTTTCTCCTATATAGATAGATGTATTTGGAACTCTAAATCAAGCACGGTTTGTGCTAGCTTTTTGAAACTTGACACAATTAATTAGTTTCAAGTTCTATCTCTATGTTCTGTTTCATATTTATGTAGCCATAAGCAGTGACAGGCGAGAAACTCTTTCATTGAAAGGGGTTGCCAAGCTTCCAAAAATTACGAATCTCCAGAAATCTCAGCAAATATTTTTACACCCAAACTGGGTGATACTTTCAGGTAATGATCAGTACACTGAGCCCACGTTGTTCCCCAAATTTCGTTCTTCAATGTTGCAGCTTCCGTTTCCAGTAACAGTTTGAATTTTTAGGTTTCAATCTGTTTTCTCCTATATTGATATATGTATTTGGAACTCTAAATCAAACACGGTTTGTGCTAGCTTCTTGAAACTTGACACAATTAACTAGTTTCAAGTTCTATCTCTACGTTCTGTTTCCTATTGATGTAGCCCTAAGCAGTGACAGGCCAGAAACACTTTCATTGAAAGGGGTTGCCAAGCTTCCAAAAATGACGAATCTCCAGAAATCTCACCAAATATTCTTTCACCCAAACTGGATGATATTTTCAGGTAATGATCAGTACACTAAGCCCACTTGGTTCCCCAAATTTCGTTCTTCTATGTTGAAGCGTTCGTTTCCAGTAACAGTTTGAATTTTGACGTTTCACTCTGTTTTCTCCTATATTGATAGATGTATTTGGAACTCTAAATCAAGCACGGTTTGTGCTAGCTTCTTGAAACTTGACACAAATAAGTAGTTTCAAGTTCTATCTCTATGTTCTCTTTCCGATTGATGTAGCCCTAAGCAGTGACAGGTGAGAAACACTTTCATTGAAAGGGGTTGCCAGGCTTCCAAAAATTACGAATCTCCAGAAATCTCAGCAAATATTTTTACACCCAAACTGGGTGATACTTTCAGGTAATGATCAGTACACTGAGCCCACTTTGTTCCCCAAAATTCGTTCTTCAATGTTGAAGCTTTCGTTTCCAGTAACAGTTTGAATTTTTAGGTTTCACTCTGTTTTCTCCTATATTGATAGATGTATTTGGAACTCTAAATCAAACACGGTTTGTGCTACCTTCTTGAAACTTGACACAATTAAGTAGTTTAAAGTTCTATCTCTATCTTCTGTTTCCTATTGATGTAGCCCTAAGCAGTGACAGGCGAGAAACACTTTCATTGAAAGGGGTTGCCAAGCTTCTAAAAATTACGAATCTCCAGAAATCTCAGCAAATATTTTTTCACCCAAACTGGATGATACTTTCAGGTAATGATCAGTACACTTAGCCCACTTGGTTCCCCAAATTTCGTTCTTCTATGTTGAAGCGTTCGTTTCCAGTAACATTTTGAATTTTGGCGTTTCACTCTGTTTTCTCCTATATTGATAGATGTATTTGGAACTCTAAATCAAGCACGGTTTGTGCTAGCTTCTTGAAACTTGACACAATTAAGTAGTTTGAAGTTCTATCTCTATATTTTGTTTCCTATTGGTGTAGCCCTAAGCAGTGACAGACGAGTAACACTTTAATTGAAAGGGGTTGCCAGGCTTCCAAAAATTACGAATCTCCAGAAATCTCAGCAAATATTTTTTCACCCAAACTGGATGATACATTCAGGTAATAATCAGTACACTAAGCCCACTTGCTTCCCCAAATTTCGTTCTTCTATGTTGAAGCGTTCGTTTCCAGTAACAGTTTGAATTTTGGCGTTTCACTCTGTTTTCTCCTATATTGATAGATGTATTTGGAACTCTAAATCAAACACGGTTTGTGCTACCTTCTTGAAACTTGACACAATTAATTAGTTTCAAGTTCTATCTCTATGTTCTGTTTCCTATTTATTTAGCCCTAAGCAGTGACAGGCGAGAAACACTTTCATTGAAAGGGGTTGCCAAGCTTCCAAAAATTACGAATCTCCAGAAATCTCAGCAAATATTTTTACACCCAAACTGGGTGATACTTTCAGGTAATGATCAGTACACTGAGCCCACTTTGTTCCCCAAATTTCGTTCTTCAATGTTGAAGCTTTCGTTTCCAGTAACAGTTTGAATTTTTACGTTTCACTCTGTTTTCTCCTATATTGATAGATGTATTTGGAACTCTAAACAAACACGGTTGGTGCTACCTTCTTGAAACTTGACACAATTAAGTAGTTTCATGTTCTATCTCTATGTTCTGTTTCCTATTGATGTAGCCCTAAGCAGTGACAGACGAGAAACCTTTCATTGAAAGGGGTTGCCAAGCTTCCAAAAATTACGAATCTCCAGAAATCTCACCAAATATTTTTTCACCCAAACTGGATGGTACTTTCAGGTAATGATCAGTACACTAAGCCCACTTGGTTCCCCAAATTTCGTTCTTCTATGTTGAAGCGTTCGTTTCCAGTAATATTTTGAATATTGGCGTTTCACTCTGTTTTCTCCTATATTGATAGATGTATTTGGAACTCTAAATCAAGCACGGTTTGTGCTAGCTTCTTGAAACTTGACACAATTAAGTAGTTTGAAGTTCTATCTCTATATTTTGTTTCCTATTGGTGTAGCCCTAAGCAGTGACAGACGAGTAACACTTTCATTGAAAGGGGTTGCCAAGCTTCCAAAAATTACGAATCTCCAGAAATCTCAGCAAACATTTTTTCACCCAAACTGGATGATACTTTCAGGTAATAATCAGTACACTAAGCCCACTTGGTTCCCCAAATTTCGTTCTTCTATGTTGAAGCGTTCGTTTCCAGTAACAGTTTGAATTTTGGCGTTTCACTCTGTTTTTTCCTATATTGATAGATGTATTTGGAACTCTAAATCAAACACGGTTTGTGCTAGCTTCTTGAAACTTGACACAATTAATTAGTTTCAAGTTCTATCTCTATGTTCTGTTTCCTATTTATGTAGCCCTAAGCAGTGACAGGCGAGAAACACTTTCATTGAAAGGGGTTGCCAAGCTTCCAAAAATTACGAATCTCCAGAAATCTCAGCAAATATTTTTACACCCAAACTGGGTGATACTTTCAGGTAATGATCAGTACACTGAGCCCACTTTGTTCCCCAAATTTCGTTCTTCAATGTTGCAGATTTTGTTTCCAGTAACAGTTTGAATTTTTAGGTTTCACTCTGTTTTCTCCTATATTGATAGATGTATTTGGAACTCTAAATCAAACACGGTTTGTGCTACCTTCTTGAAACGTGACACAATTAAGTAGTTTCAAGTTCTATCTCTATGTTCTGTTTCCTATTGGTGTAGCCCTAAGCAGTGACAGACGAGAAACACTTCCATTGAAAGGGGTTGCCAAGCTTCCAAAAATGACGAATCTCCAGAAATCTCAGCAAACATTTTTTCACCCAAACTGGATGATACTTTCAGGTAATGATCAGTACATAAAGCCCACTTGGTTCCCCAAATTTCGTTCTTCTATGTTGAAGCGTTCGTATCCAGTAACAGTTTGAATTTTTAGGTTTCACTCTGTTTTCTTCTATATTGATAGATGTATTTGGAACTCTAAATCAAACACGGTTTGTGCTACCTTCTTGAAACGTGACACAATTAAGTAGTTTCAAGTTCTATCTCTATGTTCTGTTTCCTATTGGTGTAGCCCTAAGCAGTGACAGACGAGAAACACTTCCATTGAAAGGGGTTGCCAAGCTTCCAAAATGACGAATCTCCAGAAATCTCAGCAAACATTTTTTCACCCAAACTGGATGATACTTTCAGGTAATGATCAGTACACTAAGCCCACTTGGTTCCCCAAATTTCGTTCTTTTATGTTGAAGCATTCATATCCAGTAACAGTTTGAATTTTTAGGTTTCACTCTGTTTTCTCCTATATTGATAGATGTATTTGGAACTCTAAATCAAGCACGGTTTGTGCTAGCTTCTTGAAACTTGACACAATTAAGTAGTTTCAAGTTCTATCTCTATATTTTGTTTTCTATTGGTGTAGCCCTAAGCAGTGACAGACGAGTAACACTTTCATCGAAAGGGGTTGCCAAGCTTCCAAAAATTACGAATCTCCAGAAATCTCAGCAAATATTTTTTCACCCAAACTGGATGATACGTTCAGGTAATAATCAGTACACTAAGCCCACTTGCTTCCCCAAATTTCGTTCTTCTATGTTGAAGCGTTCGTTTCCAGTAACAGTTTGAATTTTGGCGTTTCACTCTGTTTTCTCCTATATTGATAGATGTATTTGGAACTCTAAATCAAACACGGTTTGTGCTAGCTTCTTGAAACTTGACACAATTAATTAGTTTCAAGTTCTATCTCTATGTTCTGTTTCCTATTTATGTAGCCCTAAGCAGTAACAGGCGAGAAACACTTTCATTGAAAGGGGTTGCCAAGCTTCCAAAAATTACGAATCTCCAGAAATCTCAGCAAATATTTTTACACCCAAACTGGGTGATACTTTCAGGTAATGATCAGTACACTGAGCCCACTTTGTTCCCCAAATTTCGTTCTTCAATGTTGAAGCTTTCGTTTCCAGTAACAGTTTGAATTTTTACGTTTCACTCTGTTTTCTCCTATATTGATAGATGTATTTGGAACTCTAAACAAACACGGTTGGTGCTACCTTCTTGAAACTTGACACAATTAAGTAGTTTCATGTTCTATCTCTATGTTCTGTTTCCTATTGATGTAGCCCTAAGCAGTGACAGACGAGAAACCTTTCATTGAAAGGGGTTGCCAAGCTTCCAAAAATTACGAATCTCCAGAAATCTCACCAAATATTTTTTCACCCAAACTGGATGGTACTTTCAGGTAATGATCAGTACACTAAGCCCACTTGGTTCCCCAAATTTCGTTCTTCTATGTTGAAGCGTTCGTTTCCAGTAATATTTTGAATTTTGGCGTTTCACTCTGTTTTCTCCTATATTGATAGATGTATATGGAACTCTAAATCAAGCACGGTTTGTGCTAGCTTCTTGAAACTTGACACAATTAAGTAGTTTGAAGTTCTATCTCTATATTTTGTTTCCTATTGGTGTAGCCCTAAGCAGTGACAGACGAGTAACACTTTCATTGAAAGGGGTTGCCAAGCTTCCAAAAATTACGAATCTCCAGAAATCTCAGCAAACATTTTTTCACCCAAACTGGATGATACTTTCAGGTAATAATCAGTACACTAAGCCCACTTGGTTCCCCAAATTTCGTTCTTCTATGTTGAAGCATTCGTTTCCAGTAACAGTTTGAATTTTGGCGTTTCACTCTGTTTTTTCCTATATTGATAGATGTATTTGGAACTCTAAATCAAACACGATTTGTGCTAGCTTCTTGAAACTTGACACAATTAATTAGTTTCAAGTTCTATCTCTATGTTCTGTTTCCTATTTATGTAGCCCTAAGCAGTGACAGGCGAGAAACACTTTCATTGAAAGGGGTTGCCAAGCTTCCAAAAATTACGAATCTCCAGAAATCTCAGCAAATATTTTTACACCCAAACTGGGTGATACTTTC
The DNA here is from genome assembly GCF_964194105.1 of Spermophilus citellus. NCBI lineage: Eukaryota > Metazoa > Chordata > Mammalia > Rodentia > Sciuridae > Spermophilus > Spermophilus citellus. The sequence goes on along the minus strand of NC_138193.1, from coordinate 33,046,623 downwards.
AGGTAATGATCAGTACACTGAGCCCACTTTGTTCCCCAAATTTCGTTCTTCAATGTTGCAGATTTTGTTTCCAGTAACAGTTTGAATTTTTAGGTTTCACTCTGTTTTCTCCTATATTGATAGATGTATTTGGAACTCTAAATCAAACACGGTTTGTGCTACCTTCTTGAAACGTGACACAATTAAGTAGTTTCAAGTTCTATCTCTATGTTCTGTTTCCTATTGGTGTAGCCCTAAGCAGTGACAGACGAGAAACACTTCCATTGAAAGGGGTTGCCAAGCTTCCAAAAATGACGAATCTCCAGAAATCTCAGCAAGCATTTTTTCACCCAAACTGGATGATACTTTCAGGTAATGATCAGTACACTAAGCCCACTTGGTTCCCCAAATTTCGTTCTTCTATGTTGAAGCGTTCGTATCCAGTAACAGTTTGAATTTTTAGTTTCACTCTGTTTTCTCCTATATTGATAGATGTATTTGGAACTCTAAACAAACACGGTTGGTGCTACCTTCTTGAAACTTGACACAATTAAGTAGTTTCAAGTTCTATCTCTATGTTCTGTTTCCGATTGATGTAGCCCTATGCAGTGACAGACGAGAAACACTTTCATTGAAAGGGGTTGCCAAGCGTCCAAAAATTACGAATCTCCAGAAATCTCAGCAAACATTTTTTCACCCAAACTGGATGATACTTTCAGGTAATGATCAGTACACTGAGCCCACTTTGTTCCCCAAATTTCGTTCTTCTATGTTGAAGCGTTCGTTTCCAGTAACAGTTTGAATTTTGGCGTTTCACTCTGTTTTCTCCTATATAGATAGATGTATTTGGAACTCTAAATCAAGCACGGTTTGTGCTAGCTTTTTGAAACTTGACACAATTAATTAGTTTCAAGTTCTATCTCTATGTTCTGTTTCATATTTATGTAGCCATAAGCAGTGACAGGCGAGAAACTCTTTCATTGAAAGGGGTTGCCAAGCTTCCAAAAATTACGAATCTCCAGAAATCTCAGCAAATATTTTTACACCCAAACTGGGTGATACTTTCAGGTAATGATCAGTACACTGAGCCCACGTTGTTCCCCAAATTTCGTTCTTCAATGTTGCAGCTTCCGTTTCCAGTAACAGTTTGAATTTTTAGGTTTCAATCTGTTTTCTCCTATATTGATATATGTATTTGGAACTCTAAATCAAACACGGTTTGTGCTAGCTTCTTGAAACTTGACACAATTAACTAGTTTCAAGTTCTATCTCTACGTTCTGTTTCCTATTGATGTAGCCCTAAGCAGTGACAGGCCAGAAACACTTTCATTGAAAGGGGTTGCCAAGCTTCCAAAAATGACGAATCTCCAGAAATCTCACCAAATATTCTTTCACCCAAACTGGATGATATTTTCAGGTAATGATCAGTACACTAAGCCCACTTGGTTCCCCAAATTTCGTTCTTCTATGTTGAAGCGTTCGTTTCCAGTAACAGTTTGAATTTTGACGTTTCACTCTGTTTTCTCCTATATTGATAGATGTATTTGGAACTCTAAATCAAGCACGGTTTGTGCTAGCTTCTTGAAACTTGACACAAATAAGTAGTTTCAAGTTCTATCTCTATGTTCTCTTTCCGATTGATGTAGCCCTAAGCAGTGACAGGTGAGAAACACTTTCATTGAAAGGGGTTGCCAGGCTTCCAAAAATTACGAATCTCCAGAAATCTCAGCAAATATTTTTACACCCAAACTGGGTGATACTTTCAGGTAATGATCAGTACACTGAGCCCACTTTGTTCCCCAAAATTCGTTCTTCAATGTTGAAGCTTTCGTTTCCAGTAACAGTTTGAATTTTTAGGTTTCACTCTGTTTTCTCCTATATTGATAGATGTATTTGGAACTCTAAATCAAACACGGTTTGTGCTACCTTCTTGAAACTTGACACAATTAAGTAGTTTAAAGTTCTATCTCTATCTTCTGTTTCCTATTGATGTAGCCCTAAGCAGTGACAGGCGAGAAACACTTTCATTGAAAGGGGTTGCCAAGCTTCTAAAAATTACGAATCTCCAGAAATCTCAGCAAATATTTTTTCACCCAAACTGGATGATACTTTCAGGTAATGATCAGTACACTTAGCCCACTTGGTTCCCCAAATTTCGTTCTTCTATGTTGAAGCGTTCGTTTCCAGTAACATTTTGAATTTTGGCGTTTCACTCTGTTTTCTCCTATATTGATAGATGTATTTGGAACTCTAAATCAAGCACGGTTTGTGCTAGCTTCTTGAAACTTGACACAATTAAGTAGTTTGAAGTTCTATCTCTATATTTTGTTTCCTATTGGTGTAGCCCTAAGCAGTGACAGACGAGTAACACTTTAATTGAAAGGGGTTGCCAAGCTTCCAAAAATTACGAATCTCCAGAAATCTCAGCAAATATTTTTTCACCCAAACTGGATGATACTTTCAGGTAATGATCAGTACACTATGCCCACTTGGTTCCCCAAATTTCGTTCTTCTATGTTGAAGCGTTCGTTTCCAGTAACAGTTTGAATTTTGGCGTTTCACTCTGTTTTCTCCTATATTGATAGATGTATTTGGAACTCTAAATCAAACACGGTTTGTGCTAGCTTCTTGAAACTTGACACAATTAATAAGATTCAAGTTCTATCTCTATGTTCTGTTTCCTATTGATGTAGCCCTAAGCAGTGACAGGCGAGAAACACTTTCATTGAAGGGGATTGCCAAGCTTCCAAAAATTACGAATCTCCAGAAATCTCAGCAAATATTTTTACACCCAAACTGGGTGATACTTTCAGGTAATGATCAGTACACTGAGCCCACTTTGTTCCCCAAATTTCGTTCTTCAATGTTGAAGCTTTCCTTTCCAGTAACAGTTTGAATTTTTAGGTTTCACTCTGTTTTCTCCTATATTGATAGATGTATTTGGAACTCTAAACAAACACGGTTGGTGCTACCTTCTTGAAACTTGACACAATTAAGTAGTTTCAAGTTCTATCTCTATGTTCTGTTTCCTATTGGTGTAGCCCTAAGCAGTGACAGACGAGAAACACTTCCATTGAAAGGGGTTGCCAAGCTTCCAAAAATGACGAATCTCCAGAAATCTCAGCAAACATTTTTTCACCCAAACTGGGTGATACTTTCAGGTAATGATAAGTACACTGAGCCCACTTTGTTCCCCAAATTTCGTTCTTCAATGTTGCAGATTTTGTTTCCAGTAAGAGTTTGAATTTTTAGGTTTCACTCTGTTTTCTCCTATATTGATAGATGTATTTGGAACTCTAAATCAAACACGGTTTGTGCTACCTTCTTGAAACGTGACACAATTAAGTAGTTTCATGTTCTATCTCTATGTTCTGTTTCCTATTGGTGTAGCCCTAAGCAGTGACAGACGAGAAACACTTCCATTGAAAGGGGTTGCCAAGCTTCCAAAAATGACGAATCTCCAGAAATCTCAGCAAACATTTTTTCACCCAAACTGGATGATACTTTCAGGTAATGATCAGTACACTTAGCCCACTTGGTTCCCCAAATTTCGTTCTTCTATGTTGAAGCATTCATATCCAGTAACAGTTTGAATTTTTAGGTTTCACTCTGTTTTCTCCTATATTGATAGATGTATTTGGAACTCTAAATCAAGCACGGTTTGTGCTAGCTTCTTGAAACTTGACACAATTAAGTAGTTTCAAGTTCTATCTCTATATTTTGTTTTCTATTCGTGTAGCCCTAAGCAGTGACAGACGAGTAACACTTTCATCGAAAGGGGTTGCCAAGCTTCCAAAAATTACGGTCTCCAGAAATCTCAGCAAATATTTTTTCACCCAAACTGGATGATACTTTCAGGTAATAATCAGTACACTAAGCCCACTTGCTTCCCCAAATTTAGTTCTTCTATGTTAAAGCGTTCGTTTCCAGTAACAGTTTGAATTTTGGCGTTTCACTCCGTTTTCTCCCATATTGATAGATGTATTTTTAACTCTAAACAAACACGGTTGGTGCTACCTTCTTGAAACTTGACACAATTAAGTAGTTTCATGTTCTATCTCTATGTTCTGTTTCCTATTGATGTAGCCCTAAGCAGTGACAGGCGAGAAACCTTTCATTGAAAGGGGTTGCCAAGCTTCCAAAAATTACGAATCTCCAGAAATCTCAGCAAATATTTTTTCACCCAAACTGGATGATACTTTCAGGTAATGATCAGTACACTAAGCCCACTTGGTTCCCCAAATTTCGTTCTTCTATGTTGAAGCATTCGTATCCAGTAACAGTTTGAATTTTTAGGTTTCACTCTGTTTTCTCCTATATTGATAGATGTATTTGGAACTCTAAACAAACACGGTTGGTGCTACCTTCTTGAAACTTGACACAATTAAGTAGTTTCAAGTTCTATCTCTATGTTCTGTTTCCTATTGATGTAGCCCTAAGCAGTGACAGGCGAGAAACCTTTCATTGAAAGGGGTTGCCAAGCTTCCAAAAATTACGAATATCCAGAAATCTCAGCAAATATTTTTTCACGCAAACTGGATGATACTTTCAGGTAATGATCAGTACACTAAGCCCACTTGGTTCCCCAAATTTCGTTCTTCTATGTTGAAGCGTTGTTTTCCAGTAATATTTTGAATTTTGGCATTTCACTCTGTTTTCTCCTATATTGATAGATGTATTTGGAACTCTAAATCAAGCAAGGTTTGTGCTAGCTTCTTGAAACTTGACACAATTAAGTAGTTTCAAGTTCTATCTCTATATTTTGTTTCCTATTGGTGTAGCCCTAAGCAGTGACAGACGAGTAACACTTTCATTGAAAGGGGTTGCCAAGCTTCCAAAAATTACGAATCTCCAGAAATCTCAGCAAATATTTTTTCACCCAAACTGGATGATACTTTCAGGTAATAATCAGCACACTAAGCCCACTTGGTTCCCCAAATTTCGTTCTTCTATGTTGAAGCGTTCGTTTCCAGTAACAGTTTGAATTTTTGCGTTTCACTCTGTTTTTTCCTATATTGATAGATGTATTTGGAACTCTAAATCAAGCACGGTTTGTGCTATTTTCTTGAAACTTGACACAATTAAGTAGTTTCAAGTTCTATCTCTATATTTTGTTTCCTATTGGTGTAGTCCTAAGCAGTGACAGGCGAGAAACACTTTCATTGAAAGGGGTTGCCAAGCTTCCAAAAATTACGAATCTCCAGAAATCTCAGCAAATATTTTTACACCCAAACTGGGTGATACTTTCAGGTAATGATCAGTACACTGAGCCCACTTTGTTCCCCAAATTTCGTTCTTCAATGTTGCAGAATTCGTTTCCAGTAACAGTTTGAATTTTTAGGTTTCACTCTGTTTTCTCCTATATTGATAGATGTATTTGGAACTCTAAATCAAACACGGTTTGTGCTACCTTCTTGAAACGTGACACAATTAAGTAGTTTCAAGTTCTATCTCTATGTTCTGTTTCCTATTGGTGTAGCCCTAAGCAGTGACAGGCGAGAAACACTTCCATTGAAAGGGGTTGCCAAGCTTCCAAAAATGACGAATCTCCAGAAATCTCAGCAAACATTTTTTCACCCAAACTGGATAATACTTTCAGGTAATGATCAGTACACTAAGCCCACTTGGTTCCCCAAATTTCGTTCTTCTATGTTGAAGCGTTCGTTTCCAGTAACAGTTTGAATTTTGGCGTTTCACTCTGTTTTCTCCTATATTGATAGATGTATTTGGAACTCTAAATCAAGCACGGTTTGTGCTAGCTTCTTGAAACTTGACACAATTAAGTAGTTTCAAGTTCTATCTCTATATTTTGTTTCCTATTGGTGTAGCCCTAAGCAGTGACAGACGAGTAACACTTTCATTGAAAGGGGTTGCCATGCTTCCAAAAATTACGAATCTCCAGAAATCTCAGCAAATATTTTTTCACCCAAACTGGATGATACTTTCAGGTAATAATCAGTACACTAAGCCCACTTGGTTCCCCAAATTTCGTTCTTCTATGTTGAAGCGTTCGTTGCCAGTAACAGTTTGAATTTTGGCATTTCACTCTGTTTTTTCCTATATTGATAGATGTATTTGGAACTCTAAATCAAACAGGGTTTGTGCTAGCTTCTTGAAACTTGACACAATTAATTAGTTTCAAGTTCTATCTCTATGTTCTGTTTCCTATTTATGTAGCCCTAAGCAGTGACAGGCGAGAAACACTTTCATTGAAAGGGGTTGCCAAGCTTCCAAAAATTACGAATCTCCAGAAATCTCAGCAAATATTTTTACACCCAAACTGGGTGATAATTTCAGGTAATGATAAGTACACTGAGCCCACTTTGTTCCCCAAATTTCGTTCTTCAATGTTGCAGATTTTGTTTCCAGTAACAGTTTGAATTTTTAGGTTTCACTCTGTTTTCTTCTATATTGATAGATGTATTTGGAACTCTAAATCAAACACGGTTTGTGCTACTTTCTTGAAACGTGACACAATTAAGTAGTTTCAAGTTCTATCTCTATGTTCTGTTTCCTATTGGTGTAGCCCTAAGCAGTGACAGACGAGAAACACTTCCATTGAAAGGGGTTGCCAAGCTTCCAAAATGACGAATCTCCAGAAATCTCAGCAAACATTTTTTCACCCAAACTGGATGATACTTTCAGGTAATGATCAGTACACTAAGCCCACTTGGTTCCCCAAATTTCGTTCTTCTATGTTGAAGCATTCATATCCAGTAACAGTTTGAATTTTTAGGTTTCACTCTGTTTTCTCCTATATTGATAGATGTATTTGGAACTCTAAATCAAGCACGGTTTGTGCTAGCTTCTTGAATCTTGACACAATTAAGTAGTTTCAAGTTCTATCTCTATATTTTGTTTTCTATTGGTGTAGCCCTAAGCAGTGACAGACGAGTAACACTTTCATCGAAAGGGGTTGCCAAGCTTCCAAAAATTACGAATCTCCAGAAATCTCAGCAAATATTTTTTCACCCAAACTGGATGATACATTCAGGTAATAATCAGTACACTAAGCCCACTTGCTTCCCCAAATTTCGTTCTTCTATGTTGAAGCGTTCGTTTCCAGTAACAGTTTGAATTTTGGCGTTTCACTCTGTTTTCTCCTATATTGATAGATGTATTTGGAACTCTAAATCAAACACGGTTTGTGCTACCTTCTTGAAACTTGACACAATTAATTAGTTTCAAGTTCTATCTCTATGTTCTGTTTCCTATTTATGTAGCCCTAAGCAGTGACAGGCGAGAAACACTTTCATTGAAAGGGGTTGCCAAGCTTCCAAAAATTACGAATCTCCAGAAATCTCAGCAAATATTTTTACACCCAAACTGGGTGATACTTTCAGGTAATGATCAGTACACTGAGCCCACTTTGTTCCCCAAATTTCGTTCTTCAATGTTGAAGCTTTCGTTTCCAGTAACAGTTTGAATTTTTACGTTTCACTCTGTTTTCTCCTATATTGATAGATGTATTTGGAACTCTAAACAAACACGGTTGGTGCTACCTTCTTGAAACTTGACACAATTGAGTAGTTTCATGTTCTATCTCTATGTTCTGTTTCCTATTGATGTAGCCCTAAGCAGTGACAGACGAGAAACCTTTCATTGAAAGGGGTTGCCAAGCTTCCAAAAATTACGAATCTCCAGAAATCTCACCAAATATTTTTTCACCCAAACTGGATGGTACTTTCAGGTAATGATCAGTACACTAAGCCCACTTGGTTCCCCAAATTTCGTTCTTCTATGTTGAAGCGTTCGTTTCCAGTAATATTTTGAATATTGGCGTTTCACTCTGTTTTCTCCTATATTGATAGATGTATTTGGAACTCTAAATCAAGCACGGTTTGTGCTAGCTTCTTGAAACTTGACACAATTAAGTAGTTTGAAGTTCTATCTCTATATTTTGTTTCCTATTGGTGTAGCCCTAAGCAGTGACAGACGAGTAACACTTTCATTGAAAGGGGTTGCCAAGCTTCCAAAAATTACGAATCTCCAGAAATCTCAGCAAACATTTTTTCACCCAAACTGGATGATACTTTCAGGTAATAATCAGTACACTAAGCCCACTTGGTTCCCCAAATTTCGTTCTTCTATGTTGAAGCGTTCGTTTCCAGTAACAGTTTGAATTTTGGCGTTTCACTCTGTTTTTTCCTATATTGATAGATGTATTTGGAACTCTAAATCAAACACGGTTTGTGCTAGCTTCTTGAAACTTGACACAATTAATTAGTTTCAAGTTCTATCTCTATGTTCTGTTTCCTATTTATGTAGCCCTAAGCAGTGACAGGCGAGAAACACTTTCATTGAAAGGGGTTGCCAAGCTTCCAAAAATTACGAATCTCCAGAAATCTCAGCAAATATTTTTACACCCAAACTGGGTGATACTTTCAGGTAATGATCAGTACACTGAGCCCACTTTGTTCCCCAAATTTCGTTCTTCAATGTTGCAGATTTTGTTTCCAGTAACAGTTTGAATTTTTAGGTTTCACTCTGTTTTCTCCTATATTGATAGATGTATTTGGAACTCTAAATCAAACACGGTTTGTGCTACCTTCTTGAAACGTGACACAATTAAGTAGTTTCAAGTTCTATCTCTATGTTCTGTTTCCTATTGGTGTAGCCCTAAGCAGTGACAGACGAGAAACACTTCCATTGAAAGGGGTTGCCAAGCTTCCAAAAATGACGAATCTCCAGAAATCTCAGCAAACATTTTTTCACCCAAACTGGATGATACTTTCAGGTAATGATCAGTACATAAAGCCCACTTGGTTCCCCAAATTTCGTTCTTCTATGTTGAAGCGTTCGTATCCAGTAACAGTTTGAATTTTTAGGTTTCACTCTGTTTTCTTCTATATTGATAGATGTATTTGGAACTCTAAACAAACACGGTTGGTGCTACCTTCTTGAAACGTGACACAATTAAGTAGTTTCAAGTTCTATCTCTATGTTCTGTTTCCTATTGATGTAGCCCTAAGCTGTGACAGGCGAGAAACCTTTCATCGAAAGGGGTTGCCAAGCTTCCAAAAATTACGAATCTCCAGAAATCTCAGCAAATATTTTTTCACCCAAACTGGATGATACTTTCAGGTAATGATCAGTACACTAAGCCCACTTGGTTCCCCAAATTTCGTTCTTCTATGTTGAAGCGTTCGTTTCCAGTAACAGTTTGAATTTTGGCGTTTCACTCTGTTTTCTCCTATATTGATAGATGTATTTGGAACTCTAAATCAAACACGGTTTGTGCTAGCTTCTTGAAACTTGACACAATTAATTAGTTTCAAGTTCTATCTCTATGTTCTGTTTTTTATTTATGTAGCCCTAAGCAGTGACAGGCGAGAAACACTTTCATTGAAAGGGGTTGCCAAGCTTCCAAAAATTACGAATCTCCAGAAATCTCAGCAAATATTTTTACACCCAAACTGGGTGAAACTTTCAGGTAATGATCAGTACACTGAGCCCACTTTGTTCCCCAAATATCGTTCTTCAATGTTGAAGCTTTCGTTTCCAGTAACAGTTTGAATTTTTACGTTTCACTCTGTTTTCTCCTATATTGATAGATGTATTTGGAACTCTAAATCAAACACTGTTTGTGCTAGCTTCTTGAAACTTGACACAATTAACTAGTTTAAAGTTCTATTTCTACGTTCTGTTTCCTATTGATGTAGCCCTAAGCAGTGAGAGGCGAGAAACACTTTCCTTGAAAGGGGTTGCCAATCTTCCAAAAATTACGAATCTCCAGAAATCTCAGCAAATATTTTTTCACCCAAACTGGATGACACTTTCAGGTAATGATCAGTACACTAACCCCACTAGGTTCCCCAAATTTTGTTCTTCTATGTTGAAGCGTTCGTTTCCAGTAACAGTTTGAATTTTGGTGTTTCACTCTGTTTTCTCCTATATTGATAGATGTATTTGGAACTCTAAATCAAGCACAGTTTGTGCTAGCTTCTTGAAACTTGACACAATTAATAAGTTTCAAGTTCTATCTCTATGTTCTGTTTCCTATTGATGTAGCCCTAAGCAGTGACAGGCGAGAAACACTTTCATTGAAATGGGTTGCCAAGCTTCCAAAAATTACGAATCTCCAGAAATCTCAGCAAATATTTTTACACCCAAACTGGGTGATACTTTCAGGTAATGATGAGTACACTGAGCCCACTTTGTTCCCCAAATTTCGTTCTTCAATGTTGAAGCTTTCGTTTCCAGTAACAGTCTGAATTTTTCCGTTTCACTCTGTTTTCTCCTATATTGATAGATGTATTTGGAACTCTAAATCAAACACTGTTTGTGCTAGCTTCTTGAAACTTGACACAATTAACTAGTTTAAAGTTCTATTTCTACGTTCTGTTTCCTATTGATGTAGCCCTAAGCAGTGAGAGGCGAGAAACACTTTCATTGAAAGGGGTTGCCAATCTTCCAAAAATTACGAATCTCCAGAAATCTCAGCAAATATTTTTTCACCCAAACTGGATGACACTTTCAGGTAATGTTCAGTATACAAACCCCACTAGGTACCCCAAATTTCGTTCTCCTATGTTGAAGCGTTCGTTTCCAGTAACAGTTTGAATTTTGGCGTTTCACTATGTTTTCTCCTATATTGATAGATGTATTTGGAACTCTAAATCAAGCACGTTTTGTGCTAGCTTCTTGAAACTTGACACAATTAAGTAGTTTCAAGTTCTATCTCTATATTTTGTTTCCTATTGGTGTAGCCCTAAGCAATGACAGACGAGTAACACTTTCATTGAAAGGGGTTGCCAAGCTTCCAAAAATTACGAATCTCCAGAAATCTCAGCAAATATTTTTTCACCCAAACTGGATGATACGTTCAGGTAATAATCAGTACACTAAGCCCACTTGGTTCCCCAAATTTCGTTCTTCTATGTTGAAGCGTTCGTTGCCAGTAACCGTTTGAATTTTGGCGTTTCACTCTGTTTTCTCCTATATTGATAGATGTATTTGGAACTCTAAATCAAACACGGTTTGTGCTAGCTTCTTGAAACTTGACACAATTAATTAGTTTCAAGTTCTATCTCTATGTTCTTTTTCCTATTTATGTAGCCCTAAGCAGTGACAGGCGAGAAACACTTTCATTGAAAGGGGTTGCCAAGCTTCCAAAAATTACGAATCTCCAGAAATCTCAGCAAATATTTTTACACCCAAACTGGGTGATACTTTCAGGTAATGATCAGTACACTGAGCCCACTTTGTTCCCCAAATTTCGTTCTTCAATGTTGAAGCTTTCCTTTCCAGTAACAGTTTGAATTTTTAGGTTTCACTCTGTTTTCTCCTATATTGATAGATGTATTTGGAACTCTAAATCAAGCACGGTTTGTGCTAGTTTCTTGAAACTTGACACAATTAAGTAGTTTCAAGTTCTATCTCTATGTTCTGTTTCCGATTGATGTAGCCCTAAGCAGTGACAGGCGAGAAACACTTTCATTGAAAGGGGTTGCCAAGCGTCCAAAAATTACGAATCTCCAGAAATCTCAGCAAATATTTTTTCACCCAAACTGGATGATACTTTCAGGTAATGATCAGTACTCTAAGCCCACTTGGTTCCCCAAATTTCGTTCTTCTATGTTGAAGCGTTCGTTTCCAGTAACAGTTTGAATTTTGGCGTTTCACTCTGTTTTCTCCTATATTGATAGATGTATTTGGAACTCTAAATCAAGCACGGTTTGTGCTATTTTTTGAAACTTGACACAATTAATTAGTTTCAAGTTCTATCTCTATGTTCTGTTTCCTATTGATGTAGCCCTAAGCAGTAACAGGCGAGAAACCCTTTCATTGAAAGGGGTTGCCAAGCTTCCAAAAATTACGAATCTCCAGAAATCTCAGCAAATATTTTTACACCCAAACTGGGTGATACTTTCAGGTAATGACCAGTACACTGAGCCCACTTTGTTCCCCAAATTTCGTTCTTCAATGTTGAAGCTTTCGTTTCCAGTAACAGTTTGAATTTTTAGGTTTCACTCTGTTTTCTCCTATATTTATAGATGTATTTGGAACTCTAAATCAAACACGGTTTGTGCTAGCTTCTTGAAACTTGACACAATTAAGTAGTTTCAAGTTCTATCTCTATGTTCTGTTTCCTATTGATGTAGCCCTAAGCAGTGACAGGCGAGAAACACTTTCATTGAAAGGGGTTGCCAAGCTTCCAAAAATTACGAATCTCCAGAAATCTCAGCAAATATTTTTTCACCCAAACTGGATGATACTTTCAGGTAATGATCAGTACACTAAGCCCACTAGGTTCCCCAAATTTCGTTCTTCTTTGTTGAAGCGTTGGTTTCCAGTAAGAGTTTGAATTTTGGCGTTTCACTCTGCTTTTTCCAATATTGATAGATGTATTTGGAACTCTAAATCAAGCACAGTTTGTGCTAGCTTCTTCAAACTAGACACAATTAAGTAATTTCAAGTTCTATCTCTATATTTTGTTTCCTATTGGTGTAGTCCTAAGCAGTGACAGACGAGTAACACTTTCATTGAAAGGGGTTGCCAAGCTTCCAAAAATTACGAATCTCCAGAAATCTCAGCAAATATTTTTTAACCCAAACTGGATGATACTTTCATGTAATGGTCAGTACACTGAGCCCACTTTGTTCCCCAAATTTTGTTCTTCAATGTTGAAGCTTTCGTTTCCAGTAACAGTTTGAATTTTTACGTTTCACTCTGTTTTCTCCTATATTGATAGATGATTTGGAAATCTAAATCAAGCACGGTTTGTGCTAGCTTTTTGAAACTTGACACAATTATTTAGTTTCAAGTTCTATCTCTATGTTCTGTTTCCTATTGATGTAGCCCTAAGCAGTGACAGGGGAGAAACCCTTTCATTGAAAGGGGTTCCCAAGCTTCCAAAAATTACGTATCTCCAGAAATCTCAGCAAATATTTTTACACCCAAACTGGGTGATACTTTCAGGTAATGATCAGTACACTGAGCCCACTTTGTTCCCCAAATTTCGTTCTTCAATGTTGCAGCTTTCGTTTCCAGTAACAGTTTGAATTTTTAGTTTCACTCTGTTTTCTCCTATATTGATAGATGTATTTGGAACTCTAAACAAACACGGTTGGTGCTACCTTCTTGAAACTTGACACAATTAAGTAGTTTCAAGTTCTATCTCTATGTTCTGTTTCCGATTGATGTAGCCCTATGCAGTGACAGACGAGAAACACTTTCATTGAAAGGGGTTGCCAAGCGTCCAAAAATTACGAATCTCCAGAAATCTCAGCAAACATTTTTTCACCCAAACTGGATGATACTTTCAGGTAATGATCAGTACACTGAGCCCACTTTGTTCCCCAAATTTCGTTCTTCTATGTTGAAGCGTTCGTTTCCAGTAATAGTTTGAATTTTGGCGTTTCACTCTGTTTTCTCCTATATAGATAGATGTATTTGGAACTCTAAATCAAGCACGGTTTGTGCTAGCTTTTTGAAACTTGACACAATTAATTAGTTTCAAGTTCTATCTCTATGTTCTGTTTCATATTTATGTAGCCCTAAGCAGTGACAGGCGAGAAACTCTTTCATTGAAAGGGGTTGCCAAGCTTCCAAAAATTACGAATCTCCAGAAATCTCAGCAAATATTTTTACACCCAAACTGGGTGATACTTTCAGGTAATGATCAGTACACTGAGCCCACGTTGTTCCCCAAATTTCGTTCTTCAATGTTGCAGCTTCCGTTTCCAGTAACAGTTTGAATTTTTAGGTTTCAATCTGTTTTCTCCTATATTGATAGATGTATTTGGAACTCTAAATCAAACACGGTTTGTGCTAGCTTCTTGAAACTTGACACAATTAAGTAGTTTCAAGTTCTATCTCTATATTTTGTTTTCTATTGGTGTAGCCCTAAGCAGTGACAGACGAGTAACACTTTCATTGAAAGGGGTTGCCAAGCTTCCAAAAATTACGAATCTCCAGAAATCTCAGCAAATATTTTTTCACCCAAACTGGATGATACTTTCAGGTAATAATCAGTTCACTAAGCCCACTTGGTTCCCCAAATTTCGTTCTTCTATGTTGAAGCATTCATATCCAGTAACAGTTTGAATTTTGGCGTTTCACTCTGTTTTCTCCTATATTGATAGATGTATTTGGAACTCTAAATCAAACACGGTTTGTGCTAGCTTCTTGAAACTTGACACAATTAATTAGTTTCAAGTTCTATCTCTATGTTCTGTTTCCTATTTATGTAGCCCTAAGCAGTGACAGGCGAGAAACACTTTCATTGAAAGGGGTTGCCAAGCTTCCAAAAATTACGAATCTCCAGAAATCTCAGCAAATATTTTTACACCCAAACTGGGTGATACTTTCAGGTAATGATCAGTACACCGAGCCCACTTTGTTCCCCAAATTTCGTTCTTCAATGTTGAAGCTTTCCTTTCCAGTAACAGTTTGAATTTTTAGGTTTCACTCCGTTTTCTCCCATATTGATAGATGTATTTTTAACTCTAAAGAAACACGGTTGGTGCTACCTTCTTGAAACTTGACACAATTAAGTAGTTTCAAGTTCTATCTCTATATTTTGTTTTCTATTGGTGTAGCCCTAAGCAGTGACAGACGAGTAACACTTTCATCGAAAGGGGTTGCCAAGCTTCCAAAAATTACGAATCTCCAGAAATCTCAGCAAATATTTTTTCACCCAAACTGGATGATACGTTCAGGTAATAATCAGTACACTAAGCCCACTTGCTTCCCCAAATTTCGTTCTTCTATGTTGAAGCGTTCGTTTCCAGTAACAGTTTGAATTTTGGCGTTTCACTCTGTTTTCTCCTATATTGATAGATGTATTTGGAACTCTAAATCAAACACGGTTTGTGCTAGCTTCTTGAAACTTGACACAATTAATTAGTTTCAAGTTCTATCTCTATGTTCTGTTTCCTATTTATGTAGCCCTAAGCAGTGACAGGCGAGAAACACTTTCATTGAAAGGGGTTGCCAAGCTTCCAAAAATTACGAATCTCCAGAAATCTCAGCAAATATTTTTACACCCAAACTGGGTGATACTTTCAGGTAATGATCAGTACACTGAGCCCATTTTGTTCCCCAAATTTCGTTCTTCAATGTTGAAGCTTTCGTTTCCAGTAACAGTTTGAATTTTTACGTTTCACTCTGTTTTCTCCTATATTGATAGATGTATTTGGAACTCTAAACAAACACGGTTGGTGCTACCTTCTTGAAACTTGACACAATTAAGTAGTTTCATGTTCTATCTCTATGTTCTGTTTCCTATTGATGTAGCCCTAAGCAGTGACAGGCGAGAAACCTTTCATTGAAAGGGGTTGCCAAGCTTCCAAAAATTACGAATCTCCAGAAATCTCACCAAATATTTTTTCACCCAAACTGGATGGTACTTTCAGGTAATGATCAGTACACTAAGCCCACTTGGTTCCCCAAATTTCGTTCTTCTATGTTGAAGCGTTCGTTTCCAGTAATATTTTGAATTTTGGCGTTTCACTCTGTTTTCTCCTATATTGATAGATGTATTTGGAACTCTAAATCAAGCACGGTTTGTGCTAGCTTCTTGAAACTTGACACAATTAAGTAGTTTGAAGTTCTATCTCTATATTTTGTTTCCAATTGGTGTAGCCCTAAGCAGTGACAGACGAGTAACACTTTCATTGAAAGGGGTTGCCAAGCTTCCAAAAATTACGAATCTCCAGAAATCTCAGCAAATATTTTTTCACCCAAACTGGATGATACTTTCAGGTAATAATCAGTACACTAAGCCCACTTGGTTCCCCAAATTTCGTTCTTCTATGTTGAAGCGTTCGTTTCCAGTAACAGTTTGAATTTTGGCGTTTCACTCTGTTTTTTACTATATTGATAGATGTATTTGGAACTCTAAATCAAACACGGTTTGTGCTAGCTTCTTGAAACTTGACACAATTAATTAGTTTCAAGTTCTATCTCTATGTTCTGTTTCCTATTTATGTAGCCCTAAGCAGTGACAGGCGAGAAACACTTTCATTGAAAGGGGTTGCCAAGCTTCCAAAAATTACGAATCTCCAGAAATCTCAGCAAATATTTTTACACCCAAACTGGGTGATACTTTCAGGTAATGATCAGTACACTGAGCCCACTTTGTTCCCCAAATTTCGTTCTTCAATGTTGCAGATTTTGTTTCCAGTAACAGTTTGAATTTTTAGGTTTCACTCTGTTTTCTCCTATATTGATAGATGTATTTGGAACTCTAAATCAAACACGGTTTGTGCTACCTTCTTGAAACGTGACACAATTAAGTAGTTTCAAGTTCTATCTCTATGTTCTGTTTCCTATTGGTGTAGCCCTAAGCAGTGACAGACGAGAAACACTTCCATTGAAAGGGGTTGCCAAGCTTCCAAAAATGACGAATCTCCAGAAATCTCAGCAAACATTTTTTCACCCAAACTGGATGATACTTTCAGGTAATGATCAGTACATAAAGCCCACTTGGTTCCCCAAATTTCGTTCTTCTATGTTGAAGCGTTCGTATCCAGTAACAGTTTGAATTTTTAGGTTTCACTCTGTTTTCTCCTATATTGATAGATGTATTTGGAACTCTAAACAAACACGGTTGGTGCTACCTTCTTGAAACGTGACACAATTAAGTAGTTTCAAGTTCTATCTCTATGTTCTGTTTCCTATTGATGTAGCCCTAAGCTGTGACAGGCGAGAAACCTTTCATCGAAAGGGGTTGCCAAGCTTCCAAAAATTACGAATCTCCAGAAATCTCAGCAAATATTTTTTCACCCAAACTGGATGATACTTTCAGGTAATGATCAGTACACTAAGCCCACTTGGTTCCCCAAATTTCGTTCTTCTATGTTGAAGCGTTCGTTTCCAGTAACAGTTTGAATTTTGGCGTTTCACTCTGTTTTCTCCTATATTGATAGATGTATTTGGAACTCTAAATCAAACACGGTTTGTGCTAGCTTCTTGAAACTTGACACAATTAATTAGTTTCAAGTTCTATCTCTATGTTCTGTTTCCTATTTATGTAGCCCTAAGCAGTGACAGGCGAGAAACACTTTCATTGAAAGGGGTTGCCAAGCTTCCAAAAATTACGAATCTCCAGAAATCTCAGCAAATATTTTTACACCCAAACTGGGTGAAACTTTCAGGTAATGATCAGTACACTGAGCCCACTTTGTTCCCCAAATATCGTTCTTCAATGTTGAAGCTTTCGTTTCCAGTAACAGTTTGAATTTTTACGTTTCACTCTGTTTTCTCCTATATTGATAGATGTATTTGGAACTCTAAATCAAACACTGTTTGTGCTAGCTTCTTGAAACTTGACACAATTAACTAGTTTAAAGTTCTATTTCTACGTTCTGTTTCCTATTGATGTAGCCCTAAGCAGTGAGAGGCGAGAAACACTTTCCTTGAAAGGGGTTGCCAATCTTCCAAAAATTACGAATCTCCAGAAATCTCAGCAAATATTTTTTCACCCAAACTGGATGACACTTTCAGGTAATGATCAGGACACTAACCCCACTAGGTTCCCCAAATTTTGTTCTTCTATGTTGAAGCGTTCGTTTCCAGTAACAGTTTATATTTTGGTGTTTCACTCTGTTTTCTCCTATATTGATAGATGTATTTGGAACTCTAAATCAAGCACAGTTTGTGCTAGCTTCTTGAAACTTGACACAATTAATAAGTTTCAAGTTCTATCTCTATGTTCTGTTTCCTATTGATGTAGCCCTAAGCAGTGACAGGCGAGAAACACTTTCATTGAAAGGGGTTGCCAAGCTTCCAAAAATTACGAATCTCCAGAAATCTCAGCAAATATTTTTACACCCAAACTGGGTGATACTTTCAGGTAATGATCAGTACACTGAGCCCACTTTGTTCCCCAAATTTCATTCTTCAATTTGAAGCTTTCGTTTCCAGTAACAGTCTGAATTTTTACGTTTCACTCTGTTTTCTCCTATATTGATAGATGTATTTGGAACTCTAAATCAAACACTGTTTGTGCTAGCTTCTTGAAACTTGACACAATTAACTAGTTTAAAGTTCTATTTCTACATTCTGTTTCCTATTGATGTAGCCCTAAGCAGTGAGAGGCGAGAAACACTTTCATTGAAAGGGGTTGCCAATCTTCCAAAAATTACGAATCTCCAGAAATCTCAGCAAATATTTTTTCATCCAAACTGGATGACACTTTCAGGTAATGTTCAGTATACAAACCCCACTTGGTTCCCCAAATTTCGTTCTCCTATGTTGAAGCGTTCGTTTCCAGTAACAGTTTGAATTTTGGCGTTTCACTATGTTTTCTCCTATATTGATAGATGTATTTGGAACTCTAAATCAAGCACGTTTTGTGCTAGCTTCTTGAAACTTGACACAATTAAGTAGTTTCAAGTTCTATCTCTATATTTTGTTTCCTATTGGTGTAGCCCTAAGCAGTGACAGACGAGTAACACTTTCATTGAAAGGGGTTGCCAAGCTTCCAAAAATTACGAATCTCCAGAAATCTCAGCAAATATTTTTTCACCCAAACTGGATGATACGTTCAGGTAATAATCAGTACACTAAGCCCACTTGGTTCCCCAAATTTCGTTCTCCTATGTTGAAGCGTTCGTTGCCAGTAACAGTTTGAATTTTGGCGTTTCACTCTGTTTTCTCCTATATTGATAGATGTATTTGGAACTCTAAATCAAACACGGTTTGTGCTAGCTTCTTGAAACTTGACACAATTAATTAGTTTCAAGTTCTATCTCTATGTTCTGTTTCCTATTTATGTAGCCCTAAGCAGTGACAGGCGAGAAACACTTTCATTGAAAGGGGTTGCCAAGCTTCCAAAAATTACGAATCTCCAGAAATCTCAGCAAATATTTTTACACCCAAACTGGGTGATACTTTCAGGTAATGATCAGTACACTGAGCCCACTTTGTTCCCCAAATTTCGTTCTTCAATGTTGAAGCTTTCCTTTCCAGTAACAGTTTGAATTTTTAGGTTTCACTCTGTTTTCTCCTATATTGATAGATGTATTTGGAACTCTAAATCAAACACGGTTTGTGCTACCTTCTTGAAACGTAACACAATTAAGTAGTTTCAAGTTCTATCTCTATGTTCTGTTTCCTATTGGTGTAGCCCTAAGCAGTGACAGACGAGAAACACTTCCATTGAAAGGCGTTGCCAAGCTTCCAAAAATGACGAATCTCCAGAAATCTCAGCAAACATTTTTTCACCCAAACTGGATGATACTTTCAGGTAATGATCACTACACTGAGCTTACTTTGTTCACCAAATTTCGATCTTCAATGTTGAAGCTTTCGTTTCCAGTAACAGTTTGAATTTTTAGGTTTCACTCTGTTTTCTCCTATATTGATAGATGTATTTGGAACTCTAAATCAAACACGGTTTGTGCTACCTTCTTGAAACTTGACACAATTAAGTAGTTTCAAGTTCTATCTCTATGTTCTGTTTCCTATTGATGTAGCCCTAAGCAGTGACAGGCGAGAAACACTTTCATTGAAAGGGGTTGCCAAGCTTCCAAAAATTACGAATCTCCAGAAATCTCAGCAAATATTTTTTCACCCAAACTGGATGATACATTCAGGTAATGATCAATACACTAAGCCCACTTGGTTCCCCAAATTTCTTTCTTCTATGTTAAAGCGTTCGTTTCCAGTAACATTTTGAATTTTGGCATTTCACTCTGTTTTCTCCTATATTGATAGATGTATTTGGAACTCTAAATCAAGCACGGTTTGTGCTAGCTTCTTGAAACTTGACACAATTAAGTAGTTTCAAGTTCTATCTCTATATTTTGTTTCCTATTGGTGTAGCCCTAAGCAGTGACAGACGAGAAACACTTTCATTGAAAGGGGTTGCCAAGCTTCCAAAAAGTACGAATTTCCAGAAATCTCAGCAAATATTTTTTCTCCCATACTGGATGATACTTTCAGGTAATGATCAGTACACTAAGCCCACTTGGTTCCCCAAATTTCGTTCTTCTATGTTGAAGCGTTCGTTTCCAGTAACAGTTTGAATTTTGGCGTTCACTGTGTTTTCTCCTATATTGATAGATGTATTTGGAACTCTAAATCAAGCACGGTTTGTGCTAGCCTCTTGAAACTTGACATAATTAAGTAGTTTCAAGTTCTATCTCTATATTTTGTTTCCTATTGGTGTAGTCCTAAGCAGTGACAGACGAGTAACACTTTCATTGAAAGGGGTTGCCAAGCTTCCAAAAATTACGAATCTCCAGAAATCTCAGCAAATATTTTTTCACCCAAACTGGATGATACTTTCAGGTAATGATCAGTACACTGAGCCTACTTTGTTCCCCAAATTTCGTTCTTCAATGTTGCAGCTTTCGTTTCCAGTAACAGTTTGAATTTTTAGGTTTCACTCTGTTTTCTCCTATATTGATAGCTGTATTTGGAACTCTAAATCAAGCACGGTTTGTGCTAGTTTCTTGAAACTTGACACAATTAAGTAGTTTCAAGTTCTATCTCTATGTTCTGTTTCCGATTGATGTAGCCCTAAGCAGTGACAGGCGAGAAACACTTTCATTGAAAGGGGTTGCCAAGCGTCCAAAAATTACGAATCTCCAGAAATCTCAGCAAATATTTTTTCACCCAAACTGGATGATACTTTCAGGTAATGATCAGTACTCTAAGCCCACTTGGTTCCCCAAATTTCGTTCTTCTATGTTGAAGCGTTCGTTTCCAGTAACAGTTTGAAATTTGGCGTTTCACTCTGTTTTCTCCTATATTGATAGATGTATTTGGAACTCTAAATCAAGCACGGTTTGTGCTATTTTTTGAAACTTGACACAATTAATTAGTTTCAAGTTCTATCTCTATGTTCTGTTTCCTATTGATGTAGCCCTAAGCAGTAACAGGCGAGAAACCCTTTCATTGAACGGGGTTGCCAAGCTTCCAAAAATTACGAATCTCCAGAAATCTCAGCAAATATTTTTACACCCAAACTGGGTGATACTTTCAGGTAATGACCAGTACACTGAGCCCACTTTGTTCCCCAAATTTCGTTCTTCAATGTTGAAGATTTCGTTTCCAGTAACAGTTTGAATTTTTAGGTTTCACTCTGTTTTCTCCTATATTGATAGATGTATTTGGAACTCTAAATCAAACACGGTTTGTGCTAGCTTCTTGAAACTTGACACAATTAAGTAGTTTCAAGTTCTATCTCTATGTTCTGTTTCCTATTGATGTAGCCCTAAGCAGTGACAGGCGAGAAACACTTTCATTGAAAGGGGTTGCCAAGCTTTTAAAAATTACGAATCTCCAGAAATCTCAGCAAACATTTTTTCACCCAAACTGGAAGATACTTTCAGGTAATGATCAGTACACTAAGCCCACTTGGTTCCCCAAACTTACTTCTTCTATGTTGAAGCGTTCGTTTCCAGTAACAGTTTGAATTTTGGCGTTTCACTCTGTTTTCTCCTATATTGATAGATGTTTTTGGAACTCTAAATCAAGCACGGTTTGTGCAAGCTTCTTGAAACTTGACACAATTAAGTAGTTTGAAGTTCTATCTCTATGTTCTGTTTCCTATTGATGTAGCCCTAAGCAGTGACAGGCGAGAAACACTTTCATTGAAAGGGGTTGCCAAGCTTCCAAAAATTACGAATCTCCAGAAATCTCAGCAAATATTTTTTCACCCAAACTGGATGATACTTTCAGGTAATGATCAGTACACTAAGCCCACTAGGTTCCCCAAATTTCGTTCTTCTATGTTGAAGCGTTGGTTTCCAGTAAGAGTTTGAATTTTGGCGTTTCACTCTGTTTTTTCCAATATTGATAGATGTATTTGGAACTCTAAATCAAGCACAGTTTGTGCTAGCTTCTTCAAACTTGACACAATTAAGTAGTTTCAAGTTCTATCTCTATATTTTGTTTCCTATTGGTGTAGTCCTAAGCAGTGACAGACGAGTAACACTTTCATTGAAAGGGGTTGCCAAGCTTCCAAAAATTACGAATCTCCAGAAATCTCAGCAAATATTTTTTCACCCAAAATGGATGATACTTTCAGGTAATGATCAGTACACTGAGCCCACGTTGTTCCCCAAATTTCGTTCTTCAATGTTGAAGCTTTCGTTTCCAGTAACAGTTTGAATTTTTACGTTTCACTCTGTTTTCTCCTATATTGATAGATGTATTTGGAACTCTAAATCAAACACGGTTTGTGCTAGCTTCTTGAAACTTGACACAATTAACTAGTTTCAAGTTCAAACTCTACGTTCTGTTTCCTATTGATGTAGCCCTAAGCAGTGACAGGCGAGAAACACTTTCATTGAAAGGGGTTGCCAAGCTTCCAAAAATTACGAATCTCCAGAAATCTCAGCCAATATTTTTTCTCCCATACTGGATGATACTTTCAGGTAATGATCAGTACACTAAGCCCACTTGGTTCCCCAAATTTTGTTCTTCTATGTTGAAGCGTTCGTTTCCAGTAACAGTTTGAATTTTGGCGTTTCACTCTGTTTTCTCCTATATTGATAGATGTATTTGGAACTCTAAATCAAGCACGGTTTGTGCTAGCTTCTTGAAACTTGACACAATTAAGTAGTTTCAAGTTCTATCTCTATGTTCTGTTTCCTATTGATGTAGCCCTAAGCAGTGACAGGCGAGAAACACTTTCATTGAAAGGGGTTGCCAAGCTTCCAAAAATTACGAATCTCCAGAAATCTCAGCAAATAATTTTTCACCCAAACTGGATGATACTTTCAGGTATTTATCAGTACACTAAGCCCACTTGGTTCCCCAAATTTCGTTCTTCTATGTTGAAGCGTTCGTTTCCAGTAACAGTTTGAATTTTGGCGTTTCACTCTGTTTTCTCCTATATTGATAGATGTATTTGGAACTGTAAATCAAGCACGGTTTGTGCTAGCTTCTTGAAACTTGACACAATTAAGTAGTTTCAAGTTCGATCTCTATATTTAGTTTTCCTATTGGTGTAGTCCTAAGCAGTGACAGACGAGTAACACTTTCATTGAAAGGGGTTGCCAAGCTTCCAAAAATTACGAATCTCCAGAAATCTCAGCAAATATTTTTTCACACAAATTGGATGATACTTTCATGTAATGATCAGTACACTGAGCCCACTTTGTTCCCCAAATTTTGTTCTTCAATGTTGAAGCTTTCGTTTCCAGTAACAGTTTGAATTTTTACGTTTCACTCTGTTTTCTCCTATATTGATAGATGATTTGGAAATCTAAATCAAGCACGGTTTGTGCTAGCTTTTTGAAACTTGACACAATTAATTAGTTTCAAGTTCTATCTCTATGTTCTGTTTCCTATTGATGTAGCCCTAAGCAGTGACAGGGGAGAAACCCTTTCATTGAAAGGGGTTCCCAAGCTTCCAAAAATTACGTATCTCCAGAAATCTCAGCAAATATTTTTACACCCAAACTGGGTGATACTTTCAGGTAATGATCAGTACACTGAGCCCACTTTGTTCCCCAAATTTCGTTCTTCAATGTTGCAGCTTTCGTTTCCAGTAACAGTTTGAATTTTTAGGTTTCACTCTGTTTTCTCCTATATTGATAGATGTATTTGGAACTCTAAATCAAACACGGTTTGTGCTACCTTCTTGAAACTTGACACAATTAAGTAGTTTCAAGTTCTATCTCTATGTTCTGTTTCCTATTGATGTAGCCCTAAGCAGTGACAGTCGAGAAACACTTTCATTGAAAGGGGTTGCCAAGCTTCCAAAAATTACGAATCTCCAGAAATCTCAGCAAATATTTTTTCACCCAGACTGGATGATACTTTCAGGTAATGATCTGTACATTAAGCCCACTAGGTTCCCCAAATTTCGTTCTTCTACGTTGAAGCGTTCGTTTCCAGTAACAGTTTGAATTTTGGCGTTTCACTCTGTTTTCTCCTATATTGATAGATGTATTTGGAACTCTAAATCAAGCACGGTTTGTGCTAGCTTTTTGAAACTTGACATAATTAATTAGTTTCACGTTCTATCTCTATGTTCTGTTTTCTATTGATTTAGCCCTAAGCAGTGACAGGGGAGAAACCCTTTCATTGAAAGGGGTTGCCAAGCTTCCAAAAATTACGAATCTCGAAATCTCAGCAAATATTTTTACACCCAAACTGGGTGATACTTTCAGGTAATGATCAGTACACTGAGCCCACTTTGTTCCCCAAATTTCGTTCTTCAATGTTGCAGCTTTCGTTTCCAGTAACAGATTGAATTTTTAGGTTTCACTCTGTTTTCTCCTATATTAATAGATGTATTTGGAACTCTAAATCAAACACGGTTTGTGCTACCTTCTTGAAACTTGACACAATTAAGTCGTTTCAAGTTCTATCTCTATGTTCTGTTTCCTATTGATGTAGCCCTAAGCAGTGACAGGCGAGAAACACTTTCATTGAAAGGGGTTGCCAAGCTTCCAAAAATTAGGAATCTCCAGAAATATCATCAAATATTTTTACACCCAAACTGGATGATACTTTCAGGTAATGATCATTACACTAGGCCCACTTGGTTCCCCAAATTTCGTTCTTCTATGTTGAAGCATTCGTTTCCAGTAACAGTTTGAATTTTGGCGTTTCACTCTGTTTTCTCCTATATTGATAGATGTATTTGGAACTCTAAATCAAGCACGGTTTGTGCTAGCTTCTTGAAACTTGACACAATTAAGTAGTTTCAAGTTCTATCTCTACATTTTGTTTCCTATTGGTGTAGCCCTAAGCAGTGACAGACGAGAAACACTTTCATTGAAAGGGGTTGCCAAGCTTCCAAAAATTACGAATCTCCAGAAATCTCAGCAAACATTTTTTCACCCAAACTGGATGATACTTTCAGGTAATGATCAGTACACTAAGCCCACTTGGTTCCCCAAATTTCGTTCTTCTATGTTGAAGCGTTCGTTTCCAGTAACAGTTTGAATTTTGGCTTTTCACTCTGTTTTCTCCTATATTGATAGATGTATTTGGAACTCTAAATCAAGCACGGTTTGTGCTAGCTTTTTGAAACTTGACACAATTAATTAGTTTCAAGTTCTATCTCTATGTTCTGTTTCCTATTGATGTAGCCCTAAGCAGTGATAGGCGAGAAACACTTTCATTGAAAGGGGTTGCCAAGCTTCCAAAAATTACGAATCTCCAGAAATCTCAGCAAATATTTTTACACCCAAACTGGGTGATACTTTCAGGTAATGATCAGTACACTGAGCCCACTTTGTTCCCCAAATTTCGTTATTCAATGTTGAAGCTTTCGTTTCCAGTAACAGTTTGAATTTTTAGGTTTCACTCTGTTTTCTCCTATATTGATAGATGTATTTGGAACACTAAATCAAACACGGTTTATGCTAGCTTCTTGAAACTTGACACAATTAAGTAGTTTCAAGTTCTATCTCTATGTTCTGTTTCCTATTGATGTAGCCGTAAGCAGTGACAGGCGAGAAACCCTTTCATTGAAAAGGGTTGCCAAGCGTCCAAAAATTACGAATCTCCAGAAATCTCAGCAAGCATTTTTTCACCCAAACTGGATGATACTTTCAGGTAATGATCAGTACACTAAGCCCACTTGGTTCCCCAAATTTCGTTCTTCTATGTTGAAGCGTTCGTTTCCAGTAACAGTTTGAATTTTGGCGTTTCACTCTGTTTTCTCCTATATTGATAGATGTATTTGGAACTCTAAATCAAGCACGGTTTGTGCTAGCTTCTTGAAACTTGACACAATTAAGTAGTTTCAAGTTCTCTCTCTATGTTCAGTTTCCGATTGATGTAGCCCTAAGCAGTGACAGGCGAGAAACACTTTCATTGAAAGGGGTTGCCAAGCG
Organism: Spermophilus citellus; assembly: GCF_964194105.1. Classification (NCBI taxonomy): domain Eukaryota; kingdom Metazoa; phylum Chordata; class Mammalia; order Rodentia; family Sciuridae; genus Spermophilus; species Spermophilus citellus. The sequence continues at coordinate 33,020,890 of NC_138193.1, read as the reverse complement.
TCCAAAAATTACGAATCTCCAGAAATCTCAGCAAACATTTTTTCACCCAAACTGGATGATACTTTCAGGTAATGATCAGTACACTAAGCCCACTTGGTTCCCCAAATTTCGTTCTTCTATGTTGAAGCGTTCGTTTCCAGTAACAGTTTGAATTTTGGCGTTTCACTCTGTTTTCTCCTATATTGATAGATGTATTTGGAACTCTAAATCAAGCACGGTTTGTGCTAGCTTCTTGAAACATGACACAGTTAAGTAGTTTCATGTTCTATCTCTATGTTCTGTTTCCGATTGATGTAGCCCTAAGCAGTGACAGGCGAGAAGCACTTTCATTGAAAGGGGTTGCCAAGCGTCCAAAAATTACGAATCTCCAGAAATCTCAGCAAACATTTTTTCACCCAAACTGGATGATACTTTCAGGTAATGATCAGTACACTAAGCCCACTTGGTTCCCCAAATTTCGTTCTTCTATGTTGAAGCGTTCGTTTCCAGTAACAGTTTGAATTTTGGCTTTTCACTCTGTTTTCTCCTATATTGATAGATGTATTTGGAACTCTAAATCAAGCACGGTTTGTGCTAGCTTTTTGAAACTTGACACAATTAATTAGTTTCAAGTTCTATCTCTATGTTCTGTTTCCTATTGATGTAGCCCTAAGCAGTGACAGGCGAGAAACACTTTCATTGAAAGGGGTTGCCAAGCTTCCAAAAATTACGAATCTCCAGAAATCTCAGCAAATATTTTTACACCCAAACTGGGTGATACTTTCAGGTAATGATTAGTACACTGAGCCCACTTTGTTCCCCAAATTTCGTTATTCAATGTTGAAGCTTTCATTTCCAGTAACAGTTTGAATTTTTAGGTTTCACTCTGTTTTCTCCTATATTGATAGATGTATTTGGAACACTAAATCAAACACGGTTTATGCTAGCTTCTTGAAACTTGACACAATTAAGTAGTTTCAAGTTCTATCTCTATGTTCTGTTTCCTATTGATGTAGCCATAAGCAGTGACAGGCGAGAAACCCTTTCAATGAAAAGGGTTGCCAAGCTTCCAAAAATTACGAATCTCCAGAAATCTCAGCAAACATTTTTTCACCCAAACTGGATGATACTTTCAGGTAATGATCAGTACAATAAGCCCACTTGGTTCCCCAAATTTTGTTCTTCTATGTTGAAGCGTTCGTTTCCAGTAACAGTTTGAATTTTTACGTTTCAATCTGTTTTCTCCTATATTGATAGATGTATTTGGAACTCTAAATCAAGCACGGTTTGTGCTAGCTTCTTGAAACTTGACACAGTTAAGTAGTTTCAAGTTCTTTCTCTATGTTCTGTTTCCGATTGATGTAGCCCTAAGCATTGACAGTCGAGAAACACTTTCATTGAAAGGGGTTGCCAAGCGTCCAAAAATTACGAATCTCCAGAAATCTCAGCAAATATTTTTTCACCCAAACTGGATGATACTTTCAGGTAATGATCAGTACACTAAGCCCACTTGGTTCCCCAAATTTCGTTCTTCTATGTTGAAGCGTTCGTTTCCAGTAACAGTTTGAGTTTTGGTGTTTCACTCTGTTTTCTCCTATATTGATAGATGTATTTGGAACTCTAAATCAAGAACGGTTTGTGCTAGCTTCTTGAAACTTGACACAATTAAGTAGTTTCGAGTTCTATCTCTATATTTTGTTTCCTATTCGTTTTGCCCTAAGCAGTGACAGAACAGTAACACTTTCATTGAAAGGGGTTGCCAAGCTTCCAAAAATTACGAATCTCCAGAAATCTCAGCAAATATTTTTTCACCCAAACTGGATGATACTTTCAGGTAATGATCAGTACACTAAGCCCACTTGATTCCCCAAATTTCATTCTTCTATGTTGAAGCGTTCGTTTCCAGTAACAGTTTGAACTTTGGCGTTTCACTCTGTTTTCTCCTATATTGATAGATGTATTTGGAACTCTAAATCAAGCACGGTTTGTGCTAGCTTCTTGAAACTTGACACAGTTAAGAAGTTTCAAGTTCTAACTTTATGTTCTGTTTCCTATTGATGTACCACTAAGCAGTGACAGTCGAGAAACTCTTTCATTGAAAGGGGTTGCCAAGCTTCCAAAAATTACGAATCTACAGAAATCTCAGCAAATATTTTTTCACCCAAACTGGATGATACTTTCAGGTAATGATCAGTACACTAAACCCACTTGGTTCCCCAAATTTCGTTCTTCTATGTTAAAGCGTTCGTTTCCAGTAACAGTTTGAATTTTGGCGTTTCACTCTGTTTTCTCCTATATTGATAGATGTATTTGGAACTCTAAATCAAGAACGGTTTGTGCTAGCTTCTTGAAACTTGACACAATTAAGTAGTTTCAAGTTCTATCTCTATATTTTGTTTCCTATTGGTGTAGCCCTAAGCAGTGACAGACGAGAAACACTTTCATTGGAAGGGGTTGCCAAGCTTCCAAAAATTACGAATCTCCAGAAATCTTAGCAAATATTTTTTCACCCAAACTGATGATACTTTCAGGTAATGATCAGTACACTAAGCCCACTTGGTTCCCCAAATTTCGTTCTTCTATGTTGAAGCATTCGTTTCCAGCAACAGTTTGAATTTTGGCGTTTCACTCTGTTTTCTCCTATATTGATAGATGTATTTGGAACTCTAAATCAAGCACGGTTTGTGCTAGCTTCTTGAAACTTTTCACAATTAAGAAGTTTCAAGTTCTATCTCTATGTTTTGTTTCCTATTGGTGTAGCCCTAAGCAGTGACAGACGAGAAACACTTTCATTGAAATTGGTTGCCAAGCTTCCAAAAATTACGAATCTCCAGAAATCTCAGCAAATATTTTTACACCCAAACTGGGTGATACTTTCAGGTAATGATCAGTACACTGAGCCCACTTTGTTCCCCAAATTTCATTCTTCAATGTTGCAGCTTTCGTTTCCAGTAATGTTTGAATTTTTAGGTTTCACTCTGTTTTCTCCTATATTGATAGATGTATTTGGAACTCTAAATCAAACACGGTTTGTGCTAGCTTCTTGAAACTTGACACAATTAATAAGTTTCAAGTTCTGTCTCTATGTTCTGTTTCCTATTGATGTAGCCCTAAGCAGTGATAGGCGAGAAACACTTTCATTGAAAGGGGTTGCCAAGCTTCCAAAAATTACGAATCTCCAGAAATCTCAGTAAATATTTTTACACCCAAACTCGGTGATACTTTCAGGTAATGATCAGTACACTGAGCCCACTTTGTTCCCAAAATTTCATTCTTCAATGTTGAAGCATTCGTTTCCAGTAACAGTTTGAATTTTTATGTTTCACTCTGTTTTCTCCTATATTGATAGATGTATTTGGAACTCTAAATCAAACACGGTTTGTGTTTGCTTCTTGAAACTTGACACAATTAAGTAGTTTCAAGTTCTATCTCTATGTTCTGTTTCCGATTGATGTAGCCCTAAGCAGTGACAGGCGAGAAACACTTTCATTGAAAGGGGTTGCCAAGCGTCCAAAAATTACGAATCTACAGAAATCTCAGCAAACATTTTTTCACCCAAACTGGATGATACTTTCAGGTAATGATCAGTACACTAAGCCCACTTGGTTCCCCAAATTTCGTTCTTCTATGTTGAAGCGTTCGTTTCCAGTAACAGTTTGAATTTTGGCGTTTCACTCTGTTTTCTCCTATATTGATAGATGTATTTGGAACTCTAAATCAAGCACGGTTTGTGCTAGCTTCTTGAAACTTGACACAATTAAGTAGTTTCAAGTTCTATCTCTATGTTCTGTTTCCGATTGATGTAGCCCTAAGCAGTGACAGGCGAGAAACACTTTCATTGAAAGGGGTTGCCAAGCGTCCAAAAATTACGAGTCTCCAGAAATCTCAGCAAATATTTTTTCACCCAAACTGGGTGATACTTTCAGGTAATCATCAGTACACTGAGCCCACTTTGTTCCCCAAATTTCGTTCTTCAATGTTGCAGCTTTCGTTTCCAGTAACAGTTTGAATTTTTAGGTTTCACTCTGGTTTCTCCTATATTGATAGATGTGTTTGGAACTCTAAATCAAACACGGTTTGTGCTAGCTTCTTGAAACTTGACACAATTAATTAGTTTCAAGTTCTATCTCTATGTTCTGTTTCCTATTGATGTAGCCCTAAGCAGTGACAGACGAGAAACACTTTCATTGAAAGGGGTTGCCAAGCTTCCAAAAATTAAGAATCTCCAGAAATCTCAGCAAATATTTTTACACCCAAACAGGGTGATACTTTCAGGTAATGATCAGTACACTGAGCCCACTTTGTTCCCCAAATTTCGTTCTTCAATGTTGAAGCTTTCGTTTCCAGTAACAGTTTGAATTTTTAGGTTTCACTCTGTTTTCTCCTATATTGATAGATGTATTTGGAACTCTAAATGAAACACGGTTTGTGCTAGCTTCTTGAAACTTGACACATTTAAGTAGTTTCAAGTTCTATCTCTATGTTCTGTTTTTTATTGATGTAGCCCTAAGCAGTGACAGGCGAGAAACACTTTCATTGAAAGGTGTTGCCAAGCGTCCAAAAATTACGAATCTCCAGAAATCTCAGCAAACATTTTTTCACCCAAACTGGATGATACTTTCAGGTAATGATCAGTACACTAAGCACACTAGGTTCCCCAAATTTCGTTCTTCTATGTTGAAGCGTTCGTTTCCAGTAACGGTTGAATTTTGGCGTTTCACTCTGTTTTCTCCTATATTGATAGATGTATTTGGAACTCTAAATCAAGCACGGTTTGTGCTAGCTTCTTGAAACTTGACACAATTAAGTAGTTTCAAGTACTATCTCTATATTTTGTTTCCTATTGGTGTAGCCCTAAGCAGTGACAGACGAGAAACACTTTCATTGAAAGGGGTTGGCAAGCGTCCAAAAATTACGCATCTCCAGAAATCTCAGCAAACATTTTTTCACCCAAACTGGATGATACATTCAGGTAATGATCAGTACACTAAGCCCACTTGGTTCCCCAAATTTCGTTCTTCTATGTTGAAGCGTTCGTTTCCAGTAACAGTTTGAATTTTGGCGTTTCACTCTGTTTTCTCCTATATTGATAGATGTATTTGGAACTCTAAATGAAACACGGTTTGTGCTAGCTTCTTGAAACTTGACACAATTAAGTAGTTTCAAGTTGTATCTCTACGTTCTTTTCCGATTGATGTAGCCCTAAGCAGTGACAGGCGAGAAACACATTCATTGAAAGGGGTTGCCAAGCGTCCAAAAATTACGAATCTCCAGAAATCTCAGCAAATATTTTTTCACCCAAACTGGATGATACTTTCAGGTAATGATCAGTACACTAAGCCCACTAGGTTCCCCAAATTTCGTTCTTGTATGTTGAAGCGTTCATTTCCAGTAACAGTTTGAATTTTGGCGTTTCACTCTGTTTTCTCCTATATTGATAGATGTATTTGGAACTCTAAATCAAGCACGGTTTGTGCTAGCTTCTTGAAACTTGACACAGTTAAGTAGTTTCAAGTTCTATCTCTATGTTCTGTTTCTGATTGATGTAGCCCTAAGCAGTGACAGGCGAGAAACACTTTCATTGAAAGGGGTTGCCAAGCATCCAAAAATTACGAAACTCCAGAAATCTCAGCAAACATTCTTTTTACCCAAACTGGATGATACTTTCAGGTAATGATCAGTACACTAAGCCCACTTGGTTCCCCAAATTTCGTTCTTCTATGTTGAAGCGTTCGTTTCCAGTAACAGTTTGAATTTTGGCGTTTCACTCTGTTTTCTCCTATATTGATAGATGTATTTGGAACTCTAAATGAAACACGGTTTGTGCTAGCTTCTTGAAACTTGACACAATTAAGTAGTTTCAAGTTCTATCTCTATGTTCTGTTTCCTATTGATGTAGCCCTAAGCAGTGACAGGCGAGAAACACTTTCATTGAAAGGGGTTGCCAAGCTTCCAAAAATTACGAATCTCCAGAAATCTCAGCAAATATTTTTCCACCCAAACTGGATGATACTTTCAGGTAATGATCAGTACACTAAGCCCACTAGGTTCCCCCAATTTCGTTCTTCTATGTTGAAGCGTTCATTTCCAGTAACAGTTTGAATTTTGGCGTTTCACTCTGTTTTCTCCTATATTGATAGATGTATTTGGAACTCTAAATCAAGCACGGTTTGTGCTAGCTTCTTGAAACTTGACACAATTAAGTAGTTTCACGTTCTATCCCTATATTTTGTTTCCTATTGGTGTAGCCGTAAGCAGTGACAGACGAGAAACACTTTCATTTAAGGGGTTGCCAAGCTTCCAAAAATTACGAATCTCCAGAAATCTCAGCAAATATTTTTTCACCCAAACTGGATGATACTTTCAGGTAATGATCAGTACACTAAGCCCACTTGGTTCCCCAAATTTCGTTCTTAATGTTGAAGCGTTCGTTTCCAGTAACAGTTTGAATTTTGGCGTTTCACTCTGTTTTCTCCTATATTGATAGATGTATTTGGAAATCTAAATCAAGCACGGTTTGTGCTAGTTTCTTGAAACTTTTCACAATTAAGAAGTTTCAAGTTCTATCTCTATGTTCTGTTTCCTATTGATGTAGCCCTAAGCAGTGACAGACGAGAAACACTTTCATTGAAAGGAGTTGCCAAGCTTCCAAAAATTCCGAATCTCCAGAAATCTCAGCAAACATTTTTACACCCAAACTGGTTGATACTTTCAGGTAATGATCAGTACACTGAGCCCACTTTGTTCCCCAAATTTCGTTCTTCAATGTTGAAGCTTTCGTTTCCAGTAACAGTTTGAATTTTTAGGTTTCACTCTGTTTTCTCCTATATAGATAGATCTATTTGGAACTCGAAATCAAACACGGTTTGTGCAAGCTACTTGAAACTTGAAACAATTAAGTAGTTTAAAGTTCTATCTCTATGTTCTGTTTCCTATTGATGTAGCCCTAAGCAGTGACAGGCGAGAAACACTTTCATTGAAAGGGGTTGGCAAGCGTCCAAAAATTACGCAACTCCAGAAATCTCAGCAAACATTTTTTCACCCAAACTGGATGATACATTCAGGTAATGATCAGTACACTAAGCCCACTTGGTTCTCCAAATTTCGTTCTTCTATGTTGAAGCGTTCGTTTCCAGTAACAGTTTGAATTTTGGCGTTTCACTCTGTTTTCTCCTATATTGATAGATGTATTTGGAACTCTAAAACAAGCACGGTTTGTGCTAGCTTCTTGAAACTTGAAACAGTTAAGTAGTTTCAAGTTCTATCTCTATGTTCTGTTTCAGATTGATGTAGCCCTAAGCAGTGACAGGCGAGAAACACTTTCATTGAAAGGGGTTGCCAAGCGTCCAAAAATTACGAATCTCCAGAAATCTCAGCAAACATTTTTTTTACCCAAACTGGATGATACTTTCAGGTAATGATCAGTACACTAAGCCCACTTGGTTCCCTAAATTTCGTTCTTCTATGTTGAAGCGTTCGTTTCCAGTAACAGTTTGAATTTTGGCGTTTCACTCTGTTTTCTCCTATATTGATAGATGTATTTGGAACTCTAAATGAAACACGGTTTGTGCTAGCTTCTTGAAACTTGACACAATTAAGTAGTTTCAAGTTGTATCTCTATGTTCTTTTCCGATTGATGTAGCCCTAAGCAGTGACAGGCGAGAAACACATTCATTGAAAGGGGTTGCCAAGCGTCCAAAAATTACGAATCTCCAGAAATCTCAGCAAATATTTTTTCACCCAAACTGGATGATACTTTCAGGTAATGATCAGTACACTAAGCCCACTAGGTTCCCCAAATTTCGTTCTTGTATGTTGAAGCGTTCATTTCCAGTAACAGTTTGAATTTTGGCGTTTCACTCTGTTTTCTCCTATATTGAGAGATGTATTTGGAACTCTAAATCAAGCACGGTTTGTGCTAGCTTCTTGAAACTTGACACAATTAAGTAGTTTCAAGTTCTATCTCTATATTTTGTTTCCTATTGGTGTAGCCCTAAGCAGTGACAGACGAGAAACACTTTCATTCAAAGGGGTTGCCAAGAGTCCAAAAATTACGCATCTCCAGAAATCTCAGCAAACATTTTTTCACACAAACTGGATGATACTTTCAGGTAATGATCAGTACACTAAGCCCACTAGGTTCCCCAAATTTCGTTCTTCTATGTTGAAGCGTTCGTTTCCAGTAACGGTTGAATTTTGGCGTTTCACTCTGTTTTCTCCTATATTGATAGATGTATTTGGAACTCTAAATCAAGCACGGTTTGTGCTAGCTTCTTGAAACTTGACACAGTTAAGAAGTTTCAAGTTCTAACTTTATGTTCTGTTTCCTATTGATGTACCACTAAGCAGTGACAGTCGAGAAACTCTTTCATTGAAAGGGGTTGCCAAGCTTCCAAAAATTACGAATCTACAGAAATCTCAGCAAATATTTTTTCACCCAAACTGGATGATACTTTCAGGTAATGATCAGTACACTAAACCCACTTGGTTCCCCAAATTTCGTTCTTCTATGTTAAAGCGTTCGTTTCCAGTAACAGTTTGAATTTTGGCGTTTCACTCTGTTTTCTCCTATATTGATAGATGTATTTGGAACTCTAAATCAAGAACGGTTTGTGCTAGCTTCTTGAAACTTGACACAATTAAGTAGTTTCAAGTTCTATCTCTATATTTTGTTTCCTATTGGTGTAGCCCTAAGCAGTGACAGACGAGAAACACTTTCATTGGAAGGGGTTGCCAAGCTTCCAAAAATTACGAATCTCCAGAAATCTTAGCAAATATTTTTTCACCCAAACTGGATGATACTTTCAGGTAATGATCAGTACACTAAGCCCACTTGGTTCCCCAAATTTCGTTCTTCTATGTTGAAGCATTCGTTTCCAGCAACAGTTTGAATTTTGGCGTTTCACTCTGTTTTCTCCTATATTGATAGATGTATTTGGAACTCTAAATCAAGCACGGTTTGTGCTAGCTTCTTGAAACTTTTCACAATTAAGAAGTTTCAAGTTCTATCTCTATGTTTTGTTTCCTATTGGTGTAGCCCTAAGCAGTGACAGACGAGAAACACTTTCATTGAAATTGGTTGCCAAGCTTCCAAAAATTACGAATCTCCAGAAATCTCAGCAAATATTTTTACACCCAAACTGGGTGATACTTTCAGGTAATGATCAGTACACTGAGCCCACTTTGTTCCCCAAATTTCATTCTTCAATATTGCAGCTTTCGTTTCCAGTAATGTTTGAATTTTTAGGTTTCACTCTGTTTTCTCCTATATTGATAGATGTATTTGGAACTCTAAATCAAACACGGTTTGTGCTAGCTTCTTGAAACTTGACACAATTAATAAGTTTCAAGTTCTGTCTCTATGTTCTGTTTCCTATTGATGTAGCCCTAAGCAGTGATAGGCGAGAAACACTTTCATTGAAAGGGGTTGCCAAGCTTCCAAAAATTACGAATCTCCAGAAATCTCAGTAAATATTTTTACACCCAAACTGGGTGATATTTTCAGGTAATGATCAGTACACTGAGCCCACTTTGTTCCCAAAATTTCATTCTTCAATGTTGAAGCATTCGTTTCCAGTAACAGTTTGAATTTTTAGGTTTCACTCTGTTTTCTCCTATATTGATAGATGTATTTGGAACTCTAAATCAAACACGGTTTGTGTTTGCTTCTTGAAACTTGACACAATTAAGTAGTTTCAAGTTCTATCTCTATGTTCTGTTTCCGATTGATGTAGCCCTAAGCAGTGACAGGCGAGAAACACTTTCATTGAAAGGGGTTGCCAAGCGTCCAAAAATTACGAATCTCCAGAAATCTCAGCAAACATTTTTTCACCCAAACTGGATGATACTTTCAGGTAATGATCAGTACACTAAGCCCACTTGGTTCCCCAAATTTCGTTCTTCTATGTTGAAGCGTTCGTTTCCAGTAACAGTTTGAATTTTGGCGTTTCACTCTGTTTTCTCCTATATTGATAGATGTATTTGGAACTCTAAATCAAGCACGGTTTGTGCTAGCTTCTTGAAACTTGACACAATTAAGTAGTTTCAAGTTCTATCTCTATGTTCTGTTTCCGATTGATGTAGCCCTAAGCAGTGACAGGCGAGAAACACTTTCATTGAAAGGGGTTGCCAAGCGTCCAAAAATTACGAGTCTCCAGAAATCTCAGCAAATATTTTTTCACCCAAACTAGGTGATACTTTCAGGTAATCATCAGTACACTGAGCCCACTTTGTTCCCCAAATTTCGTTCTTCAATGTTGCAGCTTTCGTTTCCAGTAACAGTTTGAATTTTTAGGTTTCACTCTGGTTTCTCCTATATTGATAGATGTGTTTGGAACTCTAAATCAAACACGGTTTGTGCTAGCTTCTTGAAACTTGACACAATTAATTAGTTTCAAGTTCTATCTCTATGTTCTGTTTCCTATTGATGTAGCCCTAAGCAGTGACAGACGAGAAACACTTTCATTGAAAGGGGTTGCCAAGCTTCCAAAAATTAAGAATCTCCAGAAATCTCAGCAAATATTTTTACACCCAAACAGGGTGATACTTTCAGGTAATGATCAGTACACTGAGCCCACTTTGTTCCCCAAATTTCGTTCTTCAATGTTGAAGCTTTCGTTTCCAGTAACAGTTTGAATTTTTAGGTTTCACTCTGTTTTCTCCTATATTGATAGATGTATTTGGAACTCTAAATGAAACACGGTTTGTGCTAGCTTCTTGAAACTTGACACATTTAAGTAGTTTCAAGTTCTATCTCTATGTTCTGTTTTTTATTGATGTAGCCCTAAGCAGTGACAGGCGAGAAACACTTTCATTGAAAGGTGTTGCCAAGCGTCCAAAAATTACGAATCTCCAGAAATCTCAGCAAACATTTTTTCACCCAAACTGGATGATACTTTCAGGTAATGATCAGTACACTAAGCACACTAGGTTCCCCAAATTTCGTTCTTCTATGTTGAAGCGTTCGTTTCCAGTAACGGTTGAATTTTGGCGTTTCACTCTGTTTTCTCCTATATTGATAGATGTATTTGGAACTCTAAATCAAGCACGGTTTGTGCTAGCTTCTTGAAACTTGACACAATTAAGTAGTTTCAAGTACTATCTCTATATTTTGTTTCCTATTGGTGTAGCCCTAAGCAGTGACAGACGAGAAACACTTTCATTGAAAGGGGTTGGCAAGCGTCCAAAAATTACGCATCTCCAGAAATCTCAGCAAACATTTTTTCACCCAAACTGGATGATACATTCAGGTAATGATCAGTACACTAAGCCCACTTGGTTCCCCAAATTTCGTTCTTCTATGTTGAAGCGTTCGTTTCCAGTAACAGTTTGAATTTTGGCGTTTCACTCTGTTTTCTCCTATATTGATAGATGTATTTGGAACTCTAAATGAAACACGGTTTGTGCTAGCTTCTTGAAACTTGACACAATTAAGTAGTTTCAAGTTGTATCTCTATGTTCTTTTCCGATTGATGTAGCCCTAAGCAGTGACAGGCGAGAAACACATTCATTGAAAGGGGTTGCCAAGCGTCCAAAAATTACGAATCTCCAGAAATCTCAGCAAATATTTTTTCACCCAAACTGGATGATACTTTCAGGTAATGATCAGTACACTAAGCCCACTAGGTTCCCCAAATTTCGTTCTTGTATGTTGAAGCGTTCATTTCCAGTAACAGTTTGAATTTTGGCGTTTCACTCTGTTTTCTCCTATATTGATAGATGTATTTGGAACTCTAAATCAAGCACGGTTTGTGCTAGCTTCTTGAAACTTGACACAATTAAGTAGTTTCAAGTTCTATCTCTATATTTTGTTTCCTATTGGTGTAGCCCTAAGCAGTGACAGACGAGAAACACTTTCATTGAAAGGGGTTGCCAAGAGTCCAAAAATTACGCATCTCCAGAAATCTCAGCAAACATTTTTTCACACAAACTGGATGATACTTTCAGGTAATGATCAGTACACTAAGCCCACTAGGTTCCCCAAATTTCGTTCTTCTATGTTGAAGCGTTCGTTTCCAGTAAAGGTTGAATTTTGGCGTTTCACTCTGTTTTCTCCTATATTGATAGATGTATTTGGAACTCTAAATCAAGCACGGTTTGTGCTAGCTTCTTGAAACTTGACACAGTTAAGTAGTTTCAAGTTCTATCTCTATGTTCTGTTTCTGATTGATGTAGCCCTAAGCAGTGACAGGCGAGAAACACTTTCATTGAAAGGGGTTGCCAAGCATCCAAAAATTACGAAACTCCAGAAATCTCAGCAAACATTCTTTTTACCCAAACTGGATGATACTTTCAGGTAATGATCAGTACACTAAGCCCACTTGGTTCCCCAAATTTCGTTCTTCGATGTTGAAGCGTTCGTTTCCAGTAACAGTTTGAATTTTGGCGTTTCACTCTGTTTTCTCCTATATTGATAGATGTATTTGGAACTCTAAATGAAACACGGTTTGTGCTAGCTTCTTGAAACTTGACACAATTAAGTAGTTTCAAGTTCTATCTCTATGTTCTGTTTCCTATTGATGTAGCCCTAAGCAGTGACAGGCGAGAAACACTTTCATTGAAAGGGGTTGCCAAGCTTCCAAAAATTACGAATCTCCAGAAATCTCAGCAAATATTTTTTCACCCAAACTGGATGATACTTTCAGGTAATGATCAGTACACTAAGCCCACTAGGTTCCCCCAATTTCGTTCTTGTATGTTGAAGCGTTCATTTCCAGTAACAGTTTGAATTTTGGCGTTTCACTCTGTTTTCTCCTATATTGATAGATGTATTTGGAACTCTAAATCAAGCACGGTTTGTGCTAGCTTCTTGAAACTTGACACAATTAAGTAGTTTCAAGTTCTATCTCTATATTTTGTTTCCTATTGGTGTAGCCCTAAGCAGTGACAGACGAGAAACACTTTCATTGAAAGGGGTTGCCAAGAGTCCAAAAATTACGCATCTCCAGAAATCTCAGCAAACATTTTTTCACACAAACTGGATGATACTTTCAGGTAATGATCAGTACACTAAGCCCACTAGGTTCCCCAAATTTCGTTCTTCTATGTTGAAGCGTTCGTTTCCAGTAACGGTTGAATTTTGGCGTTTCACTCTGTTTTCTCCTATATTGATAGATGTATTTGGAACTCTAAATCAAGCACGGTTTGTGCTAGCTTCTTGAAACTTGACACAGTTAAGTAGTTTCAAGTTCTATCTCTATGTTCTGTTTCTGATTGATGTAGCCCTAAGCAGTGACAGGCGAGAAACACTTTCATTGAAAGGGGTTGCCAAGCATCCAAAAATTACGAAACTCCAGAAATCTCAGCAAACATTCTTTTTACCCAAACTGGATGATACTTTCAGGTAATGATCAGTACACTAAGCCCACTTGGTTCCCCAAATTTCGTTCTTCTATGTTGAAGCGTTCGTTTCCAGTAACAGTTTGAATTTTGGCGTTTCACTCTGTTTTCTCCTATATTGATAGATGTATTTGGAACTCTAAATGAAACACGGTTTGTGCTAGCTTCTTGAAACTTGACACAATTAAGTAGTTTCAAGTTCTATCTCTATGTTCTGTTTCCTATTGATGTAGCCCTAAGCAGTGACAGGCGAGAAACACTTTCATTGAAAGGGGTTGCCAAGCTTCCAAAAATTACGAATCTCCAGAAATCTCAGCAAATATTTTTTCACCCAAACTGGATGATACTTTCAGGTAATGATCAGTACACTAAGCCCACTAGGTTCCCCCAATTTCGTTCTTGTATGTTGAAGCGTTCATTTCCAGTAACAGTTTGAATTTTGGCGTTTCACTCTGTTTTCTCCTATATTGATAGATGTATTTGGAACTCTAAATCAAGCACGGTTTGTGCTAGCTTCTTGAAACTTGACACAATTAAGTAGTTTCACGTTCTATCCCTATATTTTGTTTCCTATTGGTGTAGCCGTAAGCAGTGACAGACGAGAAACACTTTCATTTAAGGGGTTGCCAAGCTTCCAAAAATTACGAATCTCCAGAAATCTCAGCAAATATTTTTTCACCCAAACTGGATGATACTTTCAGGTAATGATCAGTACACTAAGCCCACTTTGTTCCCCAAATTTCGTTCTTCAATGTTGCAGCTTTCGTTTCCAGTAACAGTTTGAATTTTTAGGTTTCACTCTGTTTTCTCCTATATTGATAGATGTATTTGGAACTCTAAATCAAACACGGTTTGTGTTAGTTTCTTGAAACTTGACACAATTAAGGAGTTTCAAGTTATATCTCTATGTTCTGTTTCCGATTGATGTACCCTAAGCAGTGACAGGCGAGAAACACTTTCATTGAAAGGGGTTGCCAAGCGTCCAAAAATTACGAATCTCCAGAAATCTCAGCAAACATTTTTTCACCCAAACTGGATGATACTTTCAGGTAATGATCAGTACACTAAGCCCACTTGGTTCCCAAAATTTCGTTATTCTATGTTGAAGCGTTCGTTTCCAGTAACAGTTTTAATTTTGGCGTTTCACTCTGTTTTCTCCTATATTGATAGATGTATTTGGAACTCTAAATCAAGCACGGTTTGTGCTAGCTTCTTGAAACTTGACACAGTTAAGAAGTTTCAAGTTCTAACTTTATGTTCTCTTTCCTATTGATGTACCCCTAAGCAGTGACAGGCGAGAAACACTTTCATTGAAAGGGCTTGCCAAGCTCCCAAAAATTACGAATCTCCAGAAATCTCAGCAAATGTTTTTTCACCCAAACTGGATGATACTTTCAGGTAATGATCAGTACTCTAAGCCCACTTGGTTCCCCAAATTTCGTTCTTCTATGTTGAAGCATTCGTTTCCAGTAACAGTTTGAATTTTGGCGTTTCACTCTGTTTTCTCCTATATTGATAGATGTATTTGGAACTCTAAATCAAGCACGGTTTGTGCTAGCTTCTTGAAACTTGACACAATTAAGTAGTTTCAAGTTCTATCTCTATATTTTGTTTCCTATTGGTGTAGCCCTAGGCAGTGACAGACGAGAAACACTTTCATTGAAAGGGGTTGCCAAGCTTCCAAAAAGTACGAATCTCCAGAAATCTCAGCAAATATTTTTTCTCCCAAACTGGATGATACTTTCAGGTAATGATCAGTACACTAAGCCCACTTGGTTCCCCAAATTTCGTTCTTAATGTTGAAGCGTTCGTTTCCAGTAACAGTTTGAATTTTGGCGTTTCACTCTGTTTTCTCCTATATTGATAGATGTATTTGGAAATCTAAATCAAGCACGGTTTGTGCTAGTTTCTTGAAACTTTTCACAATTAAGAAGTTTCAAGTTCTATCTCTATGTTCTGTTTCCTATTGATGTAGCCCTAAGCAGTGACAGACGAGAAACACTTTCATTGAAAGGAGTTGCCAAGCTTCCAAAAATTCCGAATCTCCAGAAATTACAGCAAATATTTTTACACCCAAACTGGGTGATACTTTCAGGTAATGATCAGTACACTGAGCCCACTTTGTTCCCCAAATTTCGTTCTTCAATGTTGAAGCTTTCGTTTCCAGTAACAGTTTGAATTTTTAGGTTTCACTCTGTTTTCTCCTATATAGATAGATCTATTTGGAACTCGAAATCAAACACGGTTTGTGCAAGCTACTTGAAACTTGAAACAATTAAGTAGTTTAAAGTTCTATCTCTATGTTCTGTTTCCTATTGATGTAGCCCTAAGCAGTGACAGGCGAGAAACACTTTCATTGAAAGGGGTTGGCAAGCGTCCAAAAATTACGCAACTCCAGAAATCTCAGCAAACATTTTTTCACCCAAACTGGATGATACATTCAGGTAATGATCAGTACACTAAGCCCACTTGGTTCCCCAAATTTCGTTCTTCTATGTTGAAGCGTTCGTTTCCAGTAACAGTTTGAATTTTGGCGTTTCACTCTGTTTTCTCCTATATTGATAGATGTATTTGGAACTCTAAAAGAAGCACGGTTTGTGCTAGCTTCTTGAAACTTGAAACAGTTAAGTAGTTTCAAGTTCTATCTCTATGTTCTGTTTCAGATTGATGTAGCCCTAAGCAGTGACAGGCGAGAAACACTTTCATTGAAAGGGGTTGCCAAGCGTCCAAAAATTACGAATCTCCAGAAATCTCAGCAAACATTTTTTTTACCCAAACTGGATGATACTTTCAGGTAATGATCAGTACACTAAGCCCACTTGGTTCCCTAAATTTCGTTCTTCTATGTTGAAGCGTTCGTTTCCAGTAACAGTTTGAATTTTGGCGTTTCACTCTGTTTTCTCCTATATTGATAGATGTATTTGGAACTCTAAATCAAGCACGGTTTGTGCTAGCTTCTTGAAACTTGACACAATTAAGTAGTTTCACGTTCTATCCCTATATTTTGTTTCCTATTGGTGTAGCCGTGAGCAGTGACAGATGAGAAACACTTTCATTTAAGGGGTTGCCAAGCTTCCAAAAATTACGAATCTCCAGAAATCTCAGCAAATATTTTTTCACCCAAACTGGATGATACTTTCAGGTAATGATCAGTACACTAAGCCCACTTTGTTCCCCAAATTTCGTTCTTCAATGTTGCAGCTTTCGTTTCCAGTAACAGTTTGAATTTTTAGGTTTCACTCTGTTTTCTCCTATATTGATAGATGTATTTGGAACTCTAAATCAAACACGGTTTGTGTTAGTTTCTTGAAACTTGACACAATTAAGGAGTTTCAAGTTATATCTCTATGTTCTGTTTCCGATTGATGTACCCTAAGCAGTGACAGGCGAGAAACACTTTCATTGAAAGGGGTTGCCAAGCGTCCAAAAATTACGAATCTCCAGAAATCTCAGCAAACATTTTTTCACCCAAACTGGATGATACTTTCAGGTAATGATCAGTACACTAAGCCCACTTGGTTCCCCAAATTTCGTTATTCTATGTTGAAGCGTTCGTTTCCAGTAACAGTTTTAATTTTGGCGTTTCACTCTGTTTTCTCCTATATTGATAGATGTATTTGGAACTCTAAATCAAGCACGGTTTGTGCTAGCTTCTTGAAACTTGACACAGTTAAGAAGTTTCAAGTTCTAACTTTATGTTCTGTTTCCTATTGATGTACCCCTAAGCAGTGACAGGCGAGAAACACTTTCATTGAAAGGGCTTGCCAAGCTTCCAAAAATTACGAATCTCCAGAAATCTCAAAATATTTTTTCACCCAAACTGGATGATACTTTCAGGTAATGATCAGTACACTAAGCCCACTTGGTTCCCCAAATTTCGTTCTTCTATGTTGAAGCATTCGTTTCCAGTAACAGTTTGAATTTTGGCGTTTCACTCTGTTTTCTCCTATATTGATAGATGTATTTGGAACTCTAAATCAAGCACGGTTTGTGCTAGCTTCTTGAAACTTGACACAATTAAGTAGTTTCAAGTTCTATCTCTATATTTTGTTTCCTATTGGTGTAGCCCTAGGCAGTGACAGACGAGAAACACTTTCATTGAAAGGGGTTGCCAAGCTTCCAAAAAGTACGAATCTCCAGAAATCTCAGCAAATATTTTTTCTCCCAAACTGGATGATACTTTCAGGTAATGATCAGTACACTAAGCCCACTTGGTTCCCCAAATTTCGTTCTTAATGTTGAAGCGTTCGTTTCCAGTAACAGTTTGAATTTTGGCGTTTCACTCTGTTTTCTCCTATATTGATAGATGTATTTGGAAATCTAAATCAAGCACGGTTTGTGCTAGTTTCTTGAAACTTTTCACAATTAAGAAGTTTCAAGTTCTATCTCTATGTTCTGTTTCCTATTGATGTAGCCCTAAGCAGTGACAGACGAGAAACACTTTCATTGAAAGGAGTTGCCAAGCTTCCAAAAATTCCGAATCTCCAGAAATTACAGCAAATATTTTTACACCCAAACTGGGTGATACTTTCAGGTAATGATCAGTACACTGAGCCCACTTTGTTCCCCAAATTTCGTTCTTCAATGTTGAAGCTTTCGTTTCCAGTAACAGTTTGAATTTTTAGGTTTCACTCTGTTTTCTCCTATATAGATAGATCTATTTGGAACTCGAAATCAAACACGGTTTGTGCAAGCTACTTGAAACTTGAAACAATTAAGTAGTTTAAAGTTCTATCTCTATGTTCTGTTTCCTATTGATGTAGCCCTAAGCAGTGACAGGCGAGAAACACTTTCATTGAAAGGGGTTGGCAAGCGTCCAAAAATTACGCAACTCCAGAAATCTCAGCAAACATTTTTTCACCCAAACTGGATGATACATTCAGGTAATGATCAGTACACTAAGCCCACTTGGTTCCCCAAATTTCGTTCTTCTATGTTGAAGCGTTCGTTTCCAGTAACAGTTTGAATTTTGGCGTTTCACTCTGTTTTCTCCTATATTGATAGATGTATTTGGAACTCTAAAAGAAGCACGGTTTGTGCTAGCTTCTTGAAACTTGAAACAGTTAAGTAGTTTCAAGTTCTATCTCTATGTTCTGTTTCAGATTGATGTAGCCCTAAGCAGTGACAGGCGAGAAACACTTTCATTGAAAGGGGTTGCCAAGCGTCCAAAAATTACGAATCTCCAGAAATCTCAGCAAACATTTTTTTTACCCAAACTGGATGATACTTTCAGGTAATGATCAGTACACTAAGCCCACTTGGTTCCCTAAATTTCGTTCTTCTATGTTGAAGCGTTCGTTTCCAGTAACAGTTTGAATTTTGGCGTTTCACTCTGTTTTCTCCTATATTGATAGATGTATTTGGAACTCTAAATGAAACACGGTTTGTGCTAGCTTCTTGAAACTTGACACAATTAAGTAGTTTCAAGTTGTATCTCTATGTTCTTTTCCGATTGATGTAGCCCTAAGCAGTGACAGGCGAGATACACATTCATTGAAAGGGGTTGCCAAGCGTCCAAAAATTACGAATCTCCAGAAATCTCAGCAAATATTTTTTCACCCAAACTGGATGATACTTTCAGGTAATGATCAGTACACTAAGCCCACTAGGTTCCCCAAATTTCGTTCTTGTATGTTGAAGCGTTCATTTCCAGTAACAGTTTGAATTTTGGCGTTTCACTCTGTTTTCTCCTATATTGATAGATGTATTTGGAACTCTAAATCAAGCACGGTTTGTGCTAGCTTCTTGAAACTTGACACAATTAAGTAGTTTCAAGTTCTATCTCTATATTTTGTTTCCTATTGGTGTAGCCCTAAGCAGTGACAGACGAGAAACACTTTCATTGAAAGGGGTTGCCAAGAGTCCAAAAATTACGCATCTCCAGAAATCTCAGCAAACATTTTTTCACACAAACTGGGTGATACTTTCAGGTAATGATCAGTACACTAAGCCCACTAGGTTCCCCAAATTTCGTTCTTCTATGTTGAAGCGTTCGTTTCCAGTAACGGTTGAATTTTGGCGTTTCACTCTGTTTTCTCCTATATTGATAGATGTATTTGGAACTCTAAATCAAGCACGGTTTGTGCTAGCTTCTTGAAACTTGACACAGTTAAGTAGTTTCAAGTTCTATCTCTATGTTCTGTTTCTGATTGATGTAGCCCTAAGCAGTGACAGGCGAGAAACACTTTCATTGAAAGGGGTTGCCAAGCATCCAAAAATTACGAAACTCCAGAAATCTCAGCAAACATTCTTTTTACCCAAACTGGATGATACTTTCAGGTAATGATCAGTACACTAAGCCCACTTGGTTCCCCAAATTTCGTTCTTCTATGTTGAAGCGTTCGTTTCCAGTAACAGTTTGAATTTTGGCGTTTCACTCTGTTTTCTCCTATATTGATAGATGTATTTGGAACTCTAAATGAAACACGGTTTGTGCTAGCTTCTTGAAACTTGACACAATTAAGTAGTTTCAAGTTCTATCTCTATGTTCTGTTTCCTATTGATGTAGCCCTAAGCAGTGACAGGCGAGAAACACTTTCATTGAAAGGGGTTGCCAAGCTTCCAAAAATTACGAATCTCCAGAAATCTAAGCAAATATTTTTTCACCCAAACTGGATGATACTTTCAGGTAATGATCAGTACACTAAGCCCACTAGGTTCCCCAAATTTCGTTCTTCTATGTTGAAGCGTTCATTTCCAGTAACAGTTTGAATTTTGGCGTTTCACTCTGTTTTCTCCTATATTGATAGATGTATTTGGAACTCTAAATCAAGCACGGTTTGTGCTAGCTTCTTGAAACTTGACACAATTAAGTAGTTTCACGTTCTATCCCTATATTTTGTTTCCTATTGGTGTAGCCGTAAGCAGTGACAGATGAGAAACACTTTCATTTAAGGGGTTGCCAAGCTTCCAAAAATTACGAATCTCCAGAAATCTCAGCAAATATTTTTTCACCCAAACTGGATGATACTTTCAGGTAATGATCAGTACACTAAGCCCACTTTGTTCCCCAAATTTCGTTCTTCAATGTTGCAGCTTTCGTTTCCAGTAACAGTTTGAATTTTTAGGTTTCACTCTGTTTTCTCCTATATTGATAGATGTATTTGGAACTCTAAATCAAACACGGTTTGTGTTAGTTTCTTGAAACTTGACACAATTAAGGAGTTTCAAGTTATATCTCTATGTTCTGTTTCCGATTGATGTACCCTAAGCAGTGACAGGCGAGAAACACTTTCATTGAAAGGGGTTGCCAAGCGTCCAAAAATTACGAATCTCCAGAAATCTCAGCAAACATTTTTTCACCCAAACTGGATGATACTTTCAGGTAATGATCAGTACACTAAGCCCACTTGGTTCCCCAAATTTCGTTATTCTATGTTGAAGCGTTCGTTTCCAGTAACAGTTTGAATTTTGGCGTTTCACTCTGTTTTCTCCTATATTGATAGATGTATTTGGAACTCTAAATCAAGCACGGTTTGTGCTAGCTTCTTGAAACTTGACACAGTTAAGAAGTTTCAAGTTCTAACTTTATGTTCTGTTTCCTATTGATGTACCCCTAAGCAGTGACAGGCGAGAAACACTTTCATTGAAAGGGCTTGCCAAGCTTCCAAAAATTACGAATCTCCAGAAATCTCAAAATATTTTTTCACCCAAACTGGATGATACTTTCAGGTAATGATCAGTACACTAAGCCCACTTGGTTCCCCAAATTTCGTTCTTCTATGTTGAAGCATTCGTTTCCAGTAACAGTTTGAATTTTGGCGTTTCACTCTGTTTTCTCCTATATTGATAGATGTATTTGGAACTCTAAATCAAGCACGGTTTGTGCTAGCTTCTTGAAACTTGACACAATTAAGTAGTTTCAAGTTCTATCTCTATATTTTGTTTCCTATTGGTGTAGCCCTAGGCAGTGACAGACGAGAAACACTTTCATTGAAAGGGGTTGCCAAGCTTCCAAAAAGTACGAATCTCCAGAAATCTCAGCAAATATTTTTTCTCCCAAACTGGATGATACTTTCAGGTAATGATCAGTACACTAAGCCCACTTGGTTCCCCAAATTTCGTTCTTAATGTTGAAGCGTTCGTTTCCAGTAACAGTTTGAATTTTGGCGTTTCACTCTGTTTTCTCCTATATTGATAGATGTATTTGGAAATCTAAATCAAGCACGGTTTGTGCTAGTTTCTTGAAACTTTTCACAATTAAGAAGTTTCAAGTTCTATCTCTATGTTCTGTTTCCTATTGATGTAGCCCTAAGCAGTGACAGACGAGAAACACTTTCATTGAAAGGAGTTGCCAAGCTTCCAAAAATTCCGAATCTCCAGAAATTACAGCAAATATTTTTACACCCAAACTGGGTGATACTTTCAGGTAATGATCAGTACACTGAGCCCACTTTGTTCCCCAAATTTCGTTCTTCAATGTTGAAGCTTTCGTTTCCAGTAACAGTTTGAATTTTTAGGTTTCACTCTGTTTTCTCCTATATAGATAGATCTATTTGGAACTCGAAATCAAACACGGTTTGTGCAAGCTACTTGAAACTTGAAACAATTAAGTAGTTTAAAGTTCTATCTCTATGTTCTGTTTCCTATTGATGTAGCCCTAAGCAGTGACAGGCGAGAAACACTTTCATTGAAAGGGGTTGGCAAGCGTCCAAAAATTACGAATCTCCAGAAATCTCAGCAAATATTTTTTCACCCAAACTGGATGATACATTCAGGTAATGATCAGTACACTAAGCCCACTTGGTTCCCCAAATTTCGTTCTTCTATGTTGAAGCGTTCGTTTCCAGTAACAGTTTGAATTTTGGCGTTTCACTCTGTTTTCTCCTATATTGATAGATGTATTTGGAACTCTAAATCAAACACGGTTTGTGTTAGTTTCTTGAAACTTGACACAATTAAGGAGTTTCAAGTTATATCTCTATGTTCTGTTTCTGATTGATGAAGCCCTAAGCAGTGACAGGCGAGAAACACTTTCATTGAAAGGGGTTGCCAAGCGTCCAAAAATTACGAATCTCCAGAAATCTCAGCAAACATTTTTTTTTACCCAAACTGGATGATACTTTCAGGTAATGATCAGTACACTAAGCCCACTTG
Source organism: Spermophilus citellus (assembly GCF_964194105.1). NCBI lineage: Eukaryota > Metazoa > Chordata > Mammalia > Rodentia > Sciuridae > Spermophilus > Spermophilus citellus. Next base: position 32,998,477 of record NC_138193.1, on the reverse strand, counting down.
GTTCCCTAAATTTCGTTCTTCTATGTTGAAGCGTTCGTTTCCAGTAACAGTTTGAATTTTGGCGTTTCACTCTGTTTTCTCCTATATTGATAGATGTATTTGGAACTCTAAATCAAGCACGGTTTGTGCTAGCTTTTTGAAACTTGACACAATTAATTAGTTTCAAGTTCTATCTCTATGTTCTGTTTCCGACTGATGTAGCCCTAAGCAGTGACAGGCGAGGAACACTTTCAGTGAAAGGTGTTGCCAAGCGTCCAAAAATTACGAATCTCCAGAAATCTCAGCAAATATTTTTACACCCAAACACGGTGATACTTTCAGGTAATGATCAGTACACTAAGCCCACTTGGTTCCCCCAATTTCGTTCTTCTATGTTGAAGCGTTCGTTTCCAGTAACAGTTTGCATTTTGGCGTTTCACTCTGTTTTCTCCTATATTGATAGATGTATTTGGAACTCTAAATCAAGCACGGTTTGTGCTAGCTTCTTGAAACTTGACACAATTAAGTAGTTTCACGTTCTATCCCTATATTTTGTTTCCTATTGGTGTAGCCCTAAGCAGTGACAGACGAGAAACACTTTCATTTAAGGGGTTGCCAAGCTTCCAAAAATTACGAATCTCCAGAAATCTCAGCAAATATTTTTTCACCCAAACTGGATGATACTTTCAGGTAATGATCAGTACACTAAGCCCACTTTGTTCCCCAAATTTCGTTCTTCAATGTTGCAGCTTTCGTTTCAAGTAACAGTTTGAATTTTTAGGTTTCACTCTGTTTTCTCCTATATTGATAGATGTATTTGGAACTCTAAATCAAACACGGTTTGTGTTAGCTTCTTGAAACTTGACACAATTAAGTAGTTTCAAGTTCTATCTCTATGTTCTGTTTCAGATTGATGTACCCTAAGCAGTGACAGGCGAGAAACACTTTCATTGAAAGGGGTTGCCAAGCGTCCAAAAATTACGCATCTCCAGAAATCTCAGCAAATATTTTTTCACCCAAACTGGATGATACTTTCAGGTAATGATCAGTACACTAAGCCCACTTGGTTCCCTAAATTTCGTTATTCTATGTTGAAGCGTTCGCTTCCAGTAACAGTTTGAATTTTGGCGTTTCACTCTGTTTTCTCAAATATTGATAGATGTATTTGGAACTCTAAATCAAACACGGTTTGTGCTACCTTCTTGAAACTTGACACAATTAAGTAGTTTCAAGTTCTCTCTCTATGTTCTGTTTCCTATTGATGTAGCCCTAAGCAGTGACAGGCGAGAAACACTTTCATTGAAAGGGGTTGCCAAGCTTCCAAAAATTACGAATCTCCAGAAATCTAAGCAAATATTTTTTCACCCAAACTGGATGATACTTTCAGGTAATGATCAGTACACTAAGCCCACTAGGTTCCCCAAATTTCGTTCTTCTATGTTGAAGCGTTCATTTCCAGTAACAGTTTGAATTTTGGCGTTTCACTCTGTTTTCTCCTATATTGATAGATGTATTTGGAACTCTAAATCAAGCACGGTTTGTGCTAGCTTCTTGAAACTTGACACAATTAAGTAGTTTCACGTTCTATCCCTATATTTTGTTTCCTATTGGTGTAGCCGTAAGCAGTGACAGATGAGAAACACTTTCATTTAAGGGGTTGCCAAGCTTCCAAAAATTACGAATCTCCAGAAATCTCAGCAAATATTTTTTCACCCAAACTGGATGATACTTTCAGGTAATGATCAGTACACTAAGCCCACTTTGTTCCCCAAATTTCGTTCTTCAATGTTGCAGCTTTCGTTTCCAGTAACAGTTTGAATTTTTAGGTTTCACTCTGTTTTCTCCTATATTGATAGATGTATTTGGAACTCTAAATCAAACACGGTTTGTGTTAGTTTCTTGAAACTTGACACAATTAAGGAGTTTCAAGTTATATCTCTATGTTCTGTTTCCGATTGATGTACCCTAAGCAGTGACAGGCGAGAAACACTTTCATTGAAAGGGGTTGCCAAGCGTCCAAAAATTACGAATCTCCAGAAATCTCAGCAAACATTTTTTCACCCAAACTGGATGATACTTTCAGGTAATGATCAGTACACTAAGCCCACTTGGTTCCCCAAATTTCGTTATTCTATGTTGAAGCGTTCGTTTCCAGTAACAGTTTTAATTTTGGCGTTTCACTCTGTTTTCTCCTATATTGATAGATGTATTTGGAACTCTAAATCAAGCACGGTTTGTGCTAGCTTCTTGAAACTTGACACAGTTAAGAAGTTTCAAGTTCTAACTTTATGTTCTGTTTCCTATTGAGGTACCCCTAAGCAGTGACAGGCGAGAAACACTTTCATTGAAAGGGCTTGCCAAGCTTCCAAAAATTACGAATCTCCAGAAATCTCAAAATATTTTTTCACCCAAACTGGATGATACTTTCAGGTAATGATCAGTACACTAAGCCCACTTGGTTCCCCAAATTTCGTTCTTCTATGTTGAAGCATTCGTTTCCAGTAACAGTTTGAATTTTGGCGTTTCACTCTGTTTTCTCCTATATTGATAGATGTATTTGGAACTCTAAATCAAGCACGGTTTGTGCTAGCTTCTTGAAACTTGACACAATTAAGTAGTTTCAAGTTCTATCTCTATATTTTGTTTCCTATTGGTGTAGCCCTAGGCAGTGACAGACGAGAAACACTTTCATTGAAAGGGGTTGCCAAGCTTCCAAAAAGTACGAATCTCCAGAAATCTCAGCAAATATTTTTTCTCTCAAACTGGATGATACTTTCAGGTAATGATCAGTACACTAAGCCCACTTGGTTCCCCAAATTTCGTTCTTAATGTTGAAGCGTTCGTTTCCAGTAACAGTTTGAATTTTGGCGTTTCACTCTGTTTTCTCCTATATTGATAGATGTATTTGGAAATCTAAATCAAGCACGGTTTGTGCTAGTTTCTTGAAACTTTTCACAATTAAGAAGTTTCAAGTTCTATCTCTATGTTCTGTTTCCTATTGATGTAGCCCTAAGCAGTGACAGACGAGAAACACTTTCATTGAAAGGAGTTGCCAAGCTTCCAAAAATTCCGAATCTCCAGAAATTACAGCAAATATTTTTACACCCAAACTGGGTGATACTTTCAGGTAATGATCAGTACACTGAGCCCACTTTGTTCCCCAAATTTCGTTCTTCAATGTTGAAGCTTTCGTTTCCAGTAACAGTTTGAATTTTTAGGTTTCACTCTGTTTTCTCCTATATAGATAGATCTATTTGGAACTCGAAATCAAACACGGTTTGTGCAAGCTACTTGAAACTTGAAACAATTAAGTAGTTTAAAGTTCTATCTCTATGTTCTGTTTCCTATTGATGTAGCCCTAAGCAGTGACAGGCGAGAAACACTTTCATTGAAAGGGGTTGGCAAGCGTCCAAAAATTACGAATCTCCAGAAATCTCAGCAAATATTTTTTCACCCAAACTGGATGATACATTCAGGTAATGATCAGTACACTAAGCCCACTTGGTTCCCCAAATTTCGTTCTTCAATGTTGCAGCTTTCGTTTCCAGTAACAGTTTGAATTTTGGCGTTTCACTCTGTTTTCTCCTATATTGATAGATGTATTTGGAACTCTAAATCAAACACGGTTTGTGTTAGTTTCTTGAAACTTGACACAATTAAGGAGTTTCAAGTTATATCTCTATGTTCTGTTTCTGATTGATGAAGCCCTAAGCAGTGACAGGCGAGAAACACTTTCATTGAAAGGGGTTGCCAAGCGTCCAAAAATTACGAATCTCCAGAAATCTCAGCAAACATTTTTTTTTACCCAAACTGGATGATACTTTCAGGTAATGATCAGTACACTAAGCCCACTTGGTTCCCTAAATTTCGTTCTTCTATGTTGAAGCGTTCGTTTCCAGTAACAGTTTGAATTTTGGCGTTTCACTCTGTTTTCTCCTATATTGATAGATGTATTTGGAACTCTAAATCAAGCACGGTTTGTGCTAGCTTTTTGAAACTTGACACAATTAATTAGTTTCAAGTTCTATCTCTATGTTCTGTTTCCGACTGATGTAGCCCTAAGCAGTGACAGGCGAGGAACACTTTCAGTGAAAGGTGTTGCCAAGCGTCCAAAAATTACGAATCTCCAGAAATCTCAGCAAATATTTTTACACCCAAACACGGTGATACTTTCAGGTAATGATCAGTACACTAAGCCCACTTGGTTCCCCCAATTTCGTTCTTCTATGTTGAAGCGTTCGTTTCCAGTAACAGTTTGCATTTTGGCGTTTCACTCTGTTTTCTCCTATATTGATAGATGTATTTGGAACTCTAAATCAAGCACGGTTTGTGCTAGCTTCTTGAAACTTGACACAATTAAGTAGTTTCACGTTCTATCCCTATATTTTGTTTCCTATTGGTGTAGCCCTAAGCAGTGACAGACGAGAAACACTTTCATTTAAGGGGTTGCCAAGCTTCCAAAAATTACGAATCTCCAGAAATCTCAGCAAATATTTTTTCACCCAAACTGGATGATACTTTCAGGTAATGATCAGTACACTAAGCCCACTTTGTTCCCCAAATTTCGTTCTTCAATGTTGCAGCTTTCGTTTCAAGTAACAGTTTGAATTTTTAGGTTTCACTCTGTTTTCTCCTATATTGATAGATGTATTTGGAACTCTAAATCAAACACGGTTTGTGTTAGCTTCTTGAAACTTGACACAATTAAGTAGTTTCAAGTTCTATCTCTATGTTCTGTTTCCGATTGATGTACCCTAAGCAGTGACAGGCGAGAAACACTTTCATTGAAAGGGGTTGCCAAGCGTCCAAAAATTACGCATCTCCAGAAATCTCAGCAAATATTTTTTCACCCAAACTGGATGATACTTTCAGGTAATGATCAGTACACTAAGCCCACTTGGTTCCCTAAATTTCGTTATTCTATGTTGAAGCGTTCGCTTCCAGTAACAGTTTGAATTTTGGCGTTTCACTCTGTTTTCTCAAATATTGATAGATGTATTTGGAACTCTAAATCAAACACGGTTTGTGCTACCTTCTTGAAACTTGACACAATTAAGTAGTTTCAAGTTCTCTCTCTATGTTCTGTTTCCTATTGATGTAGCCCTAAGCAGTGACAGGCGAGAAACACTTTCATTGAAAGGGGTTGCCAAGTTTCCAAAAATTACGAATCTCCAGAAATCTCAGCAAATATTTTTACACCCAAACTGGGTGATATTTCAGGTAATGATCAGTACACTGAGCCCACTTTGTTCCCCAAATTTCGTTCTTCAATGTTGCAGCTTTCGTTTCCAGTAACAGTTTGAATTTTTAGGTTTCACTCTGTTTTCTCCTATATTGATAGATGTATTTGGAACTCTAAATCAAGCACGGTTTGTGCTAGCTTCTTGAAACTTGACACAATTAAGTAGTTTCACGTTCTATCTTTATATTTTGTTTCCTATTGGTGTAGCCCTAAGCAGTGACAGACGAGAAACACTTTCATTTAAGGGGTTGCCAAGCTTCCAAAAATTACGAATCTCCAGAAATCTCAGCAAATATTTTTTCACCCAAACTGGATGATACTTTCAGGTAATGATCAGTACACTAAGCCCACTTTGTTCCCCAAATTTCGTTCTTCAATGTTGCAGCTTTCGTTTCAAGTAACAGTTTGAATTTTTAGGTTTCACTCTGTTTTCTCCTATATTGATAGATGTATTTGGAACTCTAAATCAAACACGGTTTGTGTTAGCTTCTTGAAACTTGACACAATTAAGTAGTTTCAAGTTCTATCTCTATGTTCTGTTTCCGATTGATGTACCCTAAGCAGTGACAGGCGAGAAACACTTTCATTGAAAGGGGTTGCCAAGCGTCCAAAAATTACGCATCTCCAGAAATCTCAGCAAACATTTTTTCACCCAAACTGGATGATACTTTCAGGTAATGATCAGTACACTAAGCCCACTTGGTTCCCTAAATTTCGTTATTCTATGTTGAAGCGTTCGCATCCAGTAACAGTTTAAATTTTGGCGTTTCACTCTGTTTTCTCAAATATTGATAGATGTATTTGGAACTCTAAAACAAGCACGGTTTGTGCTAGCTTCTTGAAACTTGACACAGTTAAGTAGTTTCAAGTTCTATCTCTATGTTCTGTTTCTGATTGATGTAGCCCTAAGCAGTGACAGGCGAGAAACACTTTCATTGAAAGGGGTTGCCAAGCGTCCAAAAATTACGAATCTCCAGAAATCTCAGCAAACATTTTTTTTACCCAAACTGGATGATACTTTCAGGTAATGATCAGTACACTAAGCCCACTTGGTTCCCCAAATTTCGTTCTTCTATGTTGAAGCCTTCGTTTCCAGTAACAGTTTGAATTTTGGCGTTTCACTCTGTTTTCTCCTATATTGATAGATGTATTTGGAACTCTAAATCAAGCACGGTTTGTGCTAGCTTTTTGAAACTTGACACAATTAATTAGTTTCAAGTTCTATCTCTATGTTCTTTTTCCCATTGATGTAGCCCTAAGCAGTGACAGGCGAGAAACACTTTCATTGAAATGGGTTGCCAAGCTTCCAAAAATTACCAAACTCCAGAAATCTCAGCAAATTTTTTCACACCCAAACAGGGTGATACTTTCAGGTAATGATCAGTACACTGAGCCCACTTTGTTCCCCAAATTTCGTTCCTCAATGTTGCAGCTTTCGTTTCCAGTAACAGTTTGAATTTTTAGGTTTCACTCTGTTTTCTCCTATATTGATAGATGTATTTGGAACTCTAAATCAAACACGGTTTGTGCTAGCTTCTTGAAACTTTACACAATTAATTAGTTTCAAGTTCTATCTCTATGTTCTGTTTCCTATTGATGTAGCCCTAAGCAGTGACAGGCGAGAAACACTTTCATTGAAAGTGGTTGCCAAGCTTCCAAAAATTACGAATCTCCAGAAATCTCAGCAAATATTTTTACACCCAAACAGGGTGATAAATTCAGGTAATGATCAGTACACTAAGCCCACTTTGTTCCCCAAATTTCGTTCTTCAATGTTGAAGCTTTCGTTTCCAGTAACAGTTTGAATTTTTAGGTTTCACTCTGTTTTCTCCTACATTGATAGATGTATTTGGAACTCTAAATGAAACACGGTTTGTGCTAGCTTCTTGAAACTTGACACAATTAAGTAGTTTCAAGTTCTATCTCTATGTTCTGTTTCCTATTGATGTAGCCCTAAGCAGTGACAGGCGAGAAACACTTTCATTGAAAGGGGTTGCCAAGCTTCCAAAAATTACGAATCTCCAGAAATCTCAGCAAATATTTTTTCACCCAAACTGGATGATACTTTCAGGTAATGATCAGTACACTAAGCCCACTAGGTTCCCCAAATTTCGTTCTTCTATGTTGAAGCGTTCATTTCTAGTAACAGTTTGAATTTTGGCGTTTCACTCTGTTTTCTCCTATATTGATAGATGCATTTGGAACTCTAAATCAAGCACGGTTTGTGCTAGCTTCATGAAACTTGACACAATTAAGTAGTTTCAAGTTCTATCTCTATATTTTGTTTCTTATTGGTGTAGCCCTAAGCAGTGACAGACGAGAAACACTTTCATTGAAAGGGGTTGCCAAGCGTCCAAAAATTACGCATCTCCAGAAATCTCAGCAAAAATTTTTTCACACAAACTGGATGATACTTTCAGGTAATGATCAGTACACTAAGCCCACTTGGTTCCCCAAATTTCGTTCTTCTATGTTGAAGCGTTCGTTTCCAGTAACAGTTTGAATTTTGGCGTTTCACTCTGTTTTCTCCTATATTGATAGATGTATTTGGAACTCTAAATCAAGCACGGTTTGTGCTAGCTTCTTGAAACTTGACACAATTAAGTAGTTTCACGTTCTATCCCTATATTTTGTTTCCTATTGGTGTAGCCCTAAGCAGTGACAGACGAGAAACACTTTCATTTAAGGGGTTGCCAAGCTTCCAAAAATTACGAATCTCCAGAAATCTCAGCAAATATTTTTTCACCCAAACTGGATGATACTTTCAGGTAATGATCAGTACACTAAGCCCACTTTGTTCCCCAAATTTCGTTCTTCAATGTTGCAGCTTTCGTTTCAAGTAACAGTTTGAATTTTTAGGTTTCACTCTGTTTTCTCCTATATTGATAGATGTATTTGGAACTCTAAATCAAACACGGTTTGTGCAAGCTACTTGAAACTTGAAACAATTAAGTAGTTTCAAGTTCTATCTCTATGTTCTGTTTCCTATTGATGTAGCCCTAAGCAGTGACAGGCGAGAAACACTTTCATTGAAAGGGGTTGCCAAGCTTCCAAAAATTACGAATCTCCAGAAATCTCAGCAAATATTTTTTCACCCAAACTGGGTGATACTTTCAGGTAATGATCAGTACACTAAGCCCACTAGATTCCCCAAATTTCGTTCTTCTATGTTGCAGCATTCGTTTCCAGTAACAGTTTGAATTTTGGCGTTTCACTCTGTTTTCTCCTATATTGATAGATGTATTTGGAACTCTAAATCAAGCACGGTTTGTGCTAGCTTCTTGAAACTTGACCCAATTAAGTAGTTTCAAGTTCTATCTCTATGTTCTGTTTCCGATTGATGTAGCCCTAAGCAGTGACAGGCGAGAAACACTTTCATTGAAAGGGGTTGCCAAGCTTCCAAAAATTACGAATCTCCAGAAATCTCAGCAAACATTTTTTCACCCAAACTTGATGATACTTTCAGGTAATGATCAGTACACTAAGCCCACTTGGTTCCCCAAATTTCGTTCTTCTATGTTGAAGCGTTCGTTTCCAGTAACAGTTTGAATTTTGGCGTTTCACTCTGTTTTCTCCTATATTGATAGATGTATTTGGAACTCTAAATCAAGCACGGTTTGTGCTAGCATTTTGAAACTTGACACAATTAAGTAGTTCCAAGTTCTATCTCTATGTTTTTTTTCCTATTGGTGTAGCCCTAAGCAGTGACAGACGAGAAACACTTTCATTGAAAGGGGTTGCCAAGCGTCCAAAAATTACGCATCTCCAGAAATCTCAGCAAACATTTTTTTCACACAAACTGGATGATACTTTCAGGTAATGATCAGTACACTAAGCCCACTTGGTTCCCCAAATTTCGTTCTTCTATGTTGAAGCGTTCGTTTCCAGTAACAGTTTGAATTTTGGCGTTTCACTCTGTTTTCTCATATATTGATAGATGTATTTGGAACTCTAAATCAAACACGGTTTGTGCTAGCTTCTTGAAACTTGACACAATTAAGTAGTTTCAAGTTCTATCTCCAGGTTCTGTTTCCTATTGATGTAGCCCTAAGCAGTGACAGGCGAGAAACACTTTCATTGAAAGGGGTTGCCAAGCGTCCAAAAATTACGAATCTCCAGAAATCTCAGCAAACATTTTTTCACACAAACTGGATGATACTTTCAGGTAATGATCAGTACACTAAGCCCACTTGGTTCCCCAAATTTCGTTCTTCTATGTTGAAGCGTTCATTTCCAGTAACAGTTTGAATTTTTAGGTTTCACTCTGTTTTCTCCTATATTGATAGATGTATTTGGAACTCTAAATCAAACACGGTTTGTGCTAGCTTCTTGAAACTTGACACAATTAATTAGTTTCAAGTTCTATCTCTATGTTCTTTTTCCCATTGATGTAGCCCTAAGCAGTGACAGGCGAGAAACACTTTCATTGAAATGGGTTGCCAAGCTTCCAAAAATTACCAAACTCCAGAAATCTCAGCAAATTTTTTCACACCCAAACAGGGTGATACTTTCAGGTAATGATCAGTACACTGAGCCCACTTTGTTCCCCAAATTTCGTTCCTCAATGTTGCAGCTTTCGTTTCCAGTAACAGTTTGAATTTTTAGGTTTCACTCTGTTTTCTCCTATATTGATAGATGTATTTGGAACTCTAAATCAAACACGGTTTGTGCTAGCTTCTTGAAACTTTACACAATTAATTAGTTTCAAGTTCTATCTCTATGTTCTGTTTCCTATTGATGTAGCCCTAAGCAGTGACAGGCGAGAAACACTTTCATTGAAAGTGGTTGCCAAGCTTCCAAAAATTACGAATCTCCAGAAATCTCAGCAAATATTTTTACACCCAAACAGGGTGATAAATTCAGGTAATGATCAGTACACTAAGCCCACTTTGTTCCCCAAATTTCGTTCTTCAATGTTGAAGCTTTCGTTTCCAGTAACAGTTTGAATTTTTAGGTTTCACTCTGTTTTCTCCTACATTGATAGATGTATTTGGAACTCTAAATGAAACACGGTTTGTGCTAGCTTCTTGAAACTTGACACAATTAAGTAGTTTCAAGTTCTATCTCTATGTTCTGTTTCCTATTGATGTAGCCCTAAGCAGTGACAGGCGAGAAACACTTTCATTGAAAGGGGTTGCCAAGCTTCCAAAAATTACGAATCTCCAGAAATCTCAGCAAATATTTTTTCACCCAAACTGGATGATACTTTCAGGTAATGATCAGTACACTAAGCCCACTAGGTTCCCCAAATTTCGTTCTTCTATGTTGAAGCGTTCATTTCTAGTAACAGTTTGAATTTTGGCGTTTCACTCTGTTTTCTCCTATATTGATAGATGTATTTGGAACTCTAAATCAAGCACGGTTTGTGCTAGCTTCATGAAACTTGACACAATTAACTAGTTTCAAGTTCTATCTCTATATTTTGTTTCTTATTGGTGTAGCCCTAAGCAGTGACAGACGAGAAACACTTTCATTGAAAGGGGTTGCCAAGCGTCCAAAAATTACGCATCTCCAGAAATCTCAGCAAACATTTTTTCACACAAACTGGATGATACTTTCAGGTAATGATCAGTACACTAAGCCCACTTGGTTCCCCCAATTTCGTTCTTCTATGTTGAAGCGTTCGTTTCCAGTAACAGTTTGAATTTTGGCGTTTCACTCTGTTTTCTCCTATATTGATAGATGTATTTGGAACTCTAAATCAAGCACGGTTTGTGCTAGCTTCTTGAAACTTGACACAATTAAGTAGTTTCACGTTCTATCCCTATATTTTGTTTCCTATTGGTGTAGCCCTAAGCAGTGACAGACGAGAAACACTTTCATTTAAGGGGTTGCCAAGCTTCCAAAAATTACGAATCTCCAGAAATCTCAGCAAATATTTTTTCACCCAAACTGGATGATACTTTCAGGTAATGATCAGTACACTAAGCCCACTTTGTTCCCCAAATTTCGTTCTTCAATGTTGCAGCTTTCGTTTCAAGTAACAGTTTGAATTTTTAGGTTTCACTCTGTTTTCTCCTATATTGATAGATGTATTTGGAACTCTAAATCAAACACGGTTTGTGCAAGCTACTTGAAACTTGAAACAATTAAGTAGTTTCAAGTTCTATCTCTATGTTCTGTTTCCTATTGATGTAGCCCTAAGCAGTGACAGGCGAGAAACACTTTCATTGAAAGGGGTTGCCAAGCTTCCAAAAATTACGAATCTCCAGAAATCTCAGCAAATATTTTTTCACTCAAACTGGGTGATACTTTCAGGTAATGATCAGTACACTAAGCCCACTAGATTCCCCAAATTTCGTTCTTCTATGTTGCAGCATTCGTTTCCAGTAACAGTTTGAATTTTGGCGTTTCACTCTGTTTTCTCCTATATTGATAGATGTATTTGGAACTCTAAATCAAGCACGGTTTGTGCTAGCTTCTTGAAACTTGACCCAATTAAGTAGTTTCAAGTTCTATCTCTATGTTCTGTTTCCTATTGATGTAGCCCTAAGCAGTGACAGGCGAGAAACACTTTCATTGAAAGGGGTTGCCAAGCTTCCAAAAATTACGAATCTCCAGAAATCTCAGCAAACATTTTTTCACCCAAACTTGATGATACTTTCAGGTAATGATCAGTACACTAAGCCCACTTGGTTCCCCAAATTTCGTTCTTCTATGTTGAAGCGTTCGTTTCCAGTAACAGTTTGAATTTTGGCGTTTCACTCTGTTTTCTCCTATATTGATAGATGTATTTGGAACTCTAAATCAAGCACGGTTTGTGCTAGCTTTTTGAAACTTGACACAATTAAGTAGTTCCAAGTTCTATCTCTATGTTTTTTTTCCTATTGGTGTAGCCCTAAGCAGTGACAGACGAGAAACACTTTCATTGAAAGGGGTTGCCAAGCGTCCAAAAATTACGCATCTCCAGAAATCTCAGCAAACATTTTTTTCACACAAACTGGATGATACTTTCAGGTAATGATCAGTACACTAAGCCCACTTGGTTCCCCAAATTTCGTTCTTCTATGTTGAAGCGTTCGTTTCCAGTAACAGTTTGAATTTTGGCGTTTCACTCTGTTTTCTCCTATATTGATAGATGTATTTGGAACTCTAAATCAAACACGGTTTGTGCTAGCTTCTTGAAACTTGACACAATTAATTAGTTTCAAGTTCTATCTCTATGTTCTGTTTCCTATTGATGTAGCCCTAAGCAGTGACAGGCGAGAAACACTTTCATTGAAAGTGGTTGCCAAGCTTCCAAAAATTACGAATCTCCAGAAATCTGAGCAAATATTTTTACACCCAAACAGGGTGATACTTTCAGGTAATGATCATTACACTAAGCCCACTTTGTTCCCCAAATTTCGTTCTTCAATGTTGAAGCTTTCGTTTCCAGTAACAGTTTGAATTTTTAGGTTTCACTCTGTTTTCTCCTACATTGATAGATGTATTTGGAACTCTAAATGAAACACGGTTTGTGCTAGCTTCTTGAAACTTGACACAATTAAGTAGTTTCAAGTTCTATCTCTATGTTCTGTTTCCTATTGATGTAGCCCTAAGCAGTGACAGGCGAGAAACACTTTCATTGAAAGGGGTTGCCAAGCTTCCAAAAATTACGAATCTCCAGAAATCTCAGCAAATATTTTTTCACCCAAACTGGATGATACTTTCAGGTAATGATCAGTACACTAAGCCCACTAGGTTCCCCAAATTTCGTTCTTCTATGTTGAAGCGTTCATTTCTAGTAACAGTTTGAAATTTGGCGTTTCACTCTGTTTTCTCCTATATTGATAGATGTATTTGGAACTCTAAATCAAGCACGGTTTGTGCTAGCTTCTTGAAACTTGACACAATTAAGTAGTTTCAAGTTCTATCTCTATATTTTGTTTCCTATTGGTGTAGCCCTAAGCAGTGACAGACGAGAAACACTTTCATTGAAAGGGGTTGCCAAGCGTCCAAAAATTACGCATCTCCAGAAATCTCAGCAAACATTTTTTCACACAAACTGGATGATACTTTCAGGTAGTGATCAGTACACTAAGCCCACTTGGTTCCCCCAATTTCGTTCTTCTATGTTGAAGCGTTCGTTTCCAGTAACAGTTTGAATTTTGGCGTTTCACTCTGTTTTCTCCTATATTGATAGATGTATTTGGAACTCTAAATCAAGCACGGTTTGTGCTAGCTTCTTGAAACTTGACACAATTAAGTAGTTTCACGTTCTATCCCTATATTTTGTTTCCTATTGGTGTAGCCCTAAGCAGTGACAGGCGAGAAACACTTTCATTGAAAGGGGTTGCCAAGCTTCCAAAAATTACGAATCTCCAGAAATCTCAGCAAATATTTTTACACCCAAACTGGGTGATACTTTCAGGTAATGATCAGTACACTGAGCCCACTTTGTTCCCCAAATTTCGTTCTTCAATGTTGCAGCTTTCGTTTCCAGTAACAGTTTGTATTTTTAGGTTTCAGTCTGTTTTCTCCTATATTGATAGATGTATTTGGAACTCTAAATCAAACACGGTTTGTGCTAGCTTCTTGAAACTTGACACAATTAATAAGTTTCAAGTTCTATCTCTATGTTCTGTTTCCTATTGATGTAGCCCTAAGCAGTGATAGGCGAGAAACACTTACATTGAAAGGGGTTGCCAAGCTTCCAAAAATTACGAATCTCCAGAAATCTCAGCAAATATTTTTACACCCAAACTGGGTGATACTTTCAGGTAATGATCAGTTCACTCAGCCCACTTTGTTCCCAAAATTTCGTTCTTCAATGTTGAAGCTTTCGTTTCCAGTAACAGTTTGAATTTTTAGGTTCCACTCTGTTTTCTCCTATATTGATAGATGTATTTGGAACTCTAAATCAAACACGGTTTGTGTTAGCTTCTTGAAACTTGACACAATTAAGTAGTTTCAAGTTCTATCTCTATGTTCTGTTTCCGATTGATGTAGCCATAAGCAGTGACAGGCGAGAAACACTTTCATTGAAAGGGGTTGCCAAGCGTCCAAAAATTACGAATCTACAGAAATCTCAGCAAATATTTTTTCACCCAAACTGGGTGATACTTTCAGGTAATGATCAGTACAGTAAGCCCACTTGGTTCCCCAAATTTCGTTCTTCTATGTTGAAGCGTTCGTTTCCAGTAACAGTTTGAATTTTGGCGTTTCACTCTGTTTTCTCCTATATTGATAGATGTATTTGGAACTCTAAATCAAGCACGGTTTGTGCTAGCTTCATGAAACTTTCACAATTAAGAAGTTTCAAGTTCTAACTCTATGTTCTGTTTCCTATTGATGTAGCCATAAGCAGTGACAGGCAAGAAACACTTTCATTGAAAGGGGTTGCCAAACTTCCAAAAATTACGAATCTCCAGAAATCTCAGCAAATATTTTTAAACCCAAACTGGGTGATACTTTCAGGTAATGATCAGTACACAGAGCCCACTTTGTTCCCCAAATTTCGTTCTTCAATGTTGAAGCTTTCGTTTCCAGTAACAGTTTGAATTTTTAGGTTTCACTCTGTTTTCTCCTATATTGATAGATGTATTTGGAACTCTAAATCAAACACGGTTTGTGCTACCTTCTTGAAACTTGACACAATTAAGTAGTTTCAAGTTCTATCTCTATGTTCTGTTTCCTATTGATGTAGCCCTAAGCAGTGACACGCGAGAAACACTTTCATTGAAAGGGGTTGCCAAGCTTCCAAAAATTACGAATCTCCAGAAATCTCAGCAAATATTTTTTCACCCAAACTGGATGATACTTTCAGGTAATGATCAGTACACTAAGCCCACTTGGTTCCCCAAATTTCGTTCTTCTATGTTGAAGTGTTCGTTTCCAGTAACAGTTTGAATTTTGGCGTTTCACTCTGTTTTCTCCTATATTGATAGATGTATTTGGAACTCTAAATCAAGCACGGTTTGTGCTAGCTTCTTGAAACTTTTCACAATTAAGAAGTTTCAAATTCTAACTCTATGTTCTGTTTCCTATTGATGTAGCCCTAAGCAGTGACAGACGAGAAACACTTTCATTGAAAGGGGTTGCCAAGCTTCCAAAAATTACGAATCTCCAGAAATCTCAGCAAATATTTTTACACCCAAACTGGGTGATACTTTCAGGTAATGATAAGTACACTGAGCCCACTTTGTTCCCCAAATTTCGTTCTTCTATGTTGAAGCTCTCGTTTCCAGTAACAGTTTGAATTTTTAGGTTTCACTCTGTTTTCTCCTATATTGATAGATGTATTTGGAGCTCTATATCAAAAACGGTTTGTGCTAGCTTCTTGAAACTTGACACAATTAATTAGTTTCAAGTTCTATCTCTATGTTCTGTTTCCTATTGATGTAGCCCTAAGCAGTGACAGACGAGAAACACTTTCATTGAAAGGGGTTGCCAAGCTTCCAAAAATTACGAATCTACAGAAATCTCAGCAAATATTTTTTCTCCCAAACTGGATGATACTTTCAGGTAATGATCAGTACCCTAAGCCCACTTGATTCCTCAAATTTCATTCTTCTATGTTGAAGCGTTCGTTTCCAGTAACAGTTTGAATTTTGGCGTTTCACTCTGTTTTCTCCTATATTGATAGATGCATTTAGAACTCTAAATCAAGCACGGTTTGTGCTAGCTTTTTGAAACTTGACACAATTAAGTAGTTTCAATTTCTATCTCTATGTTTTGTTTCCTATTGATGTAGCCATAAGCAGTGACAGGCAAGAAACACTTTCATTGAAAGGGGTTGCCAAGCTTCCAAAAATTACGAATCTCCAGAAATCTCAGCAAATATTTTTACACCCAAACTGGGTGATACTTTCAGGTAATGATCAGTACACAGAGCCCACTTTGTTCCCCAAATTTCGTTCTTCAATGTTGAAGCTTTCGTTTCCAGTAACATTTTGAATTTTTAGATTTCACTCTGTTTTCTCCTATATTGATAGATGTATTTGGAACTCTAAATCAAACACGGTTTGTGTTAGCTTCTTGAAACTTGAAACAATTAAGTAGTTTCAAGTTCTATCTCTATGTTCTGTTTCCGATTGATGTAGACCTAAGCAGTGACAGGCGAGGAACACTTTCATTGAAAGGGGTTGCCAAGCGTCCAAAAATTACGAATCTCCAGAAATCTCAGCAAACATTTTTTCACCCAAACTGGATGATACTTTCAGGTAATGATCAGTACACTAGGCCACTTGGTTCCCCAAATTTCGTTCTTCTATGTTGAAGCGTTCATTTCCAGTCACAGTGTGAATTTTGGCGTTTCACTCTGTTTTCTCCTATATTGATAGATGTATTTGGAACTCTAAATCAAGCACGGTTTGTGCTAGCTTCTTGAAACTTGACACAGTTAAGTAGTTTCAAGTTCTATCTCTATGTTCTGTTTCCAATTGATGTAGCCCTAAGCAGTGACAGGCGAGAAACACTTTCATTGAAAGGGGTTGCCAAGCGTCCCAAAATTACGAATCTCCAGAAATCTCAGCAAACATTTTTTCACCCAAACTGGATGATACTTTCAGGTAATGATCAGTACACTAAGCACACTTGGTTCCCCAAATTTCGTTCTTCTATGTTGAAGCGTTCGTTTCCAGTAACAGTTTGAATTTTGGCGTTTCACTCTGTTTTCTCCTATATTGATAGATGTATTTGGAAATCTATATCAAGCACGGTTTGTGCTAGCTTCATGAAACTTTCACAATTAAGAAGTTTCGAGTTCTAACTCTATGTTCTGTTTCCTATTGATGTAGCCATAAGCAGTGACAGGCGAGAAACACTTTCATTGAAAGGGGTTGCCAAGCTTCCAAAAATTACGAATATCCAGAAATCTCAGCAAATATTTTTAAACCCAAACTGGGTGATACTTTCAGGTAATGATCAGTACACAGAGCCCACTTTGTTCCCCAAATTTCGTTCTTCAATGTTGAAGCTTTCGTTTCCAGTAACAGTTTGAATTTTTAGGTTTCACTTTGTTTTCTCCTATATTGATAGATGTATTTGGAACTCTAAATCAAACACGGTGTGTGTTAGCTTCTTGAAACTTGACACAATTAAATAGTTTCAAGTTCTATCTCTATGTTCTGTTTCCGATTGATGTAGCCCTAAGCAGTGACAGGGGAGAAACACTTTCATTGAAAGGGGTTGTCAAGCGTCCAAAAATTACGAATCTCCAGAAATCTCAGCAAACATTTTTTCACCCAAACTGGATGATACTTTCAGGTAATGATCAGTACACTAAGCCCACTTGGTTCCCCAAATTTCGTTCTTCTATGTTGAAGCGTTCGTTTCCAGTAACAGTTTGAATTTTGGCGTTTCACTCTGTTTTCTCCTATATTGATAGATGTATTTGGAACTCTAAATCAAGCACTGTTTGTGCTAGCTTCTTGAAACTTGACACAGTTAAGTAGTTTCAAGTTCTATCTCTATGTTCTGTTTCCGATTGATGTAGCCCTAAGAAGTGACAGGCGAGAAACACTTTCATTGAAAGGGGTTGCCAAGCGTCCCAAAATTACGAATCTCCAGAAATCTCAGCAAACATTTTTTCACCCAAACTGGATGATACTTTCAGGTAATGATCAGTACACTAAGCACACTTGGTTCCCCAAATTTCGTTCTTCTATGTTGAAGCGTTCGTTTCCAGTAACAGTTTGAATTTTGGCGTTTCACTCTGTTTTCTCCTATATTGATAGATGTATTTGGAACTCTAAATCAAGCACGGTTTGTGCTAGCTCCATGAAACTTTCACAATTAATAAGTTTCAAGTTCTAACTCTATGTTCTGTTTCCTATTGATGTAGCCATAAGCAGTGACAGGCGAGAAACACTTTCATTGAAAGGGGTTGCCAAGCTTCCAAAAATTACGAATCTCCAGAAATCTCAGCAAATATTTTTAAACCCAAACTGGGTGATAATTTCAGGTAATGATCAGTACACAGAGACCACTTTGTTCCCCAAATTTCGTTCTTCAATGTTGAAGCTTTCGTTTCCAGTAACAGTTTGAATTTTTAGGTTTCACTCTGTTTTCTCCTATATTGATAGATGTATTTGGAACTCTAAATCAAACACGGTTTGTGCTACCTTCTTGAAACTTGACACAATTAAGTAGTTTCAAGTTCTATCTCTATGTTCTGTTTCCTATTGATGTAGCCCTAAGCAGTGACACGCGAGAAACACTTTCATTGAAAGGGGTTGCCAAGCTTCCAAAAATTACGAATCTCCAGAAATCTCAGCAAATATTTTTTCACCCAAACTGGATGATACTTTCAGGTAATGATCAGTACACTAAGCCCACTTGGTTCCCCAAATTTCGTTCTTCTATGTTGAAGTGTTCGTTTCCAGTAACGGTTGAATTTTGGCGTTTCACTCTGTTTTCTCCTATATTGATAGATGTATTTGGAACTCTAAATCAAGCACGGTTTGTGCTAGCTTCTTGAAACTTTTCACAATTAAGAAGTTTCAAGTTCTAACTCTATGTTCTGTTTCCTATTGATGTAGCCCTAAGCAGTGACAGACGAGAAACACTTTCATTGAAAGGGGTTGCCAAGCTTCCAAAAATTACGAATCTCCAGAAATCTCAGCAAATATTTTTACACCCAAACTGGGTGATACTTTCAGGTAATGATAAGTACACTGAGCCCACTTTGTTCCCCAAATTTCGTTCTTCTATGTTGAAGCTCTCGTTTCCAGTAACAGTTTGAATTTTTAGGTTTCACTCTGTTTTCTCCTATATTGATAGATGTATTTGGAGCTCTATATCAAAAACGGTTTGTGCTAGCTTCTTGAAACTTGACACAATTAATTAGTTTCAAGTTCTATCTCTATGTTCTGTTTCCTATTGATGTAGCCCTAAGCAGTGACAGACGAGAAACACTTTCATTGAAAGGGGTTGCCAAGCTTCCAAAAATTACGAATCTACAGAAATCTCAGCAAATATTTTTTCTCCCAAACTGGATGATACTTTCAGGTAATGATCAGTACCCTAAGCCCACTTGATTCCTCAAATTTCATTCTTCTATGTTGAAGCGTTCGTTTCCAGTAACAGTTTGAATTTTGGCGTTTCACTCTGTTTTCTCCTATATTGATAGATGCATTTAGAACTCTAAATCAAGCACGGTTTGTGCTAGCTTTTTGAAACTTGACACAATTAAGTAGTTTCAATTTCTATCTCTATGTTTTGTTTCCTATTGATGTAGCCATAAGCAGTGACAGGCAAGAAACACTTTCATTGAAAGGGGTTGCCAAGCTTCCAAAAATTACGAATCTCCAGAAATCTCAGCAAATATTTTTACACCCAAACTGGGTGATACTTTCAGGTAATGATCAGTACACAGAGCCCACTTTGTTCCCCAAATTTCGTTCTTCAATGTTGAAGCTTTCGTTTCCAGTAACATTTTGAATTTTTAGATTTCACTCTGTTTTCTCCTATATTGATAGATGTATTTGGAACTCTAAATCAAACACGGTTTGTGTTAGCTTCTTGAAACTTGAAACAATTAAGTAGTTTCAAGTTCTATCTCTATGTTCTGTTTCCGATTGATGTAGACCTAAGCAGTGACAGGCGAGGAACACTTTCATTGAAAGGGGTTGCCAAGCGTCCAAAAATTACGAATCTCCAGAAATCTCAGCAAACATTTTTTCACCCAAACTGGATGATACTTTCAGGTAATGATCAGTACACTAGGCCACTTGGTTCCCCAAATTTCGTTCTTCTATGTTGAAGCGTTCATTTCCAGTCACAGTGTGAATTTTGGCGTTTCACTCTGTTTTCTCCTATATTGATAGATGTATTTGGAACTCTAAATCAAGCACGGTTTGTGCTAGCTTCTTGAAACTTGACACAGTTAAGTAGTTTCAAGTTCTATCTCTATGTTCTGTTTCCAATTGATGTAGCCCTAAGCAGTGACAGGCGAGAAACACTTTCATTGAAAGGGGTTGCCAAGCGTCCCAAAATTACGAATCTCCAGAAATCTCAGCAAACATTTTTTCACCCAAACTGGATGATACTTTCAGGTAATGATCAGTACACTAAGCACACTTGGTTCCCCAAATTTCGTTCTTCTATGTTGAAGCGTTCGTTTCCAGTAACAGTTTGAATTTTGGCGTTTCACTCTGTTTTCTCCTATATTGATAGATGTATTTGGAAATCTATATCAAGCACGGTTTGTGCTAGCTTCATGAAACTTTCACAATTAAGAAGTTTCGAGTTCTAACTCTATGTTCTGTTTCCTATTGATGTAGCCATAAGCAGTGACAGGCGAGAAACACTTTCATTGAAAGGGGTTGCCAAGCTTCCAAAAATTACGAATATCCAGAAATCTCAGCAAATATTTTTAAACCCAAACTGGGTGATACTTTCAGGTAATGATCAGTACACAGAGCCCACTTTGTTCCCCAAATTTCGTTCTTCAATGTTGAAGCTTTCGTTTCCAGTAACAGTTTGAATTTTTAGGTTTCACTTTGTTTTCTCCTATATTGATAGATGTATTTGGAACTCTAAATCAAACACGGTGTGTGTTAGCTTCTTGAAACTTGACACAATTAAATAGTTTCAAGTTCTATCTCTATGTTCTGTTTCCGATTGATGTAGCCCTAAGCAGTGACAGGGGAGAAACACTTTCATTGAAAGGGGTTGTCAAGCGTCCAAAAATTACGAATCTCCAGAAATCTCAGCAAACATTTTTTCACCCAAACTGGATGATACTTTCAGGTAATGATCAGTACACTAAGCCCACTTGGTTCCCCAAATTTCGTTCTTCTATGTTGAAGCGTTCGTTTCCAGTAACAGTTTGAATTTTGGCGTTTCACTCTGTTTTCTCCTATATTGATAGATGTATTTGGAACTCTAAATCAAGCACTGTTTGTGCTAGCTTCTTGAAACTTGACACAGTTAAGTAGTTTCAAGTTCTATCTCTATGTTCTGTTTCCGATTGATGTAGCCCTAAGAAGTGACAGGCGAGAAACACTTTCATTGAAAGGGGTTGCCAAGCGTCCCAAAATTACGAATCTCCAGAAATCTCAGCAAACATTTTTTCACCCAAACTGGATGATACTTTCAGGTAATGATCAGTACACTAAGCACACTTGGTTCCCCAAATTTCGTTCTTCTATGTTGAAGCGTTCGTTTCCAGTAACAGTTTGAATTTTGGCGTTTCACTCTGTTTTCTCCTATATTGATAGATGTATTTGGAACTCTAAATCAAGCACGGTTTGTGCTAGCTCCATGAAACTTTCACAATTAATAAGTTTCAAGTTCTAACTCTATGTTCTGTTTCCTATTGATGTAGCCATAAGCAGTGACAGGCGAGAAACACTTTCATTGAAAGGGGTTGCCAAGCTTCCAAAAATTACGAATCTCCAGAAATCTCAGCAAATATTTTTAAACCCAAACTGGGTGATAATTTCAGGTAATGATCAGTACACAGAGACCACTTTGTTCCCCAAATTTCGTTCTTCAATGTTGAAGCTTTCGTTTCCAGTAACAGTTTGAATTTTTAGGTTTCACTCTGTTTTCTCCTATATTGATAGATGTATTTGGAACTCTAAATCAAACACGGTTTGTGCTACCTTCTTGAAACTTGACACAATTAAGTAGTTTCAAGTTCTATCTCTATGTTCTGTTTCCTATTGATGTAGCCCTAAGCAGTGACACGCGAGAAACACTTTCATTGAAAGGGGTTGCCAAGCTTCCAAAAATTACGAATCTCCAGAAATCTCAGCAAATATTTTTTCACCCAAACTGGATGATACTTTCAGGTAATGATCAGTACACTAAGCCCACTTGGTTCCCCAAATTTCGTTCTTCTATGTTGAAGTGTTCGTTTCCAGTAACAGTTTGAATTTTGGCGTTTCACTCTGTTTTCTCCTATATTGATAGATCTATTTGGAACTCTAAATCAAACACGGTTTGTGTTAGCTTCTTGAAACTTGACACAATTAAGTAGTTTCAAGTTCTGTCTCTATGTTCTGTTTCCTATTGAAGTAGCCCTAAGCAGTGACAGGCGAGAAACACTTTCATTGAAAGGGGTTGCCAAGCGTCCAAAAATTACGAATCTCCAGAAATCTCAGCAAACATTTTTTCCCCCAAACTGGATGATACTTTCAGGTAATGATCAGTACACTAAGTCCACTTGGTTCCCCAAATTCGTTCTTCTATGTTGAAGCGTTCGTTTCCAGTAACAGTTTGAATTTTGGCGTTTCACTCTGTTTTCTCCAATATTAATAGATGTATTTGGAACTCTAAATCAAGCACGGTTTGTGCTAGCTTCTTGAAACTTGACACAATTAAGTAGTTTCAAGTTCTATCTCTATATTTTGTTTCCTATTGGTGTAGCCCTAAGCAGTAACAGACGAGAAACACTTTCATTGGAAGGGGTTGCCAAGCTTCCAAAAATTACGAATCTCCAGAAATCTCACCAAATATTTTTTCTCCCAAACTGGCTGATACTTTCAGGTAATGATCAGTACACTAAGCCCACTTGGTTCCCCAAATTTCGTTCTTCTATGTTGAAGCGTTCGTTTCCAGTAACAGTTTGAATTTTGGCGTTTCACTCTGTTTTCTCCTATATTGATAGATGTATTTGGAACTCTAAATCAAGCACGGTTTGTGCTAGCTTCTTGAAACTTTTCACAATTAAGAAGTTTCAAGTTCTAACTCTATGTTCTGTTTCCTATTGATGTAGCCCTAAGCAGTCACAGGCGAGAAACACTTTCATTGAAAGGGGTTGCCAAGCTTCCAAAAATTACGAATCTCCAGAAATCTCAGCAAATATTTTTACACCCAAACTGGGTGATACTTTCAGGTAATGATAAGTACACTGAGCCCACTTTGTTCCCCAAATTTCGTTCTTCTATGTTGAAGCTTTCGTTTCCAGTAACAGTTTGAATTTTTAGGTTTCACTCTGTTTTCTCCTATATTGATAGATGTATTTGGAACTGTATATCAAACACGGTTTGTGCTAGCTTCTTGAAACTTGACACAATTAATTAGTTTCAAGTTCTATCTCTATGTTCTGTTTCCTATTGATGTAGCCCTAAGCAGTGACAGACGAGAAACACTTTCATTGAAAGGGGTTGCCAAGCTTCCAAAAATTACGAATCTACAGAAATCTCAGCAAATATTTTTTCTCCCAAACTGGATGATACTTTCAGGTAATGATCAGTACCCTAAGCCCACTTGATTCCTCAAATTTCATTCTTCTATGTTGAAGCGTTCGTTTCCAGCAACAGTTTGAATTTTGGCGTTTCACTCTGTTTTCTCCTATATTGATAGATGTATTTGGAACTCTAAATCAAGCACGGTTTGTGCTAGCTTCTTGAAACTTTTCACAATTAAGAAGTTTCAAGTTCTATCTCTATGTTTTGTTTCCTATTGGTGTAGCCCTAAGCAGTGACAGACGAGAAACACTTTCATTGAAATTGGTTGCCAAGCTTCCAAAAATTACGAATCTCCAGAAATCTCAGCAAATATTTTTACACCCAAACTGGGTGATACTTTCAGGTAATGATCAGTACAGTGAGCCCACTTTGTTCCCCAAATTTCATTCTTCAATATTGCAGCTTTCGTTTCCAGTAATGTTTGAATTTTTAGGTTTCACTCTGTTTTCTCCTATATTGATAGATGTATTTGGAACTCTAAATCAAACACGGTTTGTGCTAGCTTCTTGAAACTTCACACAATTAATTAGTTTCAAGTTCTATCTCTATGTTCTGTTTCCTATTGATGTAGCCCTAAGCAGTGACAGACAAGAAACACTTTCATTGAAAGGGGTTGCCAAGCTTCCAAAAATTACGAATCTCCAGAAATCTCAGCAAATATTTTTTCTCCCAAACTGGATGATACTTTCAGGTAATGATCAGTACACTAAGCTAACTTGGTTCCCCAAATTTCGTTCTTCTATGTTGAAGCGTTCGTTTCCAGTAACAGTTTTTATTTTGGCGTTTCACTCAGTTTTCTCCTATATTGATAGATGTATTTGGAACTCTAAATCAAGCACGGTTTGTGCTAGCTTTTTGAAACGTGACACAATTAAGTAGTTTCAAGTTCTATCTCTATGTTTTGTTTCCTATTGGTGTAGCCCTAAGCAGTGACAGACGAGAAACACTTTCATTGAAAGGGGTTGCCAAGCGTCCAAAAATTACGAATCTCCAGAACTCTCAGCAAATATTTTTACACCCAAACTGGGTGATACTTTCAGGTAATGATCAGTACACTGAGCCCACTTTGTTCCCCAAATTTCGTTCTTCAATGTTGGAGCTTTCGTTTCCAGTAACAGTTTGAATTTTGGCGTTTCACTCTGTTTTCTCCTATATTGATAGATGTATTTGGAACTCTAAATCAAACACGGTTTGTGTTAGCTTCTTGAAACTTGACACAATTAAGTAGTTTCAAGTTCTATCTCTATGTTCTGTTTCCGATTGATGTAGCCCTAAGCAGTGACAGGCGAGAAACACTTTCATTGAAAGGGGTTGCCAAGCGTCCAAAAATTACGAATCTCCAGAAATCTCAGCAAACATTTTTTCAACCAAGCTGGATGATACTTTCAGGTAATGATCAGTACACTAAGCCCACTTGGTTCCCCAAATTTCGTTCTTCTATGTTGAAGCGTTCGTTTCCAGTAACAGTTTGAATTTTGGCGTTTCACTCTGTTTCTCCTATATTAATAGATGTATTTGGAACTCTAAATCAAGCACGGTTTGTGCTAGCTTCTTGAAACTTGACACAATTTAGTAGTTTCAAGTTCTATCCCTATATGTTGTTTCCTATTGGTGTAGCCCTAAGCAGTGACAGACGAGAAACACTTTCATTGAAAGGGGTTGCCAAGCTTCCAAAAATTACGAATCTCCAGAAATCTCAGCAAATATTTTTTCACCCATACTGGATGATACTTTCAGGTAATGATCAGTACACTAAGCCCACTTGGTTCCCCAAATTTCGTTCTTCTATGTTGAAGCGTTCGTTTCCAGTAACAGTTTGAATTTTGGCGTTTCACTCTGTTTTCTCCTATATTGATAGATGTATTTGGAACTCTAAATCAAGCACGGTTTGTGCTAGCTTCTTGAAACTTGACACAATTAAGTAGTTTCAAGTTCTATCTCTATGTTCTGTTTCCTATTGATGTAGCCCTAAGCAGTGACAGGCGAGAAACACTTTCATTTAAGGGGTTGCCAAGCTTCCAAAAATTACGAATCTCCAGAAATCTCAGCAAATATTTTTTCACCCAAGCTGGATGATACTTTCAGGTAATGATCAGTACACTAAGCCCACTTGGTTCCCCAAATTTCGTTCTTCTATGTTGAAGCGTTCGTTTCAAGTAACAGTTTGAATTTTGGTGTTTCACTCTGTTTTCTCCTATATTGATAGATGTATTTGGAACTCTAAATCAAGCACGGTTTGTGCTAGCTTCTTCAAACTTGACACAATTAAGAAGTTTCAAGTTCTAACTCTATGTTCTGTTTCCTATTGATGTAGCCCTAAGCAGTGACATGCGAGAAACACTTTCATTGAAAGTGGTTGCCAATCTTCCAAAAATTACGAATCTCCAGAAATCTCAGCAAATATTTTTACACCCAAACTGGGTGATACTTTCAGGTAATGATCAGTACACTGAGCCCACTTTGTTCCCCAAATTTCGTTCTTCAATGTTGATGCTTTCATTTCCAGTAACAGTTTGAATTTTTAGTTTTCACTCTGTTTTCTCCTATGTTGATAGATGTATTTGGAACTCTAAATCAAACACGGTTTGTGCTACCTTCTTGAAACTTGACACAATTAAGTAGTTTCAAGTTCTATCTCTATGTTCTGTTTCCTATTGATGTAGCCCTAAGCATTGACAGGCGAGAAAAACTTTCATTGAAAGGGGTTGCCAAGCTTCCAAAAATTACGAATCTCCAGAAATCTCAGCAAATATTTTTTCACCCAAACTGGATGATACTTTCAGGTAATGATCAGTACACTAAGCCCACTTGGTTCCCCAAATTTCGTTCTTCTATGTTGAAGTGTTCGTTTCCAGTAACAGTTTGAATTTTGGCGTTTCACTCTGTTTTCTCCTATATTGATAGATGTATTTGGAACTCTAAATCAAGCACGGTTTGTGCTAGCTTCTTGAAACTTTTCACAATTAAGAAGTTTCAAGTTCTAACTCTATGTTCTGTTTCCTATTGATGTAGCCCTAAGCAGTGACAGACGAGAAACACTTTCATTGAAAGGGGTTGCCAAGCTTCCAAAAATTACGAATCTCCAGAAATCTCAGCAAATATTTTTACACCCAAACTGGGTGATACTTTCAGGTAATGATAAGTACACTGAGCCCACTTTGTTCCCCAAATTTCGTTCTTCTATGTTGAAGCTCTCGTTTCCAGTAACAGTTTGAATTTTTAGGTTTCACTCTGTTTTCTCCTATATTGATAGATGTATTTGGAGCTCTATATCAAAAACGGTTTGTGCTAGCTTCTTGAAACTTGACACAATTAATTAGTTTCAAGTTCTATCTCTATGTTCTGTTTCCTATTGATGTAGCCCTAAGCAGTGACAGACGAGAAACACTTTCATTGAAAGGGGTTGCCAAGCTTCCAAAAATTACGAATCTACAGAAATCTCAGCAAATATTTTTTCTCCCAAACTGGATGATACTTTCAGGTAATGATCAGTACCCTAAGCCCACTTGATTCCTCAAATTTCATTCTTCTATGTTGAAGCGTTCGTTTCCAGTAACAGTTTGAATTTTGGCGTTTCACTCTGTTTTCTCCTATATTGATAGATGCATTTAGAACTCTAAATCAAGCACGGTTTGTGCTAGCTTTTTGAAACTTGACACAATTAAGTAGTTTCAATTTCTATCTCTATGTTTTGTTTCCTATTGATGTAGCCATAAGCAGTGACAGGCAAGAAACACTTTCATTGAAAGGGGTTGCCAAGCTTCCAAAAATTACGAATCTCCAGAAATCTCAGCAAATATTTTTACACCCAAACTGGGTGATACTTTCAGGTAATGATCAGTACACAGAGCCCACTTTGTTCCCCAAATTTCGTTCTTCAATGTTGAAGCTTTCGTTTCCAGTAACATTTTGAATTTTTAGATTTCACTCTGTTTTCTCCTATATTGATAGATGTATTTGGAACTCTAAATCAAACACGGTTTGTGTTAGCTTCTTGAAACTTGAAACAATTAAGTAGTTTCAAGTTCTATCTCTATGTTCTGTTTCCGATTGATGTAGACCTAAGCAGTGACAGGCGAGGAACACTTTCATTGAAAGGGGTTGCCAAGCGTCCAAAAATTACAAATCTCCAGAAATCTCAGCAAACATTTTTTCACCCAAACTGGATGATACTTTCAGGTAATGATCAGTACACTAGGCCACTTGGTTCCCCAAATTTCGTTCTTCTATGTTGAAGCGTTCGTTTCCAGTCACAGTGTGAATTTTGGCGTTTCACTCTGTTTTCTCCTATATTGATAGATGTATTTGGAACTCTAAATCAAGCACGGTTTGTGCTAGCTTCTTGAAACTTGACACAGTTAAGTAGTTTCAAGTTCTATCTCTATGTTCTGTTTCCAATTGATGTAGCCCTAAGCAGTGACAGGCGAGAAACACTTTCATTGAAAGGGGTTGCCAAGCGTCCCAAAATTACGAATCTCCAGAAATCTCAGCAAACATTTTTTCACCCAAACTGGATGATACTTTCAGGTAATGATCAGTACACTAAGCACACTTGGTTCCCCAAATTTCGTTCTTCTATGTTGAAGCGTTCGTTTCCAGTAACAGTTTGAATTTTGGCGTTTCACTCTGTTTTCTCCTATATTGATAGATGTATTTGGAAATCTATATCAAGCACGGTTTGTGCTAGCTTCATGAAACTTTCACAATTAAGAAGTTTCGAGTTCTAACTCTATGTTCTGTTTCCTATTGATGTAGCCATAAGCAGTGACAGGCGAGAAACACTTTCATTGAAAGGGGTTGCCAAGCTTCCAAAAATTACGAATATCCAGAAATCTCAGCAAATATTTTTAAACCCAAACTGGGTGATACTTTCAGGTAATGATCAGTACACAGAGCCCACTTTGTTCCCCAAATTTCGTTCTTCAATGTTGAAGCTTTCGTTTCCAGTAACAGTTTGAATTTTTAGGTTTCACTTTGTTTTCTCCTATATTGATAGATGTATTTGGAACTCTAAATCAAACACGGTGTGTGTTAGCTTCTTGAAACTTGACACAATTAAATAGTTTCAAGTTCTATCTCTATGTTCTGTTTCCGATTGATGTAGCCCTAAGCAGTGACAGGGGAGAAACACTTTCATTGAAAGGGGTTGTCAAGCGTCCAAAAATTACGAATCTCCAGAAATCTCAGCAAACATTTTTTCACCCAAACTGGATGATACTTTCAGGTAATGATCAGTACACTAAGCCCACTTGGTTCCCCAAATTTCGTTCTTCTATGTTGAAGCGTTCGTTTCCAGTAACAGTTTGAATTTTGGCGTTTCACTCTGTTTTCTCCTATATTGATAGATGTATTTGGAACTCTAAATCAAGCACTGTTTGTGCTAGCTTCTTGAAACTTGACACAGTTAAGTAGTTTCAAGTTCTATCTCTATGTTCTGTTTCCGATTGATGTAGCCCTAAGAAGTGACAGGCGAGAAACACTTTCATTGAAAGGGGTTGCCAAGCGTCCCAAAATTACGAATCTCCAGAAATCTCAGCAAACATTTTTTCACCCAAACTGGATGATACTTTCAGGTAATGATCAGTACACTAAGCACACTTGGTTCCCCAAATTTCGTTCTTCTATGTTGAAGCGTTCGTTTCCAGTAACAGTTTGAATTTTGGCGTTTCACTCTGTTTTCTCCTATATTGATAGATGTATTTGGAACTCTAAATCAAGCACGGTTTGTGCTAGCTCCATGAAACTTTCACAATTAAGAAGTTTCAAGTTCTAACTCTATGTTCTGTTTCCTATTGATGTAGCCATAAGCAGTGACAGGCGAGAAACACTTTCATTGAAAGGGGTTGCCAAGCTTCCAAAAATTACGAATCTCCAGAAATCTCAGCAAATATTTTTAAACCCAAACTGGGTGATAATTTCAGGTAATGATCAGTACACAGAGACCACTTTGTTCCCCAAATTTCGTTCTTCAATGTTGAAGCTTTCGTTTCCAGTAACAGTTTGAATTTTTAGGTTTCACTCTGTTTTCTCCTATATTGATAGATGTATTTGGAACTCTAAATCAAACACGGTTTGTGCTACCTTCTTGAAACTTGACACAATTAAGTAGTTTCAAGTTCTATCTCTATGTTCTGTTTCCTATTGATGTAGCCCTAAGCAGTGACACGCGAGAAACACTTTCATTGAAAGGGGTTGCCAAGCTTCCAAAAATTACGAATCTCCAGAAATCTCAGCAAATATTTTTTCACCCAAACTGGATGATACTTTCAGGTAATGATCAGTACACTAAGCCCACTTGGTTCCCCAAATTTCGTTCTTCTATGTTGAAGTGTTCGTTTCCAGTAACAGTTTGAATTTTGGCGTTTCACTCTGTTTTCTCCTATATTGATAGATCTATTTGGAACTCTAAATCAAACACGGTTTGTGTTAGCTTCTTGAAACTTGACACAATTAAGTAGTTTCAAGTTCTGTCTCTATGTTCTGTTTCCTATTGAAGTAGCCCTAAGCAGTGACAGGCGAGAAACACTTTCATTGAAAGGGGTTGCCAAGCGTCCAAAAATTACGAATCTCCAGAAATCTCAGCAAACATTTTTTCCCCCAAACTGGATGATACTTTCAGGTAATGATCAGTACACTAAGTCCACTTGGTTCCCCAAATTCGTTCTTCTATGTTGAAGCGTTCGTTTCCAGTAACAGTTTGAATTTTGGCGTTTCACTCTGTTTTCTCCAATATTAATAGATGTATTTGGAACTCTAAATCAAGCACGGTTTGTGCTAGCTTCTTGAAACTTTACACAATTAAGTAGTTTCAAGTTCTATCTCTATATGTTGTTTCCTATTGGTGTAGCCCTAAGCAGTGACAGACGAGAAACACTTTCATTGAAAGGGGTTGCCAAGCTTCCAAAAATTAAGAATCTCCAGAAATCTCAGCAAATATTTTTTCACCCAAACTGGATGATACTTTCAGGTAATGATCAGTACACTAAGCCCACTTGGTTCCCCAAATTTCATTCTTCTATGTTAAAGCGTTCGTTTCCAGTAACAGTTTGAATTTTGGCGTTTCACTCTGTTTTCTCCTATATTGATAGATGTATTTGGAACTCTAAATCAAGCACGGTTTGTGCTAGCTTCTTGAAACTTGACACAATTAAGTAGTTTCAAGTTCTATCTCTATATTTTGTTTCCTATTGGTGTAGCCCTAAGCAGTAACAGACGAGAAACACTTTCATTGGAAGGGGTTGCCAAGCTTCCAAAAATTACGAATCTCCAGAAATCTCACCAAATATTTTTTCTCCCAAACTGGCTGATACTTTCAGGTAATGATCAGTACACTAAGCCCACTTGGTTCCCCAAATTTCGTTCTTCTATGTTGAAGCGTTCGTTTCCAGTAACAGTTTGAATTTTGGCGTTTCACTCTGTTTTCTCCTATATTGATAGATGTATTTGGAACTCTAAATCAAGCACGGTTTGTGCTAGCTTCTTGAAACTTTTCACAATTAAGAAGTTTCAAGTTCTAACTCTATGTTCTGTTTCCTATTGATGTAGCCCTAAGCAGTCACAGGCGAGAAACACTTTCATTGAAAGGGGTTGCCAAGCTTCCAAAAATTACGAATCTCCAGAAATCTCAGCAAATATTTTTACACCCAAACTGGGTGATACTTTCAGGTAATGATAAGTACACTGAGCCCACTTTGTTCCCCAAATTTCGTTCTTCTATGTTGAAGCTTTCGTTTCCAGTAACAGTTTGAATTTTTAGGTTTCACTCTGTTTTCTCCTATATTGATAGATGTATTTGGAACTGTATATCAAACACGGTTTGTGCTAGCTTCTTGAAACTTGACACAATTAATTAGTTTCAAGTTCTATCTCTATGTTCTGTTTCCTATTGATGTAGCCCTAAGCAGTGACAGACGAGAAACACTTTCATTGAAAGGGGTTGCCAAGCTTCCAAAAATTACGAATCTACAGAAATCTCAGCAAATATTTTTTCTCCCAAACTGGATGATACTTTCAGGTAATGATCAGTACCCTTAGCCCACTTGATTCCTCAAATTTCATTCTTCTATGTTGAAGCGTTCGTTTCCAGCAACAGTTTGAATTTTGGCGTTTCACTCTGTTTTCTCCTATATTGATAGATGTATTTGGAACTCTAAATCAAGCACGGTTTGTGCTAGCTTCTTGAAACTTTTCACAATTAAGAAGTTTCAAGTTCTATCTCTATGTTTTGTTTTCTATTGGTGTAGCCCTAAGCAGTGACAGACGAGAAACACTTTCATTGAAATTGGTTGCCAAGCTTCCAAAAATTACGAATCTCCAGAAATCTCAGCAAATATTTTTACACCCAAACTGGGTGATACTTTCAGGTAATGATCAGTACAGTGAGCCCACTTTGTTCCCCAAATTTCATTC
Organism: Spermophilus citellus; assembly: GCF_964194105.1. NCBI lineage: Eukaryota > Metazoa > Chordata > Mammalia > Rodentia > Sciuridae > Spermophilus > Spermophilus citellus. The sequence goes on along the minus strand of NC_138193.1, from coordinate 32,966,725 downwards.
TTCAATATTGCAGCTTTCGTTTCCAGTAATGTTTGAATTTTTAGGTTTCACTCTGTTTTCTCCTATATTGATAGATGTATTTGGAACTCTAAATCAAACACGGTTTGTGCTAGCTTCTTGAAACTTCACACAATTAATTAGTTTCAAGTTCTATCTCTATGTTCTGTTTCCTATTGATGTAGCCCTAAGCAGTGACAGACAAGAAACACTTTCATTGAAAGGGGTTGCCAAGCTTCCAAAAATTACGAATCTCCAGAAATCTCAGCAAATATTTTTTCTCCCAAACTGGATGATACTTTCAGGTAATGATCAGTACACTAAGCTAACTTGGTTCCCCAAATTTCGTTCTTCTATGTTGAAGCGTTCGTTTCCAGTAACAGTTTTTATTTTGGCGTTTCACTCAGTTTTCTCCTATATTGATAGATGTATTTGGAACTCTAAATCAAGCACGGTTTGTGCTAGCTTTTTGAAACGTGACACAATTAAGTAGTTTCAAGTTCTATCTCTATGTTTTGTTTCCTATTGGTGTAGCCCTAAGCAGTGACAGACGAGAAACACTTTCATTGAAAGGGGTTGCCAAGCGTCCAAAAATTACGAATCTCCAGAACTCTCAGCAAATATTTTTACACCCAAACTGGGTGATACTTTCAGGTAATGATCAGTACACTGAGCCCACTTTGTTCCCCAAATTTCGTTCTTCAATGTTGGAGCTTTCGTTTCCAGTAACAGTTTGAATTTTGGCGTTTCACTCTGTTTTCTCCTATATTGATAGATGTATTTGGAACTCTAAATCAAACACGGTTTGTGTTAGCTTCTTGAAACTTGACACAATTAAGTAGTTTCAAGTTCTATCTCTATGTTCTGTTTCCGATTGATGTAGCCCTAAGCAGTGACAGGCGAGAAACACTTTCATTGAAAGGGGTTGCCAAGCGTCCAAAAATTACGAATCTCCAGAAATCTCAGCAAACATTTTTTCAACCAAGCTGGATGATACTTTCAGGTAATGATCAGTACACTAAGCCCACTTGGTTCCCCAAATTTCGTTCTTCTATGTTGAAGCGTTCGTTTCCAGTAACAGTTTGAATTTTGGCGTTTCACTCTGTTTCTCCTATATTAATAGATGTATTTGGAACTCTAAATCAAGCACGGTTTGTGCTAGCTTCTTGAAACTTGACACAATTTAGTAGTTTCAAGTTCTATCCCTATATGTTGTTTCCTATTGGTGTAGCCCTAAGCAGTGACAGACGAGAAACACTTTCATTGAAAGGGGTTGCCAAGCTTCCAAAAATTACGAATCTCCAGAAATCTCAGCAAATATTTTTTCACCCATACTGGATGATACTTTCAGGTAATGATCAGTACACTAAGCCCACTTGGTTCCCCAAATTTCGTTCTTCTATGTTGAAGCGTTCGTTTCCAGTAACAGTTTGAATTTTGGCGTTTCACTCTGTTTTCTCCTATATTGATAGATGTATTTGGAACTCTAAATCAAGCACGGTTTGTGCTAGCTTCTTGAAACTTGACACAATTAAGTAGTTTCAAGTTCTATCTCTATGTTCTGTTTCCTATTGATGTAGCCCTAAGCAGTGACAGGCGAGAAACACTTTCATTTAAGGGGTTGCCAAGCTTCCAAAAATTACGAATCTCCAGAAATCTCAGCAAATATTTTTTCACCCAAGCTGGATGATACTTTCAGGTAATGATCAGTACACTAAGCCCACTTGGTTCCCCAAATTTCGTTCTTCTATGTTGAAGCGTTCGTTTCAAGTAACAGTTTGAATTTTGGTGTTTCACTCTGTTTTCTCCTATATTGATAGATGTATTTGGAACTCTAAATCAAGCACGGTTTGTGCTAGCTTCTTCAAACTTGACACAATTAAGAAGTTTCAAGTTCTAACTCTATGTTCTGTTTCCTATTGATGTAGCCCTAAGCAGTGACATGCGAGAAACACTTTCATTGAAAGTGGTTGCCAATCTTCCAAAAATTACGAATCTCCAGAAATCTCAGCAAATATTTTTACACCCAAACTGGGTGATACTTTCAGGTAATGATCAGTACACTGAGCCCACTTTGTTCCCCAAATTTCGTTCTTCAATGTTGATGCTTTCATTTCCAGTAACAGTTTGAATTTTTAGTTTTCACTCTGTTTTCTCCTATGTTGATAGATGTATTTGGAACTCTAAATCAAACACGGTTTGTGCTACCTTCTTGAAACTTGACACAATTAAGTAGTTTCAAGTTCTATCTCTATGTTCTGTTTCCTATTGATGTAGCCCTAAGCATTGACAGGCGAGAAAAACTTTCATTGAAAGGGGTTGCCAAGCTTCCAAAAATTACGAATCTCCAGAAATCTCAGCAAACATTTTTTCACCCAAACTGGATGATACTTTCAGGTAATGATCAGTACACTAAGTCCACTTGGTTCCCCAAATTCGTTCTACTATGTTGAAGCGTTCGTTTCCAGTAACAGTTTGAATTTTGGCGTTTCACTCTGTTTTCTCCAATATTAATAGATGTATTTGGAACTCTAAATCAAGCACGGTTTGTGCTAGCTTCTTGAAACTTGACACAATTAAGTAGTTTCAAGTTCTATCTCTATATGTTGTTTCCTATTAAGTAGCCCTAAGCAGTGACAGGCGAGAAACACTTTCATTGAAAGGGGTTGCCAAGCTTCCAAAAATTACGAATCTCCAGAAATCTCAGCAAACATTTTTTCACCCAAACTGGATGATACTTTCAGGTAATCATCACTACACTAAGCTAACTTGGTTCCCCAAATTTCGTTCTTCTATGTTGAAGAGTTCGTTTCCAGTAACAGTTTTTATTTTGGCATTTCACTCTGTTTACTCCTATATTGATAGATGTATTTGGAAGTCTAAATCAAGCACGGTTTGTGTTAGCTTTTTGAAACGTGACAGAATTAAGTAGTTTCAAGTTCTATCTCTATGTTTTGTTTCCTATTGGTGTAGCCCTAAGCAGTGACAGACGAGAAACACTTTCATTGAAAGGGGTTGCCAAGCTTCCAAAAATTACGAATCTCCAGAAATCTCAGCAAATATTTTTTCTCCCAAACTGGATGATACTTTCAGGTAATGATCA